>NW_025963891.1:20382012-21582012 GCF_023055435.1 Haliotis rufescens
AAGTATAGTCGCTTTTTACTGCAAGCATAGTCGTTTTTTCTGTAAAAAAAAGTGACATAACACGTTCCATATTCACAAGAAACCTCTGCTAAAAGCAGAGTCGATTGTACGATTCAGACCATAGCATGTGCATGTGTTTATACATGGCTGTCAAATAGTAATATGATACCAGTTCTTCACAAAAAGGTGAGCGGATCCTGCCCTATCCGTGGCACTCGTCACAACACATGCAGAGGAACGTACCTATGGTACAAATCAAAATCTTCGTGAAGATTCCGGGGTAGAACAGGTCTTCAGCAACCCATGCTTGCCGTAAAAGGTGACTAGGCTTGTCGTAAAAGGCGACTAACTGGATCGGGTGGTCAGGCTCGCTGACTTGGTTGATGCATGTCATCGATTCCAATTGCGTGGATCGATGCTCATGATATTAATCAATGGATTGTCTGGTCCAGACTCGATCATTTGCAGACCGCCGCCATATAGCTGGAATATTGCTGGGTGCGGCGTTAAACCACAAACCAACAACAACCAAACCAATCATTTTTGTCACTGATACCTCAAAGTTGGAAATGCGCTCCACATGTCTGTCAAAAGACTTTTACAGTTTTAGTGAGGCCTTGAATGTTGTAACCTTTATCAAACAACCTCTCAGTAAGAGTTGTATGACGTCCTTTGAAATCTTCATAGAAAGAGCATGCTCGATTGTACCTCAAAAGTCGTGCAATGTAAACATCAAAGGCTGGACCTAAACTGAAGTTTATTGGCTATTTGATGGTTATTAAACGATATTAGATCAGGTCGTTTTCAATATTGTTACATGACCACCGTAGTATAAGTGTTGGCAATGTTCTCCCTTGTGCATGACACTGCAACCATGACGACGGTGAGGTGAGATGGAGTTTAACATCGCGTTCAAGATTATTGCACCTATATAGCGATGTGCATGCATGTGTATGCGTGGCTGCCTGTACCAGTCCGGACTGATGCCGATTTTTAGTGCTAGCACACTGAGATACCATGCCGCACTTGACTCCAGCTCGAGCCAACCACTGCTTGTTTTAGCCCCTTGATGCCGAGCGTCAGACAGGTTACAACAAGTACCATCTTTTAACGTCTTTTGGTATGACGCGGTCGGGGACCGAACCCTTGACCTTCCGCCCTCCGGGCGGACGCTCTACCACTAGGCCACGGAAGCGGCTCCATAACAATGGAGTAACGTAGATATTAGGTGGAATGGCCTTGGCTGCTATATCTCGGTCAGTGAGACCCGATGCCATGCCATACATAGATTCCTGGCTATAGTTAGGCTCGTCGCAGATGACAAGACAAATAGCTTTGTAGATAGCAGCGGAATGCTTCGAGCCTCATGGTTTATGCTCCCTGCAGTGTTTTATTGTACGATAAACAACTCCCACTCGTCGTTTATTTCTTAATTATGACATAATCTCTATCATGAGAAGAATGTTGAATATTTGAAGTTTTTGTCCTTTCGCCGTGAGGATTCCTAGTTTGAATCCCCGGCGACCTAGGCTTGTCGTAAAAGGCGACTAAGTGGATCAATCTCATTGAAATCAGATCTTAGTGCTCGCTACCGTGTTTAGCTGTAGAGACAACTACTTAATGGATCTGGTAGTCAGGCTCGGTAACTTGGTTGATTGAATGGCATCCTATCCCGACAGCGTGGAAAGTTGTTCATATGATATAAATCACTGGTTTGTTTGATCCGGACTCGAGTACGTACAGTGCGCCGTCATATAGCTGGAACATTGCTGAGTGCGATGTTGTAAACACCCAAAGAAACAAAAACCTCTCCTCATATATTTACCATAATTTGGCTGGTGTTGCACACCGCTATAGTGAGCAATATTAAAGCTACATCAGAAAATAATTGTCTGAACCAGTGGTGGACAGCATGAGCAACGATCCTCGCCATTAAGGTACAATGATAATACTCTCAGGAGATCTGTTACGACGTAAAGTGTCATTAACCGCGTTTTTACAATTTACGTCGTAACAAGATCTCCATGAAGATCCGGGATGGAAGAGATCCACACGACACTTGTCGTAAGAGGCGACTAACTGGATCGAGTGGTCTGGCCTTCCGACTTAGTTGATGCATGTCATCGTATCCAAATGTCCCTAGATCATAAAATATAACTCCGACATATTAATAACATTTGCGTGAGTTCAATTAGCATACACGTTCGTTGCTCGTCCCACAAAACGATTGTAGTAACTCTGATTCCAAACGTATTATCGTCATAGTATTTTCACAACTCTAAATCATAATTCCATAACAAAATAGCAAAATAAAAGTAAACAACTCTTGAATAAACACTGCATTAAGAGAAACGTCCCACTCTTCCAGGGTATAATTTGACATTATGACTGGTTACTGAAAGTACAACGAATTATATCCTCTATTCTTTAAAATGCTTTTATACCTCCAATGACGTGAATTAGTAATGACACTTTTCCATAGGAAAAAATTCATTTGATAGCAATGTTACATATAGTATTTTCAAAACTCTTAATTATCATTCCTTAACAAAATAACAAAATAAAATTAAACTATTCTTTAATTTAACTCTGCCAGGGTACGAAGTCACACAATCAACCAAATCACCAATTCTGACCTACCGATCCCTGAAGTCCCCTCTCAAAACAAGCATCGGTTTCAAGGAACCATATGCTATCAGATGAGCTAACCAAGTTACCATCGTAAACAAATGTTATGGTTTCTTTTAACAATAAAGCACAGCACTGCCTGTATATAAAAGTGTGTATAAAATACGCCGAAAAGTACTAAAATGGTAGATGCCCCCACAGACCCGTGAAGATTCCGGGGTAGAATATGTCTTCAGCAACCCATGCTTGCCGTAAAAGGTGACTATGCTTGCCGTAAAAGGCGACTAACGGGATCGGGTGGTCAGGCTCGCTGACTTGGTTGATGCATGTCATCGATCCCAATTGATTGGATCGATGCTCATGATATTAATCACTGGATTGTCTGGTCCAGACTCGATTGTTTGCCGCCCGCCGTCATATAGCTGGGATATTGCTGAGTGCGGCGTTAAACAACAAACCAACCAACCAACAAACAAACCAACAAACCAACATACCTGCCCAATAGGCACAGCAAGGGAATACCCCAAACACAGGACGAGGACAACCCTCAACATGTTTCTCCAATGAAAGTCTTGGGAGAATAACCTTTGAACGTGTCCTTTTAATACATACGTCCAGAAACCTGGTTTTTACTGATAAATTAATGGGAATGTGTCACATGGCCTCACCTATATCTCAGTGCAAGAGGTGGAGTTGTTCGTGTGGTTGATAAGAACTGGGTTTGGTTACACAAATACTAGGTGCATGGTTTTATTTGTGAAACGCAGGTACCAAACATTATCTATTGGGGTTTAACTGTAACCTTACTTATTGGAACTGATGAAGAAGCCGTCATGGCAGATGAGTGAGTGAGTGAGTGAGTGAGTGAGTGAGTGAGTGAGTGAGTGAGTGAGTGAGTGAGGTTTAAAGCATCAGCTATATCATGGCGTCTGGGACGAAAGCCTAAAATGGACGCTTTATCGCTGTAACTTTGAATCAAAATAAGGGCGAATTAGGGATTCGTGTGAGTGAGTGAGTTGGGTTTAACGCCGCTTTTAACAGCATTTCCGTTATATCATGGCGTGTCAGCTTAATGCAGGAGGTAAGCCCGAAGTGGTGCAGGTCTCAGACGTTTACCACTTCGGTGAAACCCACAAGCACAGGTAAGGTGCTGACAAACCTAGAAACATAATCGGAGCGAACCGGGATTCGAACCTACAATCATAGGTTTCTGGCGTTCCCAAGGGACGCAACTCTGTACAGCGAATCGCGGAGCATTTGGGAATCGAAACTACCATCAACTCTATGTAATTCATTCTTCATGAAAAGTCTATATTTTAATGCTGATGCACAAATAAAAATGTGGTATGAGCATGGCCTCAGTACAAAAGCAGGCAACTCATAGGTAGAAATATACTGAATTGCTCTGTCTTCCTTGGCCGTCGTGGTCTAGTGGATAGAGCGTCTGTCTGTTGAGCGGAAGATCAGTAGTTCAATCCCCGGCCGTAGCATACCAAAAGACCCTAAAAGATGGTACTTGTTACCATGCCTGGCGCTCAGCATGTACGGGATAAGACAAGGTCGTCTCGGAGTCAGTATACTGTGTCTGCGGCATTGTGTCTCAGTGTGCTCGCACCATGAAACCGACATATGTCAGGACTAGTACAAACACACACACACACACACACACACTCACTCACTCACTCACTCACTCACACTCACGCACGCACACACTCACTCACACTCACGCACGCGTGCGCGCACGCGCGCACGCACACACACACACCCGTGGATGCACGTTGCTGTAACCACATCCCTGACTGACCTCTGAAACAGACAAGTACGCCTCACAGAGCTATCAATCTCGCCATCTATTATTCCAGACGGAACTACGCTGAACGCCTATACCATTATTTAAACGTCGCGTTGTCCTTAGACATAACATCCTTCATTATCCAATGTATTACATTTCCATCCTATAACTGTATATATATATATATATATATATATATATATATATATCTTAATGCAATGAAGATTTGACACACAGGATAATCGTGGGTGAAGGGTCCTGTTTTCTTTAAATAGGTAGATCAGTTGATCTGGATCCCGAAACAGACGTTGCCACACCAACTGAGAGTTTTTTGTTTGTTGTTTAACGCCGCACTCACCAATATTCCAGTATATGACAGCAGTCTGTAAATAATAGAGTCTGGACCAGATAATCCAGTGATTGATATCATGAGCATCGATCCACGCCATTGGGATACGATGAGACACATAAACCAAGTCAGCGAGCCTGACCACCCGATCCCGTTAGCCGCCTCTTACGACAAGTATAGTCGCTTTTTACGGCAAGCATAGTCGTTTTTTCTGTAAAAAAAGTGGCATAACACGTTCCATATTCACAAGAAACCTCTGCTAAAAGCAGAGTCGATTGTACGATTCAGACCATAGCATGTGCATGTGTTTATACATGGCTGTCAAATAGTAATATGATACCAGTTCTTCACAAAAATGTGAGCGGATCCTGCCCTATCCGTGGCACTCGTCACAACACATGCAGAGGAACGTACCTATGGTACAAATCAAAATCTTCGTGAAGATTCCGGGGTAGAACAGGTCTTCAGCAACCCATGCTTGCCGTAAAAGGTGACTAGGCTTGTCGTAAAAGGCGACTAACGGGATCGGGTGGTCAGGCTCGCTGACTTGGTTGATGCATGTCATCGATTCCAATTGCGTGGATCGATGCTCATGATATTAATCAATGGATTGTCTGGTCCAGACTCGATTATTTGCAGACCGCCCCGATATAGCTGGAATATTGCTGGGTGCGGCGTTAAACCACAAACCAACAACAACCAAACCAATCATTTTTGTCACTGATACCTCAAAGTTGGAAATGCGCTCCACATGTCTGCCAAAAGACTTTTACAGTTTTAGTGAGGCCTTGAATGGTGTAACCTTTATCAGACAACCTCTCAGCAAGAGTTGTATGACGTCCTTTGAAATCTTCATGGAAAGAGCATGCTTGATTGTACCTCAAAAGTCGTGCAATGTAAACATCAAAGGCTGGACCTAAACTGAAGTTTATTGGCTATTTGATGGTTATTAAACGATATTAGATCAGGTCGTTTTCAATATTGTTACATGACCACCGTAGTATAAGTGTTGGCAATGTTCTCCCTTGTGGATGACACTGCAACCATGACGACGGTGAGGTGAGATGGAGTTTAACATCGCGTTCAAGATTATTGCACCTATATAGCGATGTGCATGCATGTGTATGCGTGGCTGCCTGTACCAGTCCGGACTGATGCCGATTTTTAGTGCTAGCACACTGAGATACCATGCCGCACTTGACTCCAGCTCGAGCCAACCACTGCTTGTTTTAGCCCCTTAATGCCGAGCGTCAGACAGGTTACAACAAGTACCATCTTTTAACGTCTTTTGGTATGACGCGGTCGGGGACCGAGCCCCTGACCTTCCGCCCTCCGGGCGGACGCTCTACCACTAGACCACGGAAGCGGCCCCATAACAATGGAGTAACGTAGATATTAGGTGGAATGGCCTTGGCTGCTATATCTCGGTCAGTGAGACCCGATACCATGCCATACATAGATTCCTGGCTATAGTTAGGCTCGTCGCAGATGACAAGACAAATAGCCTGTAGATAACAGCGGAATGCTTCGAGCCTCATGGTTTATGCTCCCTGCAGTGTTTTATTGTACGACAAACAACTCCCACTCGTCGTTTATTTCTTAATTATGACATAATCTCTATCATGAGACGAATGTTGTATATTTGAAGCTTTTGTCCTTTCGCCGTGAGGATTCCTAGTTTGAATCCCCGGCGACCTAGGCTTGTCGTAAAAGGCGACTGAGTGAATGAATCTCATTGAAATCAGATCTTAGTGCTCGCTACCGTGTTTAGCTGTAGAGACAACTACTTAATGGATCTGGTAGTCAGGCTCGGTAACTTGGTTGATTGAATGGCATCCTATCCCGACAGCGTGGAAATTTGTTCATATGATATAAATCACTGGTTTGTTTGATCCGGACTCGAGTACGTACAGTGCGCCGTCATATAGCTGGAACATTGCTGAGTGCGATGTTGTAAACACCCAAAGAAACAAAAACCTCTCCTCATATATTTACCATATTTTGGCTGGTGTTGCACACCGCTATAGTGAGCAATATTAAAGCTACATCAGAAAATAATTGTCTGAACCAGTGGTGGACAGCATGAGCAACGATCCTCGCCATTAAGGTACAATGGTAATACTCTCAGGAGATCTGTTACGACGTAAAGTGTAATTAACCGCGTTTTTACAATTTACGTCGTAACAAGATCTCCCTGAAGATCCGGGATGGAAGAGATCCACACGACACTTGTCGTAAGAGGCGACTAACTGGATCGAGTGGTCTGGCCTTCCGACTTAGTTGATGCATGTCATCGTATCCAAATGTGCCTAGATCGATATTCATGACGTTACTCCAGACTCGATTGTTTTGAGGCCGCCGTCTAAAAGCTGGAAAATTGGTGATTGCGGTGTTAAACAACAAACAAACAAAATAAACTTCAAACAGAATTCAAATCCTGACCCAAATCCATGTCCTGGAAATGTCGTGAGCACTGACAGATCAGGTGCCTAACAAAAATCGTGACATAGATAACACTGGGGGTCTATACTCAGCTGTCACATCTACTGCTAATCAAACATAAAGTATGTTTTTTGTCGATTTTGGACAGTAAGCGTTCCAAATACAACGGAAGAATCCATTTCCTTTGAACAGGGAACTGCGTGTGGAGTGTAACGCAATGCACGTGGATTTCATGTAGCACGTCTTTATAGATTCGTCACCTTACACCCATGCTGATGTTATGGAATGCACGAATTGTACAGATCCGTGGGTCACAAATTATCAGATCATGCTTTTATTTATGTTCGTTAAGCAGTGTGGCCAGGAACCAATTTTACCAGAGAAGTTTTATACTCATTTACTGGTTGGAATAAATTCTCAGCGGAATTGGTCGTTTACTCAAGCAATAAGAGAAATCCATAAGAAGAGAACAGTTTACGACTCTTCTCGTTTCACTAAAATGAGGGCAAATATTTTCGGTCACTAAAATATATCCTCACGCGCAAAAGAAACGCAAGTCGAGTATGCAGTATACATGTTATTTATTTTCAGCAGTAAAGACAAGAAATACTAATAGGGCCAATTTGGGTCAATACCCAAAATGTCAGTCAATACCTGGTGTGACCACCATTACCATTGATCACTGCCACACATCTCCTGTACATTGAGTGGATCAGACGATTTGTGAAGGCCCTAGGGATCATCCTGCACACATCCAGAACAGCTGTGCGTAGTTCATCGGCAGTTGTAGGGACTGGGCTCACATTGTGCAAACGCCTTTGAACCTCATCCCACAAGTGTTCGATGGGGTTCAGATCAGGGCTGAGGGCTGGCTACGGTAGAACACGGATGGTGTGTTGTTGCAGAAAGGCCATGGTAGCTCTGGCAACGTGGGGACGAGCGTTGTCCTGCTGGAAAATGTGTTGTTGATGTGGTACAAAAAATGGAACAACATGGGGTCTTATCACTTGGTCGATATATCGCTGAGCAGTGACGCCGTGTCCCCGACCTTGACCAACATTCAGAAAGCACATGGGTCCAAGTCTCGCATTAAGTTCAATCCCTGCCCATATCATGACGCTAGGTCCACCCCATGGATCCTTTTCCACAATGTTTCTGTCAGCGAAACGATCACCTCGACGCCGCCAAACTCTAACTCTTCCGTCTGCATGGGAGACACAAAAGCGACTTTCATCAGAAAAGATGACACGCCTCCACTCACGATGACGCCAATTGCGATGACCCTTTGCCCACTGAAGTCGTGCTTGTCGATGCCGTGGTTGGAGAACAGGACGACGTGCTGGTCGGCGACATCTGAGGTTGTTGGAACGGAGACGTCGGATCACAGTGTCCCGGCTAATGTGTCGATTATGTGTTCCTATGGTCTGTCAAGAACTTTCACTTGCAGTTAGGAACGGATGTCGCTGGTGTTGACGGGTAATCTGCCGATCCTGTCGAGGTGTGGTGACCCTAGGACGACCGCTCCGAGAAAGGTCATCTGTGGTCTGTGTAGCATTGTATCGATGCAGGAGACGGTAAATTGTGGTTATGTTAACGTTGAAAAGACGGGCAACATCTTGGACAGACTCTCCTGCTTCCAAACGTCCGATAGCCTGGTTTCTCTGAATTTGAGTTAGGCGTGGCATTGTTGACCAAGGAGTGGTAGGTCCAAGAATGGGCCACAGTTTATACCAACTACAGTTCGTGACAGTTCGTGCATTTTCGATTTCGCGAGAAATGGGTGCATGATACCCACATATTCATTGAAATGGCGCGTTTTGGCGATTCGTCTTTTATGTTGCGTGTTTACTCGGGGCTTCCAAAATACAACCCAAAATATTGATAACACCATGAGGCTTCACTATACATGCTAAAAATCGTATCAATTTATGGTTCCGTGTTGTTACCTATTTGCTTAAAACCACTTGCGTTTCTTTAGCGTGTGAGTATAGATATTGGCCTGAACATTTTTCTGGGATGATTACCATTATAAAAATCATCGTAAGATAATAAACATTTTTACGAAATGATCATGAATCGCACCTATGGTTAAAATGTTCCCATTGCAATGTCATCTTGTGCACGGGTGCTAAATGAGGTGAAGCTGTATTTTTCTAAGTTTTTCTTCCGGATTGCATTGCTCAATGTTGCATTTTACAAGCGCTTCAATACATTACATACACCTAAGCTTCAGCAGGTGAGTCTGGTGGATCATTGACATAACATCGTAGCAGCTTGTTCTGTCTAAGTGGTCAGTGGTTGTTCTTGGTTTTCTGTGCAAGTGGGGGTTCGCCTTCGCATGTTTTCCTTTTCCCGAAAAGAGTGTACATATTACCCAGAGAGATCTAGAATCGAATTCGTGAATATATTAAATCATATTTTTCACGAATAATGTACAATGTTTCGAGCAATCTGTTTTAAAACTAATGTCAAATTTAAGATCCTAAAGCTCTGGGTTCTTTCGGGTAAGATCTTTTGGGTATCACTCCTAGATCCGGCGACCATCGAAGCTCTCTTGTGCAGTAGGGTGAAATAATAATTTAGAGTTACCTCCCTTGCTTTGTTTGAGTTTTGCTCTCGCTGTCACGATCACACGTGAGACTGTTTCAGGGAGATAAGGAATTTGACCTCGATCAAATCGATGCTCCGACACACCATGGCGCGGGTGTTGGTTGCAGGCACAGGCATCACAGGAGCGGCAACCGCGGCTGCGTTGCGTCAGGAACTACCTGAGGACGCGACGATCACATTGTGGGACAAGTCTCATGGGGCAGGTTAGCAGCAGCACGGTTCCTCCCTAATGAACAAGGCATGATAATTATGATCATTATCCAGAACGTAGGATAATGATGTGATGTAATTGGTAGACGTGATCGAATCTCGTTACTGGCAGGTGCTTGTGTAAGCAAGGATTCTATCCTACCTAAATATTATCCCAGGAGAAGTTTTACTCTAGAGTAGGCCTATAGTAGATCTATAGGATAGGATAAAAGACACTGGTATGGGTTCAAATTCCCTAGGGAGAATCATCCTGACACGAGAGAATTTCATCACCGGGATAAAAAAAAAATAGGGTAGGAGAATATTCACTCTTATATTGCACCCACACTCCGTGAATAAACTCGTTGACAGTACACCTGGGCATTGAGTCCTGCAATCATTTAACACGAGGGACATGCATGTTTGAAACTGATTTTACCATACCTAATCAGGTGATCAGATATAGTTTTAAACCAACAGTTGCAGCACTGTCATGGATTTCGGATCACCTGGTATTCTGTTGTTTGAAGCGTGTCCTTTTTATTATATTTCATAACTATAATTTAACAACTGGTTTTTTTTCTGTATAATATATTGATTTCAGAGACTAGATATTAGTCTAATGTATTCCCAATAACATGTTGCTAGTTACTGTGAGATTTAAATGACACAATCTTTTCCCTACTTTATGTATACATGTGTCCTTGTGGCAGCCAATATGGTGCCATGACAGTCCTGATGAATATGCAATTCATGCTCTCTGTCATCTTCCCGAGGCAAGGGAGTTAACTGACTATGAAAGTCCAGTTTCCACCCTTGCCGAACAAGGCTGGTGTTATTTAGTTTGATTTTGGCTGGACTAACGAGTCTATGCATAGTCCAATCAAAATCGCGAACTGAAATCGAAATCCAGTTCGTAAACTGTCATGCAGAGTTCGGTCGATTGCAGGATTTGCAAAGCATGTGCAACGTCAACTCGTTGTCAACAGATATTTTCCAAATCTTTTCAAGTTTTTAATCAAGGTGCTCACATGATTTGATGCACTTCATGATGTAAGACCCGTTTTATCATAATATAGATCTCAATTGTCGATCAGATCGTCTTATCTTGGCGCCGCCATTTTGTTTGAAACAAATGCAAGTGACACGAGAGGTGGAATCTGATTGGTCAATAGGAGATGCATAGAAGGGACATAACTCGTAACAGCCACTGGTGGCGCTACAATCGAGCCCAGGAATTCCAGCCTAGTTCAGCAAGGGTGGAACCAAGGGTCAGTTAACTCTCTTGCCTTGGGAAGATGGCTCTCTGTATAGCCAGTTAGTCATGTATTACCGTATTCGACGTAATAACCGCCCCGCTCTAATAAGCGCCCATGGCGATATTTGCTAATATATTGGCTAGTGAACAATCCCAATTAGCACCCCTTCCGATTGATCAGTGTACACAAGACATACTTATTCGTGTATAATATGTGTGTTATATGCATCCTTAATCATGGGAAATTAAATTCTGGAAAAAATATATCTGTCTTATATAAACATTTCAGGCTGTCAGCATCAACCATGAAACTTACGATCTTTCAACTCTGTTGTTTTTCACCAAAATAACATTCTAATAAGAGCCCCCTATTTCTAATTTTGAGAGCGCCATGGGCGCTTATTATGTCAAATACGGTAATGTGGAATTAAGGAAAATGCTTTGTGGATGTCTGTTGTGTAAAGACTTCTTTTGATTATGCTCCTTTTCTATTTGTATGACCTTTCTATCAGAAAAGAAAAAAGCTCAGGTGAGCTGCAGAGCTTTGTGGCTCTAATTTTGGAATCTGTTTTTAAATTGATTTCTGTTCTGTAGGATCTCCTCATACTTTTGTCTATCTAATAACAATTTTGCTGAGGCCAAAACCAAGTGAAAAGGTTTAGGACAACAGAAACACACAGAAATCAGTTTGGGGGCCCGAGCCAATATGGCTGTTTGATTACCTATGTACAGGGATACACATGTAGCAGGGCATGGAGTCATCCCACAGATGACATCCTTACCTTGTCAGCTTGCTGACGGGGTTAACCTCTTTGGTCATGTGGACAAGGCGTCCAACCTCGGATCAAAAGGTCCGTGGTTGGAATCCGAACTCGGGACTCGGAAATTTTATGGCCGCTACATTGGTGCCCAACAAGGGGCTGAGCACGTTGATATTAAATTTGAGCAAAGTAAGCCTCACTACCCAACTATGCGGCCCGGGACGTGCCTTCTGTTGACAGGGGAGTATGTAGCAGGGTGTGGAGTCATCCCACAGATGACATCCTTACCTTGTCAGCTTGCTGACGGGCTTAACATCTTTGGTCATGTGGACAAGGCGTCCAACCTCGGATCAGAAGGTCTGTGGTTCGAATCCCATTACCGGACTCGGAAATTTTATGGCCGCTACACACACTATAATGTAAATCCAACCACCTGAACTAGCCCACATGCTAAATGTTATAAGTAAACATGTTCATTCAATTTTTTTTCAACTTTTGGATGAGCAGACTTGTGGCCATGTCAAACTCTGAATATGAACATGCCTCCAAAAGGCTGGCTGAATTTGTGGAGAATTACCTTAGTTCTAACACCTTAAACCCTTGTTTTTCTGATTTACCATCTGGGCGAAGATATCTCACTCCAAAAGTTAAATCTAAATGATCCCAGACCTCTTTTATTCCAGTTTTTTCTTGTATTATGTTTTGTGATGCTCTGATGTAAGAAAATTGGGGCAATAAAGAATTATCTCACCTCACCTCATAGTTCATCTACGGAGCCAAATATACTCTTATCATGTTTCATCTGTTCAAATTTCATCATGCTCTTTGGACAAGAGTTAAGCATTTTTGAGTGGGTGAAAATCTTTTGTGGGGTCATTCAGCGATGTCATTGTTTATTATTGACAATCATTTTTACAGGAGGTCGCATGTCAACATCGCGAAAACCAGGAGATGACACTTGCACTGTCGACTTGGGAGCTCAGTATTTCACCTTGACACCACAATACAAGACCAAGAGACAAAGGTTGATTCACAGGGACTACTTTTGTTTTGTTGATTTACAGATACATTTTTCTCTAATAAAAAAAATTATGAACTAAATTTTTGTTTTGTTTGTGATTGCAGCTCATTTCAGCTGAATCTGCAAACAGAAAAAAAATAAAAAGACACCTTCATATATAATCAAGAGAATCTGAAGAATCAGTGAAGCAGAAATAATAAAATGAGCTGTAATTATTTAAAACATAGGGCAAATGCACCAGAATAAATTAAATAAATGAAAACTGTCAATTTTCCTCATTGTCCAATTGCAGCCTGGTAATCTCAGTCTTCATTGCTGAAGAGTGTACAAATGACAACAGATAACCATCACCCTCTCTGTTGCAGTCTGTTTGATGAGCTGGAGTCTGCTGGAGTATTTAAACCCTTCAAGGGCGTGTTAGAGGGAGACAACTCCGTCGACTGCCGGCATTATGTGACGCCAGCAGGAAGTGGATCTCTCGTCAAACACTACCTCGCTAAATCAGGTAATTTATGTCCTTGTACAACCCAAGCTGACCATGAGGCACTGGAAGGTCAACAGTGACATTGCCATCTCCTCCTACCCCAGCTCATCAAATGAATATGCATTACAGCCATTAAGCTACAGTACTATGAAATCAATGCCAATGAAAAAAGAGAGTGTCACTTACATTAAAAACTTGATGCATATTTATCTGGACATGTTGTCAGGTTCACAGCACAGAAAAAAGGACATAAGTCATTATAAAGCAGCCAGAATGAATATTACTTTCAATATTAAGATTCTTCCACTCAATACAGGGTTAATAGTCACAGCAATACCTTTGACATGATATTTAATTAGACACAACCTGTAAAGATCAGGGGTAGAATATGTCTTCAGCAACCCATGCTTGTCGTAAAAGGCGACTATGCTTGTTGGGATCCGGTGGTCAGACTTGCTGACTTGGTTGATGCGTGTCATTGTATCCCAATTCCGTGGATTGATGCTCATGATGTCAATCACTGGATTGTCTGGTCCAGACTTGATTATTTACAGATGGCCGTCATATAGCTGGAATATTGCTGAGTGCGGCGTTAAACAACAAACAAACAAATGCAGGTAAGCAGGGAAACAAGCGGGTATCCCAATGGCGTGGATCGATGCTCAGGATGTCAGTCACTGGATTGTCTGTTCCAGATTTGATTATTTACAGACTGCCGTCATATAGCTTGAATATTGCTGAGTGCGGTGTTAAACAACAAACAAACAAACAAAAGACATGGTAAACACCTTTCAATTACATGACAGCGTCCATTTGATTCAAACACTGTAAACCCTTTTTTTTTAGCTGTATAAACCGCTATATACATTTTGGCCAACAAAATTATGTGTGTTTCTAATTTCAACCCTTCAAAATATGGTATAGGTAGGTCGTTTGGGTTTTTTGAGAGGGGTTTTTAAACCTTACTTCTTTCATAAACGGTAATTTGGTGTATGGGAGTGAAAGCAAGCTTTCAAATGAAGACAATGACTGGAGGATCTATAGCATGTATAGTTATTTTATTGTTGAGAAAAACAGAAAGAAGGGCCAGAGTTCAGATTAGGGTCAGTCACTTAGCCAGAAACACACATGTATTTAGGGGTCGTACCCAGTGGATAAGACTGATGTATTTGTGTACAAGGTGCTGAGGCCAAGTATGAGCACCACATATCTCAGGTGGACTTCAAGTCAGGAGATGGTCAAGCGGTCCAGGTGACAACTCAGGCAGGCACCAGTCAGGAGTTTGATGCTGTCATACTGACCATGCCAGTACCCCAGATTCTCCAGCTTAAAGGCGCCATACAGCAAAGTATAGGTAAGTGACTACTTACAGGAAATGTTTGTTGAGAGCTTGACATCTGTTTTCTTCTACTGTTATCTGTGAGCTGTAGATCCAATGTAGGGAACTCGGGTGGCCAAGTGACGTGCATGTACGTGTGTGTGTTTGTGTGGTCGCTTGTACTAGTCCGGACTGATGCCAATTTATAGTGCTAGCCCACTGAGATACCATGCCACAGTTTAACATGAATACCCCACTCAGACACAGTATACTGACTCCGAGCCAACAAGTGCTTGTTTTAGCCCCTTAATGCCGAGCGCCAGACAGGGTAACAACAAGTACCATCTTTTAACGTCTTTTGATATGACATCTTTTAACGTCTTTTGATATGACGCGGCCGGGGATCGAACCCTGGACCTTCCCCTCTCCGGGCAAACGCTCTACCACTAGACCACGGAGGCGGTCGGCAGATACAGGGGTACAAGTTGACTATTCATAAGGGGAGACTAGGATTAGGGGTACCTATGGTCCAAGAGATTCCATAGGTCATACGTTCTCAGCTGTGACCCACCGAAGGAAGTGTTACCCAGAAAAGGTCCCACGTCTTCTAAATTTGTCAATGGGGGCAGGTGGTTTTACTATTGGGGCGGTCGGGTACCCTAGTGGTTAAAGCGTTCGCTCGTCACCCCGAAGACCCGGGTTCGAATCCTGACATGGGTACAATGTGTGAAGCCCATTTTTGGTGTCCCCCGCCGTGATATTGCTGGAATATTGCTAAAAGCAGCATAAAACCAAACTCACTCACTCACTGGTTTTACTATGTGACTACATTACAGATCATCACACCCTGAGGATGTAAATGGTGCTAGAACTGTTTCCAAGTTATTGATCTGAGGCTATGGCATTGCTGAATGACACATAAAACTTCATTCTGCCACTCGCTGTTAAAGTTTGAACAGCTGGATGCTGTATATATTTCAACTGGTCACTCCCATGTGAGGTTATGTCTGGAGAAGTTCTTCATCTACAGCTATCATGGCTATAGCATTGCTGATGGACACATAAAACTTAATTCTGTCACTCGCTGTTGAAAGCTGAACAGCTGCATGTTATATATATTTCAGCTGGCCTGTCCAGTGTGAGGGCGTGTCTGGAGAAGGTGTCGTACTCCTCCCGGTTCTGTCTGGGTCTCTTCTACCCACCAGGAACACAGCTGCCCTTCCAGTGGGATGCCAAGTACTTCTTTGATGGTCCCTGTATACGATTTGTGGCCATAGATAACAGGAAACGAGGACTGCGTGGTAAACTATTCATAGAATAACCTAAAACTGTGCATCATCTGTACTTACCTGGTTGGAATACACTACGTTCATCCAATCACCCATGACTACATGCTTAGCGTTAACCATGACTACACACTTAGTGTAGTCACTATTTTTACCCAGTGCATCCTGTCACGGCCTGCTCCCAGTCAGAAGGAAACCAGTGTGTATTGAGACAATTTGAAAATAACATGAACAAGAATCTGTCATCTGTCCAGAATGAATTAATTTTCAAAGTCTTGGGGGAAAAGATATTCTGTGTTGCAGAGTTTGGAGTCAGTTTATCAATATATTGCCCACCGTCTATTTTCTGCATCTCCTTGAGGCATGGGTGTTAATTGACTATAAAAGTACAGTTTCCACATTTGCCGACCTTGGCTGGAATTATGGAGGTATATTTTGGCTGGACAAACAAGTCTGTGCATAGTCCAATCAAAATCAAAATCGACATCCATTTATGAATGCCTTACTGATTTCGGTTCATTTGTTCAGATTGTCTTGCCTTAGCCCCGCCATTTCTTTTTAAACAAATGCAAGTGATGTGAGAGGTGGAATCTGATTGGTCAATAGGAGGGACATAGAAGAGACATAACTCATAATGGCCAGTGGTGGCGCTATGATCAAGCCCAGAAATTTCAGCCTAGTTCGGCAATGGTGGAAGCTTGACTTTAACAGTTATCTCCCTTGACTTGGGAAGACAATTTTCTGAGAAAATGTGGAAAAGTGTGGTATCATGAACAATGGATGACTATCTTTTGTTATTTGCAACAATGTATTTGAATGACATCACGTTGCTATGAGCTTCTTTGCAAACAGTAGAACAATTGGGACAAACCAGCCAATCAGCATAAAGCCAAAATTATAATTATAGTAATACATGTAATTACTGACATTATTCCTCCTCTATTGATCCTCCAATGGACAGTCTCAATCTTTATCACCCACATGATATATCTCTGTATGATTTTAATGAGATTGTTCCTATGGGTAATATAGCACTGTGCATGATTCCCCTTTTGGAATGACAACATAGTGATTTAGCTTGGAGGTTTATTTTGACACTGGTGTGATCTGCCTCAGATGTGCCCCCGTCGGTGCTAGTCCACACCAGCGTTCCCTTCAGCCTCCAGCACTTGGAGACAGACAAGGAGGCCATGAAGCCCCTGATCATGCAGCACCTGCGTGACATCCTACCTGATCTACCCGAGCCGGAGGTCGTTAAAAGTCACAAATGGAGGTATTCACAGGTAAGTGACCCCTGAAGATCCAGAGTAGAATAGGTCTTCAGCAACCCATGCTTCCCGTAAAAGGCGACTATGCTTGTCGTAAGAGGCAACCAACGGGATCGGGTGGTCAGGCTCGCTGACATGGTTGATGCATGTCTTCGTATCTCAATTGCGTGGATCGATGCTCATGATGTCAATCACTGGATTGTCTGGTCCAGACTCGATTTATTTACAGACCGCCGTCATATAGCTGGAATATGGCTGAGCCCGGCGTTAAACAACAAACAAACAAAAACAGGTAAGTGGGGACACAACATCATGTCGCTGTGTTTCCCCACAGTTACATCATCATGACCATCATGTATTCAGTGGTTTGTCTGGTCTAGCTGGACTCACTCACTCACTGGTTCCCCACTGGTCCCCTCTGGTTTGGTGAAGTCAATTCCAGATCCTTGTGTGTGTCGAAAAAGTTAACTACAAAGTGGAAAAGCTATGTGGAAGTAATCATAACATATTGGCTGAGAAGGGATCCCAGGTCAAAATATAGGCCCAAGGCCTCTCACACTTGAGCTGACAATGGGAATAGGTAGCACGGATTGGTCACTAGTTTGTGTGATCCTGATGTGTTTACATACACATCACCATGATATTGCTAAAACCATTTCTGGCAGTTGCATTCAACATCATTCACCCACTCGTTCATATGCCTCATGCCCATCTTCACGATGCACTAATTTACATCACTTACGGGTGTTCCCCAATTACAGGTGTTCCCCAGTTACAAGTGACCCTGTGTTACAGGTGTTCCCCAGTTACAGGTGCCCCTATGTTACAGGTGTTACCCAGTTACAGGTGACCCTATGTTACAGGTGTTCCCCAGTTACAGGTGCCCTTATGTTACAGGTGTTACCCAGTTACAGGTGCCCCTATGTTACAGGTGTTACCCAGTTACAGGTGACCCTATGTTACAGGTGTTCCCCAGTTACAGGTGTGACCCTATGTTACATGTGTTCCCCAGTTACATGTGACCAATGTTACAGGTGTTCCCTGGTTACAGTTGTGACCCTATGTTACACGTGTTCCCCAGTTACATGTGACCAATGTTACAGGTGTTCCCTGGTTACAGTTGTGACCCTATGTTACAGGTGTTCCCTAGATACAGGTGTGACCCTATGTTACAGGTGTTCCCCAGTTACAGGTGTGACCCTGTTACAGGTGTTCCCCAGATACAGGTGTGACCCTGTTACAGGTGTTCCCTAGATACAGGTGTGACCCTATGTTACTGGTGACCTTATGTTACAGGTGATACTATGTTACAGGTTTGGCCCTATGTTACAGGTATTCCAGCAGTATGAAGGTTCCCCAGGCTGTGTGGTGCTGGAGACCAAGCCCCTAGTCATCCTCGCTGGGGATGCATTTGCTCAGAAAGGAAACTTCTCCGGGGCCCTAGACTCTGCTGAGGCGACTGTGCAGGCTGTTACAAAGAGCATCAACAGTAGCTTATAACACAGGCTGAAGCTGGAGATGTGTGGATTGTCCTAGTGAAGTGTGTACAGTATTAGACCGGAATATATGCAGATAAATGTGACCAGGGTTGTGTGCAGCATATGGGATGAATACCATGGCAGCAGCATACTGCCTGCTGTTTGAACACAACTCCACTCCCTGTTACCAAGATCTATCTGAAAGCTGACAGAAGCCATGGTTCTCAGACAGGTCATGGCAACAGGAACACCTCCCCATTGAGGTCTGCGTGACATTCTTCTACAATGAGAATGTTGTAAAGGGATGATGTCTTGTTAAAGTGATGACTGATTTACATTATACTTTATATACAAGTTATGTTATTCTGAATATATATTTAGTATACTGTATTCCGTGTGATGGTTTCAAAAAAAAACATCTCCTACCATGTCTACTCAGGTAATGAATATGATATTAAACTCTTTGATTGTGATGTTAACTTTCTTGTTAACTTCTTTGTATCTGACATTGAGTGAGTGAGTGTATGGTTTTACACCGCTTTTAGCAATATTCCAGCAATATACCGGCAGGGGGACACCAGAAATGGGCTTCACACATTGCACCCATGTCGGGAATCAAACCCGGGTCTTCAGCGTGACGAGCGAACACTTTAACCACTAGGCTACCCGATCGCCCCTCATATCTGAAAGGGGGGCACGGGTGGCCCAGTCATCTAAGGCGCCGCAATTCGCTGTGCAGGGTTGCGTCCCTTGGGCACGCCAGAAACCTATGTTTGTGGGTTCGAATCCCTGTTCGCCCCGATTATGTTTCTAGGTTTGTCAGCACCATACCCGTGCTTGTGGGTTTCACCGAAGTGGTAAACGTCTAAGACCTGCATCACTTCGGGCTTTCCTCCCACATTAAGCTGACACGCCGTGATATAACTGGAATACTGTTAAAAGCGGCGTTAAACCAAACTCACTCACTCACTCACTCACTCACTCATATCTGAAAGATCTAAGGAGATGAGTCAGACTATTGATGGTGTTAAAATGTAGTATAAGCAAATTGATTTAAAAGATCTTTTATAATCCTTTGAGAAACAGCAACACAATGGAGTTCAGATAGGTTCATGCCAGTAATATGAAATTAAATAAATGACACTAGTTTCTGTCTTATCACATGAACCAGGCTACATTATTCTTTGCTTATTTAGTGGCTAAAGATTTCACTACAAATTACATTCCACTTGCAACTGGGATTACAACCACCTAGAAATTAACATTTAGATACTCTCACTATTGACCAGTGACTTCTGGTTGGTTGGTCAAGGCTGCAGTGGTATAGCTCTTCTGTTGCTGACTATGACTGCTGGCTGGTTGTCAAGGCTGAAGTGGTATAGCTCTTATGTTGCCGACTATGACTGCTGGTTGGTTGGTCAAGGCTGCAGTGGTATAGCTCTTATGTTGCCGACTATGACTGCTTGTTGGTTGGTCAAGACTGTAGTGGTATAGCTCTAATGTCGCTGACTATGACTGCTGGTCTGTTGGTTGGTCAAGGCTGCAGTGGTATAGCTCTTATGTTGCCAACTATGACTGCTGGGTGGTTGGTCCAGGCTGCAGTGGTATAGCTCTTATGTTGCTGACTATGACTGCTGGTTGGTTGGTCAAGGCTCCAGTAGTATAGCTCTTATGTTGCTGACTATGACTGCTGGTTGGTTGGTCAAGGCTGCAGTGGTATAGCTCTTAAGTTGCCGACTATGACTGCTGGTTGGTTGGCCCAGGCTGCAGTGGTATAGCTCTTCTGTTGCTGACTATGACTGCTGGTTGGTCCAGGCTGCAGTGGTATAGCTGTAATGTCGCTGACTATGACTGCTGGTTGGTTGGTTGGTCCAGGCTGCAGTGGTATAGCTCTTATTTCGCTGACTATGACTGCTGGTTGGTTGGTCAAGGCTGCAGTGGTATAGCTCTTATGTTGCCAACTATGACTGCTGGTTGGCTGGTCAAGGCTGCAGTGGTATAGATCTTATGTTGCTGACTATGACTGCTGGTTGGTTGGTCGGTCCAGGCTGCAGTAGTATAGATCTTATATTGCTGACCTAGACACGGTTGTCATCATGATACAGCAGAGTTGGTTGTGTCATTGAGCCTTTGATGACGACAACGTTGTCCTATTACTGACAATGATACAGAACACCATGGCCTACCAACTGCTAATTGTATTGATTTATACTATTCTACATGACAGGTGATAATGGCAACACCATTCCCTTTGAAAACAAAGAACACAAACTGTTTAACAGTTTCATTTCAATTATTAAGAATTTATCAATAAGATCTGATGATATACAGCAACAAGAGTTCAAATACAATCTTAAGAATTTGCTATGGATTGCCACAATAAAATAACTTGTACAAACTCATTTTTGAAGAAATTGTTATGATGTTTGAATTTTGTTTGAAGGGCAAATATACTTAAGACAAACATACTATGTGATCATGCAGAAGTTTCCAATCATAAATTGAGCACAGTTAAATCTGTACATATTAATTCAAAATGCCTACCAAAATGATTGAGGATTTTCTTTGTATATTAGCTTCCGCTTTGAGGCAGTCCTCAAATCATCAGTTGTGGTAACTGTGGTTTGAAACCTCCGATTGACCAGTCAAAATCAAGTAATTTCCAAATTCATTGTAGCATTTAATGTTTAAAAAACGCACCTTTTCTCGCATTTACAATTGAATATATGAACATCAAACATCCGTTTCTTTCTAAGTCATAGAGATTCTATAACTTAAAAGATCCTGAACTATACATCTAGATTTCATATATATATATCTGTTTAATATGTATATATAATATAAAGTATCAAATATAAATATGTACATCTCATTCAGTACTGATACGTAATGGTTTGTCTCTAATCACTGAGGCCTAGAAGAATTGATAGTATAACTGCACATGTTTGTGATGAAGTTCTTTTCGCTGCCTACGCTACACCCCAGGTTACACAGGGCAATGCATTACTGGGATTGATGTGAACTGCTGTGATACCACATAGGTTGTTTCTGCACAAATAGGTGAGTGAGTGAGTTGGGTTTAACGCCGCTTTTAACAGTATTCCAGTTATATCACGGCGTGTCAGCTTAATGTGGGAGGAAAGCCCGAAGTGATGCAGGTCTCAGACGTTTACCACTTCGGTGAAACCCACAAGCACGGGTATGGTGCTGACAAACCTAGAAACATAATCGGGGTGAACCGGGATTCGAACCCACAGTCATAGGTTTCTGGCGTGCCGAAGGGACGCAACTCTGCACAGCGAATCTTGGCGCCTTGCCCCCACAAATAAATGAAAGGACTCAAGTGTACTTCAAGGTGTGAAAGAATATCAGCAAAACGGAGGGAAACTCTGTAGTCCGTATCACAGGCCGAACAAACACTTCACATTTTTAGGAAAAGAATAAGCAAAATCTGCACAATAATGGACTGCTTTGTACTTACCAACTGTGAAATGCTGATTATTTGTAGACTTCGTCATCAAAGATTACTATCTGTCATATGTTAGCCACTTTGTGGTTAATTGGGTTACTGGCAAATACACTGCCTCCGTACTATCACAAGGGAACACTAAATGACCACAAGTGACAATTTCACGATTGAACAAAATGACTTGTGAAGTATATGATAGTATGAATAAAAGCATGAGCAAAATACACTGCTAAAACACACAGTACACAGACAGGAATGTACACCAACATAGTCCGACATGACAGTGAGTCTGACATGACGTGTTGTTAATGGATGAATCTGCTCTCAAACATTTCAGGAAGTTCAAACCATGCTATGGTTAATACAAATCACTTGCACAAAATGCACCTCTTGAATGGCTAGTGAAATCCTGGCTCAGAATCAACTGCAATAACATCAGCGTGACATAATCATAATGGTTTAATTCTAGGGAAAACATCTAAATCAGTAAACATTACATATGTTCAATTATTGTATACCTATCAATGATATGAGGCATTTTGCATTTTCGATAGAGCCAACATGGAGACGGTCATATCAAAGGGGGTATAATAACCAGAGTCTTATTACGTCCCCTGCTCTGCTGACATGGCTTGTTAATGCATTTTGAATGGGCGATCAATATCAGCCCAGACGGTAAGAAATTAGAGTTACGTCCCTTAGTGTGTCATCTGCTCGTCTGCTCAGCTAGCTTTCCTGTGATAATGACATCCAAACGTGAAAATGTTTTGCATTAACTTGCAAATAGATACATTTTCCAATTTTATGTTATGGAAAATGATAAAATGGTTATATGTCAGTTTTCATATCAAACCCCATATCAACCCTCGACCCCCACATTAGCCCTCAGGCTGATATGGGGGTCTCGTGTTGATATGGGGTATGATATGAAAACTGCCATATAATAACCATAAGTCTGCCTCATACAATCTGTCCACACACACATTCAGTTTCCTGCCTGCTGCAGAACAACATACTTGTATTATTAAAATATTCTTCACCAAGTAGCATTCTCACTTTATTTGCACATATCGCTGTGTACAGAGTAATGAATGAAGATATTGTTGCATTAAACTCATGTCAGACTTGCACCACAGCACTGTGTACACAGGCTTTGTTGGACCCTAAGGGACCGGTCATTTATTACATAGGGGTGGTAAGAGGCTTTTGATGCACTTATGTACTGAAAATAATTACATATGACCCTCCCCACATCCTTGTACATTTTTGTCTTGACCCTCCCCAAATGGGTGTATTTTTTTTTCTAACTCTCCGCAAGAGACAAGTCATATTTTTGGCGATGCTCCCATGATTCCCTCTGACCCACTAGCAGCTATAACCAATGATCGGTCCCTAACTATGCCAAATATAGATACTGGTACCCTTCAACAGCTTGGTGTTCCCACATACTTGGATATCTGCATATATTCATATTAGCCTTTGATTAATTACAGTAGGTATGAGTGAGTGAGGTTTTACGACGCTTTAAGCAACATTCCAGCAATATCACGGTGGGGGACACGACAAATGGGCTTCACTCATTGTACCCATGTCGGGAATCGAAACCTGGTCTTCGGCGTGACGAGTGAACTCTTTAACCACTAGGCTACCCGACCGCCCCTTGAAGGTATGAGCGAGTAGGGTCTTGCATCCCTTTCAGCATTATCCCCACCATATCACTGCAGGGGGACACCAGAAATGGGACTCACACTGTACTCATATGGAGAATTGAAGCCAGGGATTCGGGTAACAGGACAAAGCTTTAACCAGTAGACTACCCCACTGCACATGTTGAGCATGACACAATATTGTCAGCAAAACTAACCATTTCATCATTAATCTTAGTTATAACATTACATAAATGTTTTTGTCAATGCTTATTTAATACAGTATCAGGGTTTTTTCATTTTATCACTGCCTACTTGAAAACATTCCCCACGGTGGGCCCAGTTACATCCAATACATTGTCAAAGAGGTACTGTTTTTTCCCCAGCTATTTAAACAATTCCTTTTCTTTCAATACCACACTTTTGACTTAATGGACAAGATCAATTATCAGAATAACATTATCTTTTCATTGGACACTTTGTGGAACATCTTCAATAGCTTTCACAGTACTGCATAACCAGTAAAATTCTGTCCTTTTCTATTGTTTGTTCACTGTAAAACTGTAGTGTGCTCATTTAATGTCAAGATGAACAAATCAAAGTCTTCTGGGAAAATATGATGGGGATCTTTAGTGTAAAACTGGCTAGAATCTTTATTGCACATCAGTCACAGTACCATAGTCTGCAAGTTTCACTGCATAGCAGTATGTTCAACATGTCGAGATCCCTAGCAGGAATCTGACTTGACTTGAAGTTGATGCCTTGCAGAGGACACTCTGGAATCCGAGTATCAGCTTATGTCCTTAACTCCTCCCCCGATACAGAGACAGGACCCGAGACATCATACCACCATCGTTATTTGTTGTTACCATTTAAAAAGCCAGGGACTACACAGAATCTTCATTCAACAATCAACTCAGTAATAAATTCTCAACGTACATACATGTACATGTACGAGTACACAAAAACACCAACCATCACGACCTTGTATGTCAACATAAACATGTCACACGATCACTGATACTCCCCACTACACGTATGTCAACATAAACATGTCACACAATCACTGCTACTCTCCACTACACGTATGTCAACATAAACATGTCACACGATCACTGATACTCTCCACTACACGTATGTCAACATAAACATGTCACACGATCACTGATACTCACCACTACACATATGTCAACATCAACATGTCACACGATCATGGATTCTCCCCACTACAAGTATGTCAACCTCAACAACATTCACCCTCTCAACAAACATATATTTACCAAACATGACAATCATCCCTTGGTGACAAACACAAACATGATGATCATCCTGTGATGTCGCACACAAACATAACAATCACCCCTCGATGTCACTCACAAACAAGACAATCATTTCCTTGATGTCACACAAATATGACAATCGCCCCTTAATGTCACACATATTCTTGAATCACACTTCACAACTCTTCCTTAGACTTCTTCCCTTTCTTCTTCTTGGTCTTGTTAAGCGAGCTACAGTCCCCCTGTACGCCATCGCCGTAACACAGGAACTTCTCGAGGAGCTTGCCTTGCTCCTTGTAGGCGTGGTAGATCTCCTCCTCCCCCAGTTCCCCGACGTAGTTCTGGCACATCTGCTGCAGCCTGCCAACACAACGCCACACACATGACAACCACTCACAGGTTCATGGGAAGGAGAGGCACATTTTGTGATCTCAACTTAACAAAGATGTAAGATGATTACAAATAATATGTCAAGCAATTGCTATTTGGTACTGTGATACTTTGGATGATGACATATATACCAAATGAGTTGGATAAAGTGCTGTAAAATGCTTACATTTTGTATATCTGATCACCAATAAAACTTATGCAGTCTGCAATTTCAGCAGCTGGTCCAAAGTCCGAGTCTAGTAAAGTTTTGTTTTGTCCAGTAGTTTGGTGTTTGGTCTAGCTGATAATAGTTAATATATTAACACTAAAATCTACTGGTGAGGTGAAATGGAGTCGCATCCAAGATTATTGCGCTTATATAGCGACGTGCATGTACGTGTGTGTTTGTGTGGCTGCTTGTACTAGTCCGGACTGATGCCCATTTATAGTGCTAACTCACTGAGATACCATGCCACAGTTTAACATGAATACCCCACTCAGACACAGTATACTGACTCCGAGCCGACCAGTCCTTGTTTCAGCCCCTTAATGTCGAGCGCCAGACAGGGTAACAAAAAGTGCCATCTTTTAACGTCTTTCTGTGTGACAAGGCCGGGGATCGAACCGCGGACCTTCCGCTCTCCCAGCAGACACTCTAAAACTAGACCACGGAGGTGGTCCTAAAATCTACTGAAATTCATGTTAAGAGACCATATGTATAGGGCACAGATTGCAAATGAATGTTTAGTATGCGTAAAACAAAGCACCTGCACTGTGTGTGTTTGTTGTTTAACAATGCACATTGCAATATTCCAGCAATATGAGGTCTGGATCATACGATCCAGTGATTGATATCATGAGCATTGATCCAGACAATTGGGAGATCACCCAATCCATTAAGTCACCTATTACAACAAGCATAGGTTTCTGGGAACATATTCTTTCCCTGGATTCCCTACAGGTTCACCTGCACTGTGGTTGGTCGGTTTGTTGTTTAACGCCGCACTCAGCAATATTCCAGCTATATGACGGCGGTCTGTGAACAATAGTCTGGACCAGACTCCAGTGATTGACATCATGAGCATCGATCCGCGCAATTGGGATCGATGACATGCATCAAACAATTCAGCGAGCCTGACCACCCAATCCCGTTAGTCGCCTCTTACAACAAGCATAGTCACCTTTTACAGCAAGCATGGGTTGCTGAAGACCTATTCTACCTGCACTGTGAATTGAGGGGCCTCAGACGACTGGATCACCCCTGGTTCCTGTGTACATGTCAAGCCTAAGGAGAAAACAGGCAACTCACCTGCCAGGCCATTTGCCGCCCCCCTGCATCACCCCGGGGACATCCGCTGTCTCCAGCCCGGGGCCTGACAACCGCTTAACTCCCTTGATGTCCTTCACCCCACAGCTGTATATGGTAAATAAATAATAATGTAAATTTTTCCAAACATAATTTTCTTCTATTTTAAGAAACACAGATAATGTTAAATATTCATAAAACAATCAATAGTTTTTTTAAAGATCATTTACAACTAAAAAACACGCGCATGCGCACAACAGAAATGTCACAGTTTGGCTTTATTAATTTAATGTCTCTTTTCTTATCAGAGAAAATACAGTAAATGGACTACTAAACAGTGAGAAAGTTGCATAAATTTGTCCCGTTTCGATGTATCAGAGGCGTAGTAGGAATTACCAAACAAATTAGGAAAGAATTCCAATGTACATCATGAGGGTCAGTGACATGTTTCTATTGTCATTAAATATGAAACGAATGATAAATAAATACCACAAAATAGAGAAGGAGTCATTAAAACTGTTATGTTACAGTATTCTACACAATAAGCGCCCAGGGTGCTCTCAAAATTAGAAATTGGGGGATCTTATTGTAATGTATTTTTTGTGAGAAAAAAAACAGAGATGAAAGATTGTAAATTTCGTAGTTTATGCTGACAGCCTGAAATGATACAAAAGAAAAGTATGTTCGTATCATACACAACAGATACATTTTCCAAAATTTAATTGCCCATAATTAAGGGTGCATATAACACACGAGACTGCATATTATACGTGAATAAATAAGTGTTGTGTACATAGATCAATCGGAAGAGGTGCTAATTGGGATTGTTCATTAGCCAATATATTAGCAAATATTGCCGTGGTATATGGGAGATCTTATTAGAGATCATATCAAACTGATTACTTGTTACACCGCTCACATTGTTTTCGACAAACAGAGTAAAACATCATTTTGATATATTGTAAACAACAGCCAAAGTTGAATACAGCTCCTGATTCTGAAACAAAGTATTTTCAGCAGAGACAACTGACAACCAACAAGATGACACAACCACCACACAAGTCGTCAAACAGCACAGGCTATATTAGATCACTTGGACTTTTGCCCAGATAACTGTGATCATGACTTACCTTTCAAACTTATCCGTACAAACTACTTCAAAGATGTCGAGAATCTCATGTTCTGGTAAAGTTTTCACAGACGGTCGATTCTTATGAATCTTGTCAAACTTGGAATACATCTGGAAGAAAAGATGCATAAAGAAGTCATTCTCTACATAAAACATGATCAGGATTCCATCCAAGATTATCCAGTTTATAATAAGATTAAACAGATTTCCATTCAACTCGTCACAGTCCTGTGATTGTAGCGCCTCCCTAGTCGTAAATGTCTCTAAGTGGGTGCCATCCGGCACAGCTCTGTGTCTCTATGCTAATTAGGGTAGTGTTAGAGAATCTGTTGTCCTTTTATTCTCTAGCAGTTTAATCTCATACTCTTATCATGTACTGTTTTCATATATGTTATCTACCTTTGGGTAGTTTATCAAGAATCCAAAAACCACAAAAAAATCCTAATACTTACCGACTCCCTAAGTGGACTGCAAGCCCTCCAAAACAAAAATACCAAAAACCGACCTAAATTAATAAATCAAATACTTAAAAGCTCCAACGACCTAACTAAGGCAGGCAAACAAATAACCTTCTTGTGGATACCCGCCCACGTAGGAATATACGGTAATGAAAACGCCGATAAAGCAGCTAAACTATCCCTCAAAATCCCAGAAATAAGCTTAAACTTACCCATCTCAAAATCAGAAATTAAAAGTGTAAACAAGCAAAAAATCACCAAAAAATGGCATAACCTATATCTAAACTCAAATAGCCAAATCAAAAAAGTGCTCAGCAAACCACTAACCAAACCAAAAATTCTCCATCCATCCAAAAAAATCGACAGAGTAATCACTAAACTCCAAACAGGACACACCAACCTAAATAACCACCTAAAAAAATTTAAAAAACACACTACAGGTAACTGCCCACACTGCAAACAACCAGAAACCCCAGAACACGCACTCATCCACTGCACACACTACCTAACACATCGAACCGCATTACAAACCACTCTCAATCTAAACAAGGCTCTAACTCTAGAAGCAATACTAAACCCACAAAATAAACTAGAAAACTTCAAGGCCTTAGGCGTATTCTTAATCAAAACGGAACTAATAAAACGCATCTAAAAACACAATAACTCACCAAATCAAAATCACATAAACAAACAAACATCCACCATACCCAGCTCCCTTAGTTCTCCTCCCCAATCCCATCGGCATCTATTCCAAATCTCAAAATTCCCAAATTCTATATAAGCAACCCCTAAAACCCCCCTCTTGGGTTGCACAGACCACCTTCGCCCCTTTCGGAAACACATTAAATGGCCTGGCCGGGCCCGTGTGCGAAAGACGCATCAGTCGGAAAGCGCACGTTAAATCTCCAAAGTAAGTAAGTAAGTAAGTAAGTAAGTAGTTTATGTTCATTCCTCCCACTAGGCCATGGAGGCGGTCGGAGATATGGGGAATTAGGCAGTGTTGTTATACTGTTGGGGTTAGGAAATGTTTCATGTGTATCTGTATGCAATCAACTCAACCTGAACTGGGAAATGATGATATATTTCAAACATTACTCAATTTCATTAGGTTATCTGGAGCTCTGACATATACCAATAACTGAAAAGAATCTGACACAAGCTATAAAAACATGATTAAACATTACCACTCTTCATTAATGTAAAAGTAAAAGATTCAATCACTGGTATTAGTTTATGGTTGTTTAACAATTACTTGATAACACTTTCATGCTTGCAAAACACTTACCTGATGAACTGTGGTATCATTTGCAATAAGCATGGTTAACATATGCATATTGCAATACTAACAAGTCATATTGGAAGGTGTCCAAATTGTGTTTGTCTGCAACTCTATTTTTGTGATATATCTGAATCTAATTCATGGTCTCTGTAATTACATGGTCAAAGTCAAATTTCACACAAAGGCTAATTACATCTAGGCCAACACTAGAAATGACCACCATGACCACACCACACAGACCCCCTTTAAAATGTACAAAGGACTATCATTACACATGGGGTGCAGATTGGTTCACATTCATTGACTGACTGTTATCCAAACTGCCCTGTATTCTTTTTCAAACTGATACTGGCATAGAAGAATGTCCTTTCCAAATTTGATAAATTCATGAACAGGTTGGTGTACATTTTCATGCCATTTAAGGAGCATTTGTCTACTGCAAAATCACCGACTAACATTAATAATAATATTATTTATTCATTTGGATGTAAAGGTTACAAGCAAATACAGTCCAAATACCACTCTATAATCCAAAGTATGCATATGTTAGGTATGTCCTAATAATCTAAATGTGAACATGCACACAGGTGCCTTGAACAGCTGTTGAACAGTTTGGTTTATTTTTTTTTTAACAAAACTCAATGCAACCCGCCACATATATCTTTTAACAGGTTCGTTATTTGATGACATTCTACATATAGAATTTAAGTTTAAACGTTTCAGTCCGATATGCTATTGATTCCAAAGAACCTAAGTCCTCCAATACACATAACTGTCTCAAATCTTATAACCCATGTAATCTCCATAATGACACTCCCAGTCAACCCATAAAACAAAAGTGCCACGCCCACTTCTGAAGTATCAACAACGTTCAACAGCAATTCACAAAAGTCTGACAACAAAGCAACATCGTCAGTATTGACACGTATACTTCCGCACTCACCAAATGTGCAATCACCCTGCATCCGTCACACTTGAGAGATGAGGGCATGTGAAAGCTGTAAGCATCTTCATCGTCCAACTCGGGTGTTTTGAAACTAAGTGTTCCGGAAGAACCATCATCACTTTGGTCCAACCCCTTGATGGCTCCGTCACCGTAAACATGAGAGAAGAGGGCAAACAGGAACACCGATGAGATGAATTGCACCGCCATGACTACCCGGTTTCCTGTCAATGAGACAACACACACAGAACTGGTGTATTATTCAATGTTTCGCTACATATCAGTGATATTTCGCGCCGCGACAAATGAAGGGAAGACACGTTATGCGCAGTGAGAGTGCGCAGTGGTTACATCCTGGATCGTGTTTCCGCGATAACCCCCACTGTGTTTATATGCTGCTATGGTTACTAGAATGTTTTAATTTAAGTCTCGGATTTTAGTATTTCTCCCGATAAAAGGTTAAGATTCAGGTTGCATTATGAATATTTCATTAAGTCGGATAAAACATTAGACGACAGTAGATCAGAATGAATTATTAAGCATTGGAGATTGGATTTCAATGTTAAATCTTGCCGTGTTATTTCAGGCTTGTGTGAGTGGAACAACGGGTTTTGTTTGTATCAAATTATTAATCAAGATTCGACTTTATTAACAAGAGTAGATGATTTGTTAATACAGCGAGTCTGCGTAATTACTCTCCTTGTTTCATATTAGGGAGCCGTTGTGTACACAAAAGTAATTGAAGTAAACATAAAATGCCTAATGTTTCTATCCATGGTCACGTTATTCTATGCGGTAACCCAGCCCTGTTGGTTTTTTGTTCTCTAATCCATGAGCGTAGCAGCACAAGATGGACATCCTTAAATGTTTGTCATTGTAATTACTCTCCCTCCCAACAAAAAAGTTTGTTCTCACGGAAATGAAAATGTAATCATTTTATTATGCATTTGATATATTTACTGACGACGTGTTTAGCCAAAGGACCAGCATTACAAGGTTTGCAATACCATCTCCTTCCTACCGGGTACCCGTTCCCTACCTCCCATCATCCCATCCGCCTACTATGAACTCATCAAGCATTAATCACTCACTTATCCTGTTTAATTGGCTTCATGACCCATTGGCTTCCACCTATGTGTTCTCTGTCCATCGTGTTGTGACAGTATTATCCCCATGTTGTCAACACCTTACCTATGTTATCCCACTCATATATGCAATTGTTGTTACTGTTAATCCTCCACCTACTATATATATTCTGTACTATGTCCCTCATTCAGTCTTGCTTGACAACTGTATAAGGATCTATACCGGAACGTCGCTTTTTACAGTATTAAATAAGTTGTTATCCATAAAATTGTGTCTACTTTATCATCCGTCAACTTCTAAGTAATGCCTATCAAACAATTTGTTCCTTACCTATAAGCTAAAATGTTTGAAATATTGTTTGTTGAAATATGTCTCATACAAAACGCAGAATTGATCCGTCGATATTTAAAAGATGTCAGGTAATTGAGACTATACTTATCAGGGCGACTAAAATAGATCAAAGAGGTACTGAGGATGGTTAGAAAGGTCTAATAAACAATCTGCAAAGCTAGTTTACGCGTACGGGATGTGTGAGTTAAATCCAAATATCATTAGCCAAGTTCCAGAAAAATAAAGTTGTGATGTGCCAAATCATACAAGTGGAAGCGTGACATACCATCAGATTAGCTACAGTCTTAACTAGGGAACGCGCGCTTTGATATTAAACTATCCACAGTGTCGAAAGACATGCACTCAAAGTATTCAGCGCGTTCAGCCAGTGACAGTTTTTGCTGTAGAGTTGCCTAAATGATGGTGATGTATTTGGCACGTGTCCTATCTTCCCGGAGCACCTGGTGCATGGCATGATATGGAGGTCTTCTGATGTTTACCTGGAATATATCTCATACATGTTAGATATAAACATGTTTCAGGAAAGTAGCTCTGGTCGAGAACTAACGATTTGTTTCACATGTTGGTGTTTACAGTGGCTGTTATATCAACCACACAAAGTTGCCGGAGTTAGTATAAGTGAGAGTTAATATTTCTTTCCGTCGATCGCATCACCAATTTTGCACATTTTCGACGCTGAAGCCCATTTGAATTCGCGGTCCCTTCCTCGTGCATATTGTATGAAGATGATTTATACATTGTGCGTGGACATACGACCACTTGTGTATGTCCTAGTGGTATGTACCATGGAACCAATCCGCCAAAGCCTTACAGTGGTACTAATATTTCTCATATCTGTGGTGAAGAGAAACACAATTCAACCAAGAAAGCGACAATATCACTAAAATTTGCCCTAACGAATTATTGTAAACGATCACGTCACTAGGGTTGGAATTATTTCATGTCCTGCCCTATTTCTGCCATCTCTCGACCGAAAGTAGGGGTTACAGTGCATGTACAATTGGCCCTAGAAAGTGAGTGAGTGAGCTGGATTTAACGCCGCTTTTAACAGTATTCCAGTTATATCACGGCGTGACAGCTTGATGTGGGAGGAAAGCCCGAAGTGATGCAGGTCTCAGACGTTTACCACTTCGGTGAAACCCACGAGCACGGGTATTGTGCTGACAAACCTAGAAACATAATCGGGGCGAACGTGGATTCGAACCCACAATCATAGGTTTCTGGCGTGTTCAAGGGACGGGCCCACGAAAGAGTATACGTCCTTCAAAATTCAGGGACATTTGACTCCAGTCATGATCATTGCACTTCATGGCACCCGGACAAGGAGGGGCATAGATGTTACCTCGAGTATATTTTTTTTTGTTTTTGTTTAACGCCGAAATCATTCCACCTATGCGACGTCTGTCTGGACCAGACAAGCCAGTGATTGACATCATGAGCACCGATCGGCGCATTTGGGATACGATAATGCAATCAACCAAAGCCGCCTATATGGTGCGAGTCTGACCAGTGACCACCCTACCCATCGAGTCGTCACTAACGACAAACATATGTAGGTTGCTGGAGACCTATATTTTTACCCAGAATCCCACGGGTCTGCAGATGTATAGCTGTTCCACCGCTGACCTACGTTCTCGTCATGATAGAGCGGTGTTGTCTTTGTACAGGGAGCATTTGAGCCCACCGACCATGAAACATGTTTGACGGACAATCCATTATAACCAACACATGTGTAGCAAGAATCCATAGCTGCCGTTACCGCGCACCATCATCAGTCCATCCATCTATATTTCGAGATTTTCCGGCTCGATAACATGGTTTGTTTGTTTGTTTGTTTGTTTTACGCCGCACTCAGCAATATTCCAGGTGTATGATGGCGGTCTGTAAATAATCGAGTCTGGACCAGACAATCCTGTGATTGATATCATGGCTTTACCAATAAATTAACATTATGCTATGCCATTCGGACTGTAGGCAGATTACTTTGGTTACCTTATTTTCGTCGCACAAATTATTTTGTTGCCAAATTTTTGCAGTATAAATTCATGACTTCCTGTGCAGCCATTCTCAACATTAGTTGCATATAATAAATACACATATTCGTTTAAGTGGAGAACAGGGTATGACTAGTATACGCACAAACCCTGCATATCTGCTTATGTCATGAGCAAATTATATTTCTACATCTCTGCCTAATTTCATATTTGCGTTCAGTCCATCAACAGCTCCACATGCACTCTATCTGTGTTTAAAGCATGGGAGTTGTACTCCTGTCTAGAAATAACTGTATAGAGGACTGCCCCTTCCATTAGGGAAACACAATAATCCACATTCGTTACCACTCGCCCCTTTCCGTAACTGCAAGAAGACTCGTCCCCCTATCGATGAATGTCATTTGCGAAAATACCGCTTGTCCCGGAATAACACGAGCTGGTCACGAATGAATAATGCAATGACGTCTCATCGTTCACGTGGGCTGGTTCCTCGCTTTCGCTACGCATCTATCTTTTGTCACTCTCCTACCCAGAGTTCCATGCGACCAACATAGTACCTCTGCCATAGGCCAGCGCCATGTGACGATTCGTCACATCTTTCACAGTCCATTCAAGATATTGCATATGCTTTTCATCCGTCTACACATTTTCGTAAACAAATGTCAAAGGATCGTTACGGTTCATTAAGAAAGTATTCTAATACGTGAAAATCTACTTGTTTTTGCGTAGTTATCCTTTGTTTACATTGGTTGTACGGCTCCACGTGCTGTCGTCGAAGCCCAACGGAGAGCTAGCGATACGGTCACTTTGATGTATAAATATATATTGTCATGCAACTCACTGTCGCAGTTGTAGTAGCATATCTATATAATTATGCAAAACAATATGTAAAGCGCCCCCAAATACTTGTATTTGTCCGTTCTATACTGATTTCTGAAAAAGCGCGTTTGTTTACAAACAAGAGAAAAGTCCGGTCACGTGATATGTAAATTAGCTTGTGGCAGCGGTGTTATGCTGAGTCACCACTGCGTCGGAGTGTGATGAAGAGATGGAACTTAAGCTGGACCTCGTCTTTAATATCGCAAGTTGACGACGCGCAAAGGGAGCCGGGAGCCAGCTTAAGATGGAACCCAGCTAAATCTACGCAAACACGTGACGTCACTGGTGTTACACGTCACAATTGTCACTATGTGCCATGACGTCACAATCACGACAAAGCTGTCTACCCGTATGGTACTAACTTGTCACGCTCTTCGAGTTTTCCGTCGTTTTGAACACCAAGATGCCTCCTAACTGGATTCTACCGGCTGGTACGAGGTAAGATTGTCTTGATTTTACGGGGGGCAGTATGGGCCAGTGGTTTAAGTTTTCGCTCGTCAAACCGAAGACCCCCTCTGAGTCCCCACATGGGTACAACATGTGAAGCATATTGTAGGTGCACACATTATCAAATCGTTACATGGCTGAAAACAGACGCCGAAACTCTTCAAAGGTACTATGATATCCATATCGAATACATCATCCCCTAATAATCACTTTGGTTTGTTTCATTTTTAGTCATCTTCAAACATGGGTGTATACTTTCTTTTGCCCGACATTTAGCTTATCACAATAAAATTATTTTCATGGTGATATCTTTATTCAAAGCGACTTTATGGTTACAAGATGACTTTATGCCATATGTCATCCCTCTTTTTATTAAACCCGCTCTGTTTCAGTACTACGACACTCTCGTCAGCTGACGTCACCTCCGACGTTTCTTTTCGTGGTGAGTATATTACACAGCAACCGACAACTGATGTTCATTTATGAATATTTGATGTATCTGAATTCTATGTTGGATGTCATTTCATATATATAATACCTCATCATTATGTAAACGTATTAAATAACTTATGGGAAATGTCGAATATCAGTCCCTCATGATGTAAAAGGTCGAACATCTTGTTACGTTTGAAATAGTACACATGTGATTGTTTTCTTTCAGATGTCACGTGGTTTTGCCCAGGAAACATCTGTCTTATCACTCTCGCAATAATTGCAGGAATTGGTAGGTTATTTCTCTCTTCCTCCTCTTCTGAATCGTTTAGAACCTCAAAATCACACACTATCAAGATTTAACGCATTTCACAGTTTGTAAAGTTTCCCATTTTAATATTCACACTTTAATATTCTGTTTCAGCTGTGGTAGTCACTGTCTACGTCCTGTGGAAGGCTTTCATAAGGACACAGAAACCTGCATGGCGGACAAGCAACCGTCGTCTATCCCGCTGTGAACACGCCGAGATGGCAAGCATAGACATTCTCGATATTCTGCAGCCCAACTTCCAGCAGACAAAAACCCAAGCCATGATTTCTGAGAAAATGGACATGGAACGAGAACTGAAGTTCAATCCTGAATATTGTGTGGACAATGGTGTGAATTGGAGCGACGTGGTTGGGGATATGGCAGGGTTGGGGGCAGAGGTGGCCCCAGAGTATCAGCTGTGTGAGGAGGGGGAGTCACGTGTCACTGTGTGGGGACTGGAGGTGATTGAGGAGGAGGAGTAGATATGTGTTTGTATTTGTACATACCTGTAAATATGGAAAATGAAAATAATTGTGTACATTTTTAATTTTAAATCAAAATCAGTTTTGTATTATTTTGTTTGAATATATTTGTGTTTAATTAAATGAATAACATAAAACAATTTCTTGTGTTCTTTCATTGATAACATTTCATGCTACATGCAGGATACACATGTATACTAGCGGCACTTTTTATCGTGGGTTCGAAAACCGGTCGGCCCTAATTATGTCGCTACTTTTGTCAGCACCATACCCGTGCGTGTGGGTCTTAAAAAGTTGTAAACACATAAGATCTGCACCACACGAGGTTTCTCTACCACATCACGCTGACACGCCGTGAAAACTGTTCAAACTCACTCACTCACAAAACCCTTCCAGCCCAACAGCGAGTGTGTGATACCTGGGTTAAAGTTGATGTATCCGCTTCTAGACACTGGGGTTGATATATGTCCAAGGCCACTGGTTATTAAAGGACGCGGGGCAACTCTTTGTACAGTATGTATGCCCCAAAAGTAAGTAAAAAATGGTGGTGGTACAGAACAGCCCCAGCAGAAGGCACAGTTTTGACTGTGGCAGCTGGCGTTAGGAAATGCATGGAATGAGACAATGTGTTATTTTGGCAGAGGGAATTGGACTGGACTTGAACATTGATGATGCGTCAGATGCACCCGCTTCAAATATTGTAGACACGTCAAATGAAAATAGGAAAACGTTCACAAATATACTCTTAAAACACAGTTGGGGGTAATGGAATATAAATATTAATACCAAGTATTAGAACAAAGATAAGTGTTGCCGACAAACATCCTATGCAAGAACAGATGTGTCTGTGAAACTTGACATCAGAACACATCCTATAGTTTGCACGTGCTACACGGAGTAGCACCACACACGTTCGTAGGGCGTCATTCCTGATTTTGACGCTTTCAAGGAAGGTCGAGTAGTCTCTGTGGACCATTATTTCTGTCAATCTTATTGATTCTGCTTATCATACAGTTGTGGTTCACTTGACTTCATTCCTTATCAATGAACTAGCGTCCAGCGTCTACATCGCGCAGGGCATCTACGGGCTATTGGCATGCTGGAATGCGTGCAATGGCCAATACTTCAATGTTAAGACTGGGGCAATGGTACCAACAAACCCAAAATGCCATATGCCGCCGACCACGTTGGCTGAACTTGGCCAGGTGCTGCAAGAAGAGTGGGGCAGGATCCCTCAAATCGCCATTGGGCGATTCATACGCCATAACATCTGCTGTCATACTTCACTACCCCTTGTTATGCGTTACAAATTCGTTCATCACTTTCATACAACTATTACTAGTAGTTCAAACTAATATCTCTTACATTCTTGGAAATTTTACGTTATTTACGCGTATCCCCTACTTTTGGGGGAGTAAAGGTGCGAAAATACGTAGAAATATGCATGTATGATAAGTCGACGCACTATTGGAAGACATTCCGTCGTTCCCAGTAATGACATATAGAAAAAAAAGTTAACGATTATTTTAATCGATGATGAGAATGCGGTAACCTCGGCTTGAATTCATGACACACATGTGGTAACTATAATAGTCTAAGATTATCTTTTTCTTGGTGGGTGGGTGCAACTCGACGTCGTATTTTGATTACATGTTAAATTAAATTTTGATTTTAGGGCATCTCACAATTTATTTATGTGTAAATTCAAAAGTGAGTTTTTGAAAAGCTTTGTGCGTATAATAGTTAAGAAAATTCCGTTCTTTAATCGTTGAATTTGTCATTCTCATCTCTGACAGCAGAACCTTAACATTGCAAGTTTTCCTGGAATATACGTAAAATAATCAATGACATCATAATGTTATCTTCATAAATTATTGTATCGTCTAATTTATTCTCTTATCTCTCACAGCAGTACATAAACATTGCAAATGCCCACACATGATTTTCATCTTCCTCGATGTGATCGCCCTTCGAGGCTAGCCATCGGTCCGCCCGCTAGAGTCCTTTATCAAAGGGGAGCTACTCTTGTCTCTACGACGTCACGTTTGTTTAGAGTCTGCGTGGCCTGTGATAACGTTACGGAATTCAGTCAAACGTCCCACACAAATGTCGGCAAAATGAAACAAGGTACAAGTTAGGTCAAATCCAACTGTTATAAACTCGGGAAAACACCCACAGTCGCTTACATCAGGTAAAGCACAGGTATGGGTATTGACATGCCAACCGTCCTCGCTAAATTACTTCACTTATTTCTCCAGGGCAATATTGCTGCACATGTAACGGAGTAACTCCCCGGCTTTTCATATGCATTCTGCACAGTAATTCGATAATAAGTCGAACGTTATGAGAAATATACCCATTACATGATACATCTAGTTCTACATTTCTGCCAAGTCACATCAGCAACCTAGTTACAATTTATGAAATATATCTCTTTCGAAACGCTAAATTGATCCGTGGATATTTTACAGATGTCTGGTAAATTGAGATTTTATTTATTAGGGCGATTGGAAGAGATCAAAGAGGTACTAAGAATAGTTAGAAAGGTCCAAGAAACAATCTGCAAAGCTAGTTTAATCGTACGCGATGTGTGAGATGTAAAAGGTAAACAAAAATATCATTAGCTAAGTTCCAGAAAAATAAAGTTGTGATGTGCCAAATCACACAAGAAGAAGTGTGACATACTTTCAGATCAGATATTGTCTTAACTAGGGAACGCTTTGATATTGAACTATCCAGAGTGTCGAAAGTATACACTCAAAGTAAATCGGCGTTCTGCCAGTGACAGTTTTTGCTGTAGAGTTGCCTAAATGATGGTGATGTATTTGGCACGTGTCCTATCTTCCCGGAGCACCTGGTGCATGGCATGATATGGAAGTCTTCTGATGTTTACCTGGATGTCGATGGAATATATCTCATACATGTTAGATATAAACACATTGCAGGAAAGTAGCTCTGGTCGAGAACTAACGATTTGTTTCACATGTCGGTGTTTACAGTGGCTGTTATATCAACCACACAAAATTGTCAGAGTTAGTATAAGTGAGAGTAAATATTTCTCTCCGTCAATCGCATCACCAATTTTGCACATTTTCGAAGCTGAAGCTCATTTGAATTCGCGGTCCTTTCCTCGTGCATATTGTATGAAGATGATTTATACATTGTGTGGGACATACGACCACTTGTGTATGTCCTAGTGGTATGTACCATGGAACCAATCCGCCAAAGCCTTACAGTGGTACTTATATTTCACATATCTGTTGTGAAGAGAAACAAAATTCAACCACGAAAGCGACAATATCACTAAAAGTTCCACTAACGAATTATTGGAAACGATCACGTCACGAGGGCTAACGGGTTGGAATTATTTCATGTCCTGCCCTATTTCTGCCATCTGTCGACCGAAAGTCGGGGTTACAGTGCATGTACAGTTGGCCCTAGAAAGTGAGTGAGTTAGTGAGTTGGGTTTAACGCCGCTTTTAACAGTATTCCAGTTATATCACGGCGTGTCAGCTTGATGTGGGAGGAAAGCCCGAAGTGAAGCAGGTCTCAGACGTTTACCACTTCGGTGAAACCCACGAGCACGGGTATGGTGCTGACAAACCTAGAAACATAATTGGGGCGAACCGGGATTCGAACCCACAATCATAGGTTTCTGACGGCCCTGGAAAGAGTATACGTCCTTCCAAATTCAGGGACATTTGACTCCAATCATGATCATTGCACTTCATGGCACCCGGACAAGGAGGGGCATAGATGTTACCTCGAGCATGTTTTTCTTTGGTTGTTTAACGCCGAAATCATTCCACCTATATGACGTCGGTCTGGACCAGACAAGCCAGTGATTGACATCACCGATCGGCGCATTTGGGATACGATAATGCAATCAACCAAAACCGCCTATATGGTGCGAGTCTGACCAGTGACCACCCTACCCATCGAGTCGTCTCTTACGACAAACATATGTAGGTTGCTGGAGACCTATATTTTTACCCAGAATCCCAATGGTCTGCAGATGTATAGCTGTTCCTACGCTGACATACGTTCTCGTCATGATAGAGCGGTGTTGTCTTTGTACAGGGAGCATTTGAGCCCACCGACCATGAAACATGTTTGACGGACAATCCATTATAACCAACACATGTGTAGCAAGAATCCATAGCTGCCGCTACCGCGCACCATCATCAGTCCATCGTCTTATATCAGATATTCACCACAGAGGACTACAGATCGTCCGGAAAGAAAGTCCGTCAATGTGCACTGTAGGATTTAAATCTTTACACCTCTGACTGGCTACACATCATAATTATTTAAAACTTTTTCACTTTATTTCATCAAAAGTGAATATTAAAAAAGGATTCCAGATGAAAAACAAATACTCGTGATATTTCGAGATTTTCCGGCGCCATAACATGGTTTGTTTGTTTGGTTTTTTACGCCGCACTCAGCAATATTCCAAGTCTATGACGGCGGTCTGTAAATAATCGAGTCTGGACCAGACAATCCTGTGATTGATATCATGGCTTTACCAATAAACTAATATTATGCCATGGCATTCGGACTGTAGGCAGATTAGTTTGGTTACCTTATTTTCGTGGCACAAATTATTTTGTTGCAATATTTTGCAGTATAAATTCATGACTTCCTGTGCAGCCATTCTCAACATTAGTTGCATATAATAAACACACATAACCGTTTACGTGGAGTACAGGGTATGACTAGTGTACACACAAACCCTGCATATCTGCTTATGTCATGAGAAAATTATATTTCTACATCTCTGCCTAATTTCATATTTGCGTTCAGTCCATCAACAGCTCCACATGCACTCTGTGTTGAAAACATGGGAGTTGTACTCCTGTCTAGGAATAACTGTAAAGAGGACTGCCCGTTCCATTAGGGAAACACAATAATCCACATTCGTTACCACTCGCCCCTTTCCGTAACTGCAAGAAGACTCGTCCCCCTATCGATGAATGTCATTTGCGAAAATACCGCTTGTCCCGGAATAACACGAGCTGGTCACGAATGAATAATACAATGACGTCCTCATCGTTCACGTGGGCTGGTTCCTCGCTTTCTCTACGCATCTATCTTTTGTCACTCTCCTAACCAGAGTTCCATGCGACCAACAAGGTACCTCTGCCACAGGCCAGCGCCATGTGACGATTCGTCACATCTTTCACAGTCCATTCAAGATATTGCAATTGCTTTTCATCCGTTTCATATTTGACAAGTCTACATATTTTCATAAACAAATTTCAAAGAATGGTTACGGTTCATTAAGAAAGTATCCTTGTACGTGAAAATCTACTTGTTTTTTGAGTAGTTATCCTTTGTTGACATTGGTTGTACGGCTCCACGTGCTGTCATCGAAGCCCAACGGAGAGCTAGCGATACGGTCACTTTGATGTATAAATATTGTCATGCAACTCACTGTCGCAGTTTTAGTAGCATATCTATCTTATTATGCAAAACAATATGTAAAGCGCTCCCAAATACTTGTATTTGTCCGTTCTATACTGATTTCTGTAAAAAACGGGTTTGTTTACAAACAAGAGAAAAGTCCGGGCACGTGATATGCAAATTAGCTTGTGGCAGCGGTGTTATGCTGAGTCACCACTGCGCCGGAGTGTGATGAAGAGATGGAACCTAATCTGGACCTCGTCTTTAATATCGCAAAATGACGACGCGCAAAGGGAGCCGGCCGGGGGCCAGCTCAAGATGGAACCCAGCTAAGTCTACGCAAACACGTGACGTCACTGGTGTTACACGTCACAATTGTCACTATGAGCCATGACGTCACAATCACGACAAAGCTGTCTGCCCGTATGGTACTAACTTGTGACGCTCTTCGAGTTTTCCGTCGTTTTGAACACCAAGATGCCTCCTAACTGGATTCTACCGGCTCGTACGAGGTAAGATTGTCTTGTTTTTAGCTGGGGGCAGTGGTATGGGCCAGTGGTTTAAGTTTTCGCTCGTCAAACCGAAGACCTGCTTCGAGTCCCCACATGGGTACAACGTGTGAAGCATATTGTAGGTGTCCCCCGCCGTGATAATGCTTGAAGCGGCATTAAAACCCAACTCACTCACTCTCAACCCTGATGGTATCTGTCGTTGCATATAAAGCCAAATAAGGGCCTTTAATTGTCACATTTTTACTTAGTTCTAACAACTAATCATTCTTGGGACAGAAAATCAACTCAACACTTTTTGAGTCATTATGTCAAAGTAAATGTAACGGGCAAAGGAAAGTGCATACTTGAAAAATAGATTTGACCAAAACATTTACACACGTTATCAAATCGTTACTTGACTGAAAACAGTCGCCGAAACTCTGCAAAATTAAGGTCCAAACATTACTATGATATCCATATCGAATACATCATCCCCTATAATAATCACTTTGGTTTGTTTCATTTTTAGCCATCTTCAAACATGGGTGTATACTTTCTTTTGTCCGACATTTAGCTTATCACAATAAAATAATTTTCATGGTGATATCTTTATTCAAAGCGACTTTATGGTTACAAGATGACTTTATGCCATATATATGTCATCCCTCTTTTTATTAAACCCGCTCTGTTTCAGTACTACGACACTCTCGTCAGCTGACGTCACCTCCTATGTTTCTTTTCATGGTGAGTATATTACACAGCAACCGACAACTGATGTTCATTTATGAATATTTGATGTATCTGAATTCTATGTTGGATGTCATTTCATATATATAATACCTCATCATTATGTAAACGTATTAAATAACTGATGGGAAATGTCCAATATCAGTCCCTCATGATGTAAAAGGTCGAACATCTTGTTACGTTTGAAATAGTACACATGTGATTGTTTTCTTTCAGATGTCACGTGGTTTTGCCCAGGAAACATCTGTCTTATCACTCTCGCAATAATTGCAGGAATTGGTAGGTTATTTCTCTCTTCCTCCTCTTCTGAATCGTTTAGTACCTCAAAATCACACACTATCAAGATTTAACGCATTTCACAGTTTGTAAAGTTTCCCATTTTAATATTCACACTTTAATATTCTGTTTCAGCTGTGGTAGTCACTGTCTACGTCCTGTGGAAGGCTTTCATAAGGACACAGAAACCTGCATGGCGGACAAGCAACCGTCGTCTATCCCGCTGTGAACACGCCGAGATGGCAAGCATAGACATTCTCGATATTCTGCAGCCCAACTTCCAGCAGACAAAAACCCAAGCCATGATTTCTGAGAAAATGGACATGGAACGAGAACCTGAATATTGTGTGGACTATGGTGTGAATTGGAGCGACGTGGTTGGGGATATGGCGGGGGTGGGGGCAGAGGTGGCCCCAGGGTATCAGCTGTGTGAGGAGGGGGAGTCACGTGTCACTGTGTGGGGACTGGAGGTGATTGAGGAGGAGGAGTAGATATGTGTTTGTATTTGTACATACCTGTAAATATGGAAAATGAAAATAATTGTGTACATTTTTAATTTTAAATCAAAATCACTTTTGTATTATTTCGTTTGAATATATTGTGTTTAATTAAATGAATAACATAAAACCATTTCTTGTGTTCTTTAATTGATAACTTTTCATGCTACATGGAGGATACATGTATACTGGCGGCACGGGTGGCTCAGTCTTCAAAGGCGCCGCATTTCGCAGTGCAGAGTTGCGTCCCTTTGGCGATTTTTAGAAGCTTATTATCGTGGGTTCGAATCCCGGTTGGCCCTGATTATGTCGCTAGTTTTGTCAGCACCATACCCGTGCGTGTGGGTCTTACCTAAACGGTAAACGCCTAAGATCTGCATTACATCGGGTTTCTCTTCCACATCTCGCTGACACGGCGTGATATGACTGAGAAAACTGTTCAAAGAAGTGTTAACCAAACTCACTCACTCATAATACCCTTCCAGCCTACCAGTGAGTGAGTGAGTGAGTGAGTGATTCCTGGGCCAAAGTTGATGTTGTATCCGCTTCCAGACACTGGAGCTGATCAATGTCCGAGGCCCCTGGTTATTGTAGGACACCGGGTAACTCTTTATACAGTACAGTAGTAAGTCACCAATGGTGCTGTCTCGCTGTACAGAACAACCACAACAGAAGGCACTGTATACACGTGAGCAGTTTCGACTGTGGCAGCTAGCGTTTAGGAAATGCATTGAATGATACAATGGTAATTATGGCGGAGGGAATTGTACAGGATTTATAAAGTGATATTGCGTTAGCACCCCCTTTAATTCTTGTGGCCAAGTCAAATAAAAATAGGAAAACCTTCCATATTGTATACTCTTAAACTATATAGTGTCATGTTTTCAGATTAGTCCCAATTCACCTTGCCCGTGTTCACCGTTTGTGTGTGTGTGTGTGTGTGTGTGTGTGTGTGTGTGTGTGTGTTTAAACTATTGCCGCAGTTTAACATGAATACCCCTCCCTGACACAGTATACTGACTCTGAGCCGACCAGATTGTTTTAGCCCCTTATGCTGAGCGCCAGATAGGGTAACAACAAGAACCATCTTTTAACATCTTTTGGTATGATGTGACCGGGGATCGAACCCCGGACCTTCGCTTTCACAGCGGACGCTCTACCACTAGACCACGGAGGCGGTCTTTTTTGAAAGAGTATATATGCGGAAATACGTTTAACTTAGAAATATGCAAGTATGACGAGACAACACACTATTCATACAGGACATTCCGTCGTTCCCTGTAATGACATATAGAAAAAAAACTAATTTAAACGATGAGGTGAATGCGGTAACCGCAGCTTGAGTTCATGACACACATGTGGTAGTTATAATGGATGGGTGTGTGCAACTCGAGTCGTGTTTTGACTCCATGTGGAAAGTTCGATTTTCGAGCTTCTCGCAATTTAATTTTCCTATGTATGATTTCATTAAACAGGTGAGCTTTCCAAATGGTTTGTGTGTAAATTGATTAAGAAAGTTCCGTTCTTAATCGTCGACAGCAGTATCTGAACATTGCAAGTTTTCCTGGAATATGCGTAAGATAATTATCATAATGTTATCCTCAAACTTATGGTCTAATTTGTTCTCTTATCTCTGACAACAGTACATAAACATTGCAAGTCAAAACGGCAAATGCCTACACATGTTTTCAACTTACTCAGTGCTCGCCCTTCGAGGCAATCTTTATCAAAGGGAAGCTACTCTAGTCTCTACGACGGCAAAATGAAACACGGTACAATTTAGGCCAAATTCAACTGTTATAAACTCGGGAAGGACACACACACACACACACACACACACACACCTCAAAGGCGCTTAGGTCCATAGGCACAGATATGGATGTATATATGCCAACTGTATTCGCTAAAGTGCTTCGCTTATTTCTCCAGGGCAATGTTGCTGCACATGTAAAAGACTCCAGTTAGCTGGAAAGGCAACAGATCCCGATAGCGTCCTCGCTACATCTATTTGCCTACACGTGCGAGGTACTGGGTTTCTGTATCCTTCCATTATCTTGAAAGTAATCAAACAAAACGTATACCAGTTATTAGTCAAGATTGTCAATTCTGACTCGATCGCCCATAGACGTGGTGACGCCATGTTTGTTTGCAAACACTGAAACTACGGAGTACCTCCCTGGCCTTTCATATACATTCTGCACAGTAATTCGATAATGAGTCAAACGTTATGAGAAATATACCCATTACATGATACATCTAGTCCTACATTTCTGCCAAGTCACATCAGCAACCTAGTTACAATTTATGAAATATATCTCATTCGAAACGCTAAATTGAAACCGTGGATATTTTAAAGATGTCTGGTAAATTGAGATTTTATTTATTAGGGCGATTGGAAGAGATCAAAGAGGTACTAAGAATAGTTAGAAAGGTCCAATTAACAATCTGCAAAGCTAGTTTACGCGTACGGGATGTGTGAGGTAAACACAAATATCATTAGCTAAGATCAGGAAAATAAAGTTGTGATGTGCCAAATCATACAAGTAGAGGTGTGACATACCATCAGATCAGCTATAATCTTAACCAGGGAACGCTTTGATATTAAACTATCAACAGTGTCGAAAGACATGCACTCAAAGTAAATCGCGCGTTCTGCCAGTGACAGTTTTTGCTGTAGAGTTGCCTAAATGATGGTGATGTATTTGGCACGTGTCCTATCTTCCCGGAGCACCTGGTGCATGGCATGATATGGAGGTCTTCTGATGTTTACCTGGATGTCGATGGAATATATCTCATACATGTTAGATATAATCACATTTCAGGAAAGTAGCTCTGGTCGAGAACTAACGATTTGTTTCACATGTCGGTGTTTACAGTGGCTATTAAATCAACCACACAAAGTTGTCGGAGTTAGTATAAGTGAGAATAAATATTTCTCTCCGTCAATCGCATCACCAATTTTGCACATTTTCGAAGCTGAAGCTCATTTGAATTCGCGATCCTTTCCTCGTGCATATTGTATGAAGGTGATTTATACATTGTGCGTGGACATACGACCACTAGTGTATAGTCCTAGTGGCATGTACCATGGAACCAAAGCCAAAGCCTTACAGTGGTACTTATATTTCACATATCTGTCGTGAAAAGGAACAAAATTCAACCAAGGAAGCGACAATATCACTAAAATTGCACTCACGAATTATTGTAAACGATCACGTCACTAGGGCTAACGGGTAACAATTATTTCATGTCCTGCCCTATTTCTGCCATCTGTCGACCGAAAGTCGGGGTTACAGTGCATGTACAGTTGGCCCTAGAAAGTGAGTGAGTGAGTGGGTTGGGTTTAACGCCGCTTTTAACAGTATTCCAGTTATATCACGGCGTGTCAGCTTGATGTGGGAGGAAAGCCCGAAGTGATGCAGGTCTCAGACGTTTACCACTTCGGTGAAACCCACGAGCACGGGTATGGTGGTGACAAACCTAGAAACATAATTGGGGCGAACGTGGATTCGAACCCACAATCATAGGTTTCTGGCGTGCCCAAGGGACGGGCCCTAGAATGAGTAGACGTCCTTCCAAATTCAGGGACATTTGACTCCAGTCATGATCATTGCACTTCATGGCACCCCGACAAGGAGGGGCATAGATGTTACCTCCAGCATGTTTTTTTTTTCTGTTGTTTAACGCCGAAATCATTCCACCTATGCGACGTCGGTCTGGACCAGACAAGCCAGTGATTGACATCATGAGCACCGATCGGTGCATTTGGGATACGATAATGCAATCAACCAAAACCGCCTATATGGTGCGAGTCTGACCAGTGACCACCCTACCCATCGAGTCGTCTCTTACGACAAACATATGTAGGTTGCTGGAGACCTATACTTTTACCCAGAATCCCACGGGTCTGCAGATGTATAGCTGTTCCACCGCTGACCTACGTTCTCGTCATGATAGAGCGGTGTTGTCTTTGCACAGGGAGCCTTTGAGCCCACCGACCATGAAACATGTTTGACGGACAATCCATTATAACCAACACATGTGTAGCAAGAATCCATTGCTGCCGTTACCGCGCACCATCATCAGTCCATCGTCTTATATCAGATATTCACCACAGAGGACTACAGATCGTCCGGAAAGAAAGTCCTTCAATATGCACTGTCGGATTTAAATCTTTACACCTCTGACTGGCTACAAATCATAAATATTTAAAACGTTTTTACTTTATTTCATCAAAAGTGAATATTAAATAAGGATTCCAGATGAAAAACAAATACTCGTGATATTTCGAGATTTTCCGGCTCCATAACATGGTTTGTTTGTTTTGTTTTTTAACGCCGCACTCAGCAATATTCCAGCTGTATGACGGCGGTCTGTAAATAATCGAGTCTGGACCAGACAATCCTGTGATTGATATCATGGCTTTACCAATAAATTAATATTATGCTATGCCATTCGGACTGTAGGCAGATTAGTTTTTTGTTACCTTACTTTCGTGGCACAAATTATTTTGTTGCAAATTTTTGCAGTATAAATTAATGACTTCCTGTGCAGCCATTCTCAACATTAGTTGCATATAATAAATACACATACTCGTTTAAGTGGAGAACAGGGCATGACTAGTGGACGCACAAACCCTGCAAATCTGCTTATGTCATGAGAAAATTATATTTCTACATCTCTGCCTAATTTCATATTTGCGTTCAGTCCATCAACAGCTCCACATGCACTCAGTGTTGAAAACATGGGAGTTGTACTCCTGTCTAGCAATAACTGTATAGAGGACTGCCCGTTCCATTAGGGAAACACAATAATCCACATTCGTCACCACTCGCCCCTTTCCGTAACCCGCAAGAAGACTCGTCCCCCTATCGATGAATGTCATTTGCGAAAATACGACTTGTCCCGAAATAACACGAGCTGGTCACGAATGAATAATACAATGACGTCTCATCGTCCACATAGGCTGGTTCCTCGCTTTCTCTACGCATCTATCTTTTGTCACTCTCCTACCCAGAGTTCCATGCGACCAACATAGTACCTCTGCCATAGGCAAGCGCCATGTGACGATTCGTCATATCTTTCACAGTCCATTCAAGTTATTGCATATGCTTTTCATCCGTCTACACATTTTCATAAACAAATGTCAAAGAATCGTTACGGTTCATTAAGAAAGTATTCTAATACGTGAAAATCTACTTGGTTTTTGCTTAGTTATCCTTTGTTTACATTGGTTGTACGGCTCCACGTGCTGTCATCGAAGCCCATCGGAGAGCTAGCGATACGGTCACTTTGATGTATAAATATATATTGTCATGCAACTCACTGTCGCAGTTCTAGAGGCATATCTATATAATTATGCAAAACAATATGTAAAGCGCCCCCAAATACTTGTATTTGTCCGTTCTATACTCATTTCTGAAACAGCGCGTTTGTTTACAAACAAGAGAAAAGTCCGGTCACGTGATATGCAAATTAGCTCATGGCAGCGGTGTTATGCTGAGTCACCACTGCGTCGGAGTGTGATGAAGAGATGGAACTTAGGCTGGACCTCGTCTTTAATATCGCAAGTTGACGACGCGCAAAGGGAGCCGAGAGCCAGCTTAAGATGGAACCCAGCTAAATCTACGCAAACACATGACGTCACTGGTGTGACACGTCACAATTGTCACTATGTGCCATGACGTCACAATCACGACAAAGCTGACTACCCGTATGGTACTAACTTGTCACGCTCTTCGAGTTTTCCGTCGTTTTGAACACCAAGATGCCTCCTAACTGGATTCTACCGGCTCGTACGAGGTAAGATTGTCTTGATTTTACGGGGGGCAGTATGGGCCAGTGGTTTAAGTTTTCGCTCGTCAAACCGAAGACCCCCTTCGAGTCCCCACATGGGTACAACATGTGAAGCATATTGTAGGTGCACACATTATCAAATCGTTACTTGGCTGAAAACAGACGCCGAAACTCTTCAAAGTTAAGGTCCAAACATTACTATGATATCCATATCGAATACTTCATCCCCTAATAATCACTTTGGTTTGTTTCATTTTTAGCCATCTTCAAACATGGGTGTATACTTTCTTTTTCCCGACATTTAGCTTATCACAATAAAATTGTTTTCATGGTATTATCTTTATTCAAAGCAACTTTATGGTTACAAGATGACTTTATGCCATATGTCATCCCTCTTTTTATTAAACCCGCTCTGTTTCAGTACTACGACACTCTCGTCAGCTGACGTCACCTCTTACGTTTCTTTTCGTGGTGAGTATATTACACAGCAACCGACAACTGATGTTCATTTATGAATATTTGATGTATCTGAATTTTATGTTGGATGTCATTTCATATATATAATACCTCATCATTATGTAAACGTATTAAATAACTGATGGGAAATGTCCAATATCAGTCCCTCATGATGTAAAAGGTCGAACATCTTGTTACGTTTGAAATAGTACACATGTGATTGTTTTCTTTCAGATGTCACGTGGTTTTGCCCAGGAAACATCTGTCTTATCACTCTCGCAATAACTGCAGGAATTGGTAGGTTATTTCTCTCTTCCTCCTCTTCTGAATCGTTTAGTACCTCAAAATCACACACTATCAAGATTTAACGCATTTCACAGTTTGTAAAGTTTCCCATTTTAATATTCACACTTTAATATTCTGTTTCAGCTGTGGTAGTCACCGTCTACGTCCTGTGGAAGGCTTTCATAAGGACACAGAAACCTGCATGGCGGACAAGCAACCGTCGTCTATCCCGCTGTGAACACGCCGAGATGGCAAGCATAGACATTCTCGATATTCTGCAGCCCAACTTCCAGCAGACAAAAACCCAAGCCATGATTTCTGAGAAAATGGACATGGAACGAGAACTGAAGTTCAATCCTGAATATTGTGTGGACAATGGTGTGAATTGGAGCGACGTGGTTGGGGATATGGCAGGGTTGGGGGCAGAGGTGGCCCCAGAGTATCAGCTGTGTGAGGAGGGGGAGTCACGTGTCACTGTGTGGGGACTGGAGGTGATTGAGGAGGAGGAGGAGTAGATATGTTTGTATTTGTACATACCTGTAAATATGGAAAATGAAAATAATTGTGTACATTTTTAATTTTAAATCAAAATCAGTTTTGTATTATTTTGTTTGAATATATTTGTGTTTAATTAAATGAATAACATAAAACCATTTCTTGTGTTCTTTCATTGATAACATTTCATGCTACTTGCAGGATACACATGTATACTAGCGGCACCTATTATCGTGGGTTCGAAAACCGGTCGGCCCTAATTATGTCGCTAGTTTTGTCAGCACCATACCCGTGCGTGTGGGTCTTAAAAAGTTGTAAACACATAAGATCTGCACCACATGAGGTTTCTCTACCACATCACGCTGACACGCCGTGAAATGACAGGGAAAACCGTTCAAACCAAACTCACTCACTCACAAAACCCTTCCAGCCCACCAGCGAGTGTGTGATACCTGGGTTAAAGTTGATGTATCCGCTTCTAGACACTGGGGTTGATATATGTCCAAGGCCGCTGGTTATTGAAGGACACGGGGCAACTCTTTGTACAGCATGTATGCCCCAAAAGTAAGTCAAAAATGGTGGTGGTACAGAACAGCCCCAACAGACGGCACAGTTTTGACTGTGGCAGCTAGCGTTTAGGAAATGCATGGAATGAGACAATGTGTAATTTTGGCAGAGGTAATTGTACTGGACTTGAACATTGATGATGCGTTGGATGCACCCGCTTCAAATATTGTGGACACGTCAAATGAAAATAGGAAAACGTTCACAAATATACTCTTAAAACACAGTTGGGGGTAATGGAATATAAATATTAATACCAAGTATTAGAACAAAGATAAGTGTTGCCGACAAACATCCTATGCAAGAACAGATGTGTCTGTGAAACTTGACATCAGAACACATCCTATAGTTTGCACGTGCTACACGGAGTAGCACCACACACGTTCGTAGGGCGTCATTCCTGATTTTGACGCTTTCAAGGAAGGTCGAGTAGTCTCTGTGGACCATTATTTCTGTCAATCTTATTGATTCTGCTTATCATACAGTTGTGGTTCACTTGACTTCATTCCTTATCAATGAACAAGCGTCCAGCGTCTACATCGCGCAGGGCATCTACGGGCTATTGGCATGCTGGAATGCGTGCAGTGGCCAATACGTTCAATGTTAAGACTGGGGCAATGGTACCAACAAACCCAAAATGCCATATGCCGCCGACCACGTTGGCTGAACTTGGTCAGGTGCTGCAAGAAGAGTGGGACAGGATCTCTCAAATCGCCATTGGGCGATTCATACGCAATATGCTTTGTCGAGTGTATGAATGTTTGACAAAATGTAACGGTATTACGCACTACTGATCCAAAAACGTCCACTCTGAAATTTCCCATCCTACCCGAATCGTTCTTCAACATCGTTGGCGGCCATAACATCTGCTGTCATACTTCACTACCCCTTGTTATGCGTTACAAATTCGTTCATCACTTTCATACAACTATTACTAGTAGTACAAACTAATATCTCTTACATTCTTGGAAATTTTACGTTATTTACGCGTATCCCCTACTTTTTGGGGAGTAAAGGTGCGAAAATACGTAGAAATATGCATGTATGACAAGTCAACGCACTTTTGGAAGACATTCCGTCGTTCCCAGTAATGACATATAGAAGAAAAAGTTAACGATTTTTTTAATCGATGATGAGAATGCGGTATCCTCGGCTTGAATTCATGACACACATGTGGTAACTATAATAGTCTAAGATTATCTTTTTCTTGGTGGGTGTGTGCAACTCGACGTCGTATTTTGATTACATGTTAAATTAAATTTTGATTTTAAGGGCATCTCGCAATTTATTTATGTGTAAATTCAAAAGTGAGTTTTTGAAATGCTTTGTGCGTATAATAGTTAAGAAAATTCCGTTCTTTAATGGTTGAATTTGTCAATCTCATCTCTGACAGCAGAACCTTAACATTGCAAGTTTTCCTGGAATATACGTAAAATAATCATCATAATGTTATCTTCATAAATTATTGTATCGTCTAATTTATTCTCTTATCTCTCACAGCAGTACATAAACATTGCAAATTCCCACATATGATTTTCATCTTCCTCGATGTGATCGCCCTTCGAGGCTAGCCATCGGTCCGCCCGCTAGAGTCCTTTATCAAAGGGGAGCTACTCTAGTCTCTACGACGTCACGTTTGTTTAGAGTCTGCGTATACACTCAAAGTAAATCGGCGTTCTGCCAGTGACAGTTTTTGCTGTAGAGTTGCCTAAATGATGGTGATGTATTTGGCACGTGTCCTATCTTCCCGGAGCACCTGGTGCATGTCATGATATGGAAGTTTTCTAATGTTTACCTGGAATATATCTCATACATGTTAGATATAAACATGTTTCAGGAAAGTAGTTCTGGTCGAGAACTAACGATTTGTTTCACATGTCGCTGTTTACAGTGGCTGTTATATCAACCACACAAAGGTGTCGGAGTTAGTATAAGTGAGAGTAAATATTTCTCTCCGTCAATCGCATCACAAATTTTGCACATTTTCGAAGCTGAAGCTCATTTGAATTCGCGATCCTTTCCTCGTGCATATTGTATGAAGGTGATTTATACATTGTGAGTGGGCATACGACCACGAGTGTATGTCCTAATGGTATGTACCATGGAACCAATCCGCCAAAGCCTTACAGTGGTACTTATATTTCACAAATTGTCGTGAAGAGAAACAAAATTCAAACAAGAAAGCGACAATATCACTAAAAGTTCCACTAACGAATTATTGTAAACGATCACATCACAAGGGCTAACGGGTTGGAGTTATTTCATGTCCTGCCCTATTTCTGCCATCTGTCGACCGAAAGTCGGGGTTACAGTGCATGTACAGTTGGCCCTAGAAAGTGAGTGAGTGAGTGGGTTGGGTTTAACGCCGCTTTTAACAGTATTCCAGTTATATCACGGCGTGTCAGCTTGATGTGGGAGGAAAGCCCGAAGTGATGCAGGTCTCAGACGTTTACCACTTCGGTGAAACCCACGAGCAGGGGTATGGTGCTGACAAACCTAGAAACATAATTGGGGCGAACGTGGATTCGAACCCACAGTCATAGGTTTCTTGCGTGCCCAAGGGACAGGCCCTGGAAAGTGTATACGTCCTTCCAAATTCAGGGACATTTGACTCCAGTCATGAACATTGCACTTCATGGCACCCGGACAAGGAGGGACATAGATGTCACCTCGAGCATGTTTTTCTTTGGTTGTTTAACGCCGAAATCATTCCACCTATATGACGTCCGTCTGGACCAGACAAGCCAGTGATTGACATCATGAGCACCGATCGGCGCATTTGGGATACGATAATGCAATCAACCAAAACCGCCTATATGGTGTCAGTCTGACCAGTGACCACCCTACCCATCGAGTCGTCTCTTACGACAAACATATGTAGGTTGCTGGAGACCTATATTTTTACCCAGAATCCCACGGGTCTGCAGATGTATAGCTGTTCCACCGCTGACCTACGTTCTCGTCATGATAGAGCGGTGTTGTCTTTGTACAGGGAGCATTTGAGCCCACCGACCATGAAACATGTTTGACGGACAATCCATTATAACCAACACATGTGTAGCAAGAATCCATAGCTGCCGTTACCGCGCACCATCATCAGTCCATCGGCATGACTAGTGGACGCACAAACCCTGCATATCTGCTTATGTCATGAGCAAATTATATTTCTACATCTCTGCCTTATTTCATATTTGCGTTCAGTCCATCAACAGCTCCACATGCACTCTGTGTTGAAAGCATGGGAGTTGTACTCCTGTCTAGAATTAACTGTATAGAGGATTGCCCGTTCCATTAGGGAAACACAATAACCCACATTCGTTACCACTCGCCCCTTTTCGTAACTGCAAGAAGACTCGTCCCACTATCGATGAATGTCATTTGCGAAAATACGGCTTGTCCCGGAATAACACGAGCTGGTCACGAATGAATAATGCAATGACGTCTCATCGTTCACATAGGCTGGTCCCTCGCTTTGTCTACGCGTCTATCTTTTGTCACTCTCCTACCCATAGTTCCATGCGACCAACAAATTACCTCTGCCACAGGCCAGCGCCATGTGACGATTCGTCACATCTTTCACAGTCCATTCAAGATATTGCATATGCTTTTCATCCGTTTCATGTTTGACAAGTCTACATATTTTCATAAACAAATTTCAAAGAATGGTTACGGTTCATAAAGAAAGTATCCTAATACGTGAAAATCTACTTGTTTTTGAGTAGTTATCCTTTAATTACATTGTTTGTACGGCTCCACGTGCTGTCATCGAAGCCCAACGGAGAGCTAGTGATACGGTCACTTTGATGTATAAATATTATCATGCAACTCACTGTCGCAGTTGTAGTAGCATATCAATATAATTATGCAAAACAATATGTAAAGCGCCCCCAAATACTTGTATTTGTCCGTTCTATACTGATTTCTGAAAAAGCCCGTTTGTTTACAAACAAGAGAAAAGTCCAGGCACGTGATATGCAAATTAGCTTGTGGCAGCGGTGTTATGCTGAGTCACCACTGCGCCGGAGCTGGACCTCGTCTTTAATATCGCAAGTTGACGACGCGCAAAGGGAACCGGGAGCCAGCTTAAGATGGAACCCAGCTAAGTCTACGCAAACACATGACGTCACTGGTGTTACACGTCACAATTGTCACTATGAGCCATGACGTCACAATCACGACAAAGCTGTCTGCCCGTATGGTACTAACTTGTCACGCTCTTCGAGTTTTCCGACGTTTTGAACACCAAGATGCCTCCTAACTGGATTCTACCGGCTCGTACGAGGTAAGATTGTCTTGATTTTGCTTGGGGCAGTGGTATGGGCCAGTGGTTTAAGTTTTCGCTCGTCAAACCGAAGACCCGCTTCGAGTCCCAACATGGATACAACGTGTGAAGCATATTGTAGGTGTCCCCCGCCGTGTGATGCTTGAAACAGCATTAAAACCCAACTCACTCACTCAACCCTGATGGTATCAGTCGTTGCATATAAATCCAAATAAGGGCCTTTTATTGTCACAATTGTTTTAATAACTTATCATTATTGGGACAGAATATCAACTCAACACTTTTGGGTCATTATGTCAAAGTAAAAGTAACGGGCAAAGGAAAGTGCAAACTTGAAAAATAGATTTGACCAAAACATTAACACACGTTATCAAATCGTTACTTGACTGAAAACAGTCGCCGAAACTCTGCAAAGTTAAGGTCCAAACATTACTATGATATCCATATCGAATACATCATCCCCTAATAATCACTTTGGTTTGTTTCATTTTTAGCCATCTTCAAACATGGGTGTATACTTTCTTTTTCCCGACATTTAGCTTATCACAATAAAATTATTTTCATGGTATTATCTTTATTCAAAACGACTATATGGTTACAAGATGACTTTATGCCATATGTCATCCCTCTTTTTATTAAACCCGCTCTGTTTCAGTACTACGACACTCTCGTCAGCTGACGTCACCTCCTATGTTTCTTTTCGTGGTGAGTATATTACACAGCAACCGACAACTGATGTTCATTTATGAATATTTGATGTATCTGAATTTTATGTTGGATGTCATTTCATATATATAATACCTCATCATTATGTAAACGTATTAAATAACTGATGGGAAATGTCCAATATCAGTCCCTCATGATGTAAAAGGTCGAACATCTTGTAACGTTTGAAATAGTACACATGTGATTGTTTTCTTTCAGATGTCACGTGGTTTTGCCCAGGAAACATCTGTCTTATCACTCTCGCAATAACTGCAGGAATTGGTAGGTTATTTCTCTCTTCCTCCTCTTCTGAATCGTTTAGCACCTCAAAATCACACACTATCAAGATTTAACGCATTTCACAGTTTGTAAAGTTTCCCATTTTAATATTCACACTTTAATATTCTGTTTCAGCTGTGGTAGTCACTGTCTACGTCCTGTGGAAGGCTTTCATAAGGACACAGAAACCTGCATGGCGGACAAGCAACCGTCGTCTATCCCGCTGTGAACACGCCGAGATGGCAAGCATAGACATTCTCGATATTCTGCAGCCCAACTTCCAGCAGACAAAAACCCAAGCCATGATTTCTGAGAAAATGAACATGGAACGAGAACTGAAGTTCAATCCTGAATATTGTGTGGACAATGGTGTGAATTGGAGCGACGTGGTTGGGGATATGGCAGGGGTTGGGGCAGAGGTGGCCCCAGAGTATCAGCTGTGTGAGGAGGGGGAGTCACGTGTCACTGTGTGGGGACTGGAGGTGATTGAGGAGGAGGAGTAGATATGTGTTTGTATTTGTACATACCTGTAAATATGGAAAATGAAAATAATTGTGTACATTTTTAATTTTAAATCAAAATCAGTTTTGTATTATTTTGTTTGAATATATTTGTGTTTAATTAAATGAATAACATAAAACCATTTCTTGTGTTCATTCATTGCAAACATTTCATGCTACTTGCAGGATAAACATGTATACTAGCGGCACCTATTATCGTGGGTTCGAAAACCGGTCGGCCTTAATTATGTCGCTAGTTTTGTCAGCACCATACCCGTGCGTGTGGGTCTTAAAAAGTTGTAAACACATAAGAACTGCACCACATGAGGTTTCTCTTCAACATCACGCTGACACGCCGTGAAATGACTGGGAAAACCGTTCAAACCAAACTCACTCACTCACAAAACCCTTCCAGCCCACCAGCGAGTGTGTGATACCTGGGTTAAAGTTGATGTATCCGCTTCTAGACACTGGGGTTGATATATGTCCAAGGCCGCTGGTTATTAAAGGACACGGGGCAACTCTTTGTACAGTATGTATGCCCCAAAAGTAAGTAAAAAATGGTGGTGGTACAGAACAGCCCCAACAGAAGGCACAGTTTTGACTGTGGCAGCTAGCGTTTAGGAAATGCATGGAATGAGACAATGTGTGATTTTGGCAGAGGGAATTGTACTGGACTTGAACATTGATGATGCGTCAGATGCACCCGCTTCAAATATTGTGGACACGTCAAATGAAAATAGGAAAACGTTCACAAATATACTCTTAAAACACAGTTGGGGGTAATGGAATATAAATATTAATACCAAGTATTAGAACAAAGATAAGTGTTGCCGACAAACATCCTATGAAAGAACAGATGTGTCTGTAAAACTTGACATCAGAACAGAGTAGCACCACACACGTTCGTAGGGCGTCATTCCTGATTTTGACGCTTTCAAGGAAGGTCGAGTAGTCTCTGTGGACCATTATTTATGTCAATCATATTGATTCTTATCATACAGTTGTGATTCACTTGATTACATTGAAAATTTTAATGTTTGTCAGTTAACTTGCGATTCATCGTCTGCATCGCGCGGAGCGTCTAAGGCTATTGACATGCTGGAATCTTACAGAAGTCAATACGTTCAATGTTAAGACTATGGCAATGGTACCACCAAACCCAAAATGTTGACGATCTTCCCCGTTCAGGGCGTCCCAGGTCAACGACAAGAATACGGGATCGATTGATCCGCAACCAGGCTCTAAGAAATTGAGCTAAAATGGTGAATCAAACAGCTACAAACTTTCGTCAGGCTACTGGAGTACGAGGTACGGGTCAGACGTTTAGAAATCGTCCACATGCAGCCCATCTCCATGCTCGACGGCCACGTGTTGTGCCGTCCCTCACCCCTTCTATATATAGACAACAGACGTCAATGATGTACACAGCGTCGACATCGTCGCTGGTCACGTGTCATGTTTTCGGATGAGTCCCAATTCACTATGCAATGCCTTGATAGGCGTGGTCGTGTCTGGTGACGTCGAAATGAACGTCAAACCAATGTCAACATGAGACCTCATCACATATCTGGCGGTGGATCGGTTATAACTGAGCGAACCCCACTCCATATTGTGCAAGGAAGGGTCACATGGCAAAACTATCGGGACAACATACTGACACCCTTTACTGTCTCGTTTGCAAAAGCGTGGGGGTCGACCTGTTGTCTTTCACGTCAACGCCCGTGTTCACCGTGCACGAATCGTCAATGCTCACCTCCAGCAGCACAACATCCATAAAATACCCTGGCCAGAAATGAGCCTAGACCTTTCACCTCATTGAACACGTCTTGGACATGATAGGGAGACGTGTGAGACAACGTCATATGCTGCCGACTGCGTTGGTCGAACTTGGCCAGGTGTAGCAAGAGGAGTGGGACAGGCTCCCTCAAATCGCATTTCGGAGATTCATACCCAGTTTGCGTCTTGGAGTGAATGACTGTTTGACAAATCGTAACGGAATAACGCACTACTGATCCAAAATCGTCCACTTTGAAATTTCCCATCTTATGCCTGTCGTCCTTCAACATCGTTGGCGGTCATAACATCTGCTGTCATACTTCACTACCCCTTGTAATGCGTTACAAATTCGTTCATTACTACCATACAACTATTACGACAAACTTATACCTCTTACATTCTTGGCCATTTTACGTTATTTCAGCGTATCCCCTATTTTGTTTAGAGTTTATATGCGGAAATACGTTCGATGTGTGCATGTATGACTGGTTGGAGCACTATTGGAAGACTTTTCTTACGGGACATTCCGTCGTTCCCAATAATGACATATAGAGAGAAAAAACTATATTAAACGATGAGGGGAATGCGCTATCCTCAGCTTGAATTCATGATTCACATGTGGTAGTTACAACAGATTTTCTTATTCTTGGTAGGTGTGTGCAGCTCGACGTCGTGTTTTGACTCCATATGGAAAGTTCGATTCCATACACAGTTATACAAATAGGGTGTGCTGTGGGATGGTAAATGTCCTGTGGTTGGAGTGAAGACGATGAATATTACCAATTTAGGACATTTATCAATCCAAAACACACCCGCGTGATAACCTCTCTAATTTATGACCATAAATAAAGAGTTTTCCAAATGGTTTGCGCGTAAAATATTTAAGAAAATTCCGTTCTTAATAGTCGAAACTGTAATTATCATCTATGACAACAGTACCTAAACATTGCAAGTTTTCCTGGCATATGTGTAAAATAGTCATCATTATGTTATCCTCAAATTGTATCGTCTAATTTGTTCTCTTATCTCTCACAACAGTACATAATCATTGCAGGTCAAAACGACAATCGCTCATCCATGATTTTCAACTTTGTCAGTGATCGCACTTCGAGGCAATCCAATCCAAGCCAGTCCTTTAGGGCTCAGTCACGCATTCAGGATTCCTACTGCCGTCCTTGATAGGACCATTCCCGATTAAAATTCATCAAAATCTGATCAAGATCCTGTTATTCATGGCGGCGAGAAATTCACAAACAAACAGATATTTTTCAGGAAGCGTCCCGATTCAGCCGTTTCCAGCCGAATTCGTCCCCATTCTCCCGTTCTCAATCCGAATCTGATCCGATTTGCATCTTCCGCATGGTAAAAAATGGTGATTGATATCATGGCTTTACCAATAAACTAATATTATGCCATGGCATTCGGACTGTAGGCAGATTAGTTTGGTTACCAGATTTTCGTGGCACAAATTATTTTGTTGCAATATTTTGCAGTATAAATTCATGACTTCCTGTGCAGCCATTCTCAACATTAGTTGCATATAATAAACACACATAATCGTTTACGTGGAGTACAGGGTATGACTAGTGTACGCACAAACCCTGCATATCTGCTTATGTCATGAGCAAATTATATTTCTACATCTCTGCCTAATTTCATATTTGCGTTAAGTCCATCAACAGCTCCACATGCACTCTGTGTTGAAAACATGGGAGTTGTACTTCTGTCTAGGAATAACTGTAAAGAGGACTGCCCGTTCCATTAGGGAAACACAATAATCCACATTCGTTACCACTCGCCCCTTTCCGTAACTGCAAGAAGACTCGTCCCCCTATCGATGAATGTCATTTGCGAAAATACGGCTTGTCCCGGAATAACACGAGCTGGTCACGAATGAATAATACAATGACGTCCTCATCGTTCACGTGGGCCGGTTCCTCGCTTTCTCTACGCATCTATCTTTTGTCACTCTCCTACCCAGAGTTCCATACGACCAACAAGGTACCTCTGCCACAGGCCAGCGCCATGTGACGATTCGTCACATCTTTCACAGTCCATTCAAGATATTGCAATTGCTTTTCATCCGTTTCATATTTGACAAGTCTACATATTTTCATAAACAAATTTCAAAGAATGGTTACGGTTCATTAAGAAAGTATTCTTGTACGTGAAAATCTACTTGTTTTTTGAGTAGTTATCCTTTAATTACATTGTTTGTACGGCTCCACGTGCTGTCATCGAAGCCCAACGGAGAGCTAGCGATACGGTCACTTTGATGTATAAATATTGTCATGCAACTCACTGTCGCAGTTGTAGTAGCATATCTATCTTATTATGCAAAACAATATGTAAAGCGCTCCCAAATACTTGCATTTGTCCGTTCTATACTCATTTCTGTAAGAAACGGGTTTGTTTACAAACAAGAGAAAAGTCCGGGCACGTGATATGCAAATTAGCTTGTGGCAGCGGTGTTATGCTTAATCACCACTGCACCGGAGTGTGATGAAGAGATGGAACCTAATCTGGACCTCGTCTTTAATATCGCAAAATGACGACGCGCAAAGGGAGCCGGGGGCCAGCTTAAGATGGAACCCAGCTAAGTCTACACAAACACGTGACGTCACTGGTGTGACACGTCACAATTGTCACTATGAGCCATGACGTCACAATCACGACAAAGCTGTCTGCCCGTATGGTACTAACTTGTCACGCTCTTCGAGTTTTCCGTCGTTTTGAACACCAAGATGCCTCCTAACTGGATTCTACCGGCTCGTACGAGGTAAGATTGTCTTGTTTTTAGCTGGGGGCAGTGGTATGGGCCAGTGGGTTAAGTTTTCGCTCGTCAAACCGAAGACCTGCTTCGAGTCCACACATGTGAACAACGTGTGAAGCATATTGTAGGTGTCCCCCGCCGTGATAATGCTTGAAGCGGCATTAAAACCCAACTCACTCACTCTCAACCCTGATGGTATCTGTCGTTGCATATAAAGCCAAATAAGGGCCTTTAATTGTCACATTTTTACTTAGTTCTAACAACTAATCATTTTTGGGACAGAAAATCAACTCAACAATTTTTGAGTCATTATGTCAAAGTAAAAGTAACGGGCAAAGGAAAGTGCAAACTTGAAAAATAGATTTGACCAAAACATTTACACACGTTATCAAATCGTTACTTGACTGAAAACAGTCGCCGAAACTCTGCAAAATTAAGGTCCAAACATTACTATGATATCCATATCGAATACATCATCCCCTAATAATCACTTTGGTTTGTTTCATTTTTAGCCATCTTCAAACATGGGTGTATACTTTCTTTTGTCCGACATTTAGCTTATCACAATAAAATAATTTTCATGGTGATATCTTTATTCAAAGCGACTTTATGGTTACAAGATGACTTAATGCCATATGTCATCCCTCTTTTTATTAAACCCGCTCTGTTTCAGCACTACGACACTCTCGTCAGCTGACGTCACCTCCTACGTTTCTTTTCGTGGTGAGTATATTACACAGCAACCGACAACTGATGTTCATTTATGAATATTTGATGTATCTGAATTTTATGTTGGATGTCATTTCATATATAAAATACCTCATCATTATGTAAACGTATTAAATAACTGATGGGAAATGTCCAATATCAGTCCCTCATGATGTAAAAGGTCGAACATCTTGTTACGTTTGAAATAGTACACATGTGATTGTTTTCTTTCAGATGTCACGTGGTTTTGCCCAGGAAACATCTGTCTTATCACTCTCGCAATAATTGCAGGAATTGGTAGGATATTTCTCTCTTCTTCCTCTTCTGAATCGTTTAGTACCTCAAAATCACACACTATCAAGATTTAACGCATTTCACAGTTTGTAAAGTTTCCCATTTTAATATTCACACTTTAATATTCTGTTTCAGCTGTGGTAGCCACTGTCTACGTCCTGTGGAAGGCTTTCATAAGGACACAGAAACCTGCATGGCGGACAAGCAACCGTCGTCTATCCCGCTGTGAACACGCCGAGATGGCAAGCATAGACATTCTCGATATTCTGCAGCCCAACTTCCAGCAGACAAAAACCCAAGCCATGATTTCTGAGAAAATGAACATGGAACGAGAACTGAGGTTCAATCCTGAATATTGTGTGGACAATGGTGTGAATTGGAGCGACATGGTTGGGGATATGGCAGGGGTGGGGGCAGAGGTGGCCCCAGAGTATCAGCTGTGTGAGGAGGGGGAGTCACGTGTCACTGTGTGGGGACTGGAGGTGATTGAGGAGGAGGAGTAGATATGTGTTTGTATTTGTACATACCTGTAAATATGGAAAATGAAAATAAGTGTGTACATTTTTAACTTTAAATCAAAATCAGTTTTGTATTATTTTGTTTGAATATATTTGTGTTTAATTATATGAATAACATAAAACCATTTCTTTTGTTCTTTCATTGATAATTTTTCATGCTACATGCAGGATACACATGTATACTAGCGGCACGGGTGGCTCAGTAATCAAAGGCGCCGCAATTCGCAGTGCAGAGTTGTGTCCCTTTGGCGATTTTTAAGCATAGTATCGTGGGCTCGAATCCCGGTTGGCCCTGATTATGTCGCAGTTTTGTCAGCACCATACCCGTGATTGAGGGTCTTACATTAGTGTGGTAAAACAGTGTTAACCAAACTCACTCACTCATAATACCCTCAAGCCTACCAGCGAGTGAGTGAGTGAGTGAGTGATTCCTGGGCCAAAGTTGATGTTGTATCCGCTTCCAGACACTGGAGCTGATCAATGTCCGAGGCCCCTGGTTATTGTAGGACACAGGGCAACTCTTTATACAGTACAGTAGTAAGTCACCAATGGTGCTGTCTCGCTGTACAGAACAACCACAACAGAAGGCACTGTATACACGTGAGCAGTTTCGATTGTGGCAGCTAGCGTTTAGGAAATGCATTGAATGATACAATGGTAATTATGGCGGAGGGAATTGTACAGGATTCATAAAGTGATATTGCGTTAGCACCCCCTTTAATTCTTGTGGCAAAGTCAAATAAAAATAGGAAAACCTTCCATATTGTATACTCTTAAACTATATAGTGTCATGTTTTCAGATTAGTCCCATTTCACCTTGCCCGTGTTCACCGTGTGTGTGTGTGTGTGTGTGTGTGTGTGTCTGTGTGTGTCTGTTTAAACTATTGCCGCAGTTTAACATGAATACCCCTCCCTGACACAGTATACTGACTCTGAGCCGACCAGATTGTTTTAGCCCCTTATGCTGAGCGCCAGATAGGGTAACAACAAGAACCATCTTTTAACATCTTTTGGTATGATGTGACCGGGGATCGAACCCCGGACCTTCGCTTTCACAGCGGACGCTCTACCACTAGACCACGGAGGCTGTCTTTTTTGAAAGAGTATATATGCGGAAATACGTTTAACTTAGAAATATGCAAGTATGACGAGACAACACACTATTCATACAGGACATTCCGTCGTTCCCTGTAATGACATATAGAAAAAAAACTAATTTAAACGATGAGGTGAATGCGGTAACCGCAGCTTGAGTTCATGACACACATGTGGTAGTTATAATGGATGGGTGTGTGCAACTCGAGTCGTGTTTTGACTCCATGTGGAAAGTTCGATTTTCGAGCTTCTCGCAATTTAATTTTCCTATGTATGATTTCATTAAACAGGTGAGTTTTCCAAATGGTTTGTGTGTAAATTGATTAAGAAAGTTCCGTTCTTAATCGTCGACAGCAGTATCTGAACATTGCAAGTTTTCCTGGAATATGCGTAAGATAATTATCATAATGTTATCCTCAAACTTATGGTCTAATTTGTTCTCTTATCTCTGACAACAGTACATAAACATTGCAAGTCAAAACGGCAAATGCCTACACATGATTTTCAACTTACTCAGTGCTCGCCCTTCGAGGCAATCTTTATCAAAGGGAAGCTACTCTAGTCTCTACGACGGCAAAATGAAACACGGTACAATTTAGGCCAAATTCAACTGTTATAAACTCGGGAAGGACACACACACACACACACACACACACACACACCTCAAAGGCGCTTAGGTCCATAGGCACAGATATGGATATATATATGCCAACTGTATTCGCTAAAGTGCTTCGCTTATTTCTCCAGGGCAATGTTGCTGCACATGTAAAAGACTCCAGTTAGCTGGAAAGGCAACAGATCCCGATAGCGTCCTCGCTACATCTATTTGCCTACACGTGCGAGGAACTGGGTTTCTGTATCCTTCCATTATCTTGATAGTAATAAAACAAAACGTATACCAGTTATTAGTCAAGATTTGTCAATTCTGACTCGATCGCCCATAGACGTGGTGACGCCATGTTTGTTTGCAAACACTGAAACTACGGAGTACCTCCCTGGCCTTTCATATACATTCTGCACAGTAATTCGATAATGAGTCAAACGTTATGAGAAACATACCCACTAATGGTACGTCTAGGCCTACATTTCTGCCTAGTTACATCAGCAACATATAGTTACAATTTATGATATATATCTCATTCGAAACGCTAAATTGATCCGTTGATATTTTAAAGATGTCCGGTAAATTCAGATTTTACTTATAAGGTCGATTGAAAGAGATCAAAGAAGTACTGAGGATGGTTAGAAAGGTCCAATAAACAATGGGCAAAGCTAGTTTACGCGTACGGGTGTGTGAGGTTAACACAAATATCATTAGCTAAGATCAGGAAAATAAAGTTGTGATGTGCCAAATCATACAAGTAGAGGTGTGACATACCATCAGATCAGCTATAATCTTAACCAGGGAACGCTTTGATATTAAACTATCCACAGTGTCGAAAGACATGCACTCAAAGTATTCAGCGCGTTCTGCCAGTGACAGTTTTTGCTGTAGAGTTGCCTAAATGATGGTGATGTATTTGGCACGTGTCCTATCTTCCCGGAGCACCTGGTGCATGGCATGATATGGAAGTCTTCTGATGTTTACCTGGATGTCGATGGAATATATCTCATGCATGTTAGATATAATCACATTGCAGGAAAGTAGCTCTGGTCGAGAACTAACGATTTGTTTCACATGTCGGTGTTTACAGTGGCTGTTAAATCAACCACACAAAGGTGTCGGAGTTAGTATAAGTGAGAGTAAATATTTCTTTCCGTCGATCGCATCACTACTTTTGCACATTTTCCAAGCTGAAGCTCATTTGAATTCGCGGTCCTTTCCTCGTGCATATTGTATGAAGATGATTTATACATTGTGCGTGGACATACGACCACTAGTGTATAGTCCGAGTGGTATGTACCATGGAACCAATCGTCAAAGCCTTACAGTGGTACTTATACGTTAAGAGAAACAAATTTCAACCAAGATAACGACAATATCACTAAAAATTGCCCTAACGAATTATTGTAAACGATCACGTCACTAGGGCTAACGGGTTGGAGTTATTTCATGTCCTGCCCTATTTCTGCAATCTGTCGACCGAAAGTCGGGGTTACAGTGCATGTACAGTTGGCTCAAGAAAAAGCATACGTTCTTCCAAATTCAGGAATATTTGACTCGCCATGATCATTGCATTGCATGGCACCCAGGAGGGTCACAGATGTTACCTCCAGCATGTTTGTTTGTTTTTTTAAGGCCAAACACATTCCAGCTTTATGACGTCGGTCTGTAAATGATCGAGTGTGGACCAGACAAGCCAGTGATTGACATCATGAGCATCGATCTGCGCATTTGGAATACGACAATACAATCAACCAAGTCTGCGAGTCTGACCAGTGACCACCCTACCCACATGGGAGTTGTACTCCTGTCTAGCAATAACTGTATAGAGGACTGCCCGTTCCATTAGTGCAACACAATAATCTACATTCGTCACCACTTGCCCCTTTCCGTAACCCGCAAGAAGACTCGTCCCCCTACCGATGAATGTCACTTGCGAAAAAACGACTTGTCCCGGAATAACACGAGCTGCTCAGGAATGAATAATACAATGACGTCCTCATCGTTTACATAGGCTGGTTCCTCGCTTTCTCTACGCGTCTATCTTTTGTCACTCTCTTACCAAGAGTTCCATGCGACCAACATGGTACCTCTGCCACAGGCCAGCGCCATGTGACGATTCGTCACATCTTTCACAGTCCATTCAAGATATTGCATATGCTTTTCATCCGTTTCATGTTTGACAAGTCTACACATTTTCATAAACAAATGTCAAAGAATGGTTACGGTTCATTAAGAAAGTATCCTTATACGTGAAAATCTACTTGTTTTTGCGTAGTTATCCTTTGTTTACATTGGTTGTACGGCTCCATGTGCTGTCATCGAAGCCCAACGGAGAGCTAGCGATACGGTCACTTTGATGTATAAATATATATTGTCATACAACTCACTGTCGCAGTTGTAGTAGCATATCTATATAATTATGCAAAACAATATGTAAAGCGCCCCCAAATACTTGTATTTGTCCGTTCTATACTGATTTCTGTAAAAAACGGGTTTGTTTACAAACAAGAAAAAAGTCCGGTCACGTGATATGCAAATTAGCTCATGGCAGCGGTGTTATGCTTAATCACCACTGCGTCGGAATGTGATGAAGAGAAACCTAAGCTGGACCTCGTCTTTAATATCGCAAAATGACGACGCGCAAAGGGAGCCGGGAGCCAGCTTAAGATGGAACCCAGCTAAATCTACGCAAACACGTGACGTCACTGGTGTTACACGTCACAATTGTCACTATGAGCCATGACGTCACAATCACGACAAAGCTGTCTGCCCGTATGGTACTAACTTGTCACGCTCTTCGAGTTTTCCGTCGTTTTGAACACCAAGATGCCTCCTAACTGGATTCTACCGGCTCGTACGAGGTAAGATTGTCTTGTTTTCAGCTGGGGGCAGTGGTATGGGCCAGTGGGTTACGTTTTCGCTCGTCAAACCGAAGACCCGCTTCGAGTTCACACATGTGAACAACGTGTGAAGCATATTGTAGGTGTCCCCCGCCGTGATAATGCTTGAAGCGGCATTAAAACCCAACTCACTCACTCTCAAACCTGATTGTATCTGTCGTTGCATATAAAGCCAAAAAAGGGCCTTTAATTGTCACATTTTTACTTAGTTCTAACAACTAATCATTATTGGGACAGAATATCAACTCAACACTTTTTGAGTCATTATGTCAAAGTAAATGTAACGGGCAAAGGAAAGTGCATACTTGAAAAACAGATTTGACCAAAACATTAACACACGTTATCAAATCGTTACTTGACTGAAAACAGTCGCCGAAACTCTGCAAAGTTAAGGTCCAAACATTACTATGATATCCATATCGAATACATCATCCCCTAATAATCACTTTGGTTTGTTTCATTTTTAGCCATCTTCAAACATGGGTGTATACTTTCTTTTGTCCGACATTTAGCTTATCACAATAAAATAATTTTCATGGTGATATCTTTATTCAAAGCGACTTTATGGTTACAAGATGACTTTATGCCATATGTCATCCCTCTTTTTATTAAACCCGCTCTGTTTCAGTACTACGACAATCTCGTCAGCTGACGTCACCTCCTACGTTTCTTTTCGTGGTGAGTATATTACACAGCAACCGACAACTGATGTTCATTTATGAATATTTGATGTATCTGAATTTTATGTTGGATGTCATTTCATATATATAATACCTCATCATTATGTAAACGTATTAAATAACTGATGGGAAATGTCCAATATCAGTCCCTCATGATGTAAAAGGTCGATCATCTTGTTACGTTTGAAATATTACATATGTGATTGTTTTCTTTCAGATGTCACGTGGTTTTGTCCAGGAAACATCTGTCTTATCACTCTCGCAATAATTGCAGGAATTGGTAGGTTATTTCTCTCTTCCTCCTCTTCTGAATCGTTTAGTACCTCAAAATCACACACTATCAAGATTTAACGCATTTCACAGTTTGTAAAGTTCCCCATTTTAATATTCACACTTTAATATTCTGTTTCAGCTGTGGTAGTCACTGTCTACGTCCTGTGGAAGGCTTTCATAAGGACACAGAAACCTGCATGGCGGACAAGCAACCGTCGTCTATCCCGCTGTGAACACGCCGAGATGGCAAGCATAGACATTCTCGATATTCTGCAGCCCAACTTCCAGCAGACAAAAACCCAAGCCTTGATTTCTGAGAAAATGGACATGGAACGAGAACTGAAGTTCAATCCTGAATATTGTGTGGACAATGGTGTGAATTGGAGCGACGTGGTTGGGGATATGGCAGGGTTGGGGGCAGAGGTGGCCCCAGAGTATCAGCTGTGTGAGGAGGGGGAGTCACGTGTCACTGTGTGGGGACTGGAGGTGATTGAGGAGGAGGAGTAGAAATGTGTTTGTATTTGTACTTACATGTAAATATGGAAAATGAAAATAATTGTGTACATTTTTAATTTTAAATCAAAATCAGTTTTGTATTATTTTGTTTGAATATATTTGTGTTTAATTAAATGAATAACATAAAACCATTTCTTGTGTTCTTTCATTGATAAAATTTCATGCTACATGCAGGATAAACATGTATACTAGCGGCACTTATTATCGTGGGTTCGAAAACCGGTCGGCCCTAATTATGTCACTAGTTTTGTCAGCACCATACCCGTGCGTGTGGGTCTTAAAAAGTTGTAGACACATAAGATCTGCACCACATGAGCTTTCTCTTCAACATCACGCTGACACGCCGTGAAATAACTGGGAAAACCGTTCAAACCAAACTCACTCACTCACAAAACCCTTCCAGCCCACCAGCGAGTGTGTGATACCTGGGTTAAAGTTGATGTATCCGCTTCTAGACACTGGGGTTGATATATGTCCAAGGCCGCTGGTTATTGAAGGACACGGGGCAACTCTTTGTACAGTATGTATGCCCCAAAAGTAAGTAAAAAATGGTGGTGGTACAGAACAGCCCCAACAGAAGGCACAGTTTTGACTGTGGCAGCTAGCGTTAGGAAATGCATGGAATGAGACAATGTGTAATTTTGGCAGAGGGAATTGTACTGGACTTGAACATTGATGATGCGTCAGATGCACCCGCTTCAAATATTGTGGACACGTCAAATGAAAATAGGAAAAGGTTCACAAATATACTCTTAAAACACAGTTGGGGGTAATGGAATATAAATATTAATACCAAGTATTAGAACAAAGATAAGTGTTGCCGACAAACATCCTATGCAAGAACAGATGTGTCTGTGAAACTTGACATCAGAACACATCCTATAGTTTGCACGTGCTACACGGAGTAGCACCACACACGTTCGTAGGGCGTCATTCCTGATTTTGACGCTTTCAAGGAAGGTCGAGTAGTCTCTGTGGACCATTATTTATGTCAATCATATTGATTCTTATCATACAGTTGTGATTCACTTGATTACATTGAGAATGTCAATGTTTGTCAGTTAACTTGCGATTCATCGTCTGCATCGCGCGGAGCGTCGAAGGCTATTGGCATGCTGGAATCTTACAGAAGTCAATACGTTCAATGTTAAGACTATGGCAATGGTACCACCAAACCCAAAATGTTGACGATCTTCCCCGTTCAGGGCGTCCCAGGTCAACGACAAGAATACGGGATCGATTGATCCGCAACCAGGCTCTAAGAAATTGAGCTCAAAGGGTGAATCAAACAGCTTCAAACTTTCGTCAGGCTACTGGAGTACGAGGTACAGGTCAGACGTTTAGAAATCGTCCACATGCAGCCCATCTCCATGCTCGACGGCCACGTGTTGTGCCGTCCCTCACCCCTTCTATATATAGACAACAGACGTCAATGATGTACACAGCGTCGACATCGTCGCTGGTCACGTCTCATGTTTTCGGATGAGTCCCAATTCACTTTGCAATGCCTTGATAGGCGTGGTCGTGTCTGGTGACGTCGAAATGAACGCCAAGCCAATGTCAACATGAGACCTCATCACATATCTGGCGGTGGATCGGTTATAACTGAGCGAACCCCACACCATATTGTGCAAGGAAGGAGTCACAAGGCAGGACTATCGGGACAACATACTGACACCCTTTACTGTCCCGTTTGCAAAGGCGTGGGGGTCGACCTGTTGTCTTTCACGTCAACGCCCGTGTTCACCGTGCACGAATCGTCAATGCTCACCTCCAGCAGCACAACATCCATAAAATACCCTGGCAAGAAATAAGCCAAGACCTTTCCCTCATTGAACACGTCTTGGACATGATAGGGAGACGTGAGAGCCAACGTCATATGCTGCCGACTACGTTGGTCGAACTTGGCCAGGTGTAGCAAGAGGAGAGGGACAGGATCCCTCAAATCGCATTTCGGGGATTCATACGCAGTTTGCGTCTTGGAGAGAATGAATGTTTGACAAATCGTAACGGGATAACGCACTACTGATCCAAAAACGTCTACTTTGAAATTTCCCATCTTATGCCTATCGTCCTTCAACATCGTTGGCGGTCATAACATCTGCTGTCATACATCACTACCCATTGTAACGCATTACAAATTCGTTCATTACTATCATACAACTATTACAACAAACTAATATCTCTTACATTCTTGGACATTTTACATTATTTCCGCGGGTCCCCTTATATTGAAAGGTCAGGTGAGGTGAAATCGTGTGTGTGTGTGTGTGAGTGTGTGTGTCTGCTTGTACTAGTCTGGACTAATGCCGATTTATAGTGCTAGCCCACTGATATACCACTGATAACTATTACTACAACTAATCTCTCTTACATTCTTGGACATTTTACGTTATTTCCGCGTATCCCCTATTTTGATTAGAGTATATATGCGGAAATACGTTCGATGTGTGCATGTATGACTGGTTGGAGCACTATTGGAAGACTTTTCTTACGGGACATTTTCGTCGTTCCCAGTAATGACATAAAGAGAGAAAAAGCTATATTAAACTATGATGGGAATGCGGTAACCGCAGCTTGAATTCATGATTCACATGTGGTAGTTACAACAGATTCTCTTTTTCTTGGTAGGTGTGTGCAGCTCAACGTCGGGTTTTGACTCCATATGGAAAAAAATTTACACACAAAGTTATACAAATAGGGTGTGCTGTGGGATGGTAAATGTCCTGTGGTGGGAGTGAAAATTCCGTTCTTAATAGTCGAAACTGTAATTATCATCTATGACAACAGTACCTAAACATTGCAAGTTTTCCTGGCATATGTGTAAAATAGTCATCATTATGTTATCCTCAAATTGTATCGTCTAATTTGTTCTCTTATCTCTCACAACAGTACATAAACATTGCAGGTCAAAACGGCAATCGCTTATCCATGATTTTCAACTTTGTCAGTGATCGCACTTCGAGGCAATCCAATCCAATCCTTTAGGGCTCAGTCACACATTCAGGATTGTTACTGCCGTCCTTGATAGGACCATTCCCGATTAAAATTCATCAAAGTCTGATCAAGATCCTGTTATTTTTGGCGGCGAGAAATTCACAAACAAACATAGATTTTTTCAGGAAGCGTCCCGATTCAACCTTTCCAGCCGAATTCGTCCCCATTATCCCGTTCTCAATCCGAATCTGATCCGATTTGCATCTTCCGCATGGTAAAAAACGACCGTATCTGTCCCGACAGCGTCACGATTCTCCCAAATGCGATCCGACAGAGATCAGACAGTGACCGGACAGGGAACTGACAAAGTCGGTTCACATTCGACAAAATCTGGACGCAATCTGGACTCAATCGACAAGAAACGGCAATGAACATTTCATGCCCGTTCATCACGACAGCGTCACGATCCACAGGACACCGTCAAGACAACACAGGACATTGTTACGATTTTGATCCGATACAGCAGAATCTGTCACGACATATTCGCGATTGTAATCCGACTAGACAAAATCGGCTGAGTTTCCCGAATGTTACGGGACTCGCCATACTGTCGGGAGTGCTTGGTCGACCTCTCTGGACTTTTCCCGATCCATAGGACTCTTTTACATACGTATACGACTGCGTTCAAACAATGATAGGACATTCATAGGACATAGGATCATTAAGGATAGTAATCCGACTTTTTTCACTTTCCGTGTCGTAGCGCTGTCTAATCTCAAACGGGAGCCATAATCGGCACTGTGTGAACCTGGCCTTATCAAAGGGAAGCTACTCTAGTCTGTTCGACGTCACGTTTGATTAGAGTCTGCGTGGCCTGTGATAACGTTACGAAATGCAGTCAAATGTCCCACCCATCGGCAAAAGCGAACAAGGTACAAGTTAGGCCAAATCCAACTGCTTTAAAGTCGGGAAAGGCCCTTAAGTCGCATAGCTCCAAGTATGGAAATTGATATGCCAACTGTCCTCGCTAAATCACTTCGTTTATGTCTCCAGGGCAATGTTGCTGCACATGTAAAAGGCTCCAGTTAGATGTAAAGGCAACAGACTCCGACAGCCTCCTCGCTAAATCTGTTTGCCTACACTTGCATGACACTTGTTAGACACTGGCTTTCGATACCATTATCTTGATAGCGATAAAAAAAAAATGTACACCAGTTATTTGTCCAGATCGTCGATAGTCAATTCTGACTGGATCGTGCATAGACGTGGTGACGCCATGTTTGTGTGCAAACACGGAAACTACGGGGTACCTCCCTGGCCTTCCATATACATTCTGAACATTTATTCGATAATGAGTCCAACTTTCTGAGAAACATGTCCATTATATGATACATCTAGGCCTACATTTCTGCCTAATTTCACAGTTACATCAGCAGCTCCTCATACGGTGGTTCTGCGCTCTCTCTCTGCGCGTCCGTCAACTCGTCATATGAAGAGACGGAACCCAGCTAAGTCCACGCAAACACGTGACGTCACTGGTGTTACACGTCACAATTGTAATCATGTTCCGTGACGTCACAATCACGACGTAGCTGTCTGCCCGTATGGTGCTAACTTATCACGCTCTTCGATCTTTCCGTCGTTGTGAACATTAAGATGCCTCCTAACTGGATTCTACCGGCTCGTACGAGGTAAGATTCACATCTTCTTTGATGTGAGCAGTGGTATTGGCCAGTGACTTAAGCGTTCGCTCGTCAGGCCGCAGTCTAGGGTTCGATTCCCGACATGGGTACAACGTGTGAAGCATGTTCTGGGTGTCCTCAGAATAATGAGTCCTGATAATGATACAAGCGACATAATCACTAGTTCACTCACTCACTCAATCTTCCTTGAAGGTATTCGACGATATATGTAAATTCTAAATATAGGTCTTTAATTGTCACATTTAACTTAAGTTAAAATTTACATTTTGATTTTATGTCAAGAGAATTAATTGCGAAAATAGAACAATATATCAACTCCAACCATTAGTGTAATTATGTCTAAATGAGCTCCAGGGAAAAATTAACCATACACTTAAAAATTCGACATGACCAAAAATTGCAAACATTATCACAACGTTACTTTGGTGACAACAGGGCAAACTTAATGCCCAAAACACAGATATGATACCCATATCAAATACATTACCTTCGAACAACCAATTGTTGTTTGTTTCAGTTTTAGCAACCATCAAACATGGGTCACCGTGTATACTTTCTTTTGCCCGACAGTTTAGCTAATCATAATAAATTATTTGCATGTAATATCCCAACATTCCCAACATGGGTACAACGTGTGATACATGTTCTGGGTGTCCTCTTGTTTTTGCTGGGGACAGTTGTACTGGCAAGTGGTTAAAGCGTTCGCTCGTCAAACCGAAGACTTGGGTTCGATTCCCAACATGGGTACAACGTGTGAAACATATTGTGGGTGTCCCCCGCCGTGATATTGCTTGAAGCGGCATTAAAACCCAACTCACACCCTCAAACCTGATGGTATCCGACTTTGCAAATAAATCCAAATAAGGGCCTTTCATTGTCACATTTAAGTTTAGGTATAATAATTTATCAGTATTGGGACAGAATATCAACACATTTGTGTTATTATGTCAAAGTAAAAGTAACGGACAAAAGAAAGGACACACTTCAAACTTGGATTTGATCAAAACATTAACAAACGTTATCAAATCGTTACGAGGCTGAAAACAATCGCTGAAACTCTGCAAAGTTAAGGTCCAAACATAACTATGATATCTATATCAAATACATCATCCCCGAATAATCATTTTTGTATTTTCAATTTTAGCCACCATCGAAATTGGGTATATACTTTGCCCGACAGTGTAGCTTATCATAATCAACTCATTTTCATGGTATTATCTTTATTCAAAACGACTTATCGTTACAAGATGACTTTATGCCATATGTCATCCCTCTTTTTATTAAACCCGCTCTGTTTCAGTACTACGACAATCTGGTCAGCTGAAGTCACCTCCTTCGTTTCTTTTCCTGGTGAGTATATTACACAATCAACCGACAACTGATTATCCTCTTTAATAACTTGATGTGTCTGAATTTTATGTTGGATGTCGTTTCATATAATGTAATACCTCACCATCTTGTACATGTACCTGAGTACTTAACGGAAACTGACCAATATCCGTCCCTCTTTATGTGAATGGTTGTACATTCTAAACACTTTGTTACCATTGAAATAGTACATGCGTGATTGTTTTCTTTCAGATGTCACGTGGATTTGCCCCGGAAAAATCTGTCTTGTCACTCTCACAGTATTAGCAGGAATTGGTAGGTTGTTTTTCTCTTCATCCGCACTGATACCTCGTGGCATGGGTGGCCCAATCGTCTGATGCGCCACAATTCGCTGTGCAGAGTTGAGTCCCTTTGGGCACACCAGAAACCTATGATCATGGGTTCGAATCCCGATTCGCTTTCCGATAGGTTTTTCAGCACCATACCCGTGCTCGTGGGTTTCACCAAATTGGTAAACGTCTGAGACCTGCATCACTTCAGGCTTTCCTCCCACATTAAACTGGCACATCGTGATGTAACTGAAATGCTGTTCAAAGCGGCGTAAAACCTCACTCACTCACTCACTCACTTTCTCACTCACTCACTCACTCACTCACTCACTCTTTGATACCTTCTATTACTTCAAAATCACGCACTATCAAGATTTAGCGCATTTCCGCATTTTCTAAACTTTCCCATAATAGGATATTGCATATTTTATATGAACATATTTCAGGAATAAACACAGATAATTTCCCGAAAGTTTACCTTAACGCTGTATATAAAGACCAACACGTTTGCCTTTTGTGCTATCCTCTGGTGTTTTAACTCTTACCTGACAGTAATACACACTTTAATATTCTGTTTCAGCTATGGTAGTCACTGTCTACTTCCTGTGGAAGACTTTCACAAGAACACAGAAACCTGCATGGCGGACAAGCAGCCGTCGTCTATCTCGCTGTGAAGACGCCGAGATAGCAAACATTGACAGTCCCGACATCCTGCAGCCCAACTTCCAGCAGACAAAAACCCAAGCCTTGATTTCTGAGAAAATGGACATGGAACGAGAACCTGAATATTGTCTGGACAATGGTGTGAATTGGAGCGACGTGGTTGGGGATATGGCAGGGTTGGGGGCAGAGGTGGCCCCAGAGTATCAGCTGTGTGAGGAGGGGGAGTCACGTGTCACTGTGTGGGGACTGGAGGTGATTGAGGAGGACGAGTAGATATATGTGTTTGTATTTGTACATACCTGTAAATATGGAAAATGAAAATAATTGTGTACATTTTTAATTTTAAATCAAAATCAGTTTTGTATTATTTTGTTTGAATATATTTGTGTTTAATTATATGAATAACATAAAACCATTTCTTGTGTTCTTTCATTGATAACATTTCATGCTACATGCAAGATACACATGTATACTAGCGGCACTGGTGGCCCAGTCATCAAAGGCGCCACAACTCCCAGTGCAGATTTTTAGAAGCCTATTATCGTGGGTTCGAATCCCGGTTGGCCCTGATTATGTCGCTAGTTTTGTCAGCAACATACCCGTGATTGTGGGTCTTACCTAAACGGTAAACGCCTAAGATCTGCATTACATCGGGTTTCTCTTCCACATCTCGCTGACACGGCGTGATATGACTGAGACAATTGTTAAAAGCAGTGTTAACCCAACTCACTCACTCATAATACCATTCCACCCTACCAACGAGTGAGTGAGTGAGTGAGTGATTCCTGGGCCAAAGTTGATGTTGTATCCGCTTCCAGACACTGGAGCTGATCAATGTCCGAGGTCCCTGGTTATTGTAGGACACCGGGTAACTCTTTAGTACAGTAGTAAGTCACCAATGGTGCTATTTCGCTGTACAGAACAACCACAACAGAAGGCACTGTATACTCATAAGTAGTTTCGACTGTGGCAGCTAGCGTTTAGGAAATGCATTGAATGATACAATGGTAACTTGGGCAGAGGGATTTGTACAGGATTTATAAAGTGATATTGCGTTAGCACCCCCTTTAATTCGTGTGGCCAAGTCAAATAAAAATAGGAAAACCTTCCATATTGTATAATCTTAAACTATATAGTGTCATGTTTTCAGATTAGTCCCAATTCACCTTGTGGTTGCTTGTACTATTGCCGCAGTGTAACATGAATACCCCTCCCTGACACAGTATACTGACTCCGAGCCGACCAGATTGTTTTAGCCCCTTATGCCGAGCGCCAGATAGGGTAACAACAACAACCATCTTTTAACATCTTTTGGTATGATGTGACCGGGGATCGAACCCCGGACCTTCGCTCTCACGGTGGATGCTCTACCACTAGACCACGGAGGCGGTCTTTTTTGAGAGAGTATATATGCGAAAATACGTTAGAAATATGCAAGTATGACGAGTCAAGGCCCAATTCATACGGGACATTCCGTCGTTCCCCGTAATGACATATAGAAAAAAAACTAATTTAAACGATGAGGGGAATGCGGTAACCGCAGCTTGAATTCATGACACACATGTGGTAGTTATAATAGATGGGTGTGTGCAACTCGACTCCGTGTTTTGACTCCATGTGGAAAGTTCAATTTTCGAACTTCTCGCAATTTCTTTTTTCTGTGTATGATTTCATAAAACAGATTAGTTTTCCAAATAGTTTGTGTGTAAATTGATTAAGAAAGTTCCGTTCTCAATCGTCGACAGCAGTATCTGAACATTGCATTTTTTCCTGGAATATGCGTAAAATAATCATCATAATGTTATCCTCAAATTTATCGTCTAATTTGTTCTCTTATCTCTGACAACAGTTCATGAACATTGCAAGTCAAAACGGCAAATGCCTACACATGATTTTCAACTTACTCAGTGCTCGCCCTTCGAGGCAATCTTTATCAAAGGGAAGCTACTCTAGTCTCTACGACGGTAAAATGAAACACGGTACAATTTAGGCCAAATTCAACTGTTATAAACTCGGGAAGGACACACACACACACACACACCTCAAAGGCACTTAGGTCCATAGGCACAGATATGATATATATATGCCAACTGTATTCGCTAAAGTGCTTCGCTTATTTCTCCAGGGCAATGTTGCTGCACATGTAAAAGACTCCAGTTAGATGGAAAGGCAACAGATCCCGATAGCGTCCTCGCTACATCTATTTGCCTACACGTGCGAGGTACTGGGTTTCTGTATCCTTCCATTATCTTGAAAGTAATAAAACAAAACGTATACCAGTTATAAGTCAAGATTGTCAATTCTGACTCGATCGCCCATAGACGTGGTGACGCCATGTTTGTTTGCAAACACTGAAACTACGGAGTACCTCCCTGGCCTTTCATATACATTCTGCACAGTAATTCGATAATGAGTCAAACGTTATGAGAAATATACCCATTACATGATACATCTAGTCCTACATTTCTGCCAAGTCACATCAGCAACCTAGTTACAATTTATGAAATATATCTCATTCGAAACGCTAAATTGAAACCGTGGATATTTTAAAGATGTCTGGTAAATTGAGATTTTATTTATTAGGGCGATTGGAAGAGATCAAAGAGGTACTAAGAATAGTTAGAAAGGTCCAATTAACAATCTGCAAAGCTAGTTTACGCGTACGGGATGTGTGAGGTAAACACAAATATCATTAGCTAAGATCAGGAAAATAAAGTTGTGATGTGCCAAATCATACAAGTAGAGGTGTGACGTACCATCAGATCAGCTATAATCTTAACCAGGGAACGCTTTGATATTAAACTATCAACAGTGTCGAAAGACATGCACTCAAAGTAAATCGCGCGTTCTGCCAGTGACAGTTTTTGCTGTAGAGTTGCCTAAATGATGGTGATGTATTTGGCACGTGTCCTATCTTCCCGGAGCACCTGGTGCATGGCATGATATGGAAGTCTTCTGATGTTTACCTGGATGTCGATGGAATATATCTCATGCATGTTAGATATAAACACATTTCAGGAAAGTAGCTCTGGTCGAGAACTAACGATTTGTTTCACATGTTGGTGTTTACAGTGGCTGTTATATCAACCACACAAAGTTGTCGGAGTTAGTATAAGTGAGAGTAAATATTTCTCTCCGTCAATCGCATCACCAATTTTGCACATTTTCGAAGCTGAAGCTCATTTGAATTCGCGGTCCTTTCCTCGTGCATATTGTATGAAGATGATTTATACATTGTGTGGGACATACGACCACTTGTGTATGTCCTAGTGGTATGTACCATGGAACCAATCGTCAAAGCCTTACAGTGGTACTTATATTTCACATATCTGCCGTTAAGAGAAACAAATTTCAACCAAGATAACGACAATATCACTAAAAATTGCCCTAACGAATAATTGTAAACGATCACGTCACTAGGGCTAACGGGTTGGAATTATTTCATGTCCTGCCCTATTTCTGCAATCTGTCGACCGAAAGTCGGGGTTACAGTGTATGTACAGTTGGCTCAAGAAAAAGCATACGTTCTTCCAAATTCAGGAATATTTGACTCGCCATGATCATTGCATTGCATGGCACCCAGGAGGGTCACAGATGTTACCTCCAGCATGTTTGTTTGTTTTTTTTAAGGCCAAACACATTCCAGCTTTATGACGTCGGTCTGTAAATGATCGAGTGTGGACCAGACAAGCCAGTGATTGACATCATGAGCATCGATCTGCGCATTTGGAATACGACAATACAATCAACCAAGTCTGCGAGTCTGACCAGTGACCACCCTACCCACATGGGAGTTGTACTCCTGTCTAGCAATAACTGTATAGAGGACTGCCCGTTCCATGAGTGCAACACAATAATCTACATTCGTCACCACTTGCCCCTTTCCGTAACCCGCAAGAAGACTCGTCCCCCTACCGATGAATGTCACTTGCGAAAAAACGACTTGTCCCGGAATAACACGAGCTGCTCAGGAATGAATAATACAATGACGTCCTCATCGTTTACATAGGCTGGTTCCTCGCTTTCTCTACGCGTCTATCTTTTGTCACTCTCTTACCAAGAGTTCCATGCGACCAACATGGTACCTCTGCCACAGGCCAGCGCCATGTGACGATTCGTCACATCTTTCACAGTCCATTCAAGATATTGCATATGCTTTTCATCCGTTTCCTGTTTGACAAGTCTACACATTTTCATAAACAAATGTCAAAGAATGGTTACGGTTCATTAAGAAAGTATCCTTATACGTGAAAATCTACTTGTTTTTGAGTAGTTATCCTTTGTTTACATTGGTTGTACGGCTCCACGTGCTGTCATCGAAGCCCAACGGAGAGCTAGCGATACGGTCACTTTGATGTATAAATATATATTGTCATACAACTCACTGTCGCAGTTGTAGTAGCATATCTATATAATTATGCAAAACAATATGTAAAGCGCCCCCAAATACTTGTATTTGTCCGTTCTATACTGATTTCTGTAAAAAACGGGTTTGTTTACAAACAAGAAAAAAGTCCGGTCACGTGATATGCAAATTAGCTCATGGCAGCGGTGTTATGCTGAGTCACCACTGCGTCGGAATGTGATGAAGAGAAACCTAAGCTGGACCTCGTCTTTAATATCGCAAGTTGACGACGCGCAAAGGGAGCCGGGAGCCAGCTTAAGATGGAACCCAGCTAAATCTATGCAAACACGTGACGTCACTGGTGTTACACGTCACAATTGTCACTATGAGCCATGACGTCACAATCACGACAAAGCTGTCTGCCCGTATGGTACTAACTTGTCACGCTCTTCGAGTTTTCCGTCGTTTTGAACACCAAGATGCCTCCTAACTGGATTCTACCGGCTCGTACGAGGTAAGATTGTCTTGTTTTCAGCTGGGGGCAGTGGTATGGGCCAGTGGGTTACGTTTTCGCTCGTCAAACCGAAGACCCGCTTCGAGTTCACACATGTGAACAACGTGTGAAGCATATTGTAGGTGTCCCCCGCCGTGATAATGCTTGAAGCGGCATTAAAACCCAACTCACTCACTCTCAAACCTGATGGTATCTGTCGTTGCATATAAAGCCAAAAAAGGGCCTTTAATTGTCACATTTTTACTTAGTTCTAACAACTAATCATTATTGGGACAGAATATCAACTCAACACTTTTTGAGTCATTATGTCAAAGTAAATGTAACGGGCAAAGGAAAGTGCAAACTTAAATAGTGAAAAACAGATTTGACCAAAACATTAACACATGTTATCAAATCGTTACTTGACTGAAAACAGTCGCCGAAACTCTGCCAAGTTAAGGTCCAAACATTACTATGATATCCATATCGAATACATCATCCCCTAATAATCACTTTGGTTTGTTTCATTTTTAGCCATCTTCAAACATGGGTGTATACTTTCTTTTGTCCGACATTTAGCTTATCACAATAAAATAATTTTCATGGTGATATCTTTATTCAAAGCGACTTGATGGTTACAAGATGACTTTATGCCATATGTCATCCCTCTTTTTATTAAACCCGCTCTGTTTCAGTACTACGACAATCTCGTCAGCTGACGTCACCTCCTACGTTTCTTTTCGTGGTGAGTATATTACACAGCAACCGACAACTGATGTTCATTTATGAATATTTGATGTATCTGAATTTTATGTTGGATGTCATTTCATATATATAATACCTCATCATTATGTAAACGTATTAAATTACTGATGGGAAATGTCCAATATCAGTCCCTCATGATGTAAAAGGTCGATCATCTTGTTACGTTTGAAATAGTACATATGTGATTGTTTTCTTTCAGATGTCACGTGGTTTTGTCCAGGAAACATCTGTCTTATCACTCTCGCAATAATTGCAGGAATTGGTAGGTTATTTCTCTCTTCCTCCTCTTCTGAATCGTTTAGTACCTCAAAATCACACACTATCAAGATTTAACGCATTTCACAGTTTGTAAAGTTCCCCATTTTAATATTCACACTTTAATATTCTGTTTCAGCTGTGGTAGTCACTGTCTACGTCCTGTGGAAGGCTTTCATAAGGACACAGAAACCTGCATGGCGGACAAGCAACCGTCGTCTATCCCGCTGTGAACACGCCGAGATGGCAAGCATAGACATTCTCGATATTCTGCAGCCCAACTTCCAGCAGACAAAAACCCAAGCCTTGATTTCTGAGAAAATGGACATGGAACGAGAACTGAAGTTCAATCCTGAATATTGTGTGGACAATGGTGTGAATTGGAGCGACGTGGTTGGGGATATGGCAGGGTTGGGGGCAGAGGTGGCCCCAGAGTATCAGCTGTGTGAGGAGGGGGAGTCACGTGTCACTGTGTGGGGACTGGAGGTGATTGAGGAGGAGGAGTAGAAATGTGTTTGTATTTGTACTTACATGTAAATATGGAAAATGAAAATAATTGTGTACATTTTTAATTTTAAATCAAAATCAGTTTTGTATTATTTTGTTTGAATATATTTGTGTTTAATTAAATTAATAACATAAAACCATTTCTTGTGTTCTTTCATTGATAACATTTCATGCTACATGCAGGATAAACATGTATACTGGCGGCACTTATTATCGTGGGTTCGAAAACCGGTCGGCCCTAATTATGTCACTAGTTTTGTCAGCACCATACCCGTGCGTGTGGGTCTTAAAAAGTTGTAAACACATAAGATCTGCACCACATGAGGTTTCTCTACCACATCACGCTGACACGCCGTGAAATGACTGGGAAAACCGTTCAAACCAAACTCACTCACTCACAGAACCCTTCCAGCCCACCAGCGAGTATGTGATACCTGGGTTAAAGTTGATGTATCCGCTTCTAGACACTGGGGTTGATATATGTCCAAGGCCGCTGGTTATTGAAGGACACGGGGCAACTCTTTGTACAGTATGTATGCCCCAAAAGTAAGTCAAAAATGGTGGTGGTACAGAACAGCCCCAACAGACGGCACAGTTTTCACTGTGGCAGCTAGTGTTTAGGAAATGCATGGAATGAGACAATGTGTGATTTTGGCAGAGGGAATTGTACTGGACTTGAACATTGATGATGCGTCAGATGCACCCACTTCAAATATTGTGGACACGTCAAATGAAAATAGGAAAAGGTTCACAAATATACTCTTAAAACACAGTTGGGGGTAATGGAATATACATATTAATACCAAGTATTAGAACAAAGATAAGTGTTGCCGACAAACATCCTATGCAAGAACAGATTTGTCTGTGAAACTTGACATCAAAACACATCCTATAGTTTGCACGTGCTACACGGAGTAGCACCACACACGTTCGTAGGGCGTCATTCCTGATTTTGACGCTTTCAAGGAAGGTCGAGTGGTCTCTGTGGACCATTATTTATGTCAATCATATTGATTCTTATCATACAGTTGTGATTCACTTGATTACATTGAAAATTTCAATGTTTGTCAGTTAACTTGCGATTCATCGTCTGCATCGCGCGGAGCGTCGAAGGCTATTGGCATGCTGGAATCTTACAGAAGTCAATACGTTCAATGTTAAGACTATGGCAATGGTACCACCAAACCCAAAATGTTGACGATCTTCCCCGTTCAGGGCGTCCCAGGTCAACGACAAGAATACGGGATCGATTGATCCGCAACCAGGCTCTAAGAAATTGAGCTCAAAGGGTGAATCAAACAGCTACAAACTTTCGTCAGGCTACTGAAATACGAGGTACGGGTCAGGCGATTAGAAATCGTCTACATGCAGCTCATCTCCATACTCGACGGCCACGTGTTGTGCCGCCCCTCACCCCTTCTATATATAGACAACAGACGTCAATGATGTACACAGCGTCGACATCGTCGCTGGTCACGTCTCATGTTTTCGGATGAGTCCCGATTCACTTTGCAATGCCTTGATAGGCGTGGTCGTGTCTGGTGACGTCGAAATGAACGCCAGTCCTAGTCTGGACTAATGCCGATTTATAGTGCTAGCCCACTAAGATACCACTGATAACTATTACTACAACTAATATCTCTTACATTCTTGGAAATTTTACGTTATTTCCGCGTATCCCCTATTTTGTTTAGAGTATATATGCGGAAATACGTTCGATGTGTGCATGTATGACTGGTTAGAGCACTATTGGAAGGCTTTTCTTACGGGACATTCCGTTGTTCCCAGTAATGACATATTCAGAGAAAAAACTATATTAAACGATGAGGGGAATGCAGTAACGGCAGCTTGAATTCATGATACACATGTGGTAGTTACAACAGATTATCTTATTCTTGGTAGGTGTGTGCAGCTCGACGTCGTGTTTTGACTCCATATGGAAAGTTCGATTCCATACAAAGTTATACAAATAGGGTGTGCTGTGGGATGGTAAATGTCCTGTGGTTGGATTGAAGACGATGAATATTACCAATTTAGGACATTTATCAATCCAAAACACACCCGCGTGATAACCTCTCTAATTTATGACCATAAATAAAGAGTTTTCCAAATGGTTTGCGCGTAAAATAGTTAAGAAAATTCCGTTCTTAATAGTCGAAACTGTAATTATCATCTATGACAACAGTACCTAAACTTTGCAAGTTTTCCTGGCATATGTGTAAAATAGTCATAATTATAATATCCTCAAATTGTATCGTCTAATTTGTTCTCTTATTAGACTCTTATCTCTCACAACAGTACATAATCATTGCAGGTCAAAACGGCAATCGCTTATCCATGATTTTCAACTTTGTCAGTGATCGCACTTCGAGGCAATCCAATCCAATCCAGTCCTTTAGGGCTCAGTCACACATTCAGGATTGTTACTGCCGTCCTTGATAGGACCATTCCCGATTAAAATTCATCAAAGTCTGATCAAGATCCTGTTATTCATGGCGGCGAGAAATTCACAAACAAACATATATTTTTCAGGAAGCGTCCCGATTCAACCGTTTCCAGCCGAATTCGTCCCCATTCTCCCGTTCTCAATCCGAATCTGATCCGATTTGCATCTTCCGCATGGTAAAAAATGGTGATTGATATCATGGCTTTACCAATAAACTAATATATGCCATGGCATTCGGACTGTAGGCAGATTAGTTTGGTTACCATGTTTTCGTGGCACAAATTATTTTGTTGCCAAATTTTGCAGTATAAATTCATGACTTCCTGTGCAGCCATTCTCAACATCAGTTGCATATAATAAACACATATACGTTTACGTGGAGTACAGGGTATGACTAGTGTACGCACAAACCCTGCATATCTGCTTATGTCATGAGCAAATTATATTTCTACATCTCTGCCTAATAACATATTTGCGTTCAGTCCATCAACAGCTCCACATGCACTCTGTGTTGAAAACATGGGAGTTGTACTCCTGTCTAGGAATAACTGTATAGAGGACTGCCCGTTCCATTAGGGAAACACAATAATCCACATTCGTTACCACTCGCCCCTTTCCGTAACTGCAAGAAGACTCGTCCCCCTATCGATGAATGTCATTTGCGAAAATACGGCTTGTCCCGGAATAACACGAGCTGGTCACGACTGAATAATGCAATGACGTCCTCATCGTTCACGTGGTCTGGTTCCTCGCTTTCTCTACGCATCTATCTTTTGTTACTCTCCTACCCAGAGTTCCATGCGACAACATGGTACCTCTGCCACAGGCCAGCGCCATGTGACGATTCGTCACATCTTTCACAGTCCATTCAAGATATTGCATAATTATGCTTTTCATCCGTTTCATGTTTGACAAGTCTACATATTTTCATAAACAAATTTCAAAGAATGGTTACGGTTCATTAAGAAAGTATCCTTGTACGTGAAAATCTACTTGTTTTTGAGTAGTTATCCTTTGTTGACATTGGTTGTACGGCTCCACGTGCTGTCATCGAAGCCCAACGGAGAGCTAGCGATACGGTCACTTTGATGTATAAATATTGTCATGCAACTCACTGTCGCAGTTGTAGTAGCATATCTATCTAATACTGCAAAACAATATGTAAAGCGCCCCCAAATACTTGTATTTGTCCGTTCTATACTGATTTCTGAAAAAGCGCGTTTGTTTACAAACAGGGAAAAGTCCGGTCACGTGATATGCAAATTAGCTTGTGGCAGCGGTGTGATGCTGAGTCACCACTGCGCCGGAGTGTGATGAAGAGATGGAACCTAAGCTGGACCGCGTCTTTAATATCGCAAAATGACGACGCGCAAAGGGAGCCGGGAGCCAGCTTAAGATGGAACCCAGCTAAGTCTACGCAAACACGTGACGTCACTGGTGTTACACGTCACAATTGTCACTATGAGCCATGACGTCACAATCACGACAAAGCTGTCTGCCCGTATGGTACTAACTTGTGACGCTCTTCGAGTTTTCTGTCGTTTTGAACACCAAGATGCCTCCTAACTGGATTCTTCCGGCTCGTACGAGGTAAGATTGTCTTGATTTTGCTTGGGGCAGTGGTATGGGCCAGTGCGCTCGTCAAACCGAAGACCCGCTTCGAGTCCCCACATGGGTACAACGTGTGAAGCATATTGTAGGTGTCCCCCGCCGTGAAGCTTGCTTGAAGCGGCATTAAAACCCAGCTCACTCACTCAGCCCTGATGGTATCAGTCGTTGCATATAAATCCAAATAAGGGCCTTTAATTGTCACATTTTTACTTAGTTTTAATAACTTATCATTATTGAGACAGAATATCAACTCAACACTTTTGGGTTATTATGTCAAAGTAAAAGTAACGGGCAAAGGAAAGTGCAAACTTAAATAGTGAAAAATAGATTTGACCAAAACATTTACAAACGTTATCAAATCGTTACATGGCTGAAAACAGTCGCCGAAACTCTGCAAAGTTAAGGTCCAAACATTACTATGATATCCATATCGAATACATCATCCCCTAATAATCACTTTGGTTTGTTTCATTTTTAGCCATCTTCAAACATGGGTGTATACTTTCTTTTGCCCGACATTTAGCTTATCACAGTAAAATTATTTTCATGATGATATCTTTATTCAAAACGACTTTATGGTTACAAGATGACTTTATGCCATATGTCATCCCTCTTTTTATTAAACCCGCTCTGTTTCAGTACTACGACACTCTCGTCAGCTGACGTCACCTCCGACGTTTCTTTTCGTGGTGAGTATATTACACAGCAACCGACATTTGATGTTCAATTATGAATATTTGATGTATCTGAATTTTATGTTGGATGTCATTTCATATATATAATACCTCATCATTATGTAAACGTATTAAATTACTGATGAGAAATGTCCAATATCAGGCCCTCTTGATGTAAAAGGTCGAACATCTTGTTACGTTTGAAATAGTACACATGTGATTGTTTTCTTTCAGATGTCACGTGGTTTTGCCCAGGAAACATCTGTCTTATCACTCTCGCAATAATTGCAGGAATTGGTAGGTTATTTCTCTCTTCCTCCTTTTCTGAATCGTTTAGTACCTCAAAATCACACACTATCAAGATTTAACGCATTTCACAGTTTGTAAAGTTTCCCATTTTAATATTCACACTTTAATATTCTGTTTCAGCTGTGGTAGTCACTGTCTACCTCCTGTGGAAGGCTTTCATAAGGACACAGAAACCTGCATGGCGGACAAGCAACCGTCGTCTATCCCGCTGTGAACACGCCGAGATGGCAAGCATAGACATTCTCGATATTCTGCAGCCCAACTTCCAGCAGACAAAAACCCAAGCCATGATTTCTGAGAAAATGGACATGGAACGAGAACTGAAGTTCAATCCTGAATATTGTGTGGACAATGGTGTGAATTGGAGCGACGTGGTTGGGGATATGGCAGGGGTGGGGGCAGAGGTGACCCCAGAGTATCAGCTGTGTGAGGAGGGGGAGTCACGTGTCACTGTGTGGGGACTGGAGGTGATTGAGGAGGAGGAGTAGATATGTGTTTGTATTTGTACATACCTGTAAATATGGAAAATGAAAATAGTTGTGTACATTTTTAATTTTAAATCAAAATCACTTTTGTATTATTTTGTTTGAATATATTTGTGTTTAATTAAATGAATAACATAAAACCGTTTCTAGTGTTCTTTCATTGATAACATTTCATGCTACTTGCAGGATACACATGTATACTAGCGGCACCTATTATCGTGGGTTCGAAAACCGGTCGGCCCTAATTATGTCGCTAGTTTTGTCAGCACCATACCCGTGCGTGTGGGTCTTAAAAAGTTGTAAACACATAAGATCTGCACCACATGAGGTTTCTCTTCAACATCACGCTGACACGCCGTGAAATGACTGGGAAAACCGTTCAAACCAAACTCACTCACTCACAGAACCCTTCCAGCCCACCAGCGACTGTGTGATACCTGGGTTAAAGTTGATGTATCCGCTTCTAGACACTGGGGTTGATATATGTCCAAGGCCGCTGGTTATTGAAGGACACGGGGCAACTCTTTGTACAGTATGTATGCCCCAAAAGTAAGTCAAAAATGGTGGTGGTACAGAACAGCCCCAACAGACGGTACAGTTTTGACTGTGGCAGCTAGCGTTTAGGAAATGCATGGAATGAGACAATGTGTGATTTTGGCAGAGGGAATTGTACTGGACTTGAACATTGATGATGCGTCAGATGCACCCGCTTTAAATATTGTGGACACGTCAAATGAAAATAGGAAAACGTTCACAAATATACTCTTAAAACACAGTTGGGGGTAATGGAATATAAATATTAATACCAGGTATTAGAACAAAGATAAGTGTTGCCGACAAACATCCTATGCAAGAACAGATTTGTCTGTGAAACTTGACATCAAAACACATCCTATAGTTTGCACGTGCTACACGGAGTAGCACCACACACGTTCGTAGGGCGTCATTCCTGATTTTGACGCTTTCAAGGAAGGTCGAGTAGTCTCTGTGGATCATTATTTATGTCAATCATATTGATTCTTATCATACAGTTGTGATTCACTTGATTACATTGAAAATTTCAATGTTTGTCAGTTAACTTGCGATTCATCGTCTGCATCGCGCGGAGCGTCGAAGGCTATTGGCATGCTGGAATCTTACAGAAGTCAATACGTTCAATGTTAAGACTATGGCAATGGTACCACCAAACCCAAAATGTTGACGATCTTCCCCGTTTAGGGCGTCCCAGGTCAACGACAAAATACGGGATCGATTGATCCGCAACCAGGCTCTAAGAAATTGAGCTCAAAGGGTGAATCAAACAGCTACAAACTTTCGTCAGGCTACTGGAGTACGAGGTACAGGTCAGACGTTTAGAAATCGTCCACATGCAGCCCATCTCCATGCTCGACGGCCACGTGTTGTGCCGTCCCTCGCCCCTTCTATATATAGACAACAGACGTCAATGATGTACACAGCGTCGACATCGTCGCTGGTCACGTCTCATGTTTTCGGATGAGTTCCGATTCACTTTGCAATGCCTTGATGGGCGTGGTCGTGTCTGGTGACGTCGAAATGAACGTCAAGCCAATGTGTACATGAGACCTCATCACATATCTGGCGGTGGATCGGTTATAACTGAGCGAACCCCACTCCATATTGTGCAAGGAAGGGTCACATGGCAGAACTATCGGGACAACATACTGACACCCTTTACTGTCTCGTTTGCAAAGGCGTGGGGGTCGACCTGTTGTCTTTCACGTCAACGCCCGTGTTCACCGTGCACGAATCGTCAATGCTCACCTCCAGCAGCACAACATCCATAAAATACCCTGGCCAGAAATGAACCTAGACCTTTCACCTCATTGAACACGTCATGGACATGATAGGGAGACGTGTGAGCCAACGTCATATGTCGAACTTGGCCAGGTGTAGCAAGAGTAGTGGGACAGGCTCCCTCAAATCGCATTTCGGAGATTCATACGCAGTTTGCGTCTTGGAGTGAATGAATGTTTGACAAATCGTAACGGAATAACGCACTACTGATCCAAAAACGTCCATCTTATGCCTATCATCCTTCAACATCGTTGGCGGTCATAACATCTGCTGTCATACTGCTGTCATACTTCACTACCCCTTGTAATGCGTTACAAATTCGTTCATTACTACCATACAACTATTACGACAAACTAATACCTCTAACATTCTTGGCCATTTTACGTTATTTCCGCGTATCCCTATTTTGTTTAGAGTTTATATGCGGAAGTATGTTAGATGTGTGCATGTATGACTGATTGGAGCACTATTGGAAGACTTTTCTTACGGGACATTCCGTCGTTCCCAGTAATGACATATAGAGAGAAAAAACTATATTAAACGATGAGGGGAATGCGCTATCCTCAGCTTGAATTCATGATTCACATGTGGTAGTTACAACAGATTTTCTTATTCTTTGTAGGTGTGTGCAGCTCGACGTCGTGTTTTGACTCCATATGGAAAGTTCGATTCCATACAAAGTTATAAAATAGGGTGTGCTGTGGGATTGTAAATGTCTTGTGGTGGGAGTGAAGGCTATGAATATTACAAATACAGGATATTTATCAGTCCAAAACACACCCGCGTAATAACCTCTCTAATTTATGACCATAAAAAATGAGTTTTCGAAATAGTTTGTGCATAAAATATTTAAGAAATTTCCGTTCCCAATAGTCGAAACTGTAATTATCATCTATGACAACAGTACCTAAACATTGCAAGTTTTCCTGGCATATGTGTAAAGTAGTCATCATTATGTTATCCTCAAATTGAATGTCTAATTCGTTCTCTTATCTCTCACAACAGTACATAATCATTGCAGGTCAAAACGGCAATCGCTTATCCATGATTTTCAACTTTGTCAGTGATCGCACTTCGAGGCAATCCAATCCAATCCAGTCCTTTAGGGCTCAGTCACACATTCAGGATTTTTACTGCCGTCCTTGATAGGACCATTCCCGATTAAAATTCATCAAAGTCTGATCAAGATCCTGTTATTCATGGCGGCGAGAAATTCACAAACAAACATATATTTTTCAGGAAGCGTCCCGATTCAACCGTTTCCAGCCGAATTCGTCCCCATTCTCCCGTTCTCAATCCGAATCTGATCCGATTTGCATCTTCTGCATGGTAAAAAATGGTGATTGATAGCATGGCTTTACCAATAAACGAATATTATGCCATGGCATTCGGACTGTAGGCAGATTAGTTTGGTTACCATGTTTTCGTGGCACCAATTATTTTGTTGACAAATTTTGCAGTATAAATTCATGACTTCCTGTGCAGCCATTCTCAACATCAGTTGCATATAATAAACACACATAATCGTTTACGTGGAGTACGGGGTATGACTAGTGTACACACAAACCCTGCATATCTGCTTATGTCATGAGAAAATTAATTTCTACATCTCTGCCTAATTTCATATTTGCGTTAAGTCCATCAACAGCTCCACATGCACTCTGTGTTGAAAACATGGGAGTTGTACTCCTGTCTAGCAATAACTCTATAGAGGACTGCCCGTTCCATTAGGGAAACACAATAATCCACATTCGTTACCACTCGTCCCTTTCCGTAACTGCAAGAAGACTCGTCCCCCTATCGATGAATGTCATTTGCGAAAATACCGCTTATCCCGGAATAACACGAGCTGGTCACGAATGCATAATGCAATGACGTCTCATCGTTCACGTTGGCTGGTTCCTCGCTTTCTCTACGCATCTATCTTTTGTCACTCTCCTACCCAGAGTTCCATGCGACCAACAAGGTACCTCTGCCACAGGCCAGCGCCATGTGACGATTCGTCACATCTTTCACAGTCCATTCAAGATATTGCATATGCTTTTCATCCGTTTCATGTTTGACAAGTCTACATATTTTCATAAACAAATTTCAAAGAATGGTTACGGTTCATTAAGAAAGTATCCTAATACGTGAAAATCTACTTGTTTTTGAGTAGTTATCCTTTAATTACATTGTTTGTACGGCTCCACGTGCTGTCATCGAAGCCCAACGGAGAGCTAGCGATACGGTCACTTTGATGTATAAATATTGTCATGCAACTCACTGTCGCAGTTTTAGTAGCATATCTATCTTATTATGCAAAACAATATGTAAAGCGCCCCCAAATACTTGTATTTGTCCGTTCTATACTGATTTCTGTAAAAAACGGGTTTGTTTACAAACAAGAGAAAAGTCCGGTCACGTGATATGTAAATTAGCTTGTGGCAGCGGTGTTATGCTGAATCACCACTGCGCCGGAGTGTGATGAAGAGATGGAACCTAAGCTGGACCTCGTCTTTAATATCGCAAGTTGACGACGCGCAAAGGGAACCGATGGCCAGCTTAAGATGGAACCCAGCTAAATCTACGCAAACACGTGACGTCACTGGTGTTACACGTCACAATTGTCACTATGAGCCATGACGTCACAATCACGACAAAGCTGTCTGCCCGTATGGTACTAACTTGTCACGCTCTTCGAGTTTTCCGTCGTTTTGAACACCAAGATGCCTCCTAACTGGATTCTACCGGCTCGTACGAGGTAAGATTGTCTTGATTTTGCTTGGGGCAGTGGTATGGGCCAGTGGTTTCAGTTTTCGCTCGTCAAACCGAAGACCCGCTTCGAGTCCCCATATGGGTACAACGTGTGAAGCATATTGTGTCTTCCCCCCCCCCCCCCCCCCCCCCCCCCCCCGTGATAATGCTTGAAGCGGCATTAAAACCCAACTCACTCACTCGACCCTGATCGTATCACTCGTTGTATATAAATCCAAATAAGGGTCTTTGATTGTCACATTTTTATTTAGTTTTGATAACTTATCATTATTGGGACAGAATATCAACTCAACACTTTGGGGTCATTATGTCAAAGTAAAAGTAACGGGCAAAGGAAAGTGCAAACTTGAAAAATAGATTTGACCAAAACATTAACACACTTTATCAAATCGTTACTTGGCTGAAAACAGTCGCCGAAACTCTGCAAAGTTAAGGTCCAAACATTACTATGATATCCATATCGAATACATCATCCCCTAATAATCACTTTGGTTTGTTTCATTTTTAGCCATCTTCAAACATGGGTGTATACTTTCTTTTGCCCGACATTTAGCTTATCACAATAAAATTATTTTCATGATGATATCTTTACTCAAAACGACTTTATGGTTACAAGATGACTTTATGCCATATGTCATCCCTCTTTTTATTAAACTCGCTCTGTTTCAGTACTACGACACTCTCGTCAGCTGACGTCACCTCCGACGTTTCTTTTCTTCGTGGTGAGTATATTACACAGCAACCGACATTTGATGTTCATTTATGAATATTTGATGTATCTGAATTTTACGTTGGATGTCATTTCATATATATAATACCTCATCATTATGTAAACGTATTAAATAACTGATGGGAAATGTCCAATATCAGTCCCTCATGATGTAAAAGGTCGAACATCTTGTTACGTTTGAAATAGTACACATGTGATTGTTTTCTTTCAGATGTCACGTGGTTTTGCCTAGGAAACATCTGTCTTATCACTCTCGCAATAACTGCAGGAATTGGTAGGTTATTTCTCTCTTCCTCCTCTTCTGAATCGTTTAGTACCTCAAAATCACACACTATCAAGATTTAACGCATTTCACAGTTTGTAAAGTTTCCCATTTTAATATTCACACTTTAATATTCTGTTTCAGCTGTGGTAGTCACTGTCTACCTCCTGTGGAAGGCTTTCATAAGGACACAGAAACCTGCATGGCGGAGAAGCAACCGTCGTCTATCCCGCTGTGAACACGCCGAGATGGCAAGCACAGACATTCTCGATATTCTGCAGCCCAACTTCCAGCAGACAAAAACCCAAGCCATGATTTCTGAGAAAATGGACATGGAACGAGAACTGAAGTTCAATCCTGAATATTGTGTGGACAATGGTGTGAATTGGAGCGACGTGGTTGGGGATATGGCAGGGGTGGGGGCAGAGGTGACCCCAGAGTATCAGCTGTGTGAGGAGGGGGAGTCACGTGTCACTGTGTGGGGACTGGAGGTGATTGAGGAGGAGGAGTAGATATGTGTTTGTATTTGTACATACCTGTAAATATGGAAAATGAAAATAGTTGTGTACATTTTTAATTTTAAATCAAAATCACTTTTGTATTATTTTGTTTGAATATATTTGTGTTTAATTAAATGAATAACATAAAACCGTTTCTAGTGTTCTTTCATTGATAACATTTCATGCTACTTGCAGGATACACATGTATACTAGCGGCACCTATTATCGTGGGTTCGAAAACCGGTCGGCCCTAATTATGTCGCTAGTTTTGTCAGCACCATACCCGTGCGTGTGGGTCTTAAAAAGTTGTAAACACATAAGATCTGCACCACATGAGGTTTCTCTTCAACATCACGCTGACACGCCGTGAAATGACTGGGAAAACCGTTCAAACCAAACTCACTCACTCACAGAACCCTTCCAGCCCACCAGCGACTGTGTGATACCTGGGTTAAAGTTGATGTATCCGCTTCTAGACACTGGGGTTGATATATGTCCAAGGCCGCTGGTTATTGAAGGACACGGGGCAACTCTTTGTACAGTATGTATGCCCCAAAAGTAAGTCAAAAATGGTGGTGGTACAGAACAGCCCCAACAGACGGTACAGTTTTGACTGTGGCAGCTAGCGTTTAGGAAATGCATGGAATGAGACAATGTGTGATTTTGGCAGAGGGAATTGTACTGGACTTGAACATTGATGATGCGTCAGATGCACCCGCTTTAAATATTGTGGACACGTCAAATGAAAATAGGAAAACGTTCACAAATATACTCTTAAAACACAGTTGGGGGTAATGGAATATAAATATTAATACCAGGTATTAGAACAAAGATAAGTGTTGCCGACAAACATCCTATGCAAGAACAGATTTGTCTGTGAAACTTGACATCAAAACACATCCTATAGTTTGCACGTGCTACACGGAGTAGCACCACACACGTTCGTAGGGCGTCATTCCTGATTTTGACGCTTTCAAGGAAGGTCGAGTAGTCTCTGTGGATCATTATTTATGTCAATCATATTGATTCTTATCATACAGTTGTGATTCACTTGATTACATTGAAAATTTCAATGTTTGTCAGTTAACTTGCGATTCATCGTCTGCATCGCGCGGAGCGTCGAAGGCTATTGGCATGCTGGAATCTTACAGAAGTCAATACGTTCAATGTTAAGACTATGGCAATGGTACCACCAAACCCAAAATGTTGACGATCTTCCCCGTTTAGGGCGTCCCAGGTCAACGACAAAATACGGGATCGATTGATCCGCAACCAGGCTCTAAGAAATTGAGCTCAAAGGGTGAATCAAACAGCTACAAACTTTCGTCAGGCTACTGGAGTACGAGGTACAGGTCAGACGTTTAGAAATCGTCCACATGCAGCCCATCTCCATGCTCGACGGCCACGTGTTGTGCCGTCCCTCGCCCCTTCTATATATAGACAACAGACGTCAATGATGTACACAGCGTCGACATCGTCGCTGGTCACGTCTCATGTTTTCGGATGAGTTCCGATTCACTTTGCAATGCCTTGATGGGCGTGGTCGTGTCTGGTGACGTCGAAATGAACGTCAAGCCAATGTGTACATGAGACCTCATCACATATCTGGCGGTGGATCGGTTATAACTGAGCGAACCCCACTCCATATTGTGCAAGGAAGGGTCACATGGCAGAACTATCGGGACAACATACTGACACCCTTTACTGTCTCGTTTGCAAAGGCGTGGGGGTCGACCTGTTGTCTTTCACGTCAACGCCCGTGTTCACCGTGCACGAATCGTCAATGCTCACCTCCAGCAGCACAACATCCATAAAATACCCTGGCCAGAAATGAACCTAGACCTTTCACCTCATTGAACACGTCATGGACATGATAGGGAGACGTGTGAGCCAACGTCATATGTCGAACTTGGCCAGGTGTAGCAAGAGTAGTGGGACAGGCTCCCTCAAATCGCATTTCGGAGATTCATACGCAGTTTGCGTCTTGGAGTGAATGAATGTTTGACAAATCGTAACGGAATAACGCACTACTGATCCAAAAACGTCCATCTTATGCCTATCATCCTTCAACATCGTTGGCGGTCATAACATCTGCTGTCATACTGCTGTCATACTTCACTACCCCTTGTAATGCGTTACAAATTCGTTCATTACTACCATACAACTATTACGACAAACTAATACCTCTAACATTCTTGGCCATTTTACGTTATTTCCGCGTATCCCTATTTTGTTTAGAGTTTATATGCGGAAGTATGTTAGATGTGTGCATGTATGACTGATTGGAGCACTATTGGAAGACTTTTCTTACGGGACATTCCGTCGTTCCCAGTAATGACATATAGAGAGAAAAAACTATATTAAACGATGAGGGGAATGCGCTATCCTCAGCTTGAATTCATGATTCACATGTGGTAGTTACAACAGATTTTCTTATTCTTTGTAGGTGTGTGCAGCTCGACGTCGTGTTTTGACTCCATATGGAAAGTTCGATTCCATACAAAGTTATAAAATAGGGTGTGCTGTGGGATTGTAAATGTCTTGTGGTGGGAGTGAAGGCTATGAATATTACAAATACAGGATATTTATCAGTCCAAAACACACCCGCGTAATAACCTCTCTAATTTATGACCATAAAAAATGAGTTTTCGAAATAGTTTGTGCATAAAATATTTAAGAAATTTCCGTTCCCAATAGTCGAAACTGTAATTATCATCTATGACAACAGTACCTAAACATTGCAAGTTTTCCTGGCATATGTGTAAAGTAGTCATCATTATGTTATCCTCAAATTGAATGTCTAATTCGTTCTCTTATCTCTCACAACAGTACATAATCATTGCAGGTCAAAACGGCAATCGCTTATCCATGATTTTCAACTTTGTCAGTGATCGCACTTCGAGGCAATCCAATCCAATCCAGTCCTTTAGGGCTCAGTCACACATTCAGGATTTTTACTGCCGTCCTTGATAGGACCATTCCCGATTAAAATTCATCAAAGTCTGATCAAGATCCTGTTATTCATGGCGGCGAGAAATTCACAAACAAACATATATTTTTCAGGAAGCGTCCCGATTCAACCGTTTCCAGCCGAATTCGTCCCCATTCTCCCGTTCTCAATCCGAATCTGATCCGATTTGCATCTTCTGCATGGTAAAAAATGGTGATTGATAGCATGGCTTTACCAATAAACGAATATTATGCCATGGCATTCGGACTGTAGGCAGATTAGTTTGGTTACCATGTTTTCGTGGCACCAATTATTTTGTTGACAAATTTTGCAGTATAAATTCATGACTTCCTGTGCAGCCATTCTCAACATCAGTTGCATATAATAAACACACATAATCGTTTACGTGGAGTACGGGGTATGACTAGTGTACACACAAACCCTGCATATCTGCTTATGTCATGAGAAAATTAATTTCTACATCTCTGCCTAATTTCATATTTGCGTTAAGTCCATCAACAGCTCCACATGCACTCTGTGTTGAAAACATGGGAGTTGTACTCCTGTCTAGCAATAACTCTATAGAGGACTGCCCGTTCCATTAGGGAAACACAATAATCCACATTCGTTACCACTCGTCCCTTTCCGTAACTGCAAGAAGACTCGTCCCCCTATCGATGAATGTCATTTGCGAAAATACCGCTTATCCCGGAATAACACGAGCTGGTCACGAATGCATAATGCAATGACGTCTCATCGTTCACGTTGGCTGGTTCCTCGCTTTCTCTACGCATCTATCTTTTGTCACTCTCCTACCCAGAGTTCCATGCGACCAACAAGGTACCTCTGCCACAGGCCAGCGCCATGTGACGATTCGTCACATCTTTCACAGTCCATTCAAGATATTGCATATGCTTTTCATCCGTTTCATGTTTGACAAGTCTACATATTTTCATAAACAAATTTCAAAGAATGGTTACGGTTCATTAAGAAAGTATCCTAATACGTGAAAATCTACTTGTTTTTGAGTAGTTATCCTTTAATTACATTGTTTGTACGGCTCCACGTGCTGTCATCGAAGCCCAACGGAGAGCTAGCGATACGGTCACTTTGATGTATAAATATTGTCATGCAACTCACTGTCGCAGTTTTAGTAGCATATCTATCTTATTATGCAAAACAATATGTAAAGCGCCCCCAAATACTTGTATTTGTCCGTTCTATACTGATTTCTGTAAAAAACGGGTTTGTTTACAAACAAGAGAAAAGTCCGGTCACGTGATATGTAAATTAGCTTGTGGCAGCGGTGTTATGCTGAATCACCACTGCGCCGGAGTGTGATGAAGAGATGGAACCTAAGCTGGACCTCGTCTTTAATATCGCAAGTTGACGACGCGCAAAGGGAACCGATGGCCAGCTTAAGATGGAACCCAGCTAAATCTACGCAAACACGTGACGTCACTGGTGTTACACGTCACAATTGTCACTATGAGCCATGACGTCACAATCACGACAAAGCTGTCTGCCCGTATGGTACTAACTTGTCACGCTCTTCGAGTTTTCCGTCGTTTTGAACACCAAGATGCCTCCTAACTGGATTCTACCGGCTCGTACGAGGTAAGATTGTCTTGATTTTGCTTGGGGCAGTGGTATGGGCCAGTGGTTTCAGTTTTCGCTCGTCAAACCGAAGACCCGCTTCGAGTCCCCATATGGGTACAACGTGTGAAGCATATTGTGTCTTCCCCCCCCCCCCCCCGTGATAATGCTTGAAGCGGCATTAAAACCCAACTCACTCACTCGACCCTGATCGTATCACTCGTTGTATATAAATCCAAATAAGGGTCTTTGATTGTCACATTTTTATTTAGTTTTGATAACTTATCATTATTGGGACAGAATATCAACTCAACACTTTGGGGTCATTATGTCAAAGTAAAAGTAACGGGCAAAGGAAAGTGCAAACTTGAAAAATAGATTTGACCAAAACATTAACACACTTTATCAAATCGTTACTTGGCTGAAAACAGTCGCCGAAACTCTGCAAAGTTAAGGTCCAAACATTACTATGATATCCATATCGAATACATCATCCCCTAATAATCACTTTGGTTTGTTTCATTTTTAGCCATCTTCAAACATGGGTGTATACTTTCTTTTGCCCGACATTTAGCTTATCACAATAAAATTATTTTCATGATGATATCTTTACTCAAAACGACTTTATGGTTACAAGATGACTTTATGCCATATGTCATCCCTCTTTTTATTAAACTCGCTCTGTTTCAGTACTACGACACTCTCGTCAGCTGACGTCACCTCCGACGTTTCTTTTCGTCGTGGTGAGTATATTACACAGCAACCGACATTTGATGTTCATTTATGAATATTTGATGTATCTGAATTTTACGTTGGATGTCATTTCATATATATAATACCTCATCATTATGTAAACGTATTAAATAACTGATGGGAAATGTCCAATATCAGTCCCTCATGATGTAAAAGGTCGAACATCTTGTTACGTTTGAAATAGTACACATGTGATTGTTTTCTTTCAGATGTCACGTGGTTTTGCCTAGGAAACATCTGTCTTATCACTCTCGCAATAACTGCAGGAATTGGTAGGTTATTTCTCTCTTCCTCCTCTTCTGAATCGTTTAGTACCTCAAAATCACACACTATCAAGATTTAACGCATTTCACAGTTTGTAAAGTTTCCCATTTTAATATTCACACTTTAATATTCTGTTTCAGCTGTGGTAGTCACTGTCTACCTCCTGTGGAAGGCTTTCATAAGGACACAGAAACCTGCATGGCGGAGAAGCAACCGTCGTCTATCCCGCTGTGAACACGCCGAGATGGCAAGCACAGACATTCTCGATATTCTGCAGCCCAACTTCCAGCAGACAAAAACCCAAGCCATGATTTCTGAGAAAATGGACATGGAACGAGAACTGAAGTTCAATCCTGAATATTGTGTGGACAATGGTGTGAATTGGAGCGACGTGGTTGGGGATATGGCAGGGTTGGGGGCAGAGGTGGCCCCAGAGTATCAGCTGTGTGAGGAGGGGGAGTCACGTGTCACTGTGTGGGGACTGGAGGTGATTGAGGAGGAGGAGGAGTAGATATGTGTTTGTATTTGTACATACCTGTAAATATGGAAAATGAAAATAATTGTGTACATTTTTAATTTTAAATCAAAATCACTTTTGTATTATTTTGTTTGAATATATTTGTGTTTAATTAAATGAATAACATAAAACCATTTCTTGTGTTCTTTCATTGATAACATTTCATGCTACATGCAGGATAAACATGTATACTAGCGGCACTTATTATCGTGGGTTCGAAAACCGGTCGGCCCTAACTATGTCGCTACTTTTGTCAGCACCGTACCCGTGCGTGTGAGTCTTAAAAAGTTGTAAACACATAAGATCTGCACCACACGAGGTTTCTCTACCACATCACGCTGACACGCCGTGATATGACAGAGAAAACTGTTCAAACTCACTCACTCACAAAACCCTTCCAGCCCACCAGCGAGTGTGTGATACCTGGGTTAAAGTTGATGTATCCGCTTCTTGACACTGGGGTTGATATATGTCCAAGGCCGCTGGTTATTGAAGGGCACGGGGCAACTCTTTGTACAGTATGTATGCCCCAAAAGTAAGTAAAAAATGGTGGCGGTACAGAACAGCCCCAACAGAAGGCACAGTTTTGACTGTGGCAGCTGGCGTTAGGAAATGCATGGAATGAGACAATGTGTTATTTTGGCAGAGGGAATTGTACTGGACTTGAACATTGATGATTCGTCAGATGCACCCGCTTCAAATATTGTGGACACGTCAAATGAAAATAGGAAAACGTTCACAAATATACTCTTAAAACACAGTTGGGGGTAATGGAATATAAATAGTAATACCAAGTATTAGAACAAAGATAAGTGTTGCCGACAAACATCCTATGCAAGAACAGATGTGTCTGTGAAACTTGACATCAGAACACATCCTATAGTTTGCACGTGCTACACGGAGTAGCACCACACACGTTCGTAGGGCGTCATTCCTGATTTTGACGCTTTCAAGGAAGGTCGAGTAGTCTCTGTGGACCATTATTTATGTCAATCATATTGATTCTTATCATACAGTTGTGATTCACTTGATTACATTGAAAATTTCAATGTTTGTCAGTTAACTTGCGATTCATCGTCTGCATCGCGCGGAGCGTCGAAGGCTATTGGCATGCTGGAATCTTACAGAAGTCAATACGTTCAATGTTAAGACTATGGCAATGGTACCACCAAACCCAAAATGTTGACGATCTTCCCCGTTCAGGGCGTCCCAGGTCAACGACAAGAATACGGGATCGATTGATCCGCAACCAGGCTCTAAGAAATTGAGCTCAAATGGTGAATCAAACAGCTACAAACTTTCGTCAGGCTACTGGAGTACGAGGTACGGGTCAGACGTTTAGAAATCGTCCACATGCAGCCCATCTCCATGCTCGACGGCCACGTGTTGTGCCGTCCCTCGCCCCTTCTATATATAGACAACAGACGTCAATGATGTACACAGCGTCGACATCGTCGCTGGTCACGTCTCATGTTTTCGGATGAGTTCCGATTCACTTTGCAATGCCTTGATAGGCGTGGTCGTGTCTGGTGACGTCGAAATGAACGACAAGCCAATGTGTACATGAGACCTCATCACATATCTGGCGGTGGATCGGTTATAACTGAGCGAACCCCACTCCATATTGTGCAAGGAAGGGTCACATGGCAGAACTATCGGGACAACATACTGACACCCTTTACTGTCTCGTTTGCAAAGGCGTGGGGGTCGACCTGTTGTCTTTCACGTCAACGCCCGTGTTCACCGTCTTGGAGTGAATAAATGTTTGACAAATCGTAACGGAATAACGCACTACTGATCCAAAAACGTCCACTTTGAAATTTCCCATCTTATGCCTATCATCCTTCAACATCGTTGGCGGTCATAACATCTGCTGGCATACTTCACTACCCCTTGTAATGCGTTACAAATTCGTTCATTACTACCATACAACTATGACGACAATCTAATACCTCTTACATTCTTGGCCATTTTACGTTATTTCCGCGTATCCCCTATTTTGTTTAGAGTTTATATGCGGAAATACGTTCGATGTGTGCATGTATGACTGGTTGGAGCACTATTGGAAGACTTTTCTTACGGGACATTCCGTCGTTCCCAGTAATGAAATATAGAGAGAAAAAACTATATTAAACGACGAGGGGATCCTCGCTATCCTCAGCCTGAATTCATGATTCACATGTGGTAATTACAACAGATTTTCTTATTCTTGGTAGGTGTGTGCAGCTCGACGTCGTGTTTTGACTCCATATGGAAAGTTCGATTCCATACAAAGTTATACAAAAAGCGTGTGCTGTGGGATGGTAAATGTCCTGTGGTTGGAGTGAAGACGATGAATATTACCAATTTAGGACATTTATCAATCCAAAACACACCCGCGTGATAACCTCTCTAATTTATGACCATAAATAAAGAGTTTTCCAAAGGGTTTGTGCGTAAAATATTTAAGAAAATTCCGTTCTTAATCGTCGAAACTGTAATTATCATCTATGACAACAGTACCTAAACATTGCAAGTTTTCCTGGCATATGTGTAAAATAGTCATCATTATGTTATCCTCAAATTGTATCGTCTAATTTGTTCTCTTATCTCTCACAACAGTACATAATCATTGCAGGTCAAAACGGCAATCGCTCATCCATGATTTTCAACTTTGTCAGTGATCGCACTTCGAGGCAATCCAATCCAAGCCAGTCCTTTAGGGCTCAGTCACACATTCAGGATTTTTACTGCCGTCCTTGATAGGACCATTCCCGATTAAAATTCATCAAAGTCTGATCAAGATCCTGTTATTCATGGCGGCGAGAAATTCACAAACAAACAGATATTTTTCAGGAAGCGTCCCGATTTAACCGTTTCCAGCCGAATTCGTCCCCATTCTCCCGTTCTCAATCCGAATCTGATCCGATTTGCATCTTCCGCATGGTAAAAAATGGTGATTGATATCATGGCTTTACCAATAAACTAATATATGCCATGGCATTCGGACTGTAGGCAGATTAGTTTGGTTACCATGTTTTCGTGGCACAAATTATTTTGTTGCCAGATTTTGCAGTATAAATTCATGACTTCCTGTGCAGCCATTCTCAACATCAGTTGCATATAATAAACACACATAATCGTTTACGTGGAGTACAGGGTATGACTAGTGTACGCACAAACCCTGCATATCTGCTTATGTCATGAGCAAATTTTATTTCTACATCTCTGCCTAATAACATATTTGCGTTAAGTCCATCAACAGCTCCACATGCACTCTGTGTTGAAAACATGGGAGTTGTACTCCTGTCTAGCAATAACTGTATAGAGGACTGCCCGTTCCATTAGGGAAACACAATAATCCACATTCGTTACCACTCGCCCCTTTCCGTAACAACATACTGACAACCTTTACTGTCGCGTTTGCAAAGGCGTGAGGGTCGATCTGTTGTCTCTCACGTCAACGCCCGTGTTCACCGTTCACGAATCGTCAATGCTCACCTCCAGCAGCACAACATCCATAAAATACCCTGGCCAGAAACAAGCCCAGACCTTTCCCTCATTGAACACGTCTTGGACATGGTAGGGAGACGTATGAGCCAACGTCATATGCAAGAAGACTCGTCCCCCTATCGATGAATGTCATTTGCGAAAATACGGCTTGTCCCGGAATAACACGAGCTGGTCACGAATGAATAATACAATGACGTCCTCATCGTTCACGTGGGCTGGTTCCTCGCTTTCTCTACGCATCTATCTTTTGTTACTCTCCTACCCAGAGATCCATGCGACCAACATTGTACCTCTGCCACAGGCCAGCGCCATGTGACGATTCGTCACATCTTTCACAGTCCATTCAAAATATTGCATAATGCTTTTCATCCGTTTCATGTTTGACAAGTCTACATATTTTCATAAACAAATTTCAAAGAATAGTTACGGTTCATTAAGAAAGTATCCTTGTACGTGAAAATCTACTTGTTTTTGAGTAGTTATCCTTTGTTGACATTGGTTGTACGGCTGCATGTGCTGTCATCGAAGCCCATAGGAGAGCTAGCGATACGGTCACTTTGATGTATAAATATTGTCATGCAACTCACTGTCGCAATTGTAGTAGCATATCTATCTAATTATGCAAAACAATATGTAAAGCGCCCCCAAATACTTGTATTTGTCCGTTCTATACTGATTTCTGAAAAAGCGCGTTTGTTTACAAACAAGAAAAAAGTCCGGTCACGTGATATGCAAATTAGCTTGTGGCAGCGATGTTATGCTGAGTCACCACTGCGCCGGAGTGTGATGAAGAGGTGGAACCTAAGCTGGACCTCGTCATTAATATCGCAAAATGACGACGCGCAAAGGGAGCCGGGAGCCAGCTTAAGATGGAACCCAGCTAAATCTACGCAAACACGTGACGTCACTGGTGTTACACGTCACAATTGTCACTATGAGCCATGACGTCACAATCACGACAAAGCTGTCTGCCCGTATGGTACTAACTTGTCACGCTCTTCGAGTTTTCCGTCGTTTTGAACACCAAGATGCCTCCTAACTGGATTCTACCGGCTCGTACGAGGTAAGATTGTCTTGTTTTTAGCTGGGGGCAGTGGTATGGGCCAGTGGTTTAAGTTTTCGCTCGTCAAACCGAAGACCCGCTTCGAGTCCACACATGTGAACAACGTGTGAAGCATATTGTAGGTGTCCCCCGCCGTGTTAATGCTTGAAGCGGCATTAAAACCCAACTCACTCACTCTCAAACCTGATGGTATCTGTCGTTGCATATAAATCCAAATAAGGGCCTTTAATTGTCACATTTTTACTTAGTTCTAACAACTAATCATTATTGGGACAGAATATCAACTCAACACTTTTTGAGTCATTATGTCAAAGTAAATGAAACGGGCAAAGGAAAGTGCATACTTGAAAAATAGATTTGACCAAAACATTAACACACGTTATCAAATCGTTACTTGACTGAAAACAGTCGCCGAAACTCTGCAAAGTTAAGGTCCAAACATTACTATGATATCCATATCGAATACATCATCCCCTAATAATCACTTTGGTTTGGTTCATTTTTAGCCATCTTCAAACATGGGTGTAAACTTTCTTTTGTCCGACATTTAGCTTATCACAATAAAATTGTTTTCATGGTGATATCTTTATTCAAAGCGACTTGATGGTTACAAGATGACTTTATGCCATATGTCATCCCTCTTTTTATTAAACCCGCTCTGTTTCAGATCTACGACACTCTCGTCAGCTGACGTCACCTCCTATGTTTCTTTTCGTGGTGAGTATATTACACAGCAACCGACATTTATGAATATTTGATGTATCTGAATTCTATGTTGGATGTCATTTCATATGTATAATACCTCATCATTATGTAAACGTATTAAATAACTGATGGGAAATGTCCAATATCAGTCCCTCTTGATGTAAAAGGTCGAACATCTTGTTACGTTTGAAATAGTACACATGTGATTGTTTTCTTTCAGATGTCACGTGGTTTTGCCCAGGAAACATCTGTCTTATCACTCTCGCAATAATTGCAGGAATTGGTAGGTTATTTCTCTCTTCCTCCTCTTCTGAATCGTTTAGTACCTCAAAATCACACACTATCAAGATTTAACGCATTTCACAGTTTGTAAAGTTTCCCATTTTAATATTCACACTTTAATATTCTGTTTCAGCTGTGGTAGTCACTGTCTACGTCCTATGGAAGGCTTTCATAAAGACACAGAAACCTGCATGGCGGACAAGCAACTGTCGTCTATCCCGCTGTGAACACGCCGAGATGGCTAGCATAGACATTCTCGATATTCTGCAGCCCAACTTCCAGCAGACAAAAACCCAAGCCATGATTTCTGAGAAAATGGATATGGAACGAAAACTGAAGTTCAATCCTGAATATTGTGTGGACAATGGTGTGAATTGGAGCGACGTGGTTGGGGATATGACGGGGGTGGGGGCAGAGGTGGCCCCAGAGTATCAGCTATGTGAGGAGGGGGAGTCACGTGTCACTGTGTGGGGACTGGAGGTGATTGAGGAGGAGGAGTAGATATGTGTTTGTATTTGTACATACCTGTAAATATGGAAAATTAAAATAATTGTGTACATTTTTCATTTTAAATCAAAATCACTTTTGTATTATTTTGTTTGAATATATTTGTGTTTAATTAAATGAATAACATAAAACCATTTCTTGTGTTCTTTCATTGATAACATTTCATGCTACATGCAGGATAAACATGTATACTAGCGGCACTTATTATCGTGGGTTCGAAAACCGGTCGGCCCTAATTATGTCGCTACTTTTGTCAGCACCATACCCGTGCGTGTGGGTCTTAAAAAGTTGTAAACACATAAGATCTGCACCACATGAGGTTTCTCTTCAACATCACGCTGACACGCCGTGAAATGACTGGGAAAACCGTTCAAACCAAACTCACTCACTCACAAAACCCTTCCAGCCCACCAGCGAGTGTGTGATACCTGGGTTAAAGTTGATGTATCCGCTTCTAGACACTGGGGTTGATATATGTCCAAGGCCGCTGGTTATTGAAGGGCACGGGGCAACTCTTTGTACAGTATGTATGCCCCAAAAGTAAGTCAAAAATGGTGGTGGTACAGAACAGCCCCAACAGAAGGCACAGTTTTCACTGTGGCAGCTAGCGTTTAGGAAATGCATGGAATGAGACAATGTGTGATTTTGGCAGAGGGAATTGTACTGGACTTGAACATTGATGATGCGTCAGATGCACCCGCTTCAAATATTGTGGACACGTCAAATGAAAATAGGAAAACGTTCACAAATATACTCTTAAAACACAGTTGGGGGTAATGGAATATAAATAGTAATACCAAGTATTAGAACAAAGATAAGTGTTGCCGACAAACATCCTATGCAAGAACAGATGTGTCTGTGAAACTTGACATCAGAACACATCCTATAGTTTGCACGTGCTACACGGAGTAGCACCACACACGTTCGTAGGGCGTCATTCCTGATTTTGACGCTTTCAAGAAAGGTCGAGTAGTCTCTGTGGACCATTATTTATGTCAATCCTATTGATTCTGCTTATCATACAGTTGTGGTTCACTTGACTTCATTCCTTATCAATGAACTAGCGTCCAGCGTCTACATCGCGCAGGGCATCTACGGGCTATTGGCATGCTGGAATGCGTGCAATGGCCAATACGTTCAATGTTAAGACTGGGGCAATGGTACCAACAAACCCAAAATGCCATATGCCGCCGACAACGTTGGCTGAACTTGGCCAGGTGCTGCAAGAAGAGTGGGACAGGATCCCTCAAATCGCCATTGGGCGATTCATACGCAATATGCTTTGTCGAGTGTATGAATGTTTGACAAAATGTAACGGTATTACGCACTACTGATCCAAAAACGTCCACTTTGAAATTTCCCATCCTACCCGAATCGTTCTTCAACATCGTTGGCGGTCATAACATCTGCTGTCATACTTCACTACCCCTTGTTATGCGTTACAAATACGTTCATCACTTTCATACAACTATTACTAATAGTACAAACTAATATCTCTTACATTCTTGGAAATTTTACGTTATTTACGCGTATCCCCTACTTTTGGGGGAGTAAAGGTGCGAAAATACGTGGAAATATGCATGTATGACAAGTCAACGCACTATTGGAAGACATTCCGTCGTTCCCAGTAATGACATATAGAAAAAAAGTTAACGATTTTTTTAATCGATGATGAGAATGCGGTAACCTCGGCTTGAATTCATGACACACATGTGGTAACTATAATAGTCTAAGATTATCTTTTTCTTGGTGGGTGGGTGCAACTCGACGTCGTATTTTGATTACATGTTAAATTAAATTTTGATTTTAGGGCATCTCGCAATTTATTTATGTGTAAATTCAAAAGTGAGTTTTTGAAAAGCTTTGTGCGTATAATAGTTAAGAAAATTCCGTTCTTTAATCGTTGAATTTGTCATTCTCATCTCTGACAGCAGAACCTTAACATTGCAAGTTTTCCTGGAATATACGTAAAATAATCATCATAATGTTATCTTCATAAATTATTGTATCGTCTAATTTATTCTCTTATCTCTCACAGCAGTACATAAACATTGCAAATGCCCACACATGATTTTCATCTTCCTCGATGTGATCGCCCTTCGAGGCTAGCCATCGGCCCGCCCGCTAGAGTCCTTTATCAAAGGGGAGCTACTCTAGTCTCTACGACGTCACGTTTGTTTAGAGTCTGCGTGGCCTGTGATAACGTTACGGAATGCAGTCAAATGTCCCACACAAATGTCGGCAAAATGAAACAAGGTACAAGTTAGGTCAAATCCGACTGTTATAAACTCGGGAAAACACCCACAGTCGCTTACATCAGGTAAAGCACAGGTATGGGTATTGACATGCCAACCGTCCTCGCTAAATTACTGCTTATTTCTCCAGGGCAATGTTGCTGCACATGTAACGGAGTACCTCCCCGGCTTTTCATATACATTCTGCACAGTAATTCGCTAATAAGTCGAACGTTATGAGAAATATACCCATTACATGATACATCTAGTCCTACATTTCTGCCAAGTCACATCAGCAACCTAGTTACAATTTATGAAATATATCTCATTCGAAACGCTAAATTGATCCGTGGATATTTTACAGATGTCTGGTAAATTGAGATTTTATTTATTAGGGCGATTGGAAGAGATCAAAGAGGTACTAAGAATAGTTAGAAAGGTCCAAGAAACAATCTGCAAAGCTAGTTTAATCGTACGCGATGTGTGAGATGTAAAAGGTAAACAAAAGTATCATTAGCTAAGTTCCAGAAAAATAAGGTTGTGATGTGCCAAATCACACAAGAAGAAGTGTGACATACTTTCAGATCAGCTATTGTCTTAACTAGGGAACGCTTTGATATTGAACTATCCAGAATGTCGAAAGTATACACTCAAAGTAAATCGGCGTTCTGCCAGTGACAGTTTTTGCTGTAGAGTTGCCTAAATGATGGTGATGTATTTGGCACGTGTCCTATCTTCCCGGAGCACCTGGTGCATGTCATGATATGGAGGTCTTCTGATGTTTACCTGGATGTCGATGGAATATATCTCATACATGTAAGTTATAAACACGTTTCAGGAAAGTAGCTCTGGTCGAGAACTAACGATTTGTTTCACATGTCGGTGTTTACAGTGGCTGTTATATCAACCACACAAAGTTGTCGGAGTTAGTATGAGTGAGAGTAAATATTTCTCTCTGTCAATCGCATCACCAATTTTGCACATTTTCGAAGCTGAAGCTCATTTGAATTCGCGATCCTTTCCTCGTGCATATTGTATGAAGGTGATTTATACATTGTGCGTGGACATACGACCACGAGTGTATAGTCCTAATGGTATGTACCATGGAACCAATCCGCCAAAGCCTTACAGTGGTACTTATATTTCACAAATTGTCGTGAAGAGAAACAAAATTCAAACAAGAAAGCGACAATATCACTAAAAGTTCCACTAACGAATTATTGTAAACGATCACATCACAAGGGCTAACGGGTTGGAGTTATTTCATGTCCTGCCCTATTTCTGCCATCTGTCGACCGAAAGTCGGGGTTACAGTGCATGTACAGTTGGCCCTAGAAAGTGAGTGAGTGAGTGGGTTGGGTTTAACGCCGCTTTTAACAGTATTCCAGTTATATCACGGCGTGTCAGCTTGATGTGGGAGGAAAGCCCGAAGTGATGCAGGTCTCAGACGTTTACCACTTCGGTGAAACCCACGAGCACGGGTATGGTGCTGACAAACCTAGAAACATAATTGGGGCGAACGTGGATTCGAACCCACAGTCATAGGTTTCTGGCGTGCCCAAGGGACGGGCCCTGGAAAGAGTATACGTCCTTCCAAATTCAGGGACATTTGACTCCAGTCATGATCATTGCACTTCATGGCACCCGGACAAGGAGGGGCATAGATGTTACCTCGAGCATGTTTTTTTTTATATTTTGGTTGTTTAACGCCGAAATCATTCCACCTATATGACGTCGGTCTGGACCAGACAAGCCAGTGATTGACATCATGAGCACCGATCGGCGCATTTGGGATACGATAATGCAATCAACCAAAACCGCCTATATGGTGCGAGTCTGACCAGTGACCACCCTACCCATCGAGTCGTCTCTTACGACAACATGTAGGTTGCTGGAGACCTATATTTTTACCCGGAATCCCACGGGTCTGCAGATGTATAGCTGTTCCACCGCTGACCTACGTTCTCGTCATGATAGAGCGGTGTTGTCTTTGTACAGGGAGCATTTGAGCCCACCGACCATGAAACATGTTTGACGGACAATCCATTATAACCACCACATGCGTAGCAAGAATCCATAGCTGCCGTTACCACGCCCCATCATCAGTCCATCGTCTTATATCAGATATTCACCACAGAGGACTACAGATCGTCCGGAAAGAAAGTCCGTCAATGTGCAGTGTAGGATTTAAATTTTTACACCTCTGACTGGCTACAAATCATAAATATTTAAAACGTTTTTACTTTATTTCATCAAAAGTGAATATGAAATAAGGATTCCAGATGGAAAACAAATACCGGTGATATTTCGAGATTTTCTGGCTTCATAACATGGTTTGTTTGTTTGTTTTACGCCGCACTCAGCAATATTCCAGGTGTATGATGGCGGTCTGTAAATAATCGAGTCTGGACCAGACAATCCTGTGATTGATATCATGGCTTTACCAATAAATTAACATTATGCTATGCCATTCGGACTGTAGGCAGATTACTTTGGTTACCTTATTTTCGTCGCACAAATTATTTTGTTGCAAATTTTTGCAGTATAAATTCATGACTTCCTGTGCAGCCATTCTCAACATTAGTTGCATATAATAAATACACATATTCGTTTAAGTGGAGAACAGGGTATGACTAGTGTACGCACAAACCCTGCATATCTGCTTATGTCATGAGAAAATTATATTTCTACATCTCTGCCTAATTTCATATTTGCGTTCAGTCCATCAACAGCTCCACATGCACTCTGTGTTGAAAACATGGGAGTTGTACTCCTGTCTAGGAATAACTGTATAGAGGACTGCCCGTTCCATTAGGGAAACACAATAATCCACATTCGTTACCACTCGCCCCTTTCCGTAACTGCAAGAAGACTCGTCCCCCTATCGATGAATGTCATTTGCGAAAATACGGCTTGTCCCGGAATAACACGAGCTGGTCACGAATGAATAATACAATGACGTCCTCATCGTTCACGTGGTTTGGTTCCTCGCTTTCTCTACGCATCTATCTTTTGTTACTCTCCTACCCAGAGTTCCATGCGACCAACAAGGTACCTCTGCCACAGGCCAGCGCCATGTGACGATTCGTCACATCTTTCACAGTCCATTCAAGATATTGCATATGCTTTTCATCCGTTTCATGTTTGACAAGTCTACATATTTTCATAAACAAATTTCAAAGAATGGTTACGGTTCATTAGGAAAGTATCCTTGTACGTGAAAATCTACTTTTTTAAGCGTAGTTATCCTTTGTTGACATAGGTTGTACGGCTCCACGTGCTGTCATCGAAGCCCAACGGAGTGCTAGCGATACGGTCACTTTGATGTATAAATATTGTCATGCAACTCACTGTCGCAGTTTTAGTAGCATATCTATATAATTATGCAAAACAATATGTAAAGCGCACCCAAATACTTGTATTTGTCCGTTCTATACTGATTCTGAAAAAGCGCGTTTGTTAACAAACAAGAGAAAAGTCCGGTCACGTGATATGCAAATTAGCTTGTGGCAGCGGTGTTATGCTGAGTCACCACTGAGCCGGAGTGTGATGAAGAGGTGGAACCTAAGCTGGACCTCGTCTTTAATATCGCAAATTGACGACGCGCAAAGGGAGCCGGGAGCCAGCTTAAGATGGAACCAAGCTCAGTCTACGCAAACACGTGACGTCACTGGTGTTACACGTCACAATTGTCACTATGAACCATGACGTCACAATCACGACAAAGCTGTCTGCCCGTATGGTACTAACTTGTCACGCTCTTCGAGTTTTCAGTCGTTTTGAACACCAAGATGCCTCCTAACTGGATTCTACCGGCTTGTACGAGGTAAGATTGTCTTGATTTTGCTGGGGACAGTGGTATGGGCCAGTGGGTTAAGTTTTCGCTCGTCAAACCGAAGACCCGCTTCGAGTCCCCACATGGGTACAACGTGTGAAGCATATTGTAGGTGTCCCGTGATAATGCTTGAAGCGGCATTAAAACCCAACTCACTCACTCTCAAACCTGATGGTATCTGTCGTTGCATATAAAGCCAAATAAGGGCCTTAAATTGTCACATTTTTACTTAGTTCTAACAACTAATCATTATTGTGACAGAATATCAACTCAACACTTTTTGAGTCATTATGTCAAAGTAAATGTAACGGGCAAAGGAAAGTGCATACTTGAAAAATAGATTTAACCAAAACATTTACACACGTTATCAAATCGTTACTTGACTGAAAACAGTCGCCGAAACTCTGCAAAGTTAAGGTCCAAACATTACTATGATATCCATATCGAATACATCATCCCCTAATAATCACTTTGGTTTGTTTCATTTTTAGCCATCTTCAAACATGGTTGTATACTTTCTTTTGTCCGACATTTAGCTTATCACAATAAAATTGTTTTCAGGGTATTATCTATATTCAAAGCAACTTTATGGTTACAAGATGACATTATGCCATATGTCATCCCTCTTTTTATTAAACCCGCTCTGTTTCAGTACTACGACAATCTCGTCAGCTGACGTCACCTCCTACGTTTCTTTTCGTGGTGAGTATATTACACTGCAACCGACAACTGTTGTTCATTTATGAATATTTGATGTATCTGAATTCTATGTTGGATGTCATTTCATATATATAATACCTCATCATTATGTAAACGTATTAAATAACTGATAGGAAATGTCCAATATCAGTCCCTCATGATGTAAAAGGTCGAACATCTTGTTACGTTTGAAATAGTACAGATGTGATTGTTTTCTTTCAGATGTCACGTGGTTTTGCCCAGGAAACATCTGTCTTATCACTCTCGCAATAACTGCAGGAATTGGTAGGTTATTTCTCTCTTCCTCCTCTTCTGAATCGTTTAGTACCTCAAAATCACACACTATCAAGATTTAACGCATTTCACAGTTTGTAAAGTTTCCCATTTTAATATTCACACTTTAATATTCTGTTTCAGCTGTGGTAGTCACTGTCTATGTCCTGTGGAAGGCTTTCATAAGGACACAGAAACCTGCATGGCGGACAAGCAACCGTCGTCTATCCCGCTGTGAACACGCCGAGATGGCAAGCATAGACATTCTCGATATTCTGCAGCCCAACTTCCAGCAGACAAAAACCCAAGCCATGGTTTCTGAGAAAATGGACATGGAACGTGAACTGAAGTTCAATTCTGAATATTATGTGGACAATGGTGTGAATTGGAGCGACGTGGTTGGGGATATGGCAGGGGTGGGGGCAGAGGTGGCCCCAGAGTATCAGCTGTGTGAGGAGGGGGAGTCACGTGTCACTGTGTGGGGACTGGAGGTGATTGAGGAGGAGGAGTAGATATGTGTTTGTGTTTGTACATACCTGTAAATATGGAAAATGAAAATAATTGTGTACATTTTTAATTTTAAATCAAAATCAGTTTTGTATTATTTTGTTTGAATATATTTGTGTTTAGTTAAATGAATAACATAAAACCATTTCTTGTGTTCTTTCATTGATAACATTTCATGCTACTTGCAGGATACACATGTATACTAGCGGCACCTATTATCGTGGGTTCGAAAACCGGTCGGCCCTAATTATGTCGCTACTTTTGTCAGCACCATACCCGTGCGTGTGGGTCTTAAAAAGTTGTAAACACATAAGATCTGCACCACACGAGGTTTCTCTTCAACATCACGCTGACACGCCGTGAAATGACTGGGAAAACCGTTCAAACCAAACTCACTCACTCACAAAACCCTTCCAGCCCACCAGCGAGTGTGTGATACCTGGGTTAAAGTTGATGGATCCGCTTCTAGACACTGGGGTTGATATATGTCCAAGGCCGCTGGTTATTGAAGGACACGGGGCAACTCTTTGTACAGTATGTATGCCCCAAAAGTAAGTCAAAAATGGTGGCGGTACAGAACAGCCCCAACAGACGGCACAGTTTTGACTGTGGCAGCTAGCGTTTAGGAAATGCATGGAATGAGACAATGTGTGATTTTGGCAGAGGGAATTGGACTGGACTTGAACATTGATGATGCGTCAGATGCACCCGCTTCAAATATTGTGGACACGTCAAATGAAAATAGGAAAACGTTCACAAATATACTCTTAAAACACAGTTGGGGGTAATGGAATATAAATATTAATACCAAGTATTAGAACAAAGATAAGTGTTGCCGACAAACATCCTATGCAAGAACGGATTTGTCTGTGAAACTTGACATCAGAACACATCCTTTAGTTTGCACGTGCTACACGGAGTAGCACCACACACGTTCGTAGGGCGTCATTCCTGATTTTGACGCTTTCAAGGAAGGTCGAGTAGTCTCTGTGGACCATTATTTCTGTCAATCATATTGATTCTTATCATACAGTTGTGATTCGCTTGATTACATTGAAAATTTCAATGTTTGTCAGTTAACTTGCGATTCATCGTCTGCATCGCGCGGAGCGTCGAAGGCTATTGGCATGCTGGAATCTTACAGAAGTCAATACGTTCAATGATAAGACTATGGCAATGGTACCACCAAACCCAAAATGTTGACGATCTTACCCGTTCAGGGCGTCCCAGGTCAACGACAAGAATACGGGATCGATTGATCCGCAACCAGGCTCTAAGAAATTGAGCTCAAATGGTGAATCAAACAGCTTCAAACTTTCGTCAGGCTACTGGAGTACGAGGTACAGGTCAGACGTTTAGAAATCGTCAACATGCAGCCCATCTCCATGCTCGACGGCCACGTGTTGTGCCGTCCCTCACCCCTTCTATATATAGACAACAGACGTCAATGATGTACACAGCGTCGACATCGTCGCTGGTCACGTCTCATGTTTTCGGTTGAGTCCCAATTCACTTTGCAATGCCTTGATAGGCGTGGTCGTGTCTGGTGACGTCGAAATGAACGCCAAGCCAATGTCAACATGAGACCTCATCACATATCTGGCGGTGGATCGGTTATAACTGAGCGAACCCCACTCCATATTGTGCAAGGAAGGAGTCACAAGGCAGGACTATCGGGACAACATACTGACACCCTTTACTGTCTCGTTTGCAAAGGCGTGGGGGTCGACCTGTTGTCTTTCACGTCAACGCCCGTGTTCACCGTGCACGAATCGTCAATGCTCACCTCCAGCAGCACAACATCCATAAAATACCCTGGCAAGAAATAAGCCAAGACCTTTCCCTCATTGAACACGTCTTGGACATGATAGGGAGACGTGCGAGCCAACGTCATATGCTGCCGACTACGTTGGTCGAACTTGGCCAGGTGTAGCAAGAGGAGTGGGACAGGATCCCTCAAATCGCATCTCGGGGATTCATACGCAGTTTGCGTCTTGGAGAGAATGAATGTTTGACAAATCGTAACGGGATAACGCACTACTGATACAAAAACGTCTACTTTGAAATTTCCCATCTTATGCCTATCGTCCTTCAACATCGTTGGCGGTCATAACATCTGCTGTCATACATCACTACCCATTGTAACGCATTACAAATTCGTTCATTACTATCATACAACTATTACAACAAACTAATATCTCTTACATTCTTGGACATTTTACATTATTTCCGCGGGTCCCCTTATATTGAAAGGTCAGGTGAGGTGAAATCGTGTGTGTGTGTGTGTGAGTGTGTGTGTCTGCTTGTACTAGTCTGGACTAATGCCGATTTATAGTGCTAGCCCACTGATATACCACTGATAACTATTACTACAACTAATCTCTCTTACATTCTTGGACATTTTACGTTATTTCCGCGTATCCCCTATTTTGATTAGAGTATATATGCGGAAATACGTTCGATGTGTGCATGTATGACTGGTTGGAGCACTATTGGAAGACTTTTCTTACGGGACATTTTCGTCGTTCCCAGTAATGACATAAAGAGAGAAAAAGCTATATTAAACTATGATGGGAATGCGGTAACCGCAGCTTGAATTCATGATTCACATGTGGTAGTTACAACAGATTCTCTTTTTCTTGGTAGGTGTGTGCAGCTCAACGTCGGGTTTTGACTCCATATGGAAAAAATTTTACATACAAAGTTATACAAATAGGGTGTGCTGTGGGATGGTAAATGTCTTGTGGTGGGAGTGAAAATTCCGTTCTTAATAGTCGAAACTGTAATTATCATCTATGACAACAGTACCTAAACATTGCAAGTTTTCCTGGCATATGTGTAAAATAGTCATCATTATGTTATCCTCAAATTGTATCGTCTAATTTGTTCTCTTATCTCTCACAACAGTACATAAACATTGCAGGTCAAAACGGCAATCGCTTATCCATGATTTTCAACTTTGTCAGTGATCGCACTTCGAGGCAATCCAATCCAATCCTTTAGGGCTCAGTCACACATTCAGGATTTTTACTGCCGTCCTTGATAGGACCATTCCCGATTAAAATTCATCAAAGTCTGATCAAGATCCTGTTATTTATGGTGGCGAGAAATTCACAAACAAACATAGATTTTTTCAGGAAGCGTCCCGATTCAACCTTTCCAGCCGAATTCGTCCCCATTATCCCGTTCTCAATCCGAATCTGATCCGATTTGCATCTTCCGCATGGTAAAAAACGACCGAATCTGTCCCGACAGCGTCCCGATTCTCCCAAATGCGATCCGACAGAGATCAGACAGTGACCGGACAGGGAACCGACAAAGTCGGTTCACATTCGACAAAATCTGGACGCAATCTGGACTCAATCGACAAGAAACGGCAATAAGCAGTTCATGCCCGTTCATCACGACAGCGTCACGATCCACAGGACACCGTCAAGACAACACAGGACATTGTTACGATTTTGATCCGATACAGCAGAATCTGTCAGGACATATTCACGATTGTAATCCGACTAGACAAAATCGGCTGAGTTTCCCGAATGTTACGGGACTCGCCATACTGTCGGGAGTGCTTGGTCGACCTCTCTGGACTTTTCCCGATCCATAGGACTCTTTTACGAACGTATACGACTGCGTTCAATGATAGGACATTCATAGGACATAGGATCATTAAGGATAGTAATCCGACTTTTTTCACTTTCCGTGTCGTAGCGCTGTCTAATCTCAAACAGGAGCCATAATCGGCACTGTGTGAACCTGGCCTTATCAAAGGGAAGCTACTCTAGTCTGTTCGACGTCACGTTTGATTAGAGTCTGCGTGGCCTGTGATAACGTTACGAAATGCAGTCAAATGTCCCACCCATCGGCAAAAGCGAACAAGGTACAAGTTAGGCCAAATCCAACTGCTTTAAAGTCGGGAAAGGCCCTTAAGTCGCATAGCTCCAAGTATGGAAATTGATATGCCAACTGTCCTCGCTAAATCACTTCGTTTATGTCTCCAGGGCAATGTTGCTGCACATGTAAAAGGCTCCAGTTAGATGTAAAGGCAACAGACTCCGACAGCCTCCTCGCTAAATCTGTTTGCCTACACTTGCATGACACTTGTTAGACACTGGCTTTCGATACCATTATCTTGATAGCGATAAAAAAAAAATGTACACCAGTTATTTGTCCAGATCGTCGATAGTCAATTCTGACTGGATCGTGCATAGACGTGGTGACGCCATGTTTGTGTGCAAACACGGAAACCACGGGGTACCTCCCTGGCCTTCCATATACATTCTGAACATTTATTCGATAATGAGTCCAACTTTCTGAGAAACATGTCCATTATATGATACATCTAGGCCTACATTTCTGCCTAATTTCACAGTTACATCAGCAGCTCCTCATACGGTGGTTCTGCGCTCTCTCTCTCTGCGCGTCCGTCAACTCGTCACATGAAGAGACGGAACCCAGCTAAGTCCACGCAAACACGTGACGTCACTGGTGTTACACGTCACAATTGTAATCATGTTCCGTGACGTCATAATCACGACGTAGCTGTCTGCCCGTATGGTGCTAACTTATCACGCTCTTCGATCTTTCCGTCGTTGTGAACATTAAGATGCCTCCTAACTGGATTCTACCGGCTCGTACGAGGTAAGATTCACATCTTCTTTGATGTGAGCAGTGGTTTTGGCCAGTGACTTAAGCGTTCGCTCGTCAGGCCGCAGTCTAGGGTTCGATTCCCGACATGGGTACAACGTGTGAAGCATGTTCTGGGTGTCCTCAGAATAATGAGTCCTGATAATGATACAAGCGACATAATCACTAGTTCACTCACTCACTCAATCTTCCTTGAAGGTATTCGACGATATATGTAAATTCTAAATATAGGTCTTTAATTGTCACATTTAACTTAAGTTAAAATTTACATTTGATTTTATGTCAAGAGAATTAATTGCGAAAATAGAACAATATATCAACTCCAACCATTAGTGTAATTATGTCTAAATGAGCTCCAGGGAAAAATTAACCATACACTTAAAAATTCGACATGACCAAAAATTGCAAACATTATCACAACGTTACTTTGGTGACAACAGGGCAAACTTAATGCCCAAAACACAGATATGATACCCATATCAAATACATTACCTTCGAACAACCAATTGTTGTTTGTTTCAGTTTTAGCAACCATCAAACATGGGTCACCGTGTATACTTTCTTTTGCCCGACAGTTTAGCTAATCATAATAAATTATTTGCATGTAATATCCCAACATTCCCAACATGGGTACAACGTGTGATACATGTTCTGGGTGTCCTCTTGTTTTTGCTGGGGACAGTTGTACTGGCAAGTGGTTAAAGCGTTCGCTCGTCAAACCGAAGACTTGGGTTCGATTCCCAACATGGGTACAACGTGTGAAACATATTGTGGGTGTCCCCCGCCGTGATATTGCTTGAAGCGGCATTAAAACCCAACTTACACCCTCAAACCTGATGGTATCCGACTTTGCAAATAAATCCAAATAAGGGCCTTTCATTGTCACATTTAAGTTTAGGTATAATAATTTATCAGTATTGGGACAGAATATCAACACATTTGTGTTATTATGTCAAAGTAAAAGTAACGGACAAAAGAAAGGACACACTTCAAACTTGGATTTGATCAAAACATTAACAAACGTTATCAAATCGTTACTAGGCTGAAAACAATCGCTGAAACTCTGCAAAGTTAAGGTCCAAACATAACTATGATATCTATATCAAATACATCATCCCCGAATAATCATTTTTGTATTTTCAATTTTAGCCACCATCGAAATTGGGTATATACTTTGCCCGACAGTGTAGCTTATCATAATCAACTCATTTTCATGGTATTATCTTTATTCAAAACGACTTATCGTTACAAGATGACTTTATGCCATATGTCATCCCTCTTTTTATTAAACCCGCTCTGTTTCAGTACTACGACAATCTGGTCAGCTGAAGTCACCTCCTTCGTTTCTTTTCCTGGTGAGTATATTACACAATCAACCGACAACTGATTATCCTCTTTAATAACTTGATGTGTCTGAATTTTATGTTGGATGTCGTTTCATATAATGTAATACCTCACCATCTTGTACATGTACCTGAGTACTTAACGGAAACTGACCAATATCCGTCCCTCTTTATGTGAATGGTTGTACATTCTAAACACTTTGTTACCATTGAAATAGTACATGCGTGATTGTTTTCTTTCAGATGTCACGTGGATTTGCCCCGGAAAAATCTGTCTTGTCACTCTCACGGTATTAGCAGGAATTGGTAGGTTGTTTTTCTCTTCATCCGCACTGATACCTCGTGGCATGGGTGGCCCAATCGTCTGATGCGCCACAATTCGCTGTGCAGAGTTGAGTCCCTTTGGGCACACCAGAAACCTATGATCATGGGTTCGAATCCCGATTCGCTTTCCGATAGGTTTTTCAGCACCATACCCGTGCTCGTGGGTTTCACCAAATTGGTAAACGTCTGAGACCTGCATCACTTCAGGCTTTCCTCCCACATTAAACTGGCACATCGTGATGTAACTGAAATGCTGTTCAAAGCGGCGTAAAACCTCACTCACTCACTCACTCACTTTCTCACTCACTCACTCACTCACTCACTCACTCACTCACTCACTCACTCACTCTTTGATACCTTCTATTACTTCAAAATCACGCACTATCAAGATTTAGAGCATTTCCGCATTTTCTAAACTTTCCCATAATAGGATATTGCATATTTTATATGAACATATTTCAGGAATAAACACAGATAATTTCCCGAAAGTTTACCTTAACGCTGTATATAAAGACCAACACGTTTGCCTTTTGTGCTATCCTCTGGTGTTTTAACTCTTACCTGACAGTAATACACACTTTAATATTCTGTTTCAGCTATGGTAGTCACTGTCTACTTCCTGTGGAAGACTTTCACAAGAACACAGAAACCTGCATGGCGGACAAGCAGCCGTCGTCTATCTCGCTGTGAAGACGCCGAGATAGCAAACATTGACATTCCCGACATCCTGCAGCCCAACTTCCAGCAGACAAAAACCCAAGCCTTGATTTCTGAGAAAATGGACATGGAACGAGAACCTGAATATTGTGTGGACAATGGTGTGAATTGGAGCGACGTGGTTGGGGATATGGCAGGGGTGGGGGCAGAGGTGGCCCCAGAGTATCAGCTGTGTGAGGAGGGGGAGTCACGTGTCACTGTGTGGGGACTGGAGGTGATTGAGGAGGAGGAGTAGATATATGTGTTTGTATTTGTACATACCTGTAAATATGGAAAATGAAAATAATTGTGTACATTTTTAATTTTAAATCAAAATCAGTTTTGTATTATTTTGTTTGAATATATTTGTGTTTAATTATATGAATAACATAAAACCATTTCTTGTGTTCTTTCATTGATAACATTTCATGCTACATGCAAGATACACATGTATACTGGCGGCACTGGTGGCCCAGTCATCAAAGGCGCCACAACTCCCAGTGCAGATTTTTAGAAGCCTATTATCGTGGGTTCGAATCCCGGTTGGCCCTGATTATGTCGCTAGTTTTGTCAGCAACATACCCGTGATTGTGGGTCTTACCTAAACGGTAAACGCCTAAGATCTGCATTACATCGGGTTTCTCTTCCACATCTCGCTGACACGGCGTGATATGACTGAGACAATTGTTAAAAGCAGTGTTAACCCAACTCACTCACTCATAATACCCTTCCACCCTACCAGCGAGTGAGTGAGTGAGTGAGTGATTCCTGGGCCAAAGTTGATGTTGTATCCGCTTCCAGACACTGGAGCTGATCAATGTCCGAGGCCCCTGGTTATTGTAGGACACCGGGTAACTCTTTAGTACAGTAGTAAGTCACCAATGGTGCTATCTCGCTGTACAGAACAACCACAACAGAAGGCACTGTATACTCATAAGTAGTTTCGACTGTGGCAGCTAGCGTTTAGGAAATGCATTGAATGATACAATGGTAACTTGGGCAGAGGGATTTGTACAGGATTTATAAAGTGATATTGCGTTAGCACCCCCTTTAATTCGTGTGGCCAAGTCAAATAAAAATAGGAAAACCTTCCATATTGTATAATCTTAAACTATATAGTGTCATGTTTTCAGATTAGTCCCAATTCACCTTGTGGTTGCTTGTACTATTGCCGCAGTGTAACATGAATACCCCTCCCTGACACAGTATACTGACTCCGAGCCGACCAGATTGTTTTAGCCCCTTATGCCGAGCGCCAGATAGGGTAACAACAACAACCATCTTTTAACATCTTTTGGTATGATGTGACCGGGGATCGAACCCCGGACCTTCGCTCTCACGGTGGATGCTCTACCACTAGACCACGGAGGCGGTCTTTTTTGAGAGAGTATATATGCGAAAATACGTTAGAAATATGCAAGTATGACGAGTCAAGGCCCAATTCATACGGGACATTCCGTCGTTCCCTGTAATGACATATAGAAAAAAAACTAATTTAAACGATGAGGGGAATGCGGTAACCGCAGCTTGAATTCATGACACACATGTGGTAGTTATAATAGATGGGTGTGTGCAACTCGACTCCGTGTTTTGACTCCATGTGGAAAGTTCAATTTTCGAGCTTCTCGCAATTTTTTTTTTCTGTGTATGATTTCATAAAACAGATTAGTTTTCCAAATAGTTTGTGTGTAAATTGATTAAGAAAGTTCCGTTCTCAATCGTCGACAGCAGTATCTGAACATTGCATTTTTTCCTGGAATATGCGTAAAATAATCATCATAATGTTATCCTCAAATTTATCGTCTAATTTATTCTCTTATCTCTGACAACAGTTCATGAACATTGCAAGTCAAAACGGCAAATGCCTACACATGATTTTCAACTTACTCAGTGCTCGCCCTTCGAGGCAATCTTTATCAAAGGGAAGCTACTCTAGTCTCTACGACGGTAAAATGAAACACGGTACAATTTAGGCCAAATTCAACTGTTATAAACTCGGGAAGGACACACACACACACACACCTCAAAGGCACTTAGGTCCATAGGCACAGATATGATATATATATGCCAACTGTATTCGCTAAAGTGCTTCGCTTATTTCTCCAGGGCAATGTTGCTGCACATGTAAAAGACTCCAGTTAGCTGGAAAGGCAACAGATCCCGATAGCGTCCTCGCTACATCTATTTGCCTACACGTGCGAGGTACTGGGTTTCTGTATCCTTCCATTATCTTGAAAGTAATAAAACAAAACGTATACCAGTTATAAGTCAAGATTGTCAATTCTGACTCGATCGCCCATAGACGTGGTGACGCCATGTTTGTTTGCAAACACTGAAACTACGGAGTACCTCCCTGGCTTTTCATATACATTCTGTACAGTAATTCGATAATGAGTCAAACGTTATGAGAAATATACCCATTACATGATACATCTAGTCCTACATTTCTGCCAAGTCACATCAGCAACCTAGTTACAATTTATGATATATATCTCATTCGAAACGCTAAATTGATCCGTGGATATTTTAAAGATGTCCGGTAAATTGAGATTTTACTTATAAGGTCGATTGAAAGAGATCAAAGAAGTACTGAGGATGGTTAGAAAGGTCCAATAAACAATAGGCAAAGCTAGTTTACGCGTACGGGGTGTGTGAGGTAAACACAAATATCATTAGCTAAGATCAGGAAAATAAAGTTGTGATGTGCCAAATCATACAAGTAGAGGTGTGACATACCATCAGATCAGCTATAATCTTAACCAGGGAACGCTTTGATATTAAACTAGCCACAGTGTCGAAAGACGTGCACTCAAAGTAAATCGCGCGTTCAGCCAGTGACAGTTTTTACTGTAGAGTTGCCTAAATGATGGTGATGTATTTGGCACGTGTCCTATCTTCCCGGAGCACCTGGTGCATGGCATGATATGGAAGTCTTCTGATGTTTACCTGGATGTCGATGGAATATATCTCATGCATGTTAGATATAAACACATTGCAGGAAAGTAGCTCTGGTCGAGAACTAACGATTTGTTTCACATGTCGGTGTTTACAGTGGCTGTTATATCAACCACACAAAGTTGTCGGAGTTAGTATAAGTGAGAGTAAATATTTCTTTCCGTCGATCGCATCACTACTTTTGCACATTTTCCAAGCTGAAGCTCATTTGAATTCGCGGTCCTTTCCTCGTGCATATTGTATGAAGATGATTTATACATTGTGCGTGGACATACGACCACTAGTGTATAGTCCGAGTGGTATGTACCATGGAACCAATCGTCAAAGCCTTACAGTGGTACTTATATTTCAAATATCTGCCGTTAAGAGAAACAAATTTCAACCAAGATAACGACAATATCACTAAAAATTGCCCTAACGAATTATTGTAAACGATCACGTCACTAGGGCTAACGGGTTGGAATTATTTCATGTCCTGCCCTATTTCTGCAATCTGTCGACCGAAAGTCGGGGTTACAGTGCATGTACAGTTGGCTCAAGAAAAAGCATACGTTCTTCCAAATTCAGGAATATTTGACTCGCCATGATCATTGCATTGCATGGCACCCAGGAGGGTCACAGATGTTACCTCCAGCATGTTTGTTTGTTTTTTTAAGGCCAAACACATTCCAGCTTTATGACGTCGGTCTGTAAATGATCGAGTGTGGACCAGACAAGCCAGTGATTGACATCATGAGCATCGATCTGCGCATTTGGAATACGACAATACAATCAACCAAGTCTGCGAGTCTGACCAGTGACCACCCTACCCACATGGGAGTTGTACTCCTGTCTAGCAATAACTGTATAGAGGACTGCCCGTTCCATTAGTGCAACACAATAATCTACATTCGTCACCACTTGCCCCTTTCCGTAACCCGCAAGAAGACTCGTCCCCCTACCGATGAATGTCACTTGCGAAAAAACGACTTGTCCCGGAATAACACGAGCTGCTCAGGAATGAATAATACAATGACGTCCTCATCGTTTACATAGGCTGGTTCCTCGCTTTCTCTACGCGTCTATCTTTTGTCACTCTCTTACCAAGAGTTCCATGCGACCAACATGGTACCTCTGCCACAGGCCAGCGCCATGTGACGATTCGTCACATATTTCACAGTCCATTCAAGATATTGCATATGCTTTTCATCCGTTTCATGTTTGACAAGTCTACATATTTTCATAAACAAATGTCAAAGAATGGTTACGGTTCATTAAGAAAGTATCCTTATACGTGAAAATCTACTTGTTTTTGCGTAGTTATCCTTTGTTTACATTGGTTGTACGGCTCCATGTGCTGTCATCGAAGCCCAACGGAGAGCTAGCGATACGGTCACTTTGATGTATAAATATATATTGTCATACAACTCACTGTCGCAGTTGTAGTAGCATATCTATATAATTATGCAAAACAATATGTAAAGCGCCCCCAAAAACTTGTATTTGTCCGTTCTATACTGATTTCTGTAAAAAACGGGTTTGTTTACAAACAAGAAAAAAGTCCGGTCACGTGATATGCAAATTAGCTCATGGCAGCGGTGTTATGCTGAGTCACCACTGCGTCGGAATGTGATGAAGAGAAACCTAAGCTGGACCTCGTCTTTAATATCGCAAAATGACGACGCGCAAAGGGAGCCGGGAGCCAGCTTAAGATGGAACCCAGCTAAATCTACGCAAACACGTGACGTCACTGGTGTTACACGTCACAATTGTCACTATGAGCCATGACGTCACAATCACGACAAAGCTGTCTGCCCGTATGGTACTAACTTGTCACGCTCTTCGAGTTTTCAGTCGTTTTGAACACCAAGATGCCTCCTAACTGGATTCTACCGGCTCGTACGAGGTAAGATTGTCTTGTTTTCAGCTGGGGGCAGTGGTATGGGCCAGTGGGTTACGTTTTCGCTCGTCAAACCGAAGACCCGCTTCGAGTTCACACTTGTGAACAACGTGTGAAGCATATTGTAGGTGTCCCCCGCCGTGATAATGCTTGAAGCGGCATTAAAACCCAACTCACTCACTCTCAAACCTGATGGTATCTGTCGTTGCATATAAAGCCAAAAAAGGGCCTTTAATTGTCACATTTTTACTTAGTTCTAACAACTAATCATTATTGGGACAGAATATCAACTCAACACTTTTTGAGTCATTATGTCAAAGTAAATGTAACGGACAAAGGAAAGTGCATACTTGAAAAACAGATTTGACCAAAACATTAACACACGTTATCAAATCGTTACTTGACTGAAAACAGTCGCCGAAACTCTGCAAAGTTAAGGTCCAAACATTACTATGATATCCATATCGAATACATCATCCCCTAATAATCACTTTGGTTTGTTTCATTTTTAGCCATCTTCAAACATGGGTGTATACTTTCTTTTGTCCGACATTTAGCTTATCACAATAAAATAATTTTCATGGTGATATCTTTATTCAAAGCGACTTTATGGTTACAAGATGACTTTATGCCATATGTCATCCCTCTTTTTATTAAACCCGCTCTGTTTCAGTACTACGACAATCTCGTCAGCTGACGTCACCTCCTACGTTTCTTTTCGTGGTGAGTATATTACACAGCAACCGACAACTGATGTTCATTTATGAATATTTGATGTATCTGAATTTTATGTTGGATGTCATTTCATATACATAATACCTCATCATTATGTAAACGTATTAAATAACTGATGGGAAATATCCAATATCAGTCCCTCATGATGTAAAAGGTCGATCATCTTGTTACGTTTGAAATAGTACATATGTGATTGTTTTCTTTCAGATGTCACGTGGTTTTGTCCAGGAAACATCTGTCTTATCACTCTCGCAATAATTGCAGGAATTGGTAGGTTATTTCTCTCTTCCTCCTCTTCTGAATCGTTTAGTACCTCAAAATCACACACTATCAAGATTTAACGCATTTCACAGTTTGTAAAGTTCCCCATTTTAATATTCACACTTTAATATTCTGTTTCAGCTGTGGTAGTCACTGTCTACGTCCTGTGGAAGGCTTTCATAAGGACACAGAAACCTGCATGGCGGACAAGCAACCGTCGTCTATCCCGCTGTGAACACGCCGAGATGGCAAGCATAGACATTCTCGATATTCTGCAGCCCAACTTCCAGCAGACAAAAACCCAAGCCTTGATTTCTGAGAAAATGGACATGGAACGAGAACTGAAGTTCAATCCTGAATATTGTGTGGACAATGGTGTGAATTGGAGCGACGTGGTTGGGGATATGGCAGGGGTTGGGGCAGAGGTGGCCCCAGAGTATCAGCTGTGTGAGGAGGGGGAGTCACGTGTCACTGTGTGGGGACTGGAGGTGATTGAGGAGGAGGAGTAGAAATGTGTTTGTATTTGTACTTACATGTAAATATGGAAAATGAAAATAATTGTGTACATTTTTAATTTTAAATCAAAATCAGTTTTGTATTATTTTGTTTGAATATATTTGTGTTTAATTAAATGAATAACATAAAACCATTTCTTGTGTTCTTTCATTGATAACATTTCATGCTACATGCAGGATACACATGTATACTGGCGGCACTTATTATCGTGGGTTCGAAAACCGGTCGGCCCTAATTATGTCACTAGTTTTGTCAGCACCATACCCGTGCGTGTGGGTCTTAAAAAGTTGTAAACGCATAAGATCTGCACCACATGAGGTTTCTCTACCACATCACGCTGACACGCCGTGAAATGACTGGGAAAACCGTTCAAACCAAACTCACTCACTCACAGAACCCTTCCAGCCCACCAGCGAGTATGTGATACCTGGGTTAAAGTTGATGTATCCGCTTCTAGACACTGGGGTTGATATATGTCCAAGGCCGCTGGTTATTGAAGGACACGGGGCAACTCTTTGTACAGTATGTATGCCCCAAAAGTAAGTCAAAAATGGTGGTGGTACAGAACAGCCCCAACAGAAGGCACAGTTTTGACTGTGGCAGCTAGTGTTTAGGAAATGCATGGAATGAGACAATGTGTGATTTTGGCAGAGGGAATTGTACTGGACTTGAACATTGATGATGCGTCAGATGCACCCACTTCAAATATTGTGGACACGTCAAATGAAAATAGGAAAAGGTTCACAAATATACTCTTAAAACACAGTTGGGGGTAATGGAATATAAATATTAATACCAAGTATTAGAACAAAGATAAGTGTTGCCGACAAACATCCTATGCAAGAACAGATTTGTCTGTGAAACTTGACATCAGAACACATCCTATAGTTTGCACGTGCTACACGGAGTAGCACCACACACGTTCGTAGGGCGTCATTCCTGATTTTGACGCTTTCAAGGAAGGTCGAGTGGTCTCTGTGGACCATTATTTATGTCAATCCTATTGATTCTTATCATACAGTTGTGATTCACTTGATTACATTGAAAATTTCAATGTTTGTCAGTTAACTTGCGATTCATCGTCTGCATCGCGCGGAGCGTCGAAGGCTATTGGCATGCTGGAATCTTACAGAAGTCAATACGTTCAATGTTAAGACTATGGCAATGGTACCACCAAACCCAAAATGTTGACGATCTTCCCCGTTTAGGGCGTCCCAGGTCAACGACAAGAATACGGGATCGATTGATCCGCAACCAGGCTCTAAGAAATTGAGCTCAAAGGGTGAATCAAACAGCTACAAACTTTCGTCAGGCTACTGAAATACGAGGTACGGGTCAGGCGATTAGAAATCGCCTACAGCAGCTCATCTCCATACTCGACGGCCACGTGTTGTGCCGCCCCTCACCCCTTCTATATATAGACAACAGACGTCAATGATGTACACAGCGTCGACATCGTCGCTGGTCACGTCTCATGTTTTCGGATGAGTTCCGATTCACTTTGCAATGCCTTGATAGGCGTGGTCGTGTCTGGTGACGTCGAAATGAACGCCAGTCCTAGTCTGGACTAATGCCGATTTATAGTGCTAGCCCACTAAGATACCACTGATAACTATTACTACAACTAATATCTCTTACATTCTTGGACATTTTACGTTATTTCCGCGTATCCCCTATTTTGTTTAGAGTATATATGCGGAAATACGTTCGATGTGTGCATGTATGACTGGTTAGAGCACTATTGGAAGGCTTTTCTTACGGGACATTCCGTCGTTCCCAGTAATGACATATTCAGAGAAAAAACTATATTAAACGATGAGGGGAATGCAGTAACGGCAGCTTGAATTCATGATACACATGTGGTAGTTACAACAGATTATCTTATTCTTGGTAGGTGTGTGCAGCTCGACGTCGTGTTTTGACTCCACATGGAAAGTTCGATTCCATACAAAGTTATACAAATAGGGTGTGCTGTGGGATGGTAAATGTCCTGTGGTTGGAGTGAAGACGATGAATATTACCAATTTAGGACATTTATCAATCCAAAACACACCCGCGTGATAACCTCTCTAATTTATGACCATAAATAAAGAGTTTTCCAAATGGTTTGCTCGTAAAATATTTAAGAAAATTCCGTTCTTAATAGTCGAAACTGTAATTATCATCTATGACAACAGTACCTAAACATTGCAAGTTTTCCTGGCATATGTGTAAAATAGTCATCATTATGTTATCCTCAAATTGTATCGTCTAATTTGTTCTCTTATCTCTCACAACAGTACATAATCATTGCAGGTCAAAACGGCAATCGCTTATCCATGATTTTCAACTTTGTCACTGATCGCACTTCGAGGCAATCCAATCCAAGCCAGTCCTTTAGGGCTCAGTCACGCATTCAGGATTGTTACTGCCGTCCTTGATAGGACCATTCCCGATTAAAATTCATCAAAGTCTGATCAAGATCCTGTTATTCATGGCGGCGAGAAATTCACAAACAAACAGATATTTTTCAGGAAGCGTCCCGATTCAACCGTTTCCAGCCGAATTCGTCCCCATTCTCCCGTTCTCAATCCGAATCTGATCCAATTTGCATCTTCCGCATGGTAAAAAATGGTGATTGATATCATGGCTTTACCAATAAACTAATATATGCCATGGCATTCGGACTGTAGGCAGATTAGTTTGGTTACCATGTTTTCGTGGCACAAATTATTTTGTTGCCAAATTTTGCAGTATAAATTCATGACTTCCTGTGCAGCCATTCTCAACATCAGTTGCATATAATAAACACACATAATCGTTTACGTGGAGTACAGGGTATGACTAGTGTACACACAAACCCTGCATATCTGCTTATGTCATGAGCAAATTATATTTCTACATCTCTGCCTAATTTCATATTTGCGTTAAGTCCATCAACAGCTCCACATGCACTCTGTGTTGAAAACATGGGAGTTGTACTCCTGTCTAGGAATAACTGTATAGAGGACTGCCCGTTCCATTAGGGAAACACAATAATCCACATTCGTCACCACTCGCCCCTTTCCGTAACCCGCAAGAAGACTCGTCCCCCTATCGATGAATGTCACTTGCGAAAATACGACTTGTCCCGGAATAACACGAGCTGGTCACGAATGAATAATACAATGACGTCCTCATCGTTTACATAGGCTGGTTCCTCACTTTCTCTACGCATCTATCTTTTGTCACTCTCCTACCCAGAGTTCCATGCGACCAACAAGGTACCTCTGCCACTAAGCTGGGCCCCGTCTCCAATATCACAGTATAGGAGCCGGTACAGGCCAATGAGACGATGGCTGTGAGCGCCTTCGAAATATTAAACATACACTATGTTATGTAATTTTTCATTGGTCGCTATTTTAAGACGACGCGCTACCCTTCTACAAAAGCCTCCACTGAGAAACGTCACAAACTACTTTAAGTCATTTTGTTAGATGTGCCACCGTCGGGTGCAGGAAAGACCTTCAAACTTTAAATTGTAATTAATTGTAGGAAATTAAATTTCCAAAATTATTTTCTTCATATATTTTACGTCCATGATATCGATATGTAAGAGAAATGATAGTAAACATAGTCTAGCGTATTCTTTGCATGAACATTTCGTTTACACCCCGAAATTGTGCTATGCGAGAAAAATATTTATCATACACTTGTCAGAAATCTTTGAGCGAATAAAATTTTCTCACGTATTTGAACGAGATACGCATGTAGGAAGTTTATATATGTCGACATATGTAGAGCCACCCATAAAGTATAAATGTCGCATTGAAAATATTCCTAACTTTGTCTTTCCATTCCATGACGTCGAAAAAGTTTATTTTAAGAGGGTTGGTGTTCCATTTAAGGAATAAAGAATAACTCGTAATAAATATGATGTGACTCTTCTGACAAAATAGAAATGTGTTGTACGACTCGTATGTGGTTGCAATATATTTATTGGATGATTACGTTTAAAATGATAAAACCTCTGTTGAAAATATTGAAATTGGAATAGAATAGCAATTAACCATGGCCGATGTTGATATTTTCTAGCTATATATTTTTAAACAACATTCAAATGCAATACAATTATTAATACCAACGAAATAAGTCAATGTCCATTACTCAACAAATGGGCAGAATCATAATGGATGGTTTCTATTCATTCACCCAGTCATCACTTCTAACTTTGTACAACGTTGTAGCTGAGTGACAGCAGTATGAAGGTGACATTCCGTTTCAAAGTGTTACAAATAATACTATAGTAGTAATGTAGTCTAAGATTGCACCTGGGTGCGTCCAGGTGTCGATTTTCTTTTAAACATGGATGGTATTTAGTAACTATTTACATAAATCAAACTTGTGTTAAGTGATTATGTTGATAATTTTCAAGATCGTTGTAAAGATGGTATGGGGTCTTATGGTATGCGTTCTTAGAAAACTGCTTTCCATATTACTGAACATGACAGACATGGGCATCATCCTCAAAAGGAGTTATCTCTGTGGCATCGAACCTTTTATTAATGCATTACAACTATCCCCAAACAATCAGAGAGAAGAGGTTCTCTTACCTCGTCTCGGGCATTGTTGTCTTGCATATCTCAATATTTAGCATAATAAAAACATTTCTGCACATTGTACAGTTCATTATTAACTGCATTGTCAAAAATATGTGACTCAACGTAAGGTAATGATGTAACACTGTCCAGATTAAAGAAATATCGTATACAACACTATATATATAAACTTATCAATTTCTTGTCCAAACAAACAGGAGATTATCAAAGGTAGAGGTAAAGGTTGTGGCCTAGATCTACGTATAATATCATATCGAACATTGACAAATATCCAAAGTAGGCGAAAAAATGTATGAAAGATATGAAAAATCTACAAAATAATTATAACTGTAAACAGCAGGAAACAATGATCGTGTGTGCTTTCATTCAACATTGTTCAAGGACCTTCACCTCCAAGAAATTACCTAATATGTTCAACAACGTTGGCGTATGACATCACTACCGGTGACCGACTTTTACAAAATGGCGTGTTCACTGTCAACAGTACGCGGGATTTTAAGATGGGACTTTCGTTGATTCAGGAATCGTGCATGCATAAATGTGACATGTAAGTAATCAGAAACATTCCGACAATTAGTGTACTGTCATTTGTTGTGATATTTTTCATTGAAACCAACGGAAATAGTCAGAAATTCCGATAAATACCGTTGTCGTTGTGCGTGATTTTGCGTCAGTCATGGCGTCACACAGGACGGAAATTTTGACAATTTCTGTTGAAAATATCAACCATTGCAATGTATCTATTTTTAGTTCCCTAATTCTTCATACGATTCTCTTCCCATGCATATTCTGAAATTGTTGTGCCAATGTATTCAATGAATAGACGAATGGATAGTTCAAAATAGGAGAAAATGCTACACTGTGTAAAATCTGAATTTTGCTCTGTTTACATTTCAAACAAGTGTAGTTTTTCGAGCACAGCGTTCGTTTTCACACCTAATTTATTTTGATTGATTTCATCTACACACTTTGTATTGGTGACAAGGACCATGTGTCATTTGATTCTACTCTGTATGAAGAATTCAAGGATGTATGTATCGCAGCTGAGTATAAAATTAATGTGATGTTACAGTCATCTCATAACCGGTATACGTGAAACGTGATTTTGTAAACACTATCCAATATGACGGACTGTGACTGCTGCAGTTTGAATTTTATTCCACTTCACAGTGAGGGTTGGAGAGGGGACAAATATATCCCTCTATCATCCAAGGGGAAAGCCTGTGTCAGTTTCTCTACTTCATAACATTTTTAGGAATTTTGTAAGCCTTCATTCTGGACAAGGTGTAAATGGACCTCGTTGCCCGAAAATCTATAAAATCTTCGGCCTACCTTTAGAATTCAGTACCGTATTCTAAAGGTGCTCCAAAATCTAGAAGTGAATTCTTGTAAATAAATATGTCAACAATGCAGCTCTTTTAACCATTTAGAGGGCAGGATCTAATTGTTTTAGGTTTATGTGAATATACAAACGCAAACAGAATCATCGAATTTCAGAAATACATTTTTTTAAATATTTTCTGTCTTCACTTAGAATTCAACCCATGAACCACTTTTAATCTGCCTTAGCGCTCCAAAAGATTAGCGAGACTGTTGTCAGTTGATTTTGTTTGTCTATTTTCCACTCTATAAAATTGCCCGCCATCAGATTTTGGTTTAACCACAGCAAACGCAAGATGACACGCTTTTCACAGGTGTGTCCCTCCCTCCCCTGTATCGGTATTAGCGTAGCCATTTTTGAAAATCACCGGATGTGACGTCAAATAAACACGCATTCGTCACAACTCGCCCCTTTCCGTAACCTGCAAGAAGACTCGTCCCCCTATCGATGAATGTTATGTGCGAAAATACGACAAACCAATCAGAATGCGCGTATGATTTCAAGTTCTTCGTAAAAGAATCCCTCAGAAATAATTTTTAATTTTACATATGTCTTGCATCTAAAATTTTACCCAAGACACAGTCAAATGTGTTCCATCATACTGTATAATTCCGCCTGACCAGATGTGCTATAAATTGCATCTGAAATATATATAATATATTGGGAAATATTTGTGAACCATAACGCAATGAGTTGACAACTATTTTAGGTATGCCCGTTTGCGCTAAGACGGAACCCGGTCGCAAAAATGGCCACGAGAGGGGCACGAGTCGTAATTCGGCTTGTCCCGGAATAACACGAGTTGGTCACGAATGATAAACACGCTGAGTGTTTTTTATTTTGGCCTGTACCGGCTCCTAGCTTGGCGCAAGTTGACGACGCGCATAGGGAGCCGGGAACCAGCTTACCTGGTCACTGGTGTTACACGTCACAATTGTCACTATGAGCCATGACGTCACAATCACGACAAAGCTGTCTGCCCGTATGGTACTAACTTGTCACGCTCTTCGAGTTTTCAGTCGTTTTGAACACCAAGATGCCTCCTAACTGGATTCTACCGGCTGGTACGAGGTAAGATTGTCTTGATTTTGCTGGGGACAGTGGTATGGGCCAGTGGGTTAAGTTTTCGCTCGTCAAACCGAAGACACGCTTCGAGTCCCCACATGGGTACAACGTGTGAAGCATATTGTAGGTGTCCCCCGCCGTGTTAATGCTTGAAGCGGCATTAAAACCCAACTCACTCACTCAACTCTGATGGTATCAGTCGTTGCATATAAATCCAAATAAGGGCCTTTCATTGTCACATTATTACTTAGTTTTAATAACTAATCATTATTGGGACAGAATATCAACTCAACACTTTTGGTCATTATGTCAAAGTAAAAGTAACGGGCAAAGGAAAGTGCATACTTGAAAAATAGATTTGACCAAAACATTAACACACGTTATCAAATCGTTACATGGCTGAAAACAGTCGCCAAAACTCTGCCAAGTTAAGGTCCAAACATTACTATGATATCCATATCGAATACATCATCCCCTATTAATCACTTTGGTTTGTTTCATTTTTAGCCATCTTCAAACATGGGTGTATACTTTCTTTTGTCCGACATTTAGCTTATCACAATAAATTATTTTCATGGTATTATCTTTATTCAAAACGACTATATGGTTACAAGATGACTTTATGCCATATGTCATCCCTCTTTTTATTAAACCCGCTCTGTTTCAGTACTACGACACTCTCGTCAGCTGACGTCACCTCCTACGTTTCTTTTCGTGGTGAGTATATTACACCGCAACCGACAACTGATGTTCATTTATGAATATTTGATGTATCTGAATTTTATGTTGGATGTCATTTCATATATATAATACCTCATCATTATGTAAACGTATTAAATAACTGATGGGAAATGTCCAATATCAGTCCCTCAGGATGTAAAAGGTCGAACATCTTGTTACGTTTGAAATAGTACACATGTGATTGTTTTCTTTCAGATGTCACGTGGTTTTGCCCAGGAAACATCTGTCTTATCACTCTCGCAATAATTGCAGGAATTGGTAGGTTATTTCTCTCTTCCTCCTCTTCTGAATCGTTTAGTACCTCAAAATCACACACTATCAAGATTTAACGCATTTCACAGTTTGTAAAGTTTCCCATTTTAATATTCACACTTTAATATTCTGTTTCAGCTGTGGTAGTCACTGTCTACGTCCTGTGGAAGGCTTTCATAAGGACACAGAAACCTGCATGGCGGACAAGCAACCGTCGTCTATCCCGCTGTGAACACGCCGAGATGGCAAGCATAGACATTCTCGATATTCTGCAGCCCAACTTCCAGCAGACAAAAACCCAAGCCATGATTTCTGAGAAAATGGACATGGAACGAGAACTGAAGTTCAATCCTGAATATTGTGTGGACAATGGTGTGAACTGGAGCGACGTGGTTGGGGATATGGCAGGGGTGGGGGCAGAGGTGGCCCCAGAGTATCAGCTGTGTGAGGAGGGGGAGTCACGTGTCACTGTGTGGGGACTGGAGGTGATTGAGGAGGAGGAGTAGATATGTGTTTGTATTTGTACATACCTGTAAATATGGAAAATGAAAATAATTGTGTACATTTTTAATTTTAAATCAAAATCAGTTTTGTATTATTTCGTTTGAATATATTGTGTTTAATTAAATGAATAACATAAAACCATTTCTTGTGTTCTTTAATTGATAACTTTTCATGCTACATGGAGGATACATGTATACTGGCGGCACGGGTGGCTCAGTCTTCAAAGGCGCCGCATTTCGCAGTGCAGAGTTGTGTCCCTTTGGCGATTTTTAGAAGCTTATTATCGTGGGTTCGAATCCCGGTTGGCCCTGATTATGTCGCTAGTTTTGTCAGCACCATACCCGTGCGTGTGGGTCTTACCTAAACGGTAAACGCCTAAGATCTGCATTACATCGGGTTTCTCTTCCACATCTCGCTGACACGGCGTGATATGACTGAGAAAACTGTTCAAAGAAGTGTTAACCCAACTCACTCACTCATAATACCCTTCCAGCCTACCAGTGAGTGAGTGAGTGAGTGAGTGATTCCTGGGCCAAAGTTGATGTTGTATCCGCTTCCAGACACTGATCGAGGCCCCTGGTTATTGTAGGACACCGGGTAACTCTTTATACAGTACAGTAGTAAGTCACCAATGGTGCTGTCTCGCTGTACAGAACAACCACAACAGAAGGCACTGTATACACGTGAGCAGTTTCGACTGTGGCAGCTAGCGTTTAGGAAATGCATTGAATGATACAATGGTAATTATGGCGGAGGGAATTGTACAGGATTTATAAAGTGATATTGCGTTAGCACCCCCTTTAATTCTTGTGGCCAAGTCAAATAAAAATAGGAAAACCTTCCATATTGTATACTCTTAAACTATATAGTGTCATGTTTTCAGATTAGTCCCAATTCACCTTGCCCGTGTTCACCTTGTGTGTGTGTGTGTGTGTGTGTGTGTGTGTTTAAACTATTGCCGCAGTTTAACATGAATACCCCTCCCTGACACAGTATACTGACTCTGAGCCGACCAGATTGTTTTAGCCCCTTATGCTGAGCGCCAGATAGGGTAACAACAAGAACCATCTTTTAACATCTTTTGGTATGATGTGACCGGGGATCGAACCCCGGACCTTCGCTTTCACAGCGGACGCTCTACCACTAGACCACGGAGGCGGTCTTTTTTGAAAGAGTATATATGCGGAAATACGTTTAACTTTGAAATATGCAAGTATGACGAGACAACACACTATTCATACAGGACATTCCGTCGTTCCCTGTAATGACATATAGAAAAAAAACTAATTTAAACGATGAGGTGAATGCGGTAACCGCAGCTTGAGTTCATGACACACATGTGGTAGTTATAATGGATGGGTGTGTGCAACTCGAGTCGTGTTTTGACTCCATGTGGAAAGTTCGATTTTCGAGCTTCTCGCAATTTAATTTTCCTATGTATGATTTCATTAAATAGGTGAGCTTTCCAAATGGTTTGTGTGTAAATTGATTAAGAAAGTTCCGTTCTTAATCGTCGACAGCAGTATCTGAACATTGCCAGTTTTCCTGGAATATGCGTAAGATAATTATCATAATGTTATCCTCAAACGTATGGTCTAATTTGTTCTCTTATCTCTGACAACAGTACATAAACATTGCAAGTCAAAACGGCAAATGCCTACACATGTTTTCAACTTACTCAGTGCTCGCCCTTCGAGGCAATCTTTATCAAAGGGAAGCTACTCTAGTCTCTACGACGGCAAAATGAAACACGGTACAATTTAGGCCAAATTCAACTGTTATAAACTCGGGAAGGACACACACACACACACACACACACACACACCTCAAAGGCGCTTAGGTCCATAGGCACAGATATGGATGTATATATGCCAACTGTATTCGCTAAAGTGCTTCGCTTATTTCTCCAGGGCAATGTTGCTGCACATGTAAAAGACTCCAGTTAGCTGGAAAGGCAACAGATCCCGATAGCGTCCTCGCTACATCTATTTGCCTACACGTGCGAGGAACTGGGTTTCTGTATCCTTCCATTATCTTGATAGTAATAAAACAAAACGTATACCAGTTATTAGTCAAGATTTGTCAATTCTGACTCGATCACCCATAGACGTGGTGACGCCATGTTTGTTTGCAAACACTGAAACTACGGAGTACCTCCCTGGCCTTTCATAAACATTCTGCACAGTAATTCGATAAAGAGTCAAACGTTATGAGAAACATACCCACTAATGGTACGTCTAGGCCTACATTTCTGCCTAGTTACATCAGCAACATATAGTTACAATTTATGATATATATCTCATTCGAAACGCTAAATTGATCCGTGGATATTTTAAAGATGTCCGGTAAATTGAGATTTTACTTATAAGGTCGATTGAAAGAGATCAAAGAAGTACTGAGGATGGTTAGAAAGGTCCAATAAACAATAGGCAAAGCTAGTTTACGCGTACGGGGTGTGTGAGGTAAACACAAATATCATTAGCTAAGATCAGGAAAATAAAGTTGTGATGTGCCAAATCATACAAGTAGAGGTGTGACATACCATCAGATCAGCTATAATCTTAACCAGGGAACGCTTTGATATTAAACTATCCACAGTGTCGAAAGACATGCACTCAAAGTAAATCGCGCGTTCAGCCAGTGACAGTTTTTGCTGTAGAGTTGCCTAAATGATGGTGATGTATTTGGCACGTGTCCTATCTTCCCGGAGCACCTGGTGCATGGTATGATATGGAAGTCTTCTGATGTTTACCTGGATGTCGATGGAATATATCTCATACATGTTAGATATAAACACATTTCAGGAAAGTAGCTCTGGTCGAGAACTAACGATTTGTTTCACATGTTGGTGTTTACAGTGGCTGTTATATCAACCACACAAAGTTGTCGGAGTTAGTATAAGTGAGAGTAAATATTTCTCTCCGTCGATCGCATCACCAATCTTGCACATTTTCGATGCTGAAGCCCATTTGAATTCGCCGTCCTTTCTTCGTGCATATTGTATGAAGATGATTTATACATTGTCCGTGGACATACGACCACTAGTGCATGGCACCCAGGAGGGTCACAGATGTTACCTTCAGCATGTTTGTTTTTTGTTTAAGGCCGAACACATTCCAGCTATATGACGTCGGTCTGTAAATGATCGAGTGTGGACCAGACAAGCCAGTGATTGACATCATGAGCATCGATCTGCGCATTTGGGATACGACAATGCAATCAACCAAGACTGCGAGTCTGACCAGTGACCACCCTACCCACATGGGAGTTGTACTCCTGTCTAGGAATAACTGTATAGAGGACTGCCCGTTCCATTAGTGCTTCACAATAATCTACATTCGTTACCACTCGCCCCTTTCCGTAACCCGCAAGAAGACTCGTCCCCCTATCGATGAATGTCATTTGCGAAAATACGACTTGTCCCGGAATAACACGAGCTGCTCAGGAATGAATAATACAATGAAGTCCTCATCGTTTACATAGGCTGGTTCCTCGCTTTCTCTACGCGTCTATCTTTTGTCACTCTCTTACCGAGAGTTCCATGCGACCAACATGGTACCTCTGCCACAGGCCAGCGCCATGTGACGATTCGTCACATCTTTCACAGTCCATTCAAGATATTGCATATGCTTTTCATCCGTTTCATGTTTGACAAGTCTACATATTTTCATAAACAAATTTCAAAGAATGGTTACGGTTCATTAAGAAAGTATCCTTGTACGTGAAAATCTACTTGTTTTTGAGTAGTTATCCTTTGTTGACATTGGTTGTACGGCTCCACGTGCTGTCATCGAAGCCCAACGGAGAGCTAGCGATACGGTCACTTTGATGTATAAATATTGTCATGCAACTCACTGTCGCAGTTTTAGTAGCATATCTATCTAATTATGCAAAACAATATGTAAAGCGCCCCCAAATACTTGTATTTGTCCGTTCTATACTGATTTCTGTAAAAAACGGGTTTGTTTACAAAGAAGAGAAAAGTCCGGTCACGTGATATGCAAATTAGCTTGTGGCAGCGGTGTTATGCTGAGTGACCAATGCGTCGGAATGTGATGAAGAGAAACCTAAGCTGGACCTCGTCTTTAATATCGCAAGTTGACGACGCGCAAAGGGAGCCGGGAGCCAGCTTAAGATGGAACCCAGCTAAGTCTACGCAAACACGTGACGTCACTGGTGTTACACGTCACAATTGTCACTATGAGCCATGACGTCACAATCACGACAAAGCTGTCTGCCCGTATGGTACTAACTTGTCACGCTCTTCGAGTTTTCCATCGTTTTGAACACCAAGATGCCCCCTAACTGGATTCTACCGGCTCGTACGAGGTAAGATTGTCTTGTTTTTAGCTGGGGGCAGTGGTATGGGCCAGTGGTTTAAGTTTTCGCTCGTCAAACCGAAGACCCGCTTCGAGTCCACACATGTGAACAACGTGTGAAGCATATTGTAGGTGTCCCCCGCCGTGATAATGCTTTAAGCGGCATTAAAACCCAACTCACTCACTCTCAAACCTGATGGTATCTGTCGTTGCATACAAAGCCAAATAAGGGCCTTTAATTGTCAAATTTTTACTTAGTTCTAACAACTAATCATTATTGGGACAGAATATCAACTCAACACTTTTTGAGTCATTATGTCAAAGTAAATGTAACGGGCAAAGGAAAGTGCATACTTGAAAAATAGATTTGACCAAAACATTAACACACGTTATCAAATCGTTACTTGACTGAAAACAGTCGCCGAAACTCTGCAAAGTTAAGGTCCAAACATTACTATGATATCCATATCGGATACATCATCCCCTAATAATCACTTTGGTTTGTTTCATTTTTAGCCATCTTCAAACATGGGTGTATACTTTCTTTTGCCCGACATTTAGCTTATCACAATAAAATTATTTTCATGGTGATATCTTTATACAAAGCGACTTTATGGTTACAAGATGACTTTATGCCATATGTCATCCCTCTTTTTATTAAACCCGCTCTGTTTCAGTACTACGACACTCTCGTCAGCTGACGTCACCTCCTACGTTTCTTTTCGTGGTGAGTATATTACACAGCAACCGACAACTGATGTTCATTTATGAATATTTGATGTATCTGAATTTTATGTTGGATGTCATTTCATATATATAATACCTCATCATTATGTAAACGTATTAAATAACTGATGGGAAATGTCCAATATCAGTCCCTCAGGATGTAAAAGGTCGAACATCTTGTTACGTTTGAAATAGTACACATGTGATTGTTTTCTTTCAGATGTCACGTGGTTTTGCCCAGGAAACATCTGTCTTATCACTCTCGCAATAACTGCAGGAATTGGTAGGTTATTTCTCTCTTCCTCCTCTTCTGAATCGTTTAGTACCTCAAAATCACACACTATCAAGATTTAACGCATTTCACAGTTTGTAAAGTTTCCCATTTTAATATTCACACTTTAATATTCTGTTTCAGCTGTGGTAGTCACTGTCTACGTCCTGTGGAAGGCTTTCATAAGGACACAGAAACCTGCATGGCGGACAAGCAACCGTCGTCTATCCCGCTGTGAACACGCCGAGATGGCAAGCATAGACATTCTCGATATTCTGCAGCCCAACTTCCAGCAGACAAAAACTCAAGCCATGATTTCTGAGAAAATGGACATGGAACGAGAACTGAAGTTCAATCCTGAATATTGTGTTGACAATGGTGTGAATTGGAGCGACGTGGTTGGGGATATGGCAGGGTTGGGGGCAGAGGTGGCCCCAGAGTATCAGCTGTGTGAGGAGGGGGAGTCACGTGTCACTGTGTGGGGACTGGAGGTGATTGAGGAGGAGGAGTAGATATGTGTTTGTATTTGTACATACCTGTAAATATGGAAAATGAAAATAATTGTGTACATTTTTAATTTTAAATCAAAATCAGTTTTGTAGTATTTTGTTTGAATATATTTGTGTTTAATTAAATGAATAACATAAAACCATTTCTTGTGTTCTTTCATTGATAACATTTCATGCTACATGCAGGATAAACATGTATACTAGCGGCACTTATTATCGTGGGTTCGAAAACCGGTCGGCCCTAATTATGTCGCTAGTTTTGTCAGCACCATACCCGTGCGTGTTGGTCTTAAAAAGTTGTAAACACATAAGATCTGCACCACATGAGGTTTCTCTTCAACATCACGCTGACACGCCGTGAAATAACTGGGAAAACCGTTCAAACCAAACTCACTCACTCACAAAACCCTTCCAGCCCACCAGCGAGTGTGTGATACCTGGGTTAAAGTTGATGTATCCGCTTCTAGACACTGGGGTTGATATATGTCCAAGGCCGCTGGTTATTGAAGGACACGGGGCTACTCTTTGTACAGTATGTATGCCTCAAAAGTAAGTCAAAAATGGTGGTGGTACAGAACAGCCCCAACAGAAGGCACAGTTTTGACTGTGGCAGCTAGCGTTAGGAAATGCATGGAATGAGACAATGTGTAATTTTGGCAGAGGGAATTGTACTGGACTTGAACATTGATGATGCGTCAGATGCACCCGCTTCAAATATTGTGGACACGTCAAATGAAAATAGGAAAACGTTCACAAATATACTCTTATACTCTTAGACAACAGACGTCAATGATGTACACAGCGTCGACATCGTCGCTGGTCACGTCTCATGTTTTCGGATGAGTTCCGATTCACTTTGCAATGCCTTGATAGGCGTGGTCGTGTCTGGTGACGTCGAAATGAACGTCAAGCCAATGTGTACATGAGACCTCATCACATATCTGGCGGTGGATCGGTTATAACTGAGCGAACCCCACTCCATATTGTGCAAGGAAGGGTCACATGGCAGAACTATCGGGACAACATACTGACACCCTTTACTGTCTCGTTTGCAAAAGCGTGGGGGTCGACCTGTTGTCTTTCACGTCAACGCCTGTGTTCACCGTGCACGAATCGTCAATGCTCACCTCCAGCAGCACAACATCCATAAAATACCCTGGCCAGAAATGAGCCTAGACCTTTCACCTCATTGAACACGTCATGGACATGATAGGGAGACGTGTGAGGCAACGTCATATGCTGCCGACTGCGTTGGTCGAACTTGGCCAGGTGTAGCAAGAGGAGTGGGACAGGATCCCTCAAATCGCATTTCGGAGATTCATACGCAGTTTGCGTCTTGGAGTGAATGAATGTTTGACAAATCGTAACGGAATAACGCACTACTGATCCAAAATCGTCCACTTTGAAATTTCCCATCTTATGCCTATCGTCCTTCAACATTGTTGGCGGTCATAACATCTGCTGTCATACTTCACTACCCCTTGTAATGCGTTACAAATTCGTTCATTACTACCATACAACTATTACGACAAACTAATACCTCTTACATTCTTGGCCATTTTACGTTATTTCAGCGTATCCCCTATTTTGTTTAGAGTTTATATGCGGAAATGCGTTAGATGTGTGCATGTATGACTGGTTGAAGCACTATTGGAAGACTTTTCTTACGGGACATTCCGTCGTTCCCAGTAATGACATATAGAGAGAAAAAACTATATTAAACGATGAGGGGAATGCGCTATCCTCAGCTTGAATTCATGATTCACATGTGGTAGTTACAACAGATTTTCTTATTCTTGGTAGGTGTGTGCAGCTCAACGTCGTGTTTTGACTCCATATGGAAAGTTCGATTCCATACAAAGTTATAAAAATATGGTGTGCTGTGGGATGGTAAATGTCCTGTGGTGGGAGTGAAGGCTATGAATATTACAAATACAGGACATTTATCAATCCAAAACACACCCGCGTGATAACCTCTCTAATTTATGACCATAAAAAATGAGTTTTCCAAATGGTTTGTGCGTAATATATTTAAGAAAATTCCGTTCTTAATAGTCGAAACTATAATTATCATCTATGAAAACAGTACCTAAACATTGCAAGTTTTCCTCGCATATGTGTAAAATAGTCATCATTATGTTATCCTCAAATTGTATCGTCTAATTTGTTCTCTTATCTCTCACAACAGTACATAATCATTGCAGGTCAAAACGGCAATCGCTTATCCATGATTTTCAACTTTGTCAGTGATCGCACTTCGATGCAATCCAATCCAATCCAGTCCTTTAGGGCTCAGTCACACATTCAGGAGTTTTACTGCCGTCCTTGATAGGACCATTTCCGATTAAAATTCATCAAAGTCTGATCAAGATCCTGTTATTCATGGCGGCGAGAAATTCACAAACAAACAGATATTTTTCAGGAAGCGTCCCTATTCAACCGTTTCCAGCCGAATTCGTCCCCATTCTCCCGTTCTCAATCCGAATTTGATCCGATTTGCATCTTCCGCATGGTAAAAATAGTGATTGATATCATGGCTTTACCAATAAACTAATATTAGGCCATGGCATTCGGACTGTAGGCAGATTAGTTTGGTTACCATATTTTCGTGGCACAAATTATTTTGTTGCAAAATTTTGCAGTATAAATTCATGACTTCCTGTGCAGCCATTCCCAACATCAGTTGCATATAATAAACACACATAATCGTTTACGTGGAGTACAGGGTATGACTAGTGTACGCACAAACCCTGCATATCTGCTTATGTCATGAGCAAATTAATTTCTACATCTCTGCCTAATTTCATATTTGCGTTAAGTCCATCAACAGCTCCACATGCACTCTGTGTTGAAAACATGGGAGTTGTACTCCTGTCTAGGAATAACTGTATAGAGGACTGCCCGTTCCATTAGGGAAACACAATAATCCACATTCGTTACCACTCGCCCCTTTCCGTAACTGCAAGAAGACTCGTCCCCCTATCGATGAATGTCATTTGCGAAAATACGGCTTGTCCAGGAATAACACGAGCTGGTCACGAATGAATAATACAATGACGTCCTCATCGTTCACGTGGGCTGGTTCCTCGCTTTCTCTACGCATCTATCTTTTGTTACTCTCCTACCCAGAGTTCCATGCGACAGCATGGTACCTCTGCCACAGGCCAGCGTCATGTGACGATTCGTCACATCTTTCACAGTCCATTCAAGATATTGCATATGCTTTTCATCCGTTACGTGTTTGACAAGTCTACATATTTTCATAAACAAATTTCAAAGAATGGTTACGTTTCATTAAGAAAGTATCCTTGTACGTGAAAATCTACTTGTTTTTGAGTAGTTATCCTTTGTTGACATTGGTTGTACGGCTCCACGTGCTGTCATCGAAGCCCAACGGAGAACTAGCGATACGGTCACTTTGATGTTTAAATATTGTCATGCAACTCACTGTCGCAGTTCTAGTAGCATATCTATCTAATTATGCAAAACAATATGTAAAGCGCCCCCAAATACTTGTATTTGTCCGTTCTATACTGATTTCTGAAAAAGCGCGTTTGTTTACAAACAAGAGAAAAGTCCGGTCACGTGATATGCAAATTAGCTTGTGGCAGCGGTGTTATGTTGAGTCACCACTGCGCCGGAGTGTGATGAAGAGGTGGAACCTAAGCTGGACCTCGTCTTTAATATCGCAAGTTGACGACGCGCAAAGGGAGCCGGGAGCCAGCTTAAGATGGAACCCAGCTAAATCTACGCAAACACGTGACGTCACTGGTGTTACACGTCACAATTGTCACTATGTTCAGTGACGTCACAATCACGACAAAGCTGTCTGCCCGTATGGTACTAACTTGTCACGCTCTTCGAGTTTTCCGTCGTTTTGAACACCAAGATGCCTCCTAACTGGATTCTACCGGCTCGTACGAGGTAAGATTGTCTTGATTTTGCTGGGGGCAGTGGTATGGGCAAGTGGTTTATGTTTTCGCTCGTCAAACCAAAGACCCGCTTCGAGTCCCCACATGGGTACAACGTGTGAAGCATATTGTAGGTGTCCCCCGCCGTGATATTGCTTGAAGCGGCATTAAAACCCAACTCACTCACTCTCAAACCTGATGGTATCTGTCGTTGCATATAAAGCCAAATAAGGGCCTTTGATTGTCACATTTTTATTTAGTTTTGATAACTTATCATTATTGGGACAGAATATCAACTCAACACTTTTGGGTCGTTATGTCAAAGTAAAAGTAACGGGCAAAGAAAAGTGCAAACTTGAAAAATAGATTTGACCAAAACATTAACACACGTTATCAAATCGTTACTTGACTCAAAACAGTCGCCGAAACTCTGCCAAGTTAAGGTCCAAACATTACTATGATATCCATATCGAATACATCATCCCCTATAATAATCACTTTGGTTTGTTTCATTTTTAGCCATCTTCAAACATGGGTGTATACTTTCTTTTGTCTGACATTTAGCTTATCACAATCATGGTGATATCTTTATTCAAAGCGACTTCATGGTTACAAGATGACTTTATGCCATATGTCATCCCTCTTTTTATTAAACCCGCTCTGTTTCAGTACTACGACACTCTCGTCAGCTGACGTCACCTCCTACGTTTCTTTTCGTGGTGAGTATATTGCACAGCAACCGACAACTGATGTTCATTTATGAATATTTGATGTATCTGAATTTTATGTTGGATGTCATTTCATATATATAATACCTCATCATTATGTAAACGTATTAAATAACTGATGGGAAATGTCCAATATCAGTCCCTCATGATGTAAAAGGTCGAACATCTTGTTACGTTTGAAATAGTACACATGTGATTGTTTTCTTTCAGATGTCACGTGGTTTTGCCCAGGAAACATCTGTCTTATCACTCTCGCAATAATTGCAGGAATTGGTAGGTTATTTCTCCCTTCCTCCTCTTCTGAATCGTTTAGTACCTCAAAATCACACACTATCAAGAATTAACGCATTTCACAGTTTGTAAAGTTTCCCATTTTAATATTCACACTTTAATATTCTGTTTCAGCTGTGGTAGTAACTGTCTACGTCCTGTGGAAGGCTTTCATAAGGACACAGAAACCTGCATGGCGGACAAGCAATTCTGCAGCCCAACTTCCAGCAGACAAAAACCCAAGCCATGATTTCTGAGAAAATGGACATGGAACGAGAACTGAAGTTCAATCCTGAATATTGTGTGGACAATGGTGTGAATTGGAGCGACGTGTTTGGGGATATGGCAGGGTTGGGGGCAGAGGTGGCCCCAGAGTATCAGCTGTGTGAGGAGGGGGAGTCACGTGTCACTGTGTGGGGACTGGAGGTGATTGAGGAGGAGGAGTAGATATATGTGTTTGTATTTGTACATACCTGTAAATATGGAAAATGAAAATAATTGTGTACATTTTTAATTTTAAATCAAAATCAGTTTTGTAGTATTTTGTTTGAATATATTTGTGTTTAATTAAATGAATAACATAAAACCATTTCTTGTGTTCATTCATTGATAAGATTTCATGCTACTTGGAGGATACACATGTATACTAGCGGCACCTATTATCGTGGGTTCGAAAACCGGTCGGCCCTAATTATGTCGCTAGTTTTGTCAGCACCATACCCGTGCGTTTGGGTCTTAAAAAAGTTGTAAACACATAAGATCTGCACCACATGAGGTTTCTCTTCAACATCACGCTGAGACGCCGTGAAATGACTGGGAAAACCGTTCAAACCAAACTCACTCACTCACAAAACCCTTCCAGCCCACCAGCGAGTGTGTCATACCTGGGTTAAAGTTGATGTATCCGCTTCTAGACACTGGGGTTGATATATGTCCAAGGCCGCTGGTTATTGAAGGACACGGGGCAACTCTTTGTACAGTATGTATGCCCCAAAGGTAAGTAAAAAATGGTGGTGGTACAGAACATCCCCAACAGAAGGCACAGTTTTGACTGTGGCAGCTAGCGTTTAGGAAATGCATGGAATGAGACAATGTGTGATTTTGGCAGAGGGAATTGTACTGGACTTGAACATTGATGATGCGTCAGATGCACCCGCTTCAATTATTGTGGACACGTCAAATGAAAATAGGAAAACGTTCACCAATATACTCTTAAAACACAGTTGGGGGTAATGGAATATAAATATTAATACCAGGTATTAGAACAAAGATAAGTGTTGACAACAAACATCCTATGCAAGAACAGATTTGTCTGTGAAACTTGACATCAGAACACATCCTATAGTTTGCACGTGCTACGCTGAGTAGCACCACACACGTTCGTAGGGCGTCATTCCTGATTTTGACGCTTTCAAGGAAGGTCGAGTAGTCTGTGGACCATTATTTATGTCAATCCTATTGACTTTATCATACAGTTGTGATTCACTTGATTACATTGAAAATTTCAATGTTTATCAGTTAACTTGCGATTCATCGTCTGCATCGCGCGGAGCGTCGAAGGCTATTGGCATGCTGGAATCTTACAGAAGTCAATACGCTCAATGTTAAGACTATGGCAATGGTACCACCAAACCCAAAATGTTGACGATCTTCCCCGTTCAGGGCGTCCCAGGTCAACGACAAGAATACGGGATCGATTGATCCGCAACCAGGCTCTAAGAAATTGAGCTCAAATGGTGAATCAAACAGTTACAAACTTTCGTCAGGCTACTGGAGTACGAGGTACGGGTCAGACGTTTAGAAATCGTCCACATGCAGCCCATCTCCATGCTCGACGGCCACGTGTTGTGCTGTCCCTCACCCCTTCTATATATAGACAACAGACGTCAATGATGTACACAACGTCGACATCGTCGCTGGTCACGTCTCATGTTTTCGGATGAGTCCCAATTCACTTTGCAATGCCTTGATAGGCGTGGTGGTGTCTGGTGACGTCGAAATGAGACCTCATCACATATCTGGCGGTGGGTCGGTTATAACTGAACGAACCCCACTCCATATTGTGCAAAGAAGGAGTCACTGGGCAGGACTATCGGGACAACATACTGACACCCTTTACTGTCTCGTTGGCAAAGGCGTGAGGGTCGACCTGTTGTCTTCCACGTCAACGCCCGTGTTCACCGTGCACGAATCGTCAATGCTCACCTCCAGCAGCATAACATCCATAAAATACCCTGGCCAGAAATAAGCCAAGACCTTTCCCTCATTGAACACGTCTTGGACATGATAGGGAGACGTGTGAGCCAACGTCATATGCTGCCGACCACGTTGGTCGAACTTGGCCAGGTGTAGCAAGAGGAGTGGGACAGGATCCCTCAAATTGCATTTCGGAGATTCATACGCAGTTTGCGTCTTGGAGAGAATGAATGTTTGACAAATCGTAACGGGATAACGCACTACTGATCCAAAATCGTCAACTTTGAAATTTCCCCACTTACCCCTGTCATCTTTCAAGATCGTTTGCGGTCATAACCTCTGCTGTCATACTTCACTACCCCTTGTAACGCATTACAAATTCGTTCATTACTACCATACAACTATTACGACAAACTTATACCTCTTACATTCTTGGACATTTTACATTATTTCTGTGTATCCGCTATTTTGTTTAGAGTATATATGCGGAAATACGTTCGATGTGTGCATGTATGACTGGTAAGAGCAGTATTGGAAGACTTTTCTTACGGGACATTCCGTCGTTCCCAGTAATGGCATATAGAGAGAAAAAAGCTATATTAATGGATGAGGGGAATGCGGTAACCGCAGCTTGAATTCATGATACACATGTGGTAATTACAACAGATTCTCTTTTTCTTGTTGGTGTGTGCAGCTCGACGTCGTGTTTTGACTCCATATGGAAAGTTCGATTCCATACAAAGTTATACAAATAGGGTGTGCTGTGGGATGGTAAATGTCCTGTGGTGGGAGTGAAGGAGATGAATATTACCAATACAGGACATTTATCAATCCAAAACACACCCGCGTGATAACCTCTCTTATTTATGACCATAAAAAATGAGTTTTCCAAATGGTTTGTGCTTAAAATAGTTAAGAAAATTCCGTTCTTAATCGTCGAAACTGTAATTATCATCTATGACAACAGTACCTAAACATTGCCAGTTTTTCTGGCATATGTGTAAAAAAGTCATCATTATGTTATCCTCAAATTGTATCGTCTAATTTGTTCTCTTATCTCTCACAACAGTACATAATCATTGCAGGTCAAAACGGCAATCGCTTATCCATGATTTTCAACTTTGTCAGTGATCGCACTTCGAGGCATTCCAATCCAATCCAATCGTCACCTATTCAGGATTTTTACTGCCGTCCTTGATAGGACCATTCCCGATTAAAATTCATCAAAGTCTGATCAAGATCCTGTTATTCATGGCGGCGAGAAATTCACAAACAAACAGATATTTTTTTAGGAAGCGTCCCGATTCAACCGTTTCCAGCCGAATTCGTCCCCATTCTCCCGTTCTCAATCCGAATTTGATCCGATTTGCATCTTCCGCATGGTAAAAATAGTGATTGATATCATGGCTTTACCAATAAACTAATATTAGGCCATGGCATTCGGACTGTAGGCAGATTAGTTTGGTTACCATATTTTCGTGGCACAAATTATTTTGTTGCAAAATTTTGCAGTATAAATTCATGACTTCCTGTGCAGCCATTCCCAACATCAGTTGCATATAATAAACACACATAATCGTTTACGTGGAGTACAGGGTATGACTAGTGTACGCACAAACCCTGCATATCTGCTTATGTCATGAGCAAATTAATTTCTACATCTCTGCCTAATTTCATATTTGCGTTAAGTCCATCAACAGCTCCACATGCACTCTGTGTTGAAAACATGGGAGTTGTACTCCTGTCTAGGAATAACTGTATAGAGGACTGCCCGTTCCATTAGGGAAACACAATAATCCACATTCGTTACCACTCGCCCCTTTCCGTAACTGCAAGAAGACTCGTCCCCCTATCGATGAATGTCATTTGCGAAAATACGGCTTGTCCAGGAATAACACGAGCTGGTCACGAATGAATAATACAATGACGTCCTCATCGTTCACGTGGGCTGGTTCCTCGCTTTCTCTACGCATCTATCTTTTGTTACTCTCCTACCCAGAGTTCCATGCGACAACATGGTACCTCTGCCACAGGCCAGCGTCATGTGACGATTCGTCACATCTTTCACAGTCCATTCAAGATATTGCATATGCTTTTCATCCGTTACGTGTTTGACAAGTCTACATATTTTCATAAACAAATTTCAAAGAATGGTTACGTTTCATTAAGAAAGTATCCTTGTACGTGAAAATCTCCTTGTTTTTGCGTAGTTATCCTTTGTTGACATTGGTTGTACGGCTCCACGTGCTGTCATCGAAGCCCAACGGAGAACTAGCGATACGGTCACTTTGATGTATAAATATTGTCATGCAACTCACTGTCGCAGTTCTAGTAGCATATCTATATAATTATGCAAAACAATATGTAAAGCGCCCCCAAATACTTGTATTTGTCCGTTCTATACTGATTTCTGAAAAAGCGCGTTTGTTTACAAACAAGAAAAAAGTCCGGTCACGTGATATGCAAATTAGCTTGTGGCAGCGGTGTTATGCTGAGTCACCACTGCGTCGGAATGTGATGAAGAGAAACCTAAGCTGGACCTCGTCTTTAATATCGCAAGTTGACGACGCGAAAAGGGAGCCGGGAGCCAGCTTAAGATGGAACCCAGCTTAATCTACGCAAACACGTGACGTCACTGGTGTTACACATCACAATTGTCACTATGTGCCATGACGTCACAATCACGACAAAGCTGTCTGCCCGTATGGTACTAACTTGTCACGCTCTTCGAGTTTTCCGTCGTTTTGAACACCAAGATGCCTCCTAACTGGATTCTACCGGCTCGTACGAGGTAAGATTGTCTTGTTTTTGCTGGGGACAGTGGTATGGGCCAGTGGTTTAAGTTTTCGCTCGTCAAACCGAAGACCCGCTTCGAGTCCCCACATGGGTACAACGTGTGAAGCATATTGTAGGTGTCCCCCGCCCTGATATTGCTTGAAGCGGCATTAAAACCCAACTCACTCACTCAGCCCTGATGGTATCAGTCGTTGCATATAAATCCAAATAAGGGCCTTTAATTGTCATATTTTTACTTAGTTTTGATAACTAATCGTTACTGGGACAGAATATCAACTCAACACTTTTGGGTCATTATGTCAAAGTAAAAGTAACGGGCAAAGGAAAGTGCAAACTTAAATAGTGAAAAATAGATTTGACCAAAACATTAACACACGTTATCAAATCGTTACATGGCTGAAAACAGTCGCCGAAACTCTGCAAAGTTAAGGTCCAAACATTACTATGATATCCATATCGAATACATCATCCCCTAATAATCACTTTGGTTTGTTTCATTTTTAGCCATCTTTAAACATGGGTGTATACTTTCTTTTGCCCGACATTTAGCTTATCACAATAAAATTATTTTCATGATGATATCTTTATTCAAAACGACTTTATGGTTACAAGATGACTATATGCCATATGTCATCCCTCTTTTTATTAAACTCGCTCTGTTTCAGTACTACGACACTCTCGTCAGCTGACGTCACCTCCTACGTTTCTTTTCGTGGTGAGTATATTACACAGCAACCGACATTTGATGTTCATTTATGAATATTTGATGTATCTGAATTTTATGTTGGATGTCATTTCATATATATAATACCTCATCGTTATGTAAACGTATTAAATAACTGATGGGAAATGTCCAATATCAGTCCCTCATGATGTAAAAGGTCGAACATCTTGTTACGTTTGAAATAGTACACATGTGATTGTTTTCTTTCAGATGTCACGTGCTTTTGCCCAGGAAACATCTGTCTTATCACTCTCGCAATAACTGCAGGAATTGGTAGGTTATTTCTCTCTTCCTCCTCTTCTGAATCGTTTAGCACCTCAAAATCACACACTATCAAGATTTAACGCATTTCACAGTTTGTAAAGTTTCCCATTTTAATAATCACACTTTAATATTCTGTTTCAGCTGTGGTAGTCACTGTCTACGTCCTGTGGAAGGCTTTCATAAGGACACAGAAACCTGCATGGCGGAGAAGCAACCGTCGTCTATCCCGCTGTGAACACGCCGAGATGGCAAGCATAGACATTCTCGATATTCTGCAGCCCAACTTCCAGCAGACAAAAACCCAAGCCATGATTTCTGAGAAAATGGACATGGAACGAGAACTGAAGTTCAATCCTGAATATTGTGTGGACAATGGTGTGAATTGGAGCGACGTGGTTGGGGATATGGCAGGGTTGGGGGCAGAGGTGGCCACAGAGTATCAGCTGTGTGAGGAGGGGGAGTCACGTGTCACTGTGTGGGGACTGGAGGTGATTGAGGAGGAGGAGTAGATATGTGTTTGTATTTGTACATACCTGTAAATATGGAAAATGAAAATAATTGTGTACATTTTTAATTTTAAATCAAAATCACTTTTGTATTATTTTGTTTGCATATATTTGTGTTTAATTAAATGAATAACATAAAACCATTTCTTGTGTTCTTTCATTGATAACATTTCATGCTACATGCAGGATAAACATGTATACTGGCGGCACTTATTATCGTGGGTTCGAAAACCGGTCGGCCCTAATTATGTCGCTAGTTTTGTCAGCACCATACCCGTGCGTGTGGGTCTTAAAAAGTTGTAAACGCATAAGATCTGCACCACATGAGGTTTCTCTACCACATCACGCTGACACGCCGTGAAATGACTGGGAAAACCGTTCAAACCAAACTCACTCACTCACAGAACCCTTCCAGCCCACCAGCGAGTATGTGATACCTGGGTTAAAGTTGATGTATCCGCTTCTAGACACTGGGGTTGATATATGTCCAAGGCCGCTGGTTATTGAAGGACACGGGGCAACTCTTTGTACAGTATGTATGCCCCAAAAGTAAGTAAAAAATGGTGGTGGTACAGAACAGCCCCAACAGAAGGCACAGTTTTCACTGTGGCAGCTAGTGTTTAGGAAATGCATGGAATGAGACAATGTGTGATTTTGGCAGAGGGAATTGTACTGGACTTGAACATTGATGATGCGTCAGATGCACCCGCTTCAAATATTGTGGACACGTCAAATGAAAATAGGAAAACGTTCACAAATATACTCTTAAAACACAGTTGGGGGTAATGGAATATACATATTAATACCAAGTATTAGAACAAAGATAAGTGTTGCCGACAAACATCCTATGCAAGAACGGATTTGTCTGTGAAACTTGACATCAGAACACATCCTATAGTTTGCACGTGCTACACGGAGTAGCACCACACACGTTCGTAGGGCGTCATTCCTGATTTTGACGCTTTCAAGGAAGGTCGAGTGGTCTCTGTGGACCATTATTTATGTCAATCATATTGATTCTTATCATACAGTTGTGATTCACTTGATTACATTGAAAATTTCAATGTTTGTCAGTTAACTTGCGATTCATCGTCTGCATCGCGCGGAGCGTCGAAGGCTATTGGCATGCTGGAATCTTACAGAAGTCAATACGTTCAATGTTAAGACTATGGCAATGGTACCACCAAACCCAAAATGTTGACGATCTTCCCCGTTCAGGGCGTCCCAGGTCAACGACAAGAATACGGGATCGATTGATCCGCAACCAGGCTCTAAGAAATTGAGCTCAAAGGGTGAATCAAACAGCTACAAACTTTCGTCAGGCTACTGAAATACGAGGTACGGGTCAGGCGATTAGAAATCGTCTACATGCAGCTCATCTCCATACTCGACGGCCACGTGTTGTGCCGCCCCTCACCCCTTCTATATATAGACAACAGACGTCAATGATGTACACAGCGTCGACATCGTCGCTGGTCACGTCTCATGTTTTCGGATGAGTCCCGATTCACTTTGCAATGCCTTGATAGGCGTGGTCGTGTCTGGTGACGTCGAAATGAACGCCAGTCCTAGTCTGGACTAATGCCGATTTATAGTGCTAGCCCACTAAGATACCACTGATAACTATTACTACAACTAATATCTCTTACATTCTTGGACATTTTACGTTATTTCCGCGTATCCCCTATTTTGTTTAGAGTATATATGCGGAAATACGTTCGATGTGTGCATGTATGACTGGTTAGAGCACTATTGGAAGGCTTTTCTTACGGGACATTCCGTCGTTCCCAGTAATGACATATTCAGAGAAAAAACTATATTAAGCGATGAGGGGAATGCAGTAACGGCAGCTTGAATTCATGATACACATGTGGTAGTTACAACAGATTATCTTATTCTTGGTAGGTGTGTGCAGCTCGACGTCGTGTTTTGACTCCATATGGAAAGTTCGATTCCATACAAAGTTATACAAATAGGGTGTGCTGTGGGATGGTAAATGTCCTGTGGTTGGAGTGAAGACGATGAATATTACCAATTTAGGACATTTATCAATCCAAAACACACCCGCGTGATAACCTCTCTAATTTATGACCATAAATAAAGAGTTTTCCAAATGGTTTGCTCGTAAAATATTTAAGAAAATTCCGTTCTTAATAGTCGAAACTGTAATTATCATCTATGACAACAGTACCTAAACATTGCAAGTTTTCCTGGCATATGTGTAAAATAGTCATCATTATGTTATCCTCAAATTGTATCGTCTAATTTGTTCTCTTATCTCTCACAACAGTACATAATCATTGCAGGTCAAAACGGCAATCGCTTATCCATGATTTTCAACTTTGTCAGTGATCGCACTTCGAGGCAATCCAATCCAAGCCAGTCCTTTAGGGCTCAGTCACGCATTCAGGATTGTTACTGCCGTCCTTGATAGGACCATTCCCGATTAAAATTCATCAAAGTCTGATCAAGATCCTGTTATTCATGGCGGCGAGAAATTCACAAACAAACAGATATTTTTCAGGAAGCGTCCCGATTCAACCGTTTCCAGCCGAATTCGTCCCCATTATCCCGTTCTCAATCCGAATCTGATCCGATTTGCATCTTCCGCATGGTAAAAAGTGGTGATTGATATCATGGCTTTACCAATAAACTAATATATGCCATGGCATTCGGACTGTAGGCAGATTAGTTTGGTTACCATGTTTTCGTGGCACAAATTATTTTGTTGCCAAATTATGCAGTATAAATTCATGACTTCCTGTGCAGCCATTCTCAACATCAGTTGCATATAATAAACACATATACGTTTACGTGGAGTACAGGGTATGACTAGTGTACGCACAAACCCTGCATATCTGCTTATGTCATGAGCAAATTATATTTCTACATCTCTGCCTAATAACATATTTGCGTTCAGTCCATCAACAGCTCCACATGCACTCTGTGTTGAAAACATGGGAGTTGTACTCCTGTCTAGGAATAACTGTATAGAGGACTGCCCGTTCCATTAGGGAAACACAATAATCCACATTCGTTACCACTCGCCCCTTTTCGTAACTGCAAGAAGACTCGTCCCCCTATCGATGAATGTCATTTGCGAAAATACGGCTTGTCCCGGAATAACACGAGCTGGTCACGACTGAATAATGCAATGACGTCCTCATCGTTCACGTGGGCTGGTTCCTCGCTTTCTCTACGCATCTATCTTTTGTTACTCTCCTACCCAGAGTTCCATGCGACAACATGGTACCTCTGCCACAGGCCAGCGCCATGTGACGATTCGTCACATCTTTCACAGTCCATTCAAGATATTGCATAATTATGCTTTTCATCCGTTTCATGTTTGACAAGTCTACATATTTTCATAAACAAATTTCAAAGAATGGTTACGGTTCATTAAGAAAGTACCCTTGTACGTGAAAATCTACTTGTTTTTGAGTAGTTATCCTTTGTTGACATTGGTTGTACGGCTCCACGTGCTGTCATCGAAGCCCAACGGAGAGCTAGCGATACGGTCACTTTGATGTATAAATATTGTCATGCAACTCACTGTCGCAGTTGTAGTAGCATATCTATCTAATACTGCAAAACAATATGTAAAGCGCCCCCAAATACTTGTATTTGTCCGTTCTATACTGATTTCTGAAAAAGCGCGTTTGTTTACAAACAGGGAAAAGTCCGGTCACGTGATATGCAAATTAGCTTGTGGCAGCGGTGTGATGCTGAGTCACCACTGCGCCGGAGTGTGATGAAGAGGTGGAACCTAAGCTGGACCGCGTCTTTAATATCGCAAAATGACGACGCGCAAAGGGAGCCGGGAGCCAGCTTAAGATGGAACCCAGCTAAGTCTACGCAAACACGTGACGTCACTGGTGTTACACATCACAATTGTCACTATGAGCCATGACGTCACAATCACGACAAAGCTGTCTGCCCGTATGGTACTAACTTGTCACGCTCTTCGAGTTTTCTGTCGTTTTGAACACCAAGATGCCTCCTAACTGGATTCTTCCGGCTCGTACGAGGTAAGATTGTCTTGATTTTGCTTGGGGCAGTGGTATGGGCCAGTGGTTTATGTTTTCGCTCGTCAAACCGAAGACCCGCTTCGAGTCCCCACATGGGTACAACGTGTGGAGCATATTGTAGGTGTCCCCCGCCGTGAAGCTTGCTTGAAGCGGCATTAAAACCCAGCTCACTCACTCAGCCCTGATGGTATCAGTCGTTGCATATAAATCCAAATAAGGGCTTTTAATTGTCACATTTTTACTTAGTTTTAATAACTTATCATTATTGGGACAGAATATCAACTCAACACTTTTGGGTTATTATGTCAAAGTAAAAGTAACGGGCAAAGGAAAGTGCAAACTTAAATAGTGAAAAATAGATTTGACCAAAACATTTACAAACGTTATCAAATCGTTACATGGCTGAAAACAGTCGCCGAAACTCTGCCAAGTTAAGGTCCAAACATTACTATGATATCCATATCGAATACATCATCCCCTAATAATCACTTTGGTTTGTTTCATTTTTAGCCATCTTCAAACATGGGTGTTTACTTTCTTTTGCCCGACATTTAGCTTATCACAGTAAAATTATTTTCATGATGATATCTTTATTCAAAACGACTTTATGGTTACAAGATGACTTTATGCCATATGTCATCCCTCTTTTTATTAAACCCGCTCTGTTTCAGTACTACGACACTCTCGTCAGCTGACGTCACCTCCGACGTTTCTTTTCGTGGTGAGTATATTACACAGCAACCGACATTTGATGTTCAATTATGAATATTTGATGTATCTGAATTTTATGTTGGATGTCATTTCATATATATAATACCTCATCATTATGTAAACGTATTAAATAACTGATGAGAAATGTCCAATATCAGGCCCTCATGATGTAAAAGGTCGAACATCTTGTTACGTTTGAAATAGTACACATGTGATTGTTTTCTTTCAGATGTCACGTGCTTTTGCCCAGGAAACATCTGTCTTATCACTCTCGCAATAATTGCAGGAATTGGTAGGTTATTTCTCTCTTCCTCCTTTTCTGAATCGTTTAGTACCTCAAAATCACACACTATCAAGATTTAACGCATTTCACAGTTTGTAAAGTTTCCCATTTTAATATTCACACTTTAATATTCTGTTTCAGCTGTGGTAGTCACTGTCTACCTCATGTGGAAGGCTTTCATAAGGACACAGAAACCTGCATGGCGGAGAAGCAACCGTCGTCTATCCCGCTGTGAACACGCCGAGATGGCAAGCATAGACATTCTCGATATTCTGCAGCCCAACTTCCAGCAGACAAAAACCCAAGCCATGATTTCTGAGAAAATGGACATGGAACGAGAACTGAAGTTCAATCCTGAATATTGTGTGGACAATGGTGTGAATTGGAGCGACGTGGTTGGGGATATGGCAGGGGTGGGGGCAGAGGTGACCCCAGAGTATCAGCTGTGTGGGGAGGGGGAGTCACGTGTCACTGTGTGGGGACTGGAGGTGATTGAGGAGGAGGAGTAGATATGTGTTTGTATTTGTACATACCTGTAAATATGGAAAATGAAAATAGTTGTGTACATTTTTAATTTTAAATCAAAATCACTTTTGTATTATTTTGTTTGAATATATTTGTGTTTAATTAAATGAATAACATAAAACCGTTTCTAGTGTTCTTTCATTGATAACATTTCATGCTACTTGCAGGATACACATGTATACTAGCGGCACCTATTATCGTGGGTTCGAAAACCGGTCGGCCCTAATTATGTCGCTAGTTTTGTCAGCACCATACCCGTGCGTGTGGGTCTTAAAAAGTTGTAAACACATAAGATCTACACCACATGAGGTTTCTCTTCAACATCACGCTGACACGCCGTGAAATGACTGGGAAAACCGTTCAAACCAAACTCACTCACTCACAGAACCCTTCCAGCCCACCAGCGACTGTGTGATACCTGGGTTAAAGTTGATGTATCCGCTTCTAGACACTGGGGTTGATATATGTCCAAGGCCGCTGGTTATTGAAGGACACGGGGCAACTCTTTGTACAGTATGTATGCCCCAAAAGTAAGTCAAAAATGGTGGTGGTACAGAACAGCCCCAACAGACGGTACAGTTTTGACTGTGGCAGCTAGCGTTTAGGAAATGCATGGAATGAGACAATGTGTGATTTTGGCAGAGGGAATTGTACTGGACTTGAACATTGATGATGCGTCAGATGCACCCGCTTCAAATATTGTGGACACGTCAAATGAAAATAGGAAAACGTTCACAAATATACTCTTAAAACACAGTTGGGGGTAATGGAATATAAATATTAATACCAGGTATTAGAACAAAGATAAGTGTTGCCGACAAACATCCTATGCAAGAACGGATTTGTCTGTGAAACTTGACATCAAAACACATCCTATAGTTTGCACGTGCTACACGGAGTAGCACCACACACGTTCGTAGGGCGTCATTTCTGATTTTGACGCTTTCAAGGAAGGTCGAGTAGTCTCTGTGGACCATTATTTATGTCAATCATATTGATTCTTATCATACAGTTGTGATTCACTTGATTACATTGAAAATTTCAATGTTTGTCAGTTAACTTGCGATTCATCGTCTGCATCGCGCGGAGCGTCGAAGGCTATTGGCATGTTGGAATCTTACAGAAGTCAATACGTTCAATGTTAAGACTATGGCAATGGTACCACCAAACCCAAAATGTTGACGATCTTCCCCGTTTAGGGCGTCCCAGGTCAACGACAAGAATACGGGATCTAAGAAATTGAGCTCAAAGGGTGAATCAAACAGCTACAAACTTTCGTCAGGCTACTGGAGTACGAGGTACGGGTCAGACGTTTAGAAATCGTCCACATGCAGCCCATCTCCATGCTCGACGGCCACGTGTTGTGCCGTCCCTCGCCCCTTCTATATATAGACAACAGACGTCAATGATGTACACAGCGTCGACATCGTCGCTGGTCACGTCTCATGTTTTCGGATGAGTTCCGATTCACTTTGCAATGCCTTGATAGGCGTGGTCGTGTCTGGTGACGTCGAAATGAACGTCAAGCCAATGTGTACATGAGACCTCATCACATATCTGGCGGTGGATCGGTTATAACTGAGCGAACCCCACTCCATATTGTGCAAGGAAGGGTCACATGGCAGAACTATCGGGACAACATACTGACACCCTTTACTGTCTCGTTTGCAAAGGCGTGAGGGTCGACCTGTTGTCTTTCACGTCAACGCCCGTGTTTACCGTGCACGAATCGTCAATGCTCACCTCCAGCAGCACAACATCCATAAAATACCCTGGCCAGAAATGAACCTAGACCTTTCACCTCATTGAACACGTCATGGACATGATAGGGAGACGTGTGAGCCAACGTCATATGTCGAACTTGGCCAGGTGTAGCAAGAGGAGTGGGACAGGCTCCCTCAAATCGCATTTCGGAGATTCATACGCAGTTTGCGTCTTGGAGTGAATGAATGTTTGACAAATCGTAACGGAATAACGCACTACTGATCCAAAAACGTCCACTTTGAAATTTCCCATCTTATGCCTATCATCCTTCAACATCGTTGGCGGTCATAACATCTGCTGTCATACTTCACTACCCCTTGTAATGCGTTACAAATTCGTTCATTACTACAATACAACTATTACGACAAACTAATACCTCTTACATTCTTGGCCATTTTACGTTATTTCAGCGTATCCCCTATTTTGTTTAGAGTTTATATGCGGAAATACGTTAAATGTGTGCATGTATGACTGGTTGGAGCACTATTGGAAGACTTTTCTTACGGGACATTCCGTCGTTCCCAGTAATGACATATAGAGAGAAAAAGCTATATTAAACGACGAGGGGAATGCGCTATCCGCAGCTTGGATTCATGATACACATGTGGTAGTTACAACAGATTTTCTTATTCTTGGTAGGTGTGTGCAGCTCGACGTCGTGTTTTGACTCCATATGGAAAGTTCGATTCCATACAAAGTTATACAAATAGGGTGTGCTGTGTGATGGTAAATGTCCTGTGGTTGGATTGAAGACGATGAATATTACCAATTTAGGACATTTATCAATCCAAAACACACCCGCGTGATAACCTCTCTAATTTATGACCATAAATAAAGAGTTTTCCAAATGGTTTGCTCGTAAAATAGTTAAGAAAATTCCGTTCTTAATCGTCGAAACTGTAATTATCATCTATGACAACAGTACCTAAACTTTGCAAGTTTTCCTGGCATATGTGTAAAATAGTCATCATTATGTTATCCTCAAATTGAATGTCTAATTCGTTCTCTTATCTCTCACAACAGTACATAATCATTGCAGGTCAAAACGGCAATCGCTTATCCATGATTTTCAACTTTGTCAGTGATCGCACTTCGAGGCAATCCAATCCAATCCAGTCCTTTAGGGCTCAGTCACACATTCAGGATTGTTACTGCCGTCCTTGATAGGACCATTCCCGATTAAAATTCATCAAAGTCTGATCAAGATCCTGTTATTCATGGCGGCGAGAAATTCACAAACAAACATATATATTTTCAGGAAGCGTCCCGATTCAACCGTTTCCAGCCGAATTCGTCCCCATTCTCCCGTTCTCAATCCGAATCTGATCCGATTTGCATCTTCCGCATGGTAAAAAACGACCGAATCTGTCCCGACAGCGTCACGATTCTCCCAAATGCGATCCGACAGAGATCAGACAGTGACCGGACAGGGTACCGACAAAGTCGGTTCGCATTCGACAAAATCTGGACGCAATCTTGACTCAATCGACAAGAAACGGCAATGAACAATTCATGCCCGTTCATCACGACAGCGTCACGATCCACAGGACACCGTCAAGACAACACAGGACATTGTTACGATTTTGATCCGATACAGCAGAATCTGTCACGACATAGTCACGATTGTAATCCGACTAGACAAAATCGGCTGAGTTTCCCGAATGTTACGGGACTCGCCATACTGTCGGGAGTGCTTGGTCGACCTCTCTGGACCTTTCCCGATCCATAGGACTCTTTTACGAACGTATACGACTGCGTTCAAACAATGATAGGACATTCCAGATCATTAAGGATAGTAATCCGACTTTTTTCACTTTCCGTGTCGTAGCGCTGTCTAATCTCAAACGGGAGCCATAATCGGCACTGTGTGAACCTGGCCTTATCAAAGGGAAGCTACTCTAGTCTGTTCGACGTCACGTTTGTTTAGAGTCTGCGTGGCCTGTGATAACGTTACGGAATGCAGTCAAATGTCCCACACAGCGGCAAAAGCGAACAAGGTACAAGTTAGGCCAAATCCAACTGCTTTAAAGTCGGGAAAGGCCCTTAAGTCGCATAGCTCCAAGTATGGAAATTGATATGCCAGCTGTCCTCGCTAAATCACTTCGTTTATGTCTCCAGGGCAATGTTGCTGCACATGTAAAAGGCTCCAGTTAGATGGAAAGGCAACAGATCCCAACAGCCTCCTCGCTAAATCTATTTGCCTACACTTGCATGTAAATGCCCGTGTTAGACACTGGCTTTCGATACCATTATCTTGATAGCGATAAAAAAAAATGTACACCAGTTATTAGTACAGATCGTCGATAGTCAATTCTGACTCGATCGCTCATAGACGTGGTGACGCCATGTTTTTGTGTAAACACGGAAACTACGGAGTACCTACCTGGCCTTCCATATACATTCTGCACATTTATTCGATAATGAGTCCAACTTTATGAGAAACATGTCCATTATATGATACATCTAGGCCTACATTTCTGCCTAATTTCATAGTTACAACAGCAGCTCCTCATACGGTGGTTCTGCGCTCTCTCTGCGCGTCCGTCAACTCGTCATATGAAGAGACGGAACCCAGCTAAGTCCACGCAAACACGTGACAACACTGGTGTTACACGTAACAATTGTAATCATGTTCCGTGACGTCACAATCACGACGAAGCTGCTAACTTATCACGCTCTTCGATCTTTCCGTCGTTTTGAACATTAAGATGCCTCCTAACTGGATTCTACCGGCTCATACGAGGTATGATTGTCTTGTTTTTGCTGGGGACAGTTGTACTGGCAAGTGGTTATAGCGTTCGCTCGTCAAACCGAAGACTTGGGTTCGATTCCCAACATGGGTACAACGTGTGAAGCATATTGTGGGTGTCCCCTGCCTTGATATTGCTTGAAGCGGCATAAAACCAAACTCACACTCTCATACCTGATGGTATCCGACTTTGCATATGAATTCAAATAAGGGCCTTTCATTGTCAAATTTAAGTTCAGGTATAATAATTTATCATTATTTGGTCAGAATATCAACACATTTGGGTTATTATGTCAAAGTAAATGTAACGGGCAAAAGAAAGTACACACTTCAAACTTGGATTTGACCAAAACATTTACAAACGTTATCACATCGTTACTAGGCTAAAAAAAGTCGCTGAAACACTGCAAATTTAAGGTCCAAACATAACTATGATATCTATATCAAATACATCATCCCCGAATAATCATTTTTGTTTTTTTCATTTTTAGCCACCATCAAATATAGGTATATACTTTGTCCGACAGTGTAGCTTATCATAATCAACTCATTTTCATGGTTATTATCGTTATTCTGTTTACAAGATGACTTTATGCCATATGACATCCCTCTTATTATTAAACCCGCTGTTTCAGCACTACGACAAACTCGTCAGCTGAAGTCACCTCCTTCGTTTCTTTTCCTGGTGAGTATATTACACAATCAACCGACAACTGATTATCTTCTTTAAAATCTTGATGTATCTGAATTTTATGTTGGATGTCGTTTCATATAAAATAATACCTCACCATCTTGTACATGTAACTGAGTACTTAACGGAAATCCGGGGTAGAATCTTCAGCTACCCATGCTTGCCGTAAAAGGCGACCATGCTTGTCGTAAAAGGCGATTAACGGGATCGGGTGGTCAGGCTCGCTGACTTGGTTGATACAGCCAATTGCGTGGATCGATGCTTATGATGACAATCACTGGATTGTCTGGTCCAGACTCGATTATTTACAGACCACCGTCATATAGCTGGAATATTGCTGAGTGCGGCGTAAAACAACAAACAAAACTTAACGGAAACTAACCAATATCCGTCCCTCGTGATGTGAACGGTTGTACATTCTAAACACTTTGCTACTATTGAAATACTACATGCGTGATTGTTTTCTTTCAGATGTCACGTGGATTTGCCACGGAAAAATCTGTCTTGTAACTCTTACAGTTATAGCAGGAATTGGTAGGTTGTTTTTCTCTTCATGCGCATCGATACCTCGTGGCATGGGTGGCCCAATCGTCTGAGGCGCCACAATTCACTGTCCAGAGTCATGGGTTCGAATCCCGACTCGCTTTCCGATAGGTTTTTCAGCACCATACCCGTGCTCGTGGGTTTCACCAAATTGGTAAACGTCTGAGACCTGCATCACTTCGATCTTTCCTCCCACATTAAACTGACACACCGTGATATAACTGAAATGTTGTTCAAAGCGGCGTAAAACCTCACTCACTCACTCACTCACTCACTCACTCACTCACTCACTCACTCTTTGATACCTTCTTTTACTTCAAAATCAGGCACTTTCAAGATTTTGCGCATTTCCGCATTTTGTAAACTTTCCCTTAATAAGATATTGCATATTTTATATGAAGATATTTACATTAATAAACATAGATAATTCCCCGAAAGTTTATGTTAAAGTTGTATATAGAGACCAAAACGTTTGCCTTTTGTGCTATCCTCTGGTGTTTTAACTCTTACCTGAGAGTAATACACACTTTAATATTCCGTTTCAGCTATGGTAGTCACTGTCTACTTCCTGTGGAAGACTTTCATAAGGACACAGAAACCTGCATGGCGGACAAGCAGCCGTCGTCTCTCTCGCTGTGTAGACGCCGAGATGGCAAGCATTGACATGCCCGATATCCTGCAGCCCAACTTCCAGCAGACAAAAACCCAAGCCTTGATTTCTGAGAAAATGGGATTGGAACGAGAACCTGAATATTGTCTGGACAATGGTGTGAATTGGAGCGACGTGGTTGGGGATATGGCAGGGGTGGGGGCAGAGGTGGCCCCAGAGTATCAGCTGTGTGAGGAGGGGGAGTCACGTGTCACTGTGTGGGGACTGGAGGTGATTGAGGAGGAGGAGTAGATATGTGTTTGTATTTGTACATACCTGTAAATATGGAAAATGAAAATAATTGTGTACATTTTTAATTTTAAATCAAAATCAGCCGCAATTCGCAGGGCAGAGTTGTGTCCCTTTGGCGATTTTTAAGCATAGTATCGTGGGTTCGAATCCCGGTTGGCCCTGATTATGTCGCAGTTTTGTCAGCACCATACCCGTGATTGAGTGTCTTACATTAGTGTGGTAAAACAGTGTTAACCAAACTCACTCACTCATAATACCCTTCCAGCCTACCAGCGAGTGAGTGAGTGAGTGAGTGATACCTGGGTCAAAGTTGATGTTGTATCCGCTTCCAGACACTGGAGCTGATCAATGTCCGAGGCCCCTGGTTATTGTAGGACACCGGGCAACTCTTTATACTGTACAGTAGTAAGTCACCAATGGTGCTGTCTCGCTGTACAGAACAACCACAACAGAAGGCACTGTATACACGTGAGTAGTTTCGACTGTGGCAGCTAGCGTTTAGGAAATACATTGAATGATACAACGGTAACTTGGGCAGAGGGATTTGTACAGGATTTATAAAGTGACATTGAAGCTGATCACTGTCCGAGGCCACTGGTTATTGTAGGACACCGGGTAACTCTTTATACAGTACAGTAGTAAGTCACCAATGGTGCTATCTCGCTGTACAGAACAACCACAACAGAAGGCACTGTATACACGTAAGCAGTTTCGACTGTGGCAGCTAGCGTTTAGGAAATACATTGAATGATACAACGGTAACTTGGGCAGAGGGATTTGTACAGGATTTATAAAGTGACACTGAAGCTGATCACTGTCCGAGGCCACTGGTTATTGTAGGACACCGGGTAACTCTTTATACAGTACAGTAGTAAGTCACCAATGGTGCTATCTCGCTGTACAGAACAACCACAACAGAAGGCACTGTATACACGTAAGCAGTTTCGACTGTGGCAGCTAGCGTTTAGGAAATACATTGAATGATACAACGGTAACTTGGGCAGAGGGATTTGTACAGGATTTATAAAGTGACATTGAAGCTGATCACTGTCCGAGGCCACTGGTTATTGTAGGACACCGGGTAACTCTTTATACAGTACAGTAGTAAGTCACCAATGGTGCTATCTCGCTGTACAGAACAACCACAACAGAAGGCACTGTATACACGTAAGCAGTTTCGACTGTGGCAGCTAGCGTTTAGGAAATACATTGAATGATACAACGGTAACTTGGGCAGAGGGATTTGTACAGGATTTATAAAGTGACATTGAAGCTGATCACTGTCCGAGGCCACTGGTTATTGTAGGACACCGGGTAACTCTTTATACAGTACAGTAGTAAGTCACCAATGGTGCTATCTCGCTGTACAGAACAACCACAACAGAAGGCACTGTATACACGTAAGCAGTTTCGACTGTGGCAGCTAGCGTTTAGGAAATACATTGAATGATACAACGGTAACTTGGGCAGAGGGATTTGTACAGGATTTATAAAGTGACACTGAAGCTGATCACTGTCCGAGGCCACTGGTTATTGTAGGACACCGGGTAACTCTTTATACAGTACAGTAGTAAGTCACCAATGGTGCTATCTCGCTGTACAGAACAACCACAACAGAAGGCACTGTATACACGTAAGCAGTTTCGACTGTGGCAGCTAGCGTTTAGGAAATACATTGAATGATACAACGGTAACTTGGGCAGAGGGATTTGTACAGGATTTATAAAGTGACATTGAAGCTGATCACTGTCCAAGGCCACTGAATGCTGTAGGACACATATGAAGTGTACATTATCTGTGCCCGAGTAGCACGTCTTACCGTACAGAACAGCCACTACGCAGCCTTGGTTGTGTCAGGTTTGGTGGAAGCATTCAGGAGTGAGTGAGTTGGGTATAACGCCGCTTTTAACAATATTCCAGTTGTCAGCTTAATGTGGGAGGAACGCCCGAAGTGATGCAGGTCTCAGACGTTTACCACTTCGGTGAAACCCACGAGCACGGGTATGATACTGACAAACCTAGAAACATAATCGGGGCGAACCGGGATTCGAACCCACAATCATAGATATCTGGCGTGCCCAAGAGACGCAACTCTGCACAGCGAATCGCGGCGCCTTAGACGACTGGGCCACCCGGGAAGCATTCAGGAAATACCCGGAACTATATACTGATTATTTACCAACACATGACGTGAACACTGATACTGCGTTAGATGCACCCTGTTTAATTCACGTGGCCAACGTACGATGAAAATGAAAAGGTTCTCAAATATATCATTCTATATGCAAAATGAATTTGGGAATATATGACTAGCCAGCGTGGAAGACTTCAATGCATTCTCGATTATTCAGTGGTATCAAAAAATAGATTTTGGTAACTATTTGTTACAGAAAAGACTTGTGACACGTTAATAAAAAAGATACCTTTCCGCACTGCTATCGAGTCTCTGTTACCGCCTGTTTACTCACTTACTATTAAGGCCCACATAAAGATGCTGTGGCTATCTCAGATAGTAGCATTCGCGCATTTACTGGAATGTTATCTGAAGACTGCACGTGTGGAACTTCTAATGAGTCCATATTAGAGAAAGCAACATTGTGCTAGTGTGATATTTTAGCTATAACTTAGGCCTATTTGTTTGGTTGGTGAAGCTTAATGAAGAAAGTTCCTCCGGGTTTGTTTCAACAAAATATGTTTACATAAAACTAGGGCTCACTTGTGGATTTCAACTTATTTTATTCTGTTGAATGCGATATTTCGGTAGATATTCTGCAATGTTATAAATGTACCTTTTTGAAACAAGACTAGCTTCTACAGGTTACACACAACCAAATGTTTTCCCATAGACTTCTATAGTAACGTTATAGCTTTTTAAAAAATAACTAGGCATTCAACAGCCATTACATTTACATATGTGCACAGTCTGGCCTTAAAGCTGCAATAAAAACACAAATTTTGGCTAGGTTACCCAGCTCCTTTTCCGAGTACAGGAAGCTGAACACACCAACCCCAGTTCCGCTCCAAATATCACCTGCTTGAAAATATCTGTGCTCACATAAAGCACAAGTCATCTTGTTCAAAAAGTCAGCACCAAATATTGAAAAATATGGGCAGTTTTAATTACTGGATGGATGTGCATTTAAAGACATAAAAATCTTACACAATATCATCCAATCACAGCCTGCATATGTCTCTTGATCTGTACTGAAGGCCCTACGAAAACCGCACTGTCACAACCAGTTCTGATTTAGTGTAGTAGAACCATAACGGTATCTGAACCGGAATGTGAGTCCCGTGAAGATCCGGGTCAGAAATGGTCTTCTGAAACCCATGATTGTCGTAAGAGGCGACTAACGGGATCGGGTGGTCAGGCTTGCTGACTTGGTTGATGCATATCATCATATCGAGGCTCGTGATATCAATCACTGGATTGTCTGGTCCCGACTCAATTACTTACAGATCGCCGTTATATAGCTTAAATATTGCTGAGTGCGGCGTTAAACAACAAATATCACAACATCACATCTACCCTTACATCCACTCTACTCCTCCAGCCTAAATACAGACAGTGCACAAACATCGTGCATCATTGACTACTCCCCCTTTCCATTCCCTGGAGCCTCATGCACGTTATCTGCAGACTGCATATGTGGCGTGACATAAACTAAACTGAGACCACGTTATTTCATGACTATTTTATCACCTACATGTCGGTCTACGTCGCATCTACTCTTTCTATACATTCAGTATCAGTGGTCTAAGCCGCCGCAGTTCTCTGTGAAGAATTGCATTCCTTAGTCGTGGCAGGATCCGCTAGTCGCAGGTTCGAATCTCAGATTTGTGCCTATTATGATCATTGGATTTGTTAGTACCATACCCGCACTTGTTGTTAACGCTTGTCTAGACTAACATCTAGTCTATGAAATGAAAATATTTTACAGAAATAAGATATTTTATAAATGTAATCCAAAGGAGTCCTGAGACTTTATTTCCAAAACTGTGTGTGGCTGCTTGTATTCGTCCGGACTAATACCGATTTTATAGAGCTAGCCCACTGAGATACCATGCCGCAGTTTAACATGAATACCCCGCTCAGACACAGGATACTGACTCCGAGCCGACCAGACCTTGTTTTAGCCCCTTAATGCCGTGCACCAGGCAGGGTGACATAAAGTTTATCTTTCAACGCCTTTTGGCATGACGCGGCCAGGGATCGAACCCCCGACCCTCCGGTCTCACTAGACCACAGAGGAGGTCTGTGTCATTCGAAGAGGACCCAAACGAAACTGTGCTAGTGAATATTTCTAAAATATTTTGTATAAAAGAATTGAGTTATCACTCCACTTACACATGTAAATCTGGATATGTTCAAAGCGGTTTTAAACCCACCTCACTTTCTTAGGTTGTAAGTTCCAAGTATCTAGCAAGCCTGATTGTATGTGGTTAGTCACTTTAACACTGCAAAATAGTATGTGTCAATCTGGTCTCGCGATCTCCACCTTGGCATAATGGCTTTTATGTGATGTCAGTTTGGGAATTCCGAATCAGAATAGGTCCTGCCGTTAGAACCGATTATAATGAAGATTGAGTGGATACTATTTTGGACCTGGTTAATTGTGTCATCAGCTACACGTGCTTTCAACCACCGGTTCGTCGGATCCAGATTCGTCTGTAAACTAGCATATGGTCCACGGAATATTTTATTAGTTAATAGGTTTCTGTTAAATATAAAAATCTAACTGGACTTGCCTATTTTCATCATCTTAACTGGTCTTAATTTCATTAAAGACATAATGTTGCAGGACCAATTGCCCTTCGGTTCTCAAAATCGCATAGTACTATTATATCCGTGAAGATCCGTGGTAGAATAGATCTTCAGCAACCCATGCTTGCCGTAAAAGGCGACTAACGAGATCGGATGGTCAGGTTCGCTGACTTGGTTGATTCATGTCATCGTATCCCAATTGCGTGGATCGATGCTCATGATGTCAATCACTGGATTGTCTGGTCCAGACTCGATTATTTACAGACCGCCGTCATATAGCTGGAATATTCCTGAGTGCGGCGTTAAGCAACAAACAAGAAAAAAAAACAAGCATATTACTATTACAGACGGACGGACGGACAGACTGATTGATCAATATAGAAACAATAAACTATAATGAGAAAATGCAATAAACTGCACGCACGCACGCACGCACGCACGCACGCACTTACAATAACGTTATCACCGACACTGATCGCGGTCTGTTCCCTTTTATTTGAATCAACAAATACTCACGTGCAAAACCCATTCTGGTCCAGATTACGGACTTCGGTAGTAGGTCAAGTGACCACATTGGTTCTCATTAGTACGTACATATACTGCAGGCAATGCAGTGTCCAGCTGGGTGAGCATGCGTCTGTGTTTAGATAGCTGGACCAACGATAGCCGCTCGGCTGACCACCGCCTCGGGGGACCTTCAAACACACTGGGGGGTCCTATAAATAAAGATGCCAGGTGGAAAGTGGAGGTGGTCATTTCTTGGGTTTCTCTGTGTTGACAGAGCACAATATTTACCATGCCCATTAAGACAGAATTATCACGTCCCTTGTTTTATGTTATATTTGTGATACCGTATTCGACGTAATAAGCGCCCCGCTCCAATAAGCGCCCAGGGCGATATTTGTTAATATCTTGGCAAGTGAACAATCCCAATTAGCACCCCTTCCAACGGATCAATGTACACAAGACTTATTTATTCGCGTATGATACACACTCGTGTGCTATATGCACCCTTAATTATGGGCGATTTAATTCTGGAAAAATATATCTGTCGTACATAAACATTTCAGGTTGTCAGCTTAAACCACAAAATTTATCTTTCAACTCCTATTCCTAATTTTGAGAGCGCTTATTACGTCGAATACGGTAATTCTTATTTCAACCTATTTGTTCAACAGAACACAGTTGCGGTAAATTAATACACTGTAGCAACAATAGTACGCAGTTGCAAAATAGGAACAAAATACAGTTGCAACATCGGAACACAGTTGTAAACCCCCGTCACACTATCAAAAACTTGGTTAAAGAAAACTTTGACCAAGTTTTCTTGGTCCAAGTTGGGCTGTTTACACACATCAAAGTTTTTGACAGGCCGTCAAAGTTTTGGCGGGAATTATATTGCCAAAATGGATGCTACTGACAGAGAATGTTTTTGCTGTTGTCATGTGTATTTTGCGTATTGCCATGTTCAGAAGGCGGTGGCGGGGTAGGCAAGGGCATATCTGGTCCCACGAATAGCTGCTCGTTGTTGAACCAAATCAATTAATTCTTCCAACATCTCGTCAGTCCAAAACAGTTGGATCATTTTCACTTGACTCTCCGCACTTCCGGTTGAAAAAGGGGAAATGTTCTTTGCATTCTTATTGGCTAAATTAAATCAACGTCATCAAACTTTGATCAAAGATTGACGAGAAATAGGATCGGTTTCTATTCCATCAAAGTCCGTCAAAAACTTGGTCAAAATGGACTTTGACGAAGTTTTTTATCAAAGTTTTTGATAGTGTAACGGAGGCTTAAGAATACAATAGAATACGCTTGCAACATTGTAATACAACAAAAGGCCGACAATGCGACAATATCCCTGGTAGGATTCCATATCAACCTATATACAACCTATTTACAACACATCCCACCACAACAAATAGTTTGGACACAGACGAAAGGCAACACAACACTGAATGTATAATTCAACAATTCAACACCAACCCCGGGTGATGATGATGATGATGATGGTGATGAAGATGCCGCTTCTCATGCTGCTGCTGCTGAAAGTGATGATGATAATGCCTCTGATGATAATGATGATGATGATTATTTAACGAGCGCTTTCAGTAAGCCCGATTTAGGACTCGTTACTTCGCGATAGAAAGAAAATTATTATTAATTTTTCATAAACATCTCCTGGTCTTCGATTAATAAATCTACCAAAGACAATCGTTAGAACATTTACAGGATCCAGATAAGAGGTGATCCTACAAAGATATTGCAGATTGTAATCTAACCATGTGATAATTTAAATGAAGATTTCCAGATGAAGACAGTTGATCATCACAGTCAAAACGCCCGTCACTAATTGATTTTTAATAATCGTGTTGCAACACAAGTCTTGATTAGCAACGGCGTCGGTGTGCATGCTCAACCTGCCGCATACCATGGTAAGACAGTGCCACTGTTATGTAGGGTATGCATGATTCACGCCAGGGATTCACGGCGAACATATGGATCAGATTGAACGATGCAAGCATAATAACACAGGTGAAATACACTGACACCTCGTCCATTCGAATTCCCAGGGACGATCGAATACAACGTGCTGGGCAAAAGAAACTATACACTCATGTTTGATTGTGGCTAGAAAAAAAATTTATATGGTTATTAGATATTGATATATTTCATACAGGTATCATAGTTGTGTTGTGGCCTTAAGTTTGAGGTGTTTCGGGGACTGGTTTCAGCCTAGTAACGTTTTGATAACATTTTTTATTTTTTATTCTTTTGCCCAAATCCAGTTTGAATTGTATATTTTCTTTTGTCCGGCTGTTGCAGTCGAGTTACTAGTCATATACACTATCACCTGTAGTTCCGATAGTGCAGATAGGGATATTGTCGGAACCGTAGAATTATGTCGTAGTAAATGATATATCGAGATAACGGAGTTCGACTTCACGGTGTGTGTTTTGACGCTTGTTAAAAATGGCGTAAGTTACAAACAAATGTTTAGACACGTTAAACGTTGACGATTGAACGTTGCTTTTCATTTTTTCGTAGTGACTGTTTGAACATATTCTTGGTGGTACATAAATGCTTTGTCTGAGTACTGTGGAACTGTCTTACCGACATTTGAGTTTTCCCATATTCTCCTTTAACTGATTCGGTTTTCACGTCTTGATTTTTCATTATCTGGACTAACATCAATTTTGGTGTATGAAATGAGTATTTTTAAAAGATATTTTGATGTTAAATTATCAATTGTAGACGTGTTTCGGGTGTTTTGTTTCAAGGTTCATGTATGTATAAGATACTACAGTAACTCAAAATCAGTTAGAATCTAAGAAATACCGAATAATGACTTGGTAATAACAACCAGCTTCCGGATACGGTTCATTAAAAGCAAGGTTTAAATCTAGGTGAAAATATATCTAGTTTAAACAAAAAAATTCAAGATGTTAATCTAGCTACCAGAAGCAGTCTCGGGTTAAACACGACTTGGGTGAGTCCGCCCGTGTCGCTGAATATAGGGTAGTTATTTCCCTAGATCAGTGTGCAACTAGGTGACAGGTTGCCTAATATTACATTAGACCATCTGACGGGATAACTCGCCCAGCTGGTGAAGACATGTGTCAGACACGGGAAAGAGAGTACGCATAGTTTACCTTCGGTACCATGGCAACCGTTCCTGCAGTATACATGCGTCTCCTGATGGGGTGGTTCGGCGAAAGCCAATCTTATCAATTTCTACCCCTGCTGTTTTATGACCTGTGATTAGAGATAGTCACCTTTATTCGATTTTGATGAAAGTATGTAAGTTATTTATATGTTACAGAGATAGGTTTGTTATGTAAAATATGTTACTTGAGAAGAAATCGGACACCCCCGTGGAGAACCCCAGACTAGTGAAGTGGGATGCTCTTCAGTTCTTTGACCTTCAAATATGTCCTTCTTGCGATAATAATACCCCTCGTCTGTTGCTGTATAGGTGGCGCGCTTACCATAGTGCCAAGAACATAAAGTATACCGACTGAGTTGAATCTTCCAGGGTCGGGTTGTCACAACGTATTCCGCTCTCAGCCATGGTAAGTGAGAAATTACTTCACCGCGTATTTCAGTTTTAAAATTATACAACACCCAGAAAGCCAAACAAACTTTCCAAGCTATGACCGTTTCTTTTAAGCGTTAACAAGTGTATACCTAACTATTTTTATTGAAATTTGATCGTTGATAATGATCAATTACATTGACGTCTGTTCCAGGCAGCTCACGTCTGCTGCTAACTCTCGTCTGCTTCCACACATATTATGAACGTCTGTTCTAACCATCAATGTGTTAAACATTCAGTTCTACTGCCTTGCCAATTATCTTGTTCAGTTAGGTATGCTTTTGACGTGATGGAACCACCCTCTCACCATCTAACGTTACCGAGGCATTACCAGCAATATTTTCATAGACCATGACATATGGTCCGTGCATTAATACTGAACATTTGTTCAAATATACCTCACCCCTTCCCCTTTTATCTTTTGTGGTATGATAAAGTCCTCATTTTCACCTACGTGAGGTCCAGATCAGGCCAGTGTTGAGAACCGCGTTTCCATTGAACTGATAATTTCATTTTAGGAAACATATTGCATCATCAGCAAGTTTTCCACATCACCAGTGATTTAGGTAGGCCGTCTTATCTTGATCACGTCTGATGTTTATTTTTACGGGAATTCCATGCACTTTATTACTCGTGTAATGTTTTTACATCATGTGATTGTTTATTTATGTATTACATCATATTGCGAATAATTCTACATTTAGCTTCGAATATAGATCATATATTGATAGGGGAGGTAACGCTGGTACATTCCAGTCTTCGAATGTATTAAAATATGTTAAAAATTTATTGACTAATATTAAAATAATATATGTGCATTTATAAGTATGAATCTCCTAATGGCACATAATATGTGTTTCATTAAGATACACACATCCAATTAATAAGAACTCTGTCGTTCATTTTAGTTTCTTCACTATCATGCTACAGATGTAAAATATTTCATGTCATGATGCCTTGCGTGGAACGACAGAAGCAACATTAAAGTAGATTCTAAGAGTATGCATTTTACGCTATCTCCCCTACAGGTAATGATGTTCAGCTGCCAATACAACTTTCATCACCTCATAATTCTCAGCTCCCCCAATAACCCACATATAGAATGTGAGGGATCTCTCACTGCCGACGGTAAAAGTCCAACATGAAACGTTGTTGGCCCTCCGCCTTTCACCACAGACACACGGGATACCCTGGCTTCCTAAGTGAGGCCCTGACAGGGATGGTCAATTGTAATGAGCGTCGTGATTGTTAACAATAAAACAGGGGTACAGCAGGGTTCGCTAACAACGGTAACAGTACAACGTAAAACGATGTTGGCTACCCATGTTTCATCCGTATTATTTTTCATCCGGCCCTCTTTGGGATGGTCACTATTTGTGGTGGTCATCTGAGTATTGTGGTTGAGATTGTTGTATCAGGGGTACGACAGGTGAGCTATGAACCACACACACACACGGTAACCGCCCATCATGAAGCGATGTCCGTGTTGGCGAGGCCCTGTTTGGGGTGGTCACTGTATGGTCATCTGAGTATCGTGGTTGTGACTGATGACTCGGGAGTATATCAGGTTACCTAATACCACACACGGTAATCGCCCATCATGAAGTGATGTCCATGTTGGCGAGGCCCTGTTTGGGGTGGTCAGTGTATGGTCATCTGAGTATCGTGGTTGTGACTGATGAATCAAGAGTTCATCAGGTTAGCTAAGAACCTCACACGGTAACCGCCCATCATGAAGCGATGTCCATGTTGGCGAGGCCCTGTTTGGGGTGGTCAGTGTATGGTCATCTGAGTATCGTGGTTGTGACTGATGACTCGGGAGTATATCAGGTTACCTAATACCACACACGGTAACCGCCCATCATGAAGCGATGTCCATGTTGGCGAGGCCCTGTTTGGGGTGGTCAGTGTATGGTCATCTGAGTATCGTGGTTGTGACTGATGACTCAAGAGTTCATCAGGTTAGCTAAGAACCACACACGGTAACCGCCCATCATGAAGTGATGTCCATGTTGGCGAGGCCCTGTTTGGGGTGGTCAGTGTATGGTCATCTGAGTATCGTGGTTGTGACTGATGACTCGGGAGTATATCAGGTTACCTTATACCACACACGGTAAACGCCCATCATAAAGCGGTGTCCATGTTGGCGAAGCCCTGTTTGGTGTGGTCAGTGTATGGTCATCTGCGTATCGTGGTTGTGACTGATAAATCAAGGTACTGCAGGTTAGCTAAGAACCACAAATAGTGCCCGCCAATCATGAAACGATGTCCACCATACACCTTTCTATGTTGCCGAGGCCCTGATAAGGATGGTCAGTGTATTTGCATCTGAATAATCACGGATGTACATCAGTGATATAATGATAAATGGTGAATCTGTAGTACAGCCGGTTTGCTAACAGAGATAACATGTCGAGCATGTGCCTTTAACCAACGCGGCATATTTACTGTATTACAGGGGTCCTGTTTAGGATGGTCACTGTATTGATACCCGTGAATCATTATGACTGGTGATTCATACATCAGGGGCCCTGGTGATTCAGCAGCAAATCAGGATGACTAGTGAATCAGTTGTACACCAGGGGTAGCTAACAATAGATATTAACGTCATACATGAACCTGACTGAGTAGTCATAACATTGTTCAGGGACCTATCATTCATCACAGGGGTGGGCTGGTCAGAGGTTTATGATGCATTAAAATTAAATAGAAAAAAATGACCACCTGCCTGTCATCTTTTTAGATGACCCTCCTCATGTCCTTGTACATTTTTTTCATTACCCTCACTGAAAATACAAAATACTACAGCACGTTATATGTTATGATAAAATTTCTCTTTTATTCATGACCCTCCCCAAATATGTGTAAACGTTTTATGACCCCCCCCCTATCATTTTTAAGATCATCATTATAGTTACAGATATATAAGCGTGTACAAATCTGTTGAAAAGACACGGTTTACACGTATGTATATTTACTTTATTAATCATTTTTTTCCTTTATCAAACATTTAACATTTTAGATATCTCTACACCACCTATAATATATTTCTATTTAAAATCGCCACTTTTTATAACCATGTCCTGTGTTACTTTTTTGGAGAAACATATTTGTAGATTCAGGTCGACTGTCATTCACTAAGTAGGAAAGATGAAAAGGAAGCAGGTTAGTGAGTGATTTAGTTTGATTTTGCGCTGCTTTTACCAATAGTCCAGCAATATCACGGCGGGGGACACCAGAAATGGACTTCGCGAATTATACCCATGTCGGGAATCGAACCCGGGTTTTCGGCGTGACGAGCGAACGCTTTAACCACTAGGCTACCCGACCGCCCGTAAAGGAGTGAGTAGTGTATCTAATCCCGTGTGGTACTGACGATGTGAAGCAGTTAATATTGAGGACAGTCATTATGATGTAAAATTCAGTCCGAGATGAGATGAATTAAAGTGAGTGGGTGAGTTAGGTTTAACGCCGCTTTTAACAGTATTCCAGTTATATCGCGGCGTGTCAGCTTAATGTGGGAGCAAAGCCCGAAGTGATGCAGGTCTCAGACGTTTACCACTTCGGTGAAACCCACGAACACGGGTATGGTGCTGAAAAACCTAGAAACATAATCGGGGCGAACCGGGATTCGAACCCACTATCATGGATTTCTGGCGTGCCCAAGGGACGCAACTCTGCACAGCGAATCGCTGCGCTTTTGACGACTGGGGCAGGAAGCAGGTATTGTGAGATGCTGGTTATGTCGAATCGATATCTCACGTCATCATTGAAAAACAGGGAGGGTACTGTTGATGTAGGCATCTAGTTTCTGAATATATAACTTGGTAATTATAAAATTCTTTTTAATCGTAATCACGACAGACACTTGTCTTTCTATCTGACCTTTGTGAGTCCCGACAGAATGTTAGGAGGACGAATCCATCAACATGGAGGGGTTGCGTGTATACAATGTATGGCTTGGTTAATGTCGTGCTATTGTTTCCCGTCTACGTGTTTTTGTTCATACTATCAATCACTGGTTTGTCTGACCACATTCGATTATTTACAAGCCGTCGTCATATAGATGGAATGTGATGTTGTAACCAAACAACAAAACAAAACTTGTCTCAAATATTTATCTAAATGAGTGTTTGTGTTCCATACCGCTGCAGTGAGCAGTATTTCAATCAGTGTCTGGATGAACCAGTGGTTGACGGCATGAGCAACGATCCACTCCAATGAGGTATATGATAATTCTTTCAGACCGACACGATAAACATCTCACTCACTTGTTTACAACACGTGTCAAGACAGGACGAGACTAGGAATAAAGGGCATGCAACCGCGCCCCGCGAGCGTACATTTAAATGTACAGGCAATCAACAGGTGACACGTGATAGCGTGTTAATCTAGCCTATAACTACAGGCGTTCGGTATCGCCTTTGATAGGAAAGTTCCATATCCAACCCTTGTCATTTGATCCTTGTATTTGTTGTGAAAGCCTCCATTGAAGAGGCTTTCACAGAACCGCTGGCCAACCATATGCGTGCCATTAATCTGTCTGGAACCAAATGCCCTGGTTCATCCTGGCTCCTGTTACAGATTACGCTATATTGTATAGTCGTTAGGAAAATAGCCTCAACAAGCTGCAGGTTCGAAGACTGGTTCCCGGATTCTCCGCGTGTTGTCATTTCTCTCCCTTCCAAGTTTATCGCGGGAACGAACGGAAACCAGTCAACCTACTTCTTTATATCTGCATTTAGAAGGAGAACATGTGTTCGAAGTATGTAATAGTTGCCTAGTGACTACTCTCAACCTTTCCTTTGACCCCGGTCTTCAGAAGACCAGATCATTCCACACATGTACGTTATGTAGAACAGCCATGTTTATTACAGACATGGCTCGAGGGCTTAGAATATGGTGTTGGTAAAAGTATGCCTCATTTGTGTTTATTACTAACATGATCTCATGTACATTTCTGTTAGCGACCAACTTCTCTGTAGAGGACAGAGCGCACGGGTGGCCCAGTCGTCTAAGGCGACGCAATTCGATGTGAACAGTTGCGTCCCTTGGGCACGCCAGAAACCTATGATTGTGGGTTCGAATCCCGGTTCGCCCCGATTATGTTTCTAGGTTTGTCAGCACCATACCCATGCTCGTGGGTTTCACTGAAGTGGTAAACGTCTAAGACCTGCATAACTTCGGGCTTTCCTCCCACATTAATCTGGCACGGTGTTATATAACAGGAAAAATGTTAAACCCAACTCACTCACTCACTGTACAGGACACCAGGTGTAATATGATATTATACAGCCAACATTTGCCATTCATAGCAAACAGTAATCCTGATCAGGTGATAAATCAACTTATTCCGAGCGTTATTATTTATCCTCCACATTTCCCAAAACTTCACAAAAATTCCTCACGCCGATGTATATATTTCCGATACCCTCTCGCTGTAAAGTGACTGCTTGCTTGCGTGGGGATTAATAGCAATATTGCAGCAATGCAATAGCGAGAGACACGAGATTTCATACATTGTAGCCACTAAGCTACCCCCAACCCATTTCATACCAGGAAAATAACTAGGGTCTAATCTTTGCCGATATTAATTCTGTTATTCTTGATGCCTTGATGATTAAAACGTATTTGTCTCAGACCCTCAGCGCTTAAGTCTGATCATAATAATAACACAACAAACATATGTGAAGAAAACGTTATTTTTTTTATATATTTTACCATGACTGTGGAATTAATGGAAAAACATATATTTTTTACTGAACGCCTAGGCAAATATATATTAAACTAAACCAAGTCCAGTTTCCTTGTTTCCACGATCTTGAGAAACAGAGGAGTGAAGTTTCTATTTAAAAAAATAAATTACAATCATTTTAGAGAAACGTTTTCATAGGCTAAGCGTTAGTCTCATGAATCTGCAGTACCTCCTTATATCTTATCCCCCTATTTTAAGCCATCAACACCTTTATTCGACCATCAGACACGTCTACACAAACATATTCCTCACGACTACCTCCCTTGAAGACCCTTAGGTGGCCATTGCAACCACCTGGCCCGGCGGATCTCCTCGCCAGCAGTTGAGGCGTGTTTATGTGAGATGCTTCATCATAACATATTCGATCAACGTTGAGTCTTTGCCAAACTCTTTAGAAGTGTTACTAAGCAACTGAAAGGATGAGACCCACTCGGTGCCTTGGAGGAGAACACGTGAAGCCTATTAGTAATCTGTAATATGTAGTTGGGGATATATCATTTCATCGGTGGGGCTTTGCCATTTCGTAGGAGCCAGCAGTCCTGTTGGTTTTCGATGTCCGTGATAAAAAAAAAACCGGCCGCGTTGGCGTGTTAAAAGAAATGTAATTCTTCACGGAGGAATTTTACATGTTTACAACTTCCATTAAAGACTTGTTTTGTAAACATATACTTGAAGTGAAACGTGCCTCTGTTTAAAGGTCACGCGTACTTGAAATTGGAAAGCTTTTAAGAGTAATTGTTTTAGAAGTAATTCTTCCAGAGTGAATGCTTCTGCAGAAGCAGGTGGCCACCAGCCCTTGGTGGTGAATGTTGCCATTATTGTTGCAATGTGTCTTACAACAAGAGAACTGGTAGGAGTCACCCAAGCTGACATTGAAAACATATAAAGAAGTATAACATTTATGTTCGTTATTTTGGAGTTTACTCGGTCAGGTTGGAGCGTTGTTTTAAGAGCAAGGACATTTTGTATGTTTAAAGACGTTTTAAGGTTTCCTATTATATTAACAAGTACTTGTCAATTTGATTGGATAAAATTGTCGGCTCGGAGTCAGTATACTGTGTCTGAGTGTGGTATTCAGGTTAAACTGCGGCATGGCATCTCAGTGGACAAACACTATAAATCGGCATCAGTCCGGACTAGTACAAGCAGCCACACACACACACACACACACGTACATGCACGTCGCTTTATAAGTGCGATAACCTCGGACGCGACGTTAAACCCCATTTCACCTCGCCTCAACTTGTTCCAATGCTGTACTGAATGATAAGCCCATGGATGTATCTATTAGTAATTCTATTTTTATTATAGACAAGTCTAGATACGTCGACAGTCTAAGAATTATTATTTCAAATAATAACTATTTCGTTGGAGACTTGTGCAAGTCTAATCTAATCCGTATGCTGTGGGTAGTACCCATTAGGTATTGGGTAAACAGACTGTGACGTCACGGTTCTATTTCAACCGCACACCTGGCAGGTGGGATTCGAAATCCCCCACATCAGCAAGTGATTCCCACTTAACAAATACACAGGTTACTGATTTAGAACTATTTGTTCCCTTTGTGATTCAGTGTTTCGGCTCTGCGGCAGACCCAATAGTTTCGCCATGATAACTCACGGCTATTTCTATATTGCCAAATGTCAGTACACAAGCTGTAATCTTAAACTACTAAGATATGATGATTCAACCATTCAGTATGTAGATGCTGATACAGAATGTTCTTCCAGAATGATTCGTTTTGTTTACATTCTTTAGAAGGTTGTCATTCAAGGATGGATTGTCCATTACGGGACCGCCTCCGTGGTCTAATGGTAGAGCGTCCGCCCGGAGAGCGGAAGGTCCGGGGTTCGATCATCGGCCGCGCATACCACGTGACGTTAAAAGATGGTACTTGTTACCCTGTCTGGTGCTCGGCATTAAGGGGCTAAAACAAGGACTGGTTGACTCGGAGTCAGTATACTGTGGCAGAGTGGGGTATTCATGTTAAACATGGTATCCCAGTGGGCTAGCACTATAAATCGGCATCAGCCCGGACTAGTACAAGCAGCCACACACACACACACGTGCATGCACGTCGCACGTCGCTATATCAAATACAGCCCATGCAAGTCTATAATGTTTGGCAAGTCTAGATTACTGCAATATTAAGAGAATCTCTGGGCTCCCCTTTATTATATTTTTATTAAGATAATTGAACAACTGTTTTCTTTCTGTACGATATGTTCATTTCAGAGACGAGATGTTAGTCTAGCACGTTGCTTAATAAGTTCAATAATCTTGGACGCGACGTTAAACTTCACCTCACTTCACCTCACCTCACCTCACCTCACCTCACCTCACCTCACCTCAATTACGGACTCTCTTAACCAGAAACCTTGTGTGCCGTAAGAGGCGATTAAGTTGGTCGGCTGGTCAGGTTTGAAGTCGTGGCTCATAATATCAATCACTATTTTGTCTGGTCCAAACTCGATCATTTACATGCCACTGCATTGTCAAACTCAAAACTGTTGTTCAGAACGGTTTGTATCTAGTAGCAGATACGTTACCCACGACGCCAGATATACTCTTCCAAACTGGACATATGTAACACTGTTTTGGAATCTAGTTTTAAGTTGATATCAAACGCTATCATTCCACAAATATGCGTGAAGCCGTACATATTACCACAATCTTAAGGATAAGATACAACACGACCTTGATGTGAGTTTACTGTTTATTTTCACAGAAAAGACGAGCTAAATTCCCTTTAGTTTTTTTACCTCTCCCCTTTCACCCCCATCTCTGATAGGATGTCTGTTTCCTAGCAGTTTGATCCTTTATCGGGGTTTCAATCTCCCGTGTCGAGATAACCCATTGCCGGCATCCCCTCGTCAGCACGTGCAAGCCGTGGGAGAGTGCACTAACGGTGCTCGCGTAGGCTTTGTCTTGTAATCCAGCTCTAGGTAAATATTTACCCGAGTGTCACAACAGACCTGGGATATTCAAACGGCATCTTTATTTCAACTTTGTTGGACACGATGGTACTGGGTTAAGGGTAGACTAACATCTAGTCTCTGAAATGAACATATTTTACAGAAAAAACAGCTGTTAAATTATAATTATAAAATATAATAAAAAGGAGCCCAGAGACTTTCTTCCTGATACTGCAGTAATCTAGACTTGCCAAACATTAAAGACTTGCATGGGCTGTATTTGATATATATTTGTTTCACGATCTGTATGACAGACAAGGTTAAGGTGACGTTTTATTATAGTCAACGTCAATGTTCACCGGTTGACATTGTTGGGAATGTGAGTCAATTATGACGTCAACTGTCCCGTGTCATGAGGGTTGTGTTTCCACGCGAAAGTTGGGTTTAGTCCTGTTAGTATTTCGCTTACAGCACGGCGTGGCAAAGTACAAAGTGTCCCAGGTCGTAGAGATTCACTCCTCCATCCCATGATATGGCTGGAATTTTTAGAAAAGCGGCGTAAACACAACTGAATGACTCACTCATTGACATAAATACATTGCCATGAAACCCGTGAAGATCTGGGGTAGAATAGGTCTTCAGCAACCCATGCTTGCCGTGACAGGCGACTATGCTTGTCGTAAGAGGCGACTGACGGGATCGGGTGGTCAGGCTCGCTGACTTGGTTGATGAATGTGTTCCAGTTGCGTTGATCGATACTCATGATGTCAATCACTGGATTGCATGTCTTGTCCAGACTCGACCATTTACAGACCGCGTCATATAGACGGAATATTGCATAGTGCGGCGTTAAACAACAAACAAACAAACAAATATCATAACTATGAAAGAACAATTTTTTTTATAGAATTTCAATCCCATCTGATACTCGCCTAATTCCTGAGTCTATATCAAACATGTTAGTAACTTCATTTGAAAGAAGAGAACGTGGCCTACGCTACTTGGGGACCGTCCACCATTGAATGTTTGGACATTTTTTGGATATTTTGCACGGCCACTGCTTTGAAACATAATAGTCTTCTACGTGGCGTTAACATTAAATCTGCCTTGGTGCGTTAGGCATTTCGTGGAAATAAACATATTCTTTCAAAACTTTCTCAGAGGCAACTGTAAACAGAATGTGCTTAAATTATACGGCATTTCTGTCACATAAGCAAGATTCAACACTCTTCTAATTAAACCAATACAATTTTCACCCTAAACTCTATTTTATTCTAAAGAATCCCGACAATAATATGAAAAGCAGAGAAAATGCTTTACTGAAAATATTTTACACATGGGATGACATGGCGATACAAAATTACTACAGCCAACATGCAACTTGCAAACGAGCACATATTGGCCGGCCAATCAGGCGGCTTGAACAGGACACGCCTCAACTAAGAGTCACAGCAACCATTTGTTTTTGGGCCGATCTGACACGACTGTGTATATCTGGGCTTAGATATACACACTATGCTCTTCGATTCGCTGTGCAGAGTTGCGGTCCCTTGGGCACGCCAGAAACCTATGATTGTGGGTTCGAATCCCGGTTCGCCCCAATTATGTTTCTAGGTTTGTCAGCATCATACCTGTGCTCGTGGGTTTCACCGAAGTGGTAAACGTCTTAGACCTGACACAGATTCGACCACGTACGTGCCTGTTTGAGCGACAAGTGAGTGAGTGTGTTTTTACGCGACTTTTAGCAAAATTCCAGCAAAATTCCAGCAAAATAACGGCGAGGGACGCAAGAAATGGGCTTCACAAATTGTATCCATGTGGGAACCGAGCCCAGATCTTCGGTAAGACGAGGGAACGCCGTAACCACTGAGCTAACCCAGCGCTCCGCGTTATAGCAGAAATTATGAGCGTCCAACGAAGAACCACATCAAGCAAGAAACGGTTGTGAATACGATCAAGATGATTATATAACATACACCTAGCTTCAGTTGACCTGTGACTCGTTTCATGATACCCATAAAAAAAATTCATATTAGTCACGTGCAGACTTCCTCTTAATTGATTGGTCGCACGTGCTGCACGCACTTTGTCGACCTATTCCTCATACACCCTTTCCTTCTGCCAACAACAGAACACACGGGCATGGCCATGGCTTTGAGGCACTGGATGTTATTTCGGGGGATAGGAGATTTCATGCTGTGTAAATACCTGGCTGTAAAAATATTTATATAAAATTGCGAGAACACTGCTGAGTTTGCACCTTTCAAAATAAACTTGAAAGACATGTTCCGTTCTAAACGCCTGACATATGTCAACATATGTCTCCAATGAAATTGGCATGATACGTATTTCACTGCTGACTCGAAACACAGAGTATCAAATTCCCTCAGTTCTGCAGAGGATCTGCGAAAATCAGATATATGATTCCTTATAACATTTAGCATGAAGCAGTGTGATGGTCAGCAGGTCAGTTGGTCAGTAAGTTGGCTTGCTTCACAGATAGGTCAAGTTTGGTTCTTCACATAGGCAAATGGTTGTAATCTATTTTCACATTTGACAGAATAATCGATTACGTTTTCATATCAATATAGGTTTATTTGGTGTTTACATTTCTTACAGGGTATTATTTCGTAAAGGATTCATTTAAAAGGAAAGGGTGTTAGGAGTTTTCAAAATCATAATGCTTACCTTTAGGGTTGAAATGGTCAATAATCATGATCTTGCTTGAAATATTTTGCCACATTCGCCATATTACCTAATACTGTACCAGAGATTTAATGAAGGCTTTTGAGGTTCACTAGACTAACATTTAGTCTCTGAAATCTTATATTATACAATATCCTTCTTGACTCTAAAAATTTTTTTTTTCCCTATGCTGATTTCGAATAGAGCTAGCTTGAGCTGGCTAGACTTGCTTTTGTATGCATTTCTAGATTATTATTTTTTCATAAAATAAATATATTCCACGGTCATGGTGCAGGACTAGAGGTTCACGTGCACCAAGAGCAGAGTGCCATGAGGTGAGCACACCTTTAGGCGTTGAGGGGTGCTGTTGAGCCGGGCAATAGTTAAGGTGCAAGTATTCCAAGATGAGTGTGAACGGAGAAAGCCAAAATTACCTTCTGAACTCTAGCATTTTCTCCGAGATATAAGGGGAAGGGGTTATCATGCCGTAGTTGACCCACTCAGACAGAGTATACTGACTCTCAGCGGACCAGTTCTTGCTTTATTCTCTTAAAATAAACAGGGTAAAGAGCGTCCTTTGGTATGACGCGACCAGGCATCGAACCACCGACCTTCTGCTCTACAGACACTAGATCCACTAGACCACGGAGGCGGTCTTGATGAAGGTTGGTTGGTTTCTTGTTTTACGCCGCACTCAGCAATATTCCAGCTAAATGACGGCGTTCTGTAAATAATCAAGTCTGGACCAGACAATCCAGTGATTGACATCATGAGCATGGATCTACGCAGTTGGGATCGATTACATGCTTCAACCAAGTCAGCGAGCCTTACCCCCTATCCCGTGTGTCGCCTCTTACGACAAGCATAGTCGCCTTTTACGGCAAGCATGGGTTGCTGAAGACCTGTTCTACCCCGGATCTTCACGGGTCTTGTTGTAGGAGTGAGTGAGTGAGCTTGGTTTTACGCCACTTTTAGCAATTTTCCAGCACTATCACGGCGGGGGACACCGGAAAATGGGTTTCATACATTGTACTCATGGAGAATCGAACCTGGGTCTTTGGTGTGACGAGCGAACGCTTTAACCACAAGGCTACCCCACTACCCCTGATGAAGGGGGAAAGTCTTCAGTGATGCAGGTCTTGCCACTTTGAAGTAACCCACTAGTATGGGTATGGTGCTGACATAAACTAAATATGTTTTATACCCAAATACAGAGGACTGACTGAGTATGGTTTTACGCCGCTTTTAGCAATATTCCAGCGATATCACGGCGGGGGACACCAGAAATGGGCTTCACACATTGTACCCATGTCGGGAATCGAACCCGGGTCTTCGGCGTGACGAGCGAACGCTTTAACCACTAGGCTACCCGACCGCCCCCAAATACAGAGGAAGTAATGAACGTGCTAAAATCTGGATTTCCAGGAACACAGGAACGAAATAATTCTTCACGACGAAAATATTCGGCAGACAACAAGTAGCTAAATCATACGTGCGTGCACTATAAAACAGTCATGGCATGACAATATTTTTTGTACTGAAAGAAAAGAAAACAATCAGATATGACAGTTAACCAACACATTCTCAAACAGCCTGTATGCAACGTGGAGCTCTGTGAGTATTTCTAGCACGTGCACAACGTAACAGTATCGTCTCAGGACCGGCAATGTCATGCACGTGTTTCATGGAGTTTTTGCCGTCACGCATTAATGTTCCCACGAGTCTAACATGTTCTTCGCTCATTTCTCGTGTTTCTTGAGAAAAGAGCGGAATTTTAGGATATATTGTTGTCATGGTAACAGTGAGAATAAGAGGTAGGGCCATCTGCGCATGTCTTTGTGCACCAGATGGCGCCACTGGCATTGTTTTTCTATCTCCGTATATTTCCAGACTTGTGGATGGTTCTCCATCACGTTTTGACATTTCAGATTTATCTAATCGTTTATATCGAATGTTTGGGTAAGCCTTGGGGTCTGTCCAGATCACCGGTGTCCGCTATCGGTTGTTCATAAGTAAATACACGTCTTGTTTATAAGAATGAAATTGCGTGTTGTGAGGAGAAATATTTTTGTTCTTATCAACTATGTATTTGAAATATTATCTGCGTTTTTATTTTGTAGCATAAATGTTAGAGTGAATATTGTAAAAATAGTTTGCCGATGACTACTCAACATACACTTGTAGATGTCTTCAAAATGTCATCCTTACGCTCCCTGGTGATTTGTTTGTTTGTTGTTTAACGCCGCACTCAGCAATATTCCAGCTATATGACGGCGGTCTGTAAATAAACAAGTCTGGACCAGACAATTTAGTGATTGGCATCATGAGCATCGATCCACGCAGCTGGAATACGATGACATACATCAACCAAGTCAGCGAGCCTGACCACCCGTGAGTGAGTGAGTGAGTGAGTGGGGTTTAAAGCATCGGTTATATCTCGGCGTGTCTTCTTAATGTGGTAAGAAAGCCCAAAAGGGACGTTTTATCACGTATTATAACTGTAACTTTGGTGAACCCACAATCAAATCAATGTGGCCGACAATTACAATGTGAGGTGAGGTGAGGTGAAATAGTGTTTAACGTCGCGTCCAAGATTATTGCACTTATATAGCGACTGCATGTACGTGTGTGTTTGTGTGGCTGCTTGTACTAGTCCGGAGTGATGCCGATTTATAGTGCTAGCCCATTGAGATACCATGCCGCAGTTAACATGAATACCCCACTCAGACACAGTATACTGTCTCCGAGCCGACCAGTCCTTGTTTTAGCCCCTAATACCGAGCGCTAGACAAGGTAACAACATGTACCATCTTTTAACGTCTTTTGGAATGACGCGCCGAGGGTCGATCGAACCACCATCTTTCCGCTCCCCGGGGAGACGCTCTATCCTCTGGACCACGGAGGTGGTCCCTACATCTATGAAATAAAACATGAAATGAAAAATCAAATCTAAAAGTCACTTTACAATGCACAGGCATGTCCTTGTCTTATCGTAAATAGAAATAAATCGTTTAATTGATATTTATTTTCATCATTTTGCCATCAAATGATAAATGGTCAATAATTAATCAAATAAAAGTAATCACCCGTTTGTTTGCTGATCTCATAAAGTTGGTCGATTTGAACATAACAAACTTTACAGCGGACAGTATCGTGGGATTGCGTCAGCACAATCCATTTCTCAAACAAATTCAACCAGAATGTGAAGAAGGATCCTGCCTTACAGTGTACATACGGTTACACCCCTTTGTGAAAAATAGAATCTCCCACTCTGACTCAATCGGGCAAACCAACATACTTCAAAATAGTTGCCAGATAATCTGATATGGATGTTAACGCACTGTGCCGAACTCAATCGTTACTGGTCTCCTGTTCATTATTTCATCGAGATGAACATCACCAGACCCGAATTATCCGTCCCACATAAAGTGGCCATTGTCCGCGCTGCCTACAATTACAGACAGAAGCGCCGCATCGGTTTTCTCATTAACCGAAATAAACCATTATCACATTATTAAGACCACTACCCATAAAGAAGATATAGCAACTTTACTGATGAATATCAGCATCTGGAGTCTGTGCAGTCTCAAAAGAGAGTATTATAGCTGCGGTAAAAATTTCTGGGACAATCAGCTTGGAAAAAGGCTGTCAAGAATTGCCGATAGCTATATATGGTGTAGACTTGCATAAGTCTCTTAGGCAATGGTTATTAGTTTAAATCATCATTCCTAGATCACAGAAATAATAAGAACAAGTTACCCTTATAAAAGACCGGCGTCCTTAGACAGTCCGCTTATCTAGACTTGCCTATATAAAGAATTACATCCATGGACTTCAGTAGTCATTCAGTATAGCCATGAAGCAAGGCTAGCTATGGTCGTACCTGTGGGTTCTTGGAACAGTTCGATGAGTTTAGTTTATTATGATGAACTAACTTTATGCCTAGGAACAAAACAATCAAATATTTACCCAAATAAACATATGCAAGACTTACACATAGTCTATGAAATCTTTAATTACTCAATTCATTTCTTTCTTCAAACAAAACACTTCTGATGTTGATTTATCTATATTATAGACGTGTTTATGTTTAATCATTTCAGTTTAGTTTTGATCAAATTACATGCAGATATACCCCCCTTATGCTGGAGGTGGGTGAGCTGATATGGGGTTACCTAGATTATCAATTATTTCCCTTATATTGTTTAACCCCTTATGGCCGAGCGTCAGACTGGGTAACAACAAGTACCATCATTAACGTCTTTTGGCATGACCCGACCGGGGATCGAACCCCAGACCTTCCGCTCTCTGGGAGGACGTTCTACCACTAGACCACGGAGGTGGCCGTCATGATGGATGACTTAGCATATCCATGTATACTACTCAAATAAAAGTCTTGGCGTGACAGAGTAACTATAGTAATATGAAAGAATCGGGTGGCCCTTAACATTGTGTCAGTAGTATATATCGTGATGATGGTGCTATTGTTGTAGGAATACATTCCACCATTTAGTTAAAGTGTCCTTGCATATTTGAGATTTCAAACAAGATCAGATCTGGTTTACATCAACTTGTTCAGTGTTCAGTACGTGATCTCGTACGGTACATGGTCCGGACGTATTTAAGCATAAAAATTTGTTTATCTACAAACAACAACATAATCATGAGTAATTAGGAAGCTGTAAACTGATCGTGTTTCCCCTGATTGTCTGTGACACCTGATTACCTCCCTTGCTTTGATGTAGGCAACAGGTTGGTATTGTGATGGCATCTCGTTTGGTTATCAACGAAACAAATTAGGTCCAGTGTTTGGGTATTTTGAGATCATGATGAAAGTCTAGTTATAGAAGTTGTTTTAGCGTGTTTATACATTGATTCTCATGTTGTTTTTTCATAACAACATTTCTCAATTTCAAATCCTGTTTACAAACTGTATCCCTCCCTTATCTCCTTATCATTCCTGCACCTACAGCAGAACGCATGTCTTCAACTCTTGTTGAAAATTCCACAAATCCTTCCGTGTAAACACCCTCATAGCGGCATTACGATGACTAGGAGATATGTGGCTTGGGATACAACCGGCAACTCCACAGTGACGTCAGACAACGCGGGCGGATGAGGGTGGATTCTACATTCTTCGCTAAGACCTTTCCTCCCTGCCCTGAAGATCCTGAACGTAGCCATTGTTAACCGGTGTCGACCCAATTTGTTCCCTGTGGATTGTGCTTCTTTACACCACTATCATGACGTTTTAAGACAAACTAATATTATATTGTTTGCCATGGTTAAATGTTTGTTTTGCCTGCAGATCTTGTAGCAGGTTCCAGAAACATAATGATGAGTTCAATTTACTAGCATTATTCATGAACCAGGGTTAGTATTAAATGTCAGAAAAAATGTTTCAATGGTAGTGTGTGTGTGTGTGTGTGCGTGCGTGCGTGCGTGCGTGCGTGCGTGCGTGCGTGTGTGTGTGTGTGTGTGTGTGTGTCTCGCGGGGGTGGGGGGTGTACCTTCTTAATCCAAAACAGCTGTAGTGATACATAAAAAAGTGTTAATCCTGCATCTTATAAAAACGGTTTCAGTGCCGGTAACCGGGTAATCGTATGTGGGTATTGATGTTTGTAGGATTGAATCGTCATTCTCTGTGGTTTTGCTAAAATATTTGCTCTAGGTATTTGTTTTCCTGGGTGAATGACACGACCCCCGTCGACTTTTATGACTAAGTAGTCTCAGTATAACGCAGTACACGTGACAGCACATACGCTGTCAACACGTACCGTTATCTCACTAGTACCACCTTTCCCCTAAATAATGCTGTATATAAATAAATGAACTATAAATATTTAAGACTTAGAAAATTAGTGTGCAACGAAGCAACGAATCTCACAAGGATATATATTTATGAAAACGAATTTTTGAAAAAAGCACCATGAAACATCTATCAACAAGAAACGTGTCATAAATGTTCATGTTACGTGTTTTAAAAAAAATCTAATTATGTTTTAACAATCTTTATCAGCAAATGTAGCGTTAGGTATACACAAGAAATGTTTTATAACACGAACACCTGGTTTTGACACTTCACCATTTGATCTTGCAATATTTGCTTGAATACAATATCGGAAAATCTAGATTTCAAACTAAAGCTTTGTCACTGAGGGCGCAACAGTAACGTCATTCAACTCCAAGACAACGTATCCTTTCTGTTCGACACGCAAGTGTATACAGCACCACACAAAAGTAAACAACGTGTAGGACAAAGGCACACAAGACTCCAATGTCACATACATTGGTATAGAATTCCGATCTTGTTTGCATGTTATAATGGCATTGGTTAGTCTTTCTAAAAGTAAGGAATTTTAAACATGACAGATATTCATGGAATGTCTTAATGATCCCATTTGACAAAAGGTACGAGGGTTTGATTTCAGAGCCCTTGATTTCTACGTTGAGAGTTCGACTGAATGGCATGTGTTAAGGAATACTGAGACGTATTTTCACTATGGCGCCACGGTTGACAATACTTTCTGGAACGTCATGACAATACCTTTCTGGAAGCCACGATGCAACCTATTGTCCTGTGAAATAAAACCTGATAAATAAAAAAAAGTGCTTACTATTGCGTCCCTAGACGACGAGTCTTTATTTTAATATGGTTATTTTCTGTAACGAAATTTAAAAATGTTTCGGAGAACATGTGGGTGTGCGAACATACATCCGGATCCGGGCATGTATGTGAGCGTGTGTTTACATGTATTCGTGGGCACATCTCTACCTACATTCAAAGTTATTCATAACGAACCAAAACAGTAGTTAGTGATAGTCTCGTAATAAAGAACGATAAAAAAAAATCCAGTTGAGACATGAAAAAAACTGACATTTATATTCAAATCCACTGTCATTACAGAGAGTCAAAGAAATACATTTATGAGAAAAAACATTTGAAAATAGGCGTATTCGATTCCATGATGACCCGTGAAGATCCGGGGTAGAATAGGTCTTCAGCAACCCCTGCTTGCCGCAAAAGGCGACTATGCTTGTCGTAAGAGGCGACTAACGGGATCAGGTGGTCAGGCTCGCTTACTTGGTTCATGCATGTCATCGTATCCCAATTGCGTGGATCGGTGCTCATGATATCAATCACTGGATTGTCTGATCCAGATTCGATTATTTACAGACCGCGTCATATAGCTGGAATATTGCTCAGTGCGGCATGAAACAACAAACAAAACAAAAACATATTTTTTGACAAAATGAAACACCTTTTTAGGTAAATGTATAAGACTGAACTTAGTAAACTCAGTGGTGGTACTGAGAATAATAAATTGCAGAGCTAGACTGATTCTGATTCCTACTGACGGTGTCCCCCAAACTCTTGTAACCTGTTAAGTTCGACATCAGACATATACATAATCGGGCAGGACATCTATTGAAACCAGGTGGACGTCGTCGGAAGGTCGCCAGTCAACGTGTTCAACAACCAATCACGGGGCATGCCCCATTCCTGCAGGGCGCTGAACGGACACGCGTGCATGACAATGCATAACTCATCATGTGTTTGTGTAGTTCAGGTCAGAGAATATGTGAAACCGACACTGACAGTATTGTTTGGACAGACAGTTAAACGTTATGGAAGACCTGCCTCGCTGTCAGTTTATGTGTCCCATGTCTCGTCAAGGAATAGCAGATGAGGTGAGGTGAAATTGGGTTTAACGTCGCGTTAACGTTGCACTTAGCGACGTGCATGTGTGTGTGTGTGTGTGTGTGTGTGTGTGTGTGTGATTGTACTGGTCCGGACTTATGCCGATTTATAGTGCAAGCTCACTGTGATACTGAGACACAGTATACTGACCCCGTGACGACCAGTCCTTGTTTTAGCCCCAGAATGCCGAGCGCCAGGCAGGGTAACAACAAGTACCATCTTTTAACGTCTTTTTGTATGATGCAGCCGGGGCTCGAACTCCGAACCTTCCGCTCTCCGGGCGGACGCTCTACCACTTGACCAGAGAGGCGGTCTCAAGGAATAGTAGATCATTTGACCTTTCTGTAGATGAAATAGAAGGGATATGCTAGGTGTAGTCCATTTTATTCGGATTTATTTATATAATACTGCGGCGGTAGATGTGTGTGAGTGTTATTTTACACCGCAGTCAGCATTACAACAACTTTACGGCGGCCTGTTAATGTGGTTGGCCTGGTACACAACTGGTTGACAGCATGAACGATGATTTATCTCATTATCGTCCGGTCACACGTCAGCCGGGAGACGTATTGTATCCCAACGTTTCACATTTAAGGGGAAACTTGCGCAAAACCTTGTGCACTGGGGGGAGGGGGGGGGGGGGGGAGTTTTCTCCGGAAGCACCACGGGGTCGGTGGCGATACGTGTTGAAACTTGTAAACGATCAGTCTGGGACAGAGAGAACCAGTGGTTGACAGCATGAGCAACGATTCACGTCGTCCGGGAACAATGGCACAATCAGCCAGGTCACACATTGTAAACACCCGGTCCTTATTGGGACAAAGAAGCCTATCATATCCCAATGAACCGTACAGGGGATTTAGACTTGAGGTTCATGTAAAATTTAGGCAAACATCTCTGATACAGTTCTGTAATACACTGTACATTCAAGGAGAGTCTATTCTGTATCTGGCGCAGGCAATTCAGTGTCTGTCAGCGGGAGCATCGATTAGAGACCAAATCAGGCAGATCAAGTCGGACACCTTTGCTGTATTTATTTGCGACAAAATGTTTGTTTCCCCACTAGGGGTGTGATATCAAACATTGACTCACATCATTTGTATAACCACACAGCACGTCTCTCCTGGCCTCCTTTGTGCTTCAGGTGCATAATTTATGTGCACAGTTGTAATTACTTCATAACTCACGTTCGCTGTTTTGACAACGCAATACGGCTTCAGGAATACCTTCAGATATGAACGAGTTTATTATGGATGTAACCATACCACAGTCAAGGACACTGGGAACGAGCGTTATAGTGCCAATGTACAGTTCACCATAGTGGCTCGTACACGTTAACCCCACCCCACTCACACCACCCCCCTACCCCCCACCCAACCCAACCAAACCCCCAACCCCCTCCCCAACCTCCTCCAGGCGTCATAAGAAACCAAATTTCAGACTGGAATGCCTAATCTTATATAAAATTCTATCCCACCTACAAAATAACATGAAGCTTAATTTCTGGGGGTTCTAACTTCGAGAACACCGTTGGACATACTAGTTTAAAGCTCTGCATGTGCACCTCAGGAACCCAGTAAACATAGCCATCTCATTACCCAGCGTTACAGAAAGGGCACAGAAAGGGTATACACTGAGTCTGCCAACTGTGTAGCTACCTTTAGTCTGTATCACAGTCAAGCTCTTGCAGACAGGGCTTTATTTAATTATGTTGAAATGGATACACCGCACATCACAAGATGGTATTTTCTCATCAAGGTTTAATTGACCACGTTCTGACTCCACTGTCGCAGGTTGCCGGGTTAATTTGCAAGATGTTTTTAATATTTTCTTGTCCTACATTTCCCAAGGATCGTATTGCATGTGGTTTGTTGTTCATCGCTGTCAGTCAAGATGGGCGGAGATGTGGATGAGTTTTCAGGATGTTAAGTGCAAAAAGTCGGCCAACATATCGCGGTAATATTTCATGACAGTTGAAGGTCATAACAGATACAAGCGCAACTTTCAATATATTTACCGTCAAACGTTCGCAGTTTCAGAGTCATAAACGTGTTTCAACAAAGCCGAAACAGATTTTGCTACAGAAAGCTTGTAAATATCTCGACACGTCGTATCCTACGGCATGCACTGATGCTGATTCGGCTCATATTTAGCGCTAGACATGTTGATATCAGGTGTGACATTATCGTCTACATAACTGTACACTCCAACGCTGAACCGTACAAGATATAACCTGAAATATAAGCTACTTGTATTCGTAACTCCAAGCTTTATAATCGTTATATGTGTTTCTGACACAATCGCACATTAATAACAGTATAGCACGATTTGTTGAGGATTCTAAATTTTTAAATCAAAAACATAAAGATTGCGTGTTGTAAACAAATTTCAAGGTTTACCCCGGTGAACAAAATCTCTTGGAAAACAATTTCCACTTCTCCTCATATCTTATCTGTCAGGCTCCATGAATAGGTGTGGATGTAGGGTTTTATCAAACGATTTCCCCACATCTCTGCGGCTCTGTTACAGCGCGTCATTTCCCTTGCAGCCCACACTTGCCAATAACAGGCAGACCCCGTTCGCCCGTTATGTATTGAATGGCCGGTGTAAATGGTAGGAGAATTAACATAAGTTGTAGCAGCGTAATCCCCTTCTGCAGGAGACCTGTAGGCACAGAGAACTGGGAAAGGGGATATGTACACACAGCAGCGGATGTCCATTGCGTCGGACGGGTTGTACATTGCACGTGAGGGATTGTACATTTCACGTTGAGGGTTGTTCATTTCACGTGAGGGACTGTACATCGCACGTTGAGGGTTGTTCATTTCACTTGGATATTTCTTACTGGAAAGCGTTTAGCAGATAAAGCGGTAAGGTGTGAGAACTTTTTTAAATTGTTTGATGAGTGGGAGAGCAGATATTTATGTTTATGACGTGGAAGCAGTTTCAGTGCAGCTTCATCATCTGTTGTGCATCACAAGATCATATCGTATTGGCCAGTGCCCAATATAATTGACTGACATGTTTTCAGCGTGCAATGCAGCAGACCGTTGTTGAACCTTGACATTGTCGTTATTCTACATTGATTGATTTTCCTTCACAAATGAAATAGTGTATGTTTCATTGCCTCATACGCCAAACAGTTCACTGTTAATAAAACCTTACACATTATTGAATGTGTCAATAACTTCTTATGCCTCTCCGCCTATATCGGTTGATAATAAATACCTTTCAGCTACCATCCCCTGGCTTCTATTTAATGTCATTCTCCACAGTCACGTTCTGTTGTATGATGATTGATTTGAATATAAGAAAGATATTAGACTGTCACCGCGGGCGTTAGGCAAAACGCGGTTTAAAAACATATAAGACTGTTGTAGGAACACTACGGTGACCTTGCACTGACAAATTGAAATTGACTCCTTATTCGGCGCTATATGTACGTCAGGACATGTATTGCAAAGTGCTAAGTTAAAAACCGCGTGACAACCCATACCAGACAGCATGAGATCTTTCAATGGTAATACAGAGAGGTGTTACCATGTACACGCGTGCAAGTCACACAGAGCACGCTTTGTAAATACACTATACTATTTAAATACTGCTATGTTTACCATTAATAAGTATTGTGTATTGGAATTCTTCTCCACCTCGCCCCCCTCCTCATTCTCCCTCTCTCCCCCTCTCCCTCCCCTCCCCACCGCTCTCATTCGCTCTACTCATACAATTCGCCTTTCTCTCTTCTTCTCCCTCTCATCTACCCCATCACTCACCCCCAAAGAAACTACCCGCGAAGATCCGGGGTAGAATCGGAAACCCATGCTTGTCGTGAGAGGCGACTAACGGAATCGGGTGGTTAGGCTCGCTGATTGATTGATGCAAGTCATCGTATCCCAATTGCGTGAATCGATGCTTATGATGTTAATCACTGTATTGTCTGGTCCAGACTCGGTTATTCACAGACCGCCGTCACTAGAATATCGCACAGTGCGGCGTTAAACAACTCTCTCTCTCTCTCTCTCTCTCTCTCTCTCTCTCTCTCTCTCTCTCTCTCTCTCTCTCCTTATCATCCCCTCAATGTCGACCAAACTTCCATGCTCCTTTCTTTAACATACCTCCTGGTCTCGTCATTTTCCGTCTTTCACTCTTAATCTCCCCTTCCGCCTACATGCCTCTACCTCTACTACCAGCTGACCTCTACTTACACATATATGATCACCCCTGACCTGCCACCACTTAAACCATGTACTAAGTGAAAGGGGTGATCCTTACTTCCCACTGTTGCCTGTCACTCCCCAATCCCCACCTCCCCTCGCGGCTGGCGTACATGTCTAGTCTAACGTGTCAACATTACCCTGCAGATTGTGTGAGGATACACCTTCGCCTGAACGTCACCGTCTAACGCTCGTCCCCCGTGCAGCATGGAGCGTCTGTAAGCGGAGCACTTTCCTCTCAACGCCCGACCCACCATGGGCACCGGTGACACTGTCACTTTGACCCTCAAGGGGGGAGCACCCTGGGGGTTTCGACTCCAGGGTGGGGGACCACACCCCCTTCAAGTTTCTAAGGTAAGAGTCTTTTTGTTCTTATAGTATAATAGTAGTCTGGCAGGACAAAAGGCTGTGGAATGTCTTGTCTTGGTATCCTCTATGGGTGTGGTATCGCGTGGTGAAGAATGGGTTGGGTATAAAAGAGGGTTATCTGCTTCTACATGTTTGAGATGCATGGTAGCAGGTATTTAAGAAATGATGACATCATTTTGTACACTGATAAATTCCAAGACTAAGTGTATAATTATGAAGAATGGTGCTTTTAAGTAATTCTATATGCTTTTGCGGTTTGTTATAAAATATTTTCGAACTAACAACCGTTTTCTAATTCATACAGCTGATATACCTATTGGCATACTTATAAAGATATAGATCTAAAGCTTACCCTATATAACGCATGAACGCATACCAATAACGCATGCAGTGCCCCTGGATGAAAACCGAGTGCTTTTCAAGTTTTCCAAATCCAGTTAACGGCAATATAAAACTATGTCAACACAATAGTTCAATGTAGGTACACCCAAGGACACAATGCGTCTCCAAATTTACTCTATTAAATTCCATCCTCGGCACAGAAGGTTATTATCTCTTAAGAACACTTTACACCCTTCAGATAGACAATACAACCCATGTACCACCGTGTACTCTGTTTACACGCGACCGCTTGCACTGAGCAGCGGGTACGAATAGCGAGTACTCATGTCTTAATATCAGCGTCACATTCCGTATAATCATGCATGCTCTAGCCTGTTGCTTGGACCTGCAGTGACACTATAGGCACAAGGGCATGCTAGGGCATGATTCGAACTTGACCTGTCCGTACCTTAGCTGTCACTAGGCAGGGTTTATTAATATATTATAGTGCTTTGTCGGGTGTATTGCATTTTGAACTACCCATGAGTAAATATAACCCGATTAACGAGCTACGTGTTTGGGGCTCGAGAGTGGCGTCATGATTCGGAAGGCGATAGATGACCCTGTCAAGTGTAATGGGGATTCCTTTGTCGACTGTGAAAATAAATTGTGATGGGTCGGTGTCACACTTCATTATAAGGTTTCGCTCTATTGTAGTGTGTGTTTATTAGAAATGGAATTATAAAACTGCAACCGGGATAAAATCATATTACAGGCTCTGAACGTTGAAATCAATGCACTAGCCGTGGGTACATACGTTTAAAGTATTAACGTTATGGTTAATCATAGTTCGGTCATATTAAGGTGTTGTTAATTTGGCTTAGCGAAGAGGGTAAAAAAACCAGCAGTAGAGTGAGTGAGTTGGGTTTAACGCTTTGAACAGTATTCCAGTTATATCACGGCTTAATGTATGAAGCCCGATTGATGCAGGTCTATGACGTTTACCACTTCGGTGTTTGTTTGTTTGTTTGTTGTTTAACGCCGCACACAGCAATATTCCAGCTATATGACGGCGGTCTGTAAATAATCGAGCCTGGACAGGCAATCCAGTGATTGACATCATGAGCATCGATCTACTCAATTGGGATAAGATGACATGCATCAACCAAGTCAGCGAGCCTGACCACCCGATCCCGTTAGTGGCCTCCTAAGACCAACATAGTCGCCTTATCAGCAAACCTTAGTGCACCGTATGATTCCGGGTTAGAATTGGTCCCAGCTTGTCGTACGAAGCGACTGTATGTATCGGGAGGTCAACTTGATTGATTGCGTGTCATCGTAACCAGTTACCATGGAACATTGCTCATAGTGTCATACTACTCAAAAGAAATTAAAGAACATCCAATTCTTTCACATTACTATTGTTAATCAATCATGCCATCTTACCAATAAACGTCTTTTGAGTAGTATAACATTTTCAAGTTTGTCTGCTCAAGTATTTAAAGGCCGCCGTATAGTTGGAATATTGGTGAGTGCGGCGTTACACAACCTACAAAAAACGGTACCTTTCTCGGTCAAAGATATCTATGTAATTCTGTACAATAATGCCTTTGTCGTAATCAGAATGCGATACTAATACAATCCAGTTTGACTATTACTTTAAGTTAAACAGAGCACGGTTCTCCAGGAGCTGTGAACGTCTGTCGACAGACATCGGCCTTCGGGCTGTTCGCGAGCTTCTTGTTTTGAATTCCTGTACGGTTGTTTTTCCTCTCGTGAGTAATGGGATTCTCAAGTAGAATGTATCACAAAACATAAGTAAGAAAGTCAACACAGGCTGAAGCGTTGGGCGCTCAGAGACAACGTCGTCTGTTTGGGTGTGCCAGACTGCGCGCCGGGATGCAGGAGAGGTATACTGTATTAGTTTGTCTCACTAACCATATACGCTCGTACAAGGGAGCAAGGGTGGCAATGCAGAGTTGCGTCCCTTGGGTTCGAATCCCGGTTCGCCCCGATTATGTTTCTAGGTTTGTCAGCACCATACCCGTGCTTGTGGGTTTCACCAAAATGGCAAACGTCTCAGACCTGATTTAGATCTAAATGACGCAAGTCTTGATTTTCCACAGATTCGGATTCTGAATCTCCCATCTCAATGGGTCTCCTTTTCAAGTTAAATAGAGTCGTTTGTTTCTTCCAAAATTATTTTTTTATCAGAGACTAAGCGTTAGTCTGGAGAATAGAGAAGTATTGACCTTTCTCAATGGCGTCTACTTTCGGCGTGTTTCGATGACATCAGGCAGGAAAGGATTAAACATTCCATAGCTTTAGATTTTCCGGCCATTGTTGATGATAGTGCAAGGAATGGCCCTCTGTCCCCTGTGATTGTCCTCCAGCATACCTTCACACCGTGATTAGGTATTTGCACCTGTTGACCCCGGAAGGAGTATGTTTTTTGTTTAACTTTGTTCGTATGTAAACAGTACCTAATTCAGCGTATTTGAACTCTGGTGAGACATACGTCTCGTGCGTAATTCGTTACATTGAAAGAAAATAGCTAACTTTTTGACCTGATTGTTTCTGAATTGGCGTGTTTCTGTTACTGAATTTGCGTGTTTGTATGTGTTGTTGGTGTGTGTTTGCGTGGCCGGTCGTACACGAATTAGCTGTTTATAAAATACAATTTGTAAGCGAGTGAGTGTGGTTTTACGCCGCCTTCAGCAATATCACGGCTTGGGACACGAGAGCCTGAGGGAATGCTTTAGCCACAAGCCCACCACATCCACCGCCTACCACAACCTCGTGTTTATGTACAATTGGTTATGTTCGCAGTGCATGCTACTGAATTTGTCTGGAAATGGATATAGCGGGACAGTGTCTTTTGTAAATCACAGTTGAACCTCCATATTTCGAATCGGAGTAATTATAAATTCTCTGCATTTTCAAGACATATTGCAAATATACGGCCATAACATACGTCTGTGGTGACAAAAATACAACATTATTTGCCATACATGTACATTAACAATAATATTATGGTATAGATATCTCTAACACCTATACACAAAATATAACCGATATTATTCAAAGGCGGTTATTTAAAAAAATATTCCACACATGTCTAAATGTTAGTTCAGTCGGTTCATGTCATAGGTTTGATATAACGGTACATTCTTTGTAAACAGGTTCGAAATAAAGAGAAAATATATGTGCGTAGAAAAGGTGTTATAAGTGAAGTAGAGGAAACTACGTTTATAACGAACACGCTTATAACGAACTGACTGGTATTTCGAACTGTTTTTTTTGTCCCGACCATTTGGTGTATATATGCTTATAACGAACTATGGTTATAACGAACTAAAATTATTGATTCTTTTGGGTTCGTTATAACCGTAGTTTACTGTACTATGTATTTATGATAATTCAACAGCAAGGAGACGAACAAACGTCAGCCATCATATTTCCATATACGTTTTAACAACTTCTCTTGTGTAAAGGATAACTCGCAAAACTAACAGACCAAAAATATTTTTTTAAATCTATCACAAAATAACGTCAACGTACATTCCAAGCATCTCCCACGACAATGTCATGATATGAAATGAGACGCCATTTCATTGAAAGTAAATACAATATGTTCATATTTCCATCCCAATATAATTTGCTGGCAGAAATCCGAACAAAGGCGTATTCGGCGTGTTTCCTCGCCCAGGTATTTCTAATGGAACACCTGCATCTGACGCGACCTGACACCTATATCATGAATCACTCACACTCCTCAAATAACGCTGTAACCAGGTCACAAGTAAATAATCTTCGCTATGCACCTACGTTACGAGTGAATTCAAATATTGATGTCTATTGTTAAATGAAAGCCTTTAGCGTTAGGTGACCTACATTGATCTATGTTAGTAAGATCATTGCTTCAGATATACCATGGCCGCACTGCACAATGATGTAGATTGACACTGTGATACCACATATCTGTATAGAGTCACTGAGTTCAACGTGATGTTTGCTTTCTGTCATATGAATACGCCTCGGTTTGCGTGCACCGTGCTTAATTAACTTACGGTTAGTTGTAATATGTAGCCTTTCTGATTTCGATTGTTACGGGGGGCACGGGTGGCCCAGTCGTCAAAGGCGCCGCGATTCGCTGTGCAGAGTTGCGTCCCTTGGGCACGCCAGAAACCTATGATTGTGGGTTCGAATCCCGGTTCGCCCCGATTATGTTTCTAGGTTTGTCAGCACCATACCCGTGCTCGTAGGTTTCACCGAAGTGGTAAACGTCTGAGACCTGCATCACTTCGGGCTTTCCTCCCACATTAAGCTGGCACGCCGTGATATAACTGGAATACTGTTAAAAGCGGCGTTAAACCCAACTCACTCACTCACTCCATTGTTACGAGTCGATTCCCAAGTTAAAACAATATGTTAATCCGAAAATATGTACGTGAAAGAATTTATTGTGAAACAAAATTAACTAGGTGGACAAATCAATACAAATTACGTAGCAATTACAATAGCAGTACACAATAGAGTGGTAGTACAATATTCTATGGCAGTATAAAATCTAAGAGCAGTGGAAATGGCAATGACAATCACAAGAATAATAATCAGCTCCCCGCAACATTGGTCAAATTACCGAGATAGGCCTAAGTTGAACACATTGGTGAAAAGTGATCTTCAAACGAAAGTTGGTCTCGCTGTAATGTCAGATGAAGTGTGAGATGAGACAGAGACGCGCCCGCTCCATTAATATAGTCTAACCCGCTTCCAGCACTTTCTACACAGTGCCAGTAACAGAATATTCCACATGTTTCTATAACGCTTGACATCCATTCATGCTATTCCGGAAGTTTACAGATAATTCGAAGATATAAATATAACTTCAGCACCACAGCTTACATAAAATGGTACAATAACTACATTTCTGACAACTAATCATTGTCCGAGAACGATGCATTACACTTCTACTAAATCTCAAGAGAAACTATTTAATACAGTTACAAAATTTAATATTGTTTTGCAATAAATTACACTGCCCAAAACACCATGAAAATGACTGTCATTTGAAAGGGACAACGTGTGTTTTTGTTAGGGAGAGTAGAGAGCCCCTCTCCCCAACCCTATGCACCCACACCCATGCTGTTGTATTGACGCTCGCATGGATGTTGGGTTTTTTGCTGTTGTTGTTTTGAGTTTTGGGGGTTTCTTTTTGTTTAACGCCTTACTCAGCAATATGCCAGGTTACTAGTATGTGACGGCGGTCTGTAAATAATCGAGTCTGGCGTGTCAGCTTGAAGTGCGAAAGCCCGATTGATGCATGTGTCACACATTTACCACTTTGGTGTATGTTTGTTTGTTGTTTAACGCCGCACTATACAATAATCCAGTTATATGATTGCGGTCTGTGAATAATCAACTCTGGACCAGACAATCCAGTAATTGACACAATGAGCATCTATCTACGCAATTGGATACGTTTACATGCATCAACCAAGTCAGCGAATCTGACCACCCGATCCCGTTAGTCGCCTCTTACAAGCACTGGTTGCTCTAGACACGGAATCCTCAAGAGGAGCCTGGCATCGATGTATAATACATCAGTGTTCGAAATACCGAGTGTCCGAGACGGGTTGATTTCAACTCGGGCTGCCAGATTTTCAAATCCCCCTGCCCGACGGTCGGGTTATATTTCATATGTGAAAATATTCAAAATATTTCCCGATGATAAGCATTAATTCACATGTAAAAATGAATGATAAAATGTAACCAAAAAGAAACCCCGTTAGCTTATCCTGAGAAACATATGATTATAGTGGGCAGGCAGGTTTTGGTCAGGGCGGGCAAGTATTTCAGCTAGCCAGTCCTGTGGTCTGGCTGAAATTTTTGGGAGTTTCATACCCTGAATACATGAATGTTATTTTATCACCACTGAAAAGTGGTTTCAATGTCATAAAGTGTGTCAGTGAATGCGGTTGAATACATCACACAGCAACGTTATGGCAATAACACAGCAGCGTGTAAGGAACCATGATTCCATGCTCATGGGTTTCACCAAAGTGATAAAGATCCGCATCACTTCGGGCTCCATCCCCACACCAAGCTAACACGGCATCATAAACTGAAATACTTTTTAATGCGGCGTTTAACCAAGCTCACGCACACGTTCATAAAACCCTATATTCTGAAGCAGTACTTTCTAGAAGACATCGAACATTCGTCAAAGAATGAACACATCGCCATACTAAATCACTCCACATCCAGCTAACTTTACGTCCGTTCTAAAACGTATGGATTGTTGGGTTTCAATAGATAAACAGACTAGAATTGTTCTGTTTCCTCGCTTAAGAGATAACGCTAACAGTAAAGACTGAGACAGACAGGAGAATCCACGTGTGGTTTTCTCGTTGTGATAAAGACGAAGGACGAGAGGGAAGGCCTGTTTACATCCCTGGCAGTGTAGATTATGTCGTCCTGGGTACCTGCAGTCAGTCGAGCGGGGGCAGCCCACACTCCCTGATAGGGGGTCGGTGTAGTTGAACGCTTTATCGTACAGCTGATAAGGTTATTGTATTAATGGATCTTACACCATTGTTAATCTGAAGATTTAATCCTTGCATTGTTAGTCTAGACATTATCTTAATATGAAGATATGATATAGAAAATGAAGCGTACAAGTATTCAATAACACAATTATGATTTTAAACATAATTAAGTACATCTGACGAATCATTGATTAACGCAGCTTAATTTTGTAAAGAAGCGTATAGGATTCATAGATCAAACATGATGCTGTAAAAATATCTTCTAAAATTGCTCACAAGTTCTACATGTTTGTAAGGTTTGGTACAGATTATGTTAGAGTACACGAGTATGGATATTTCAAGGTTGGTGCAATCGGAGTCAACACTTTCTATAAAATATATTAATAAAAAAACGAAATTAAAAAATACCGTTAGGTGAAACATGTGTAATGCGGGCTGGACTACATTAGTTTACTTCTGCGCATGCGTGCATGTGATATGAAACCAAGTTTATATCTCCACGAGTTCGGCAAACAGACACCGTGTGAGGTCCTACTGGGCCCGCTATTGTTTATAGCAACTCAAATTGAAACATATTTCAAAGAACGCGATGCACATTCATGTTGATATTTCCTCCCGCTAGACAGCCGGGGTACTCCGCCTGTTCATAAACAACTACTGTCTTGTTATTGCTCGTGTTTGATGTTTCCCTGCCACAGATAACTGTCACAATAATCACACATGACAAACTACACGCTGTAGATAGAACAAACGTCAACACCGGAGCATTAGTCTTGATTAGCTACCGAAACAGATTCCACTGTGCGTGAAAGGCAAGGAAACATAGCGGTGAAAATAACATGAATAGATCACTGAAATGATACGCAATAACCACACGTCAACAAATACACACCAAATACATTATTTATTTTTTTATCAAATTATACAAACCACTTGTTGCTGAGCACCTTTATGTTTGAGAATTTATTTTCTACAAATGGATGTTCTTCAAAATACCGATGAATATTGTAAGTACTGTAAACTACGGTTATAACGAACTCAAAGGGACTACTAATTTTAGTTCGTTATAACCGTAGTTCGTTATAAGTATATATACAGCATAACTACAGCAAATGGTCGGGACCAAAAAAGTAAGTTCGTTATAACCGTAAGTTCGTTATAAGCGTATTCGTTATAACCGTAGTTTACTGTATGCGTATATATATTGAAATTGTTAAGTGTGCGAAAGTTGATGTCTGACTGAACTGAACTCCATGACAGCAGTGAAGGTCTAGGAGGTTTATGAAGTAAAATGACCAGGAACAAAGGGAATGTACGAACATGGGGTCGGCATAGCCACAAGTAAATTGTTACAGGAATAGCGTTTTACTCTTTTTAGGAACGGTGTCTACTTCAGTGAAATCCAATCGTGGCGCAATGTGTCCCCTTTTACACTGGTTCACATCACGACGATGCCAGTACACGGACAAAGAATGTTCGGATGTTTTTTCTATAGTTTTGATAAAAAGTCTTTAAACTGAACCGATACACGTAACAGTTAATAAACACTTGGTTATTCAATCGCTCTCTAGCAACAATACACGTCTTCGAACGTTAAGAGCATTGTTTGTTCCCCTATGGTCTATCAAAGAAGTTGCATCTGTTCAATACACTACATCTCCTGTTACTTATATTTATAAAGTATTAATGGCAATGACGCCGATTGTAATCAGAGAATGGATATGATTATACGATTCATTCATACCTATGGCATTCTGACTAGAAAATGATGGGGTAGCCCAGTGGTTAAAGCGTTAGCTCGTCAGGCTGACAAACCGGGTTCGATTCCCAAAATGGGTACACTTAATGTAGCCATCTCTGGTGTACCAGTAATATTGGGATTGTGCTAAAAAATGTCCCGCTCACTGATTAGAAACGATATAACCTATCACACAAGCTTTAGGTTTGAAGCGTTTATCATCCCTACTGTGCGCTCCTGCCTGCTTCAATTTCCCCTAATAATCACTTAATTAATGAGATGTGTGGGAAGACTCTAGACGTTATCGGCCACAGTTGGCGCAGTGTGTTGCAGTGTTACCGTCACCTGGCCCTGGGCACATGCACACTTAGAACGCTGGCAAGCTAATCATTTCACATCTTAATATTACTGTGAAATTAGGTTAGAACAGTTTTGCTTCACTTGTTGTGTGTGCAGGTGGTTGATGATTAAGAAGCAGAGGTTGCCCACGGTATTATGGTTTTGCATGTTTGTTTGTTGTTTAACGCCGCACTTAGCGATATTCCAGCTTTATGACGGCGGTCTGTAAATAACCGAGTCTGGACCAGACAATCCAGTGATAGACATCATGAGCATCGATCCACGCAATTGGGATACGATGACATGCACCAACCAATTCAGCAACCCTGACCATCCGATCCCGTTAGTCGCCTTTTACGACAAGCAAGGTCACCTGTTACGCCAAGCATGGGTTGCTGAAGACCTATTCTAACCCGGAACGTCACGGGTTCACAATATGTAACCGTGTTTACATTTCTTAGGTTTCCAAACAAGAACGACTCTGTTAATTGGTGAAACCATTTGTGTTTCATCCAGAACGTCTTTGAATATTCTGTGCATTAAAATGAGTGAGTTAGAGTTTTAACGCCACTTTAAACAGTATTCCTGGAATATCACGACGTGTCAGCTTAAAGTGGGAGGATTGTGAAGTGATGCCCACGACACCCACGAGCACGGGTATGGTGCTGACAAACCTAGAAACATAATCAGAGCGAACCGAGATTCGATCTCACAATCATAGGTTTCTGGCGTGTAAGATGGACGTAACTGGCACAGCTAATTGCGGCGCCTTAGACATACTGGGACCCCATGCCCCCACTGTCCATCAGGCTATTTTTACAGTGTGTATGTTTGTGAAAAGCACGAACCTTATTTTGGAGGCAGTTTAGAAATACGCCCCTCCCGAAACATGTAACAGAAATATCTAAACATGAAATAGGTCAACGATGACCTGTCTGGATGGTTATCGCTGTCATACCTTGAATATAGTAACGTTGGTTGGTTGGTTTGTTGTTTAACGCCTCACTAAGCAATATTCCAGCTATATGACGGCGGTCTGTAAATAATCGAGTCTGGACCAGACAATCCAGTGATTGATATCATAAGCATCCATCCACGCAATTGGGATCGATGACATGCATCAACCAAGTCAGCGAGCCTGACCACCCGATCCCGTTAGTCGCCTTTTACGACAAGCATAGTCACCTTTTACGAAAAGCATGGGTTGCTGAAGACCTATTCTACCCCGGAATCTTCACGGGCCGAATGTATTAACGACGCCCATGTCATTTATAGGGAAGGTGTGGTGAATGCGATGCGGGTGATTATACAAGACTCTAAAATATTTATTCCATGCCAAAGATATGTTTAATCACGATGTCCTTAGGTGACCAGTGACTGTAAACAAGATAGTATATCTCTCTTGGGCTGCGCCATGGTGCCATTTTCAAACGATATGTATTACACGTACACTTGTTCACCTGAAATATCACATTATCTTTGTATGCATCTTAATTTGTTTAAAATACAAATGGTCTTTTTGATAAAAAATTAAGCTGTTTGGACATTTGTATACCCAAACTTGTACTTGATAAGGCGATATCAGATGAAAAACATATCACCTAACATTTTTAGGAGATAGTAACTTCTGATCTTCAAAAGAGCAATGTTTGTGATGACAACTACACTCGTATGCTACTCCACTTTTGATAAGGATGTTTTCATCTTTTATCTTTACGCACAAACTGATTCTAATGACACGTGAACATTTAAAATAGAATGACATGCCTGATTTGCAATTTTATAAAAATATATATAAATTTTAAGAATTGATCATAAGTCACGATTTTAGGAAGGTTTTCAATAAATCACGGTATTCGTATGTAAATGGTTAATTAGAAACGCCCTGAAATTGTTCACGATTTTTCTAAGATTTTTCTTCAAACTACCACGTCTGTAAATCATCTCACAGGGCGAAACTCTATCTCTATGATCTGGGATGATTAAAAACGAAATTAATACTCACATAATACCCCACCCTCGATATACACTTAAGATAAGTATATAAATTCTGGCACGATGTCTATAAACGCTCACGATCTGACGTTAACGTGTGTACACTTGTATTCAAGCTCAACAGAAACTCCCGTTGTGAATACTGTTTATTACATATATCTGTATCTGTGTATGTAATAGGTTCCCCCATTCCCCTGTTTAACGTTTCCCTCCCCGACAGCTGCTTGAAGACTATACACCTGATAGCCGTGGAGTGATCATGCGTCAGCAAAGTCTTTATCTTAGCAGGATGATCTGACCAGGTGTTGTGGAGCCTTGTATTATGGCTACATCTGCCTCTGGTGGTATGGGCTGATGGTCAAGGATCCGATATGTCTAATTAACAACAGGAGATGGTTGGCACTTGTGGTCAAGCCCTTAATACGTATGGTAGACACCATTTCGTTATGAACTTGGCGTAGATCGTGACCTTGACGCGTAACCTTGGCTTCTGTAAGTGATGCCGATAAGCGGTTAGCCGTTTTGTTTACCGGATTAATAATGGCAACTGTTGGGGTGTTGTTTTAGGAAAGGATTTTGGGATTATGGAGATGTTGTATTTAGGTGGTGTTTAGGCTATGAGGCGATAGCTGATTTCATGATTTCAGACCCTAAACGTGTTAAGATACAACACAGCAAATGTGCAAACCGATTATGATTGAAACTCTTTCCTAAACATGTCTTTTGTGTTTACATTCTTAACCCATTTTGGTTGAAGTTGTGAGTTATACTAATTTAATAAGTGATATTTACTAATCTTCAGCAGCTTCGTGCAACCTACCAGGCAGGATAGTAAATTCGTTGTTTACTAACCTTCTGTCCGCTGTTACTAATTAAGTTGGTAGAATTCACAAGTAGGTTTATTTCTCATTGTATACCTAGGGTTATTTGATGACGTATATGTATAAATCGTTTGGACAAAGTTTCATTAGACAGCCTAGGCTTAACTTAATTGCGTAGATCGATAGTCATGATGTCGATCAATGGATTGTCTGGTCCAGACACGATTACAGATATCATAAAGATGGAATAGTACCGAGTGCGGCATTAAACAACAACAAACACACAACAAACTGTACTTAAACTACATGTGAAAACACACGAAAACAGTCTTAAACTTTTCTTGATTAAGATAAGAGCGGTTTTGTTCATATTTGCACGCGCATGTATAGTTATGGATACTGGTACCCGTGTAGAAGTTTGTGTGTCAACAGTTGAATAGTTGCGTTGACGTTTGTGTCGGGAACAGAGCTAACCAACAGATTTAAGGTGTAATAAATAATAATAATAATAAAGTCCATTTATACTGCGCCAGATTCCATTCACCACGTTAATGCTCATGGCGCTTCACAGTTTTAGCAAATAGTGCTGATGAAAGGGGAGTAGAGTTGATAGTGTTTCAGATACCTTTTCAGATGAGCCTTAAATGAAGAAAGGGGCGGTCGGGTAGCCCAGTGGTTAAAGCGTTCGCTCGTCACGCCGAAGACCCGGGTTCGATTCCCGACATGGGTACAATGTGTGAAGCCCATTTCTGGTGTTCCCCGCCGTGATATTGCTGGAATATTGCTAAAAGCGGCGTAAAACCATACTCACTCACTCACTCATTAAATGAAGAAAGCGATGGCGACAGCTATAGATCAGATGGTAGTTTGTTCCATAGGTGTATCCGTTTTGAACATAGGTAGTCTTCTTGAATGAATGTAACGCTAATGTCTTGGTTCTGATCCCAAAATACCACGCTTCTTCCCAGTTAAGGGTCGTCTACAGTCACCAACTACACGTTTGGCATTTACAGGAACCAGCTGAACAAATCTACTTGACATTTTATCAGACCCGTGTGAAGCCCGACCTGCGTTACTACGCTATCATGCCGGTTGTCTATGTTACATATACCTTTGTATCACACAGAGACTACGTCCGTCCGAAGAATGTTAAGATATCTATTTCTCAGGAAACATTGACCTCGCAGATTTTCCACCTTTCGCTGAAGACGTTGAACGTCAAGGTAGCCTATGTGAACGTCACTATTTATCAAGGTCAAGGTCACATATTTAACTCATGTCATATGGATATATAAGAGTTTGATCCATTATTGTATTCAATAAACCTTTAACATGAATGGTAGATATTAACAATGTAACATTACTAAAATACGATATCAATCGCTCCCCTTTTCGCGAACACCTGGTATCATCACTGTTTGATAGTGATTCATAAACACATGTTCATGATACAGTCGGAATCTCATTATCGACTTTATTTATTATCGACTATATTTATTATCGACAAGATTTCTCGTGGCTTTGGAAAGCGTTTTGTCGCTTATATTATATTAATCATATAGCCTTAGTATGATGTAGGTTATATGAACGACTCCCTTTCTTCTAAATCTTGTGTGGTCTTATTCATGTAACTGTTATCCTTATGAAATATTTACGACAATATTTTATCGAAAAGATCTTGTAAAAGATATCCGAGGAGTCGTGCCATGTTTAATTAGCTCATATTTGTTTAAAGAGACCACACATTTCATAAGTTTACGCGTTTACAAACCGTTTTTATTTTCCAAACTAAAGTCAAGCACGTCGTAACAGTGTAAAACCGTAGAATGTGTATATGACTGCCAACACTACAGACATCAACAGTAGGGATCCGCACAGACAGCCAGAGATTGGCAACCCTCACAACAGATATCTATATTCCCTCTGTGCTGTGTGGATGCCAGACGCAACGAGACACGCCCGCGTTATCACACTGCATCACCAAACTTAAACATCCTCTTCGACGATCATCTGATTGACTTGTGATGGGGAAGCACTGGGCGCCTGTATACCACAGGCGATGTCGGCTACTACCGGACACAGCTACTGCGTGTGGCGCCAGGATGGCAGATGGTAGTGCGCAATATTACAATTGCTGAAACACACAAAGGTTGAAATGTTATAAGTGCATATGCAGGTTGGGTTACAAGTCGGTTCAAGTCTGCTGGAACCTTGCCAAAATATGCATCTGTTGAGAATCTCAAACTGTAACCGAGTTTGTTTTTTTATTGACTGTTGAAATATAAGTTATAGTTCTTCGTTTAAGGTTGAACATCGTTCTAAATAATAATTACTAATATATATTGATACAAATGACAAGGGTGAATGACGACAAAGTTCATGTTGACTAAGTTCGTGTAGGCTGTGTGGTCTGCTATTTTCTCCATTATGGAAATACTAGTGCTGATGCGGCTCGTTGTTTCAGTGGAACTAGTATTCAGATGGTTTACACACAACCCTCTGTGAATTTTCATTAGCAACATAATTAGCATCCGAACCACCCCATCATAACCACCCATATACTCTCTCATACATATTCTGAAACAAATTTTCCGAAAACTCCAATCAAGTCTACACAGCTTTGGCAAGTCTAGATTTCTACAGTTCCAATTTATAAAAATGAAGAGATTATCTGGACTCCTTTTAACTATATATTAAGAGAAATATCATCTTAAAAAATAATATCAAAAACTAAATGGTAGTCTATAACTACATCATTAAGAAAACAGATAATGCACTATGAAACGCCAAGACCAGAGACTAACCAGTCTCGATTACACGCCGAAACAGATTTCATGGGGCGTAAAAGGAACATAGCGGTGAAAATTATATGAATGGGTCACAGAAAATCAATGACACCAGGTGTTCGCGAAGCACCTTCTTCCTTATATTCTTCCCTTGTCCGCCAGATATCTAAATGAGGTGACCTGTCATACAATCCACATTAGGATCCACAAGGATCCTAACAATACCTAATGAAATAATATGTGTTAATAATTAGTAAAATATTATTGAAATATAATCAGCAAATCGAACAGTATGCCACGAGCACTGACACCTACAGCACCAAACGTTCCTTCTTTGTCCTTGGGCATCTCGACTTTGAAGTCTACAAAAACAAACCTGTTTGCATGTGGAAATAAACACACTTGAATCTCTCCGTGATGGGCTATCGTGTGACACGTTTATCTGTCTGGGAGCATGCTCTTGGATGCTATGTGCTGATAGACGGGGATAAGGCGTTACCATGTACGCTACTTCTTCGGGGGGATCTGATAAGAGGTAATTACAAAATAACACTGACACATTTAATATGAAAATCGTATCTCACAAAACCACCTGTCGTTTTAAGTAAGAACCTTGTTGCCCAGTAATGATGGTCGTATGGGAACGATGTCATTTTCCATGGTAAAGAGACACGGACAATTGGTGTCTCATTTGGTTTGTTCTTTGACTGTACGCTCAATTTCCCTATTGGCGTTTTGAATTTATCTATTGTTGAGTGTGTGCCCTTCTCTCGGTGGAATAAACGGATTTTAAGTCGATATCAAGTTATTCCAGGGTTCCTATAGTTTTTCTTAATGGTTTAAGGGGGCACGGGTGGCCCAGTCGTCTAAGGCGCCGCGATTCGCTGTGCAGAGTTTCGTCACTTGGGCATGCCAGAAACCTATGATTGTGGGTTCGAATCCCGGTTCGCCCCGATTATGTTTCTAGGTTTGTCAGCACCATACCCGTGCTCGTAGGTTTCACCGAAGTGGTAAACGTCTGAGACCTGCATCACTTCGGGCTTTCCACCCACATTAAGCTGACACGCCGCGATATAACTGTAATACTGTTAAAAGCGGCGTTAAACCCAACTCACTCACTCACTTTATGGTTTTATGGTTATATCCCGTAACCTGAACAATCATGGTTTCTTGCTGGGTATATCGCTACATATACTTCAATATACAATCGTTATGAAAACTAATTCAGGGTGTGGCGACTGTGTTTAAATCCAGTTCATTTTAGGTTCTATCAATCTACTTGTAAACCTCAATCTTTAGAAATAGACATATCGGCTTATACATGAACCAGGGGTTTGGGCCATTGCATATTAATCATCGTGTAGCCTAGTACTGTTTCAATTACAATTGCCAGATAATTGCACTCATCGCGGGGGAGATATTATAGTTGATCTTAGTAGTACAAAATAGATCATGGGATGGGCTCGACATGCGCAGTTCTATGTACTTGCTTGGAATTTTTTCTCTCGGACTAAGTGTTTTTTATTTTTAAGATTCAAACGTTTTACTTGCAACAGCTGTCATGCATATGCCTTTGAAGATCAAACGTCTTGATAATATCATTTTTTGATGAAATATCATTGGTTCTTGAAATGTTTTTGATAAAGTGTTACTATTTAACGCGAAGAAGTGTATAAATTTCAATTGAGATATTTCTAGTCCTGCACCATGACCGTGGAATATATTTATTTTATGAAAAAAAAATACAAAAGCAAGTCTAGCCAGCTCAAGCTAGCTCTGAAATCAGCATAGGGAATTTTTATTTTATTTTTAGAGTCAAGAAGGATATTGTGTAATATAAGATTTCAGAGACTAAATGTTAGTCTAAGATATCCCAATCGTTGGGATTTGGGGAGATGTTTTCAGATAAAGTATTAATCGTATCATGTTTATGCAACGGTGCATTGTTTATATTTTCTATGAATGAAAAGGGATGTCGCACTGCTAATGATGCACTGTGGAACATTTCGATGAAATCAAAATCACACGACGAGTTACCAAACCAGATTACCCCATTAAGCATGGCAAAGGAAATTATTGTGACAGATGGGTTTTATGTCTTTATTTTTTTCCTTATATCCATGCGTACTGAACTCGTTACAGAATATCAATCATGTTAGTGATTATGGCACTGGCATCTGCCTTTCTACGGATATGAAGGTGTCTAACGCGGGAACACAAGGCACCTGTTGTTTTACCCCACCGACGTTTGGTCAAGGGCATCGTCCCGCAAATAGATCTTAGCACCGCGACTATCAGAAAATGACAGAGACGTAAAAGACATTGCTGTTAAAAAGACTAGAGGAAATTCTGATGTCCATGGATGTACACAGTGTACATACCACTCGCAACAATATCTGACGTGAAGGCCCTTACAGTCAAGGTTATGCTGGCTGTAGGAGCAGGTGCAAGAATCTTAACACTTTCTTCCTGATAGGGATAAACGGCAGTGCCAAGAAATGCATTAATGTCCTTTAGAACGACCGCCACAACACACTCTAACCTACAGGTTCAGTGTGTGTATAGGAACAACGGGATCCAATGCTGCATATTTCTTTAATGTCACACACACCTTGAAGATTACGGGGCTGAATAGACACTCAGTACCTCATGATGCACAAGATTCGACTAAAATTAGGAAAGGCGGTTAGAAAATGTGTCCGCGCTGATCGTGTGTCACTGTACCATAATTGTTGCTGATCATGTACCATTGTTCCCCGACCGTTGCTGATCATGTACCATTGTACCCCGACCGTTGCTGATCGTGTGCCCTTGTATCCCGATCGTTATCGTGTGTCATGGTAACGCGATCGTTGATCGTGTGTCACTGTACCCCGATCATTAATGATAATGTCTCACTGTACCCCGATCATTGATGATCGTGTGTCACTGTACCCCGATCATTGATGATCGTGTCTCACTGTACCCCGATCATTGATGATCGTGTGTCACTGTACCCCGATCATTGATGATAATGTCTCACTGTACCCCGATCATTGATGATCGTGTGTCACTGTACCCCGATCATTGATGATCGTGTCTCACTGTACCCCGACCGTTGACAATCGTGTGTCACTGTACCCCGATCATTGATGATCGTGTCTCACTGTACCCCGACCGTTGACAACCGTGTGTCACTGTACCCCGATCATTGATGATCGTGTGTCACTGTACCCCGATCATTGATGATCATGTGTCACTGTACCCCGACCGTTGACAATCGTGTGTCACTATACCCCGATTATTGATGATCATGTGTCACTGTACCCCGACCGTTGACAATCGTGTGTCACTATACCCCGATTATTGATGATCATGTGTCACTGTACCCCGATCATTGATGATCGTGTGTCACTGTACCCCGAATATTGATGATCGTGTCTCACTGTACCCTGACCGTTGACAATCGTGTGTCACCTCCCCGATCATTGATGATCGTGTGTCACTGTACCCCGATCATTGATGATCGTGTCTCACTGTACCCCGACCGTTGACATTCGTGTGTCACTGTACCCCGATCATTGATGATCGTGTCTCACTGTACCCCGACCGTTGACAATCGTGTGTCACTGTACCCCGATCATTGATGATCGTATCTCACTGTACCCCGATAATTGACAATCGTGTGTCACTGTACCCCGATCATTGATGACCATGTGTCACTGTGCCCCGATCGTTGCTGAGCGTGTGTCACTATACGCCGATCGTTGCTGAGCGTTTCCCTAATCATGGAGTTGTATATGTATATACAAAGGATATCGGCTGCTGCATATTACATAATTAAGTAAGACGATATATAACGTTATCAAGAACACAGATTATGTGTCCATTATTCGTGCCCCCTGCCTATCTCGTACAGACACTCATTCACACGCACTCCGTTGTGACTTGTTACTTATTATGTGTTATTCCTTGGCCGCGATTGAATTTTCATAACATGCAAGCACTGAGTACGACATTTATCCAACCTGCGCCAAATTATGTTTTGCAAGAACATGTTGATTGATGCAATACCGACTTGTTTTAACACAACCCTCTCTAACGTGGAATCTACTGCTGATGATGTGGCTGTGATGAGCACCCTGCATTAGTAAGCCAGCGAATACATACAGGGTACTGATGTTGTTAACATGCTCCGTGTGTTGATAATACGTTATATCTTGACAAGACACTCCAGCGTGAGCTATATGAGTGTATGGTCTTTGATGGTGGCCATTTCAAGTATGTAGATGTCAGATATACCATCTCCTCTTCACCTGCGCTGGTATACCTAACAATGTGGCCCTTCTAGGGCTCGGTCATGGTGGCAGAATCATAACAGCAGTTCTACAGGGGAAGAATAGACCTCATCAATCTCCTTAAAATCAGACCTTAGTTCCCCGCTACCGCTACTGCTTGAGAGGATCATTATTGGCTAATATCAAACGAATATACATTAAAACGGATGCTAGGGTCGGTCTATTTGGCAGCACAATGAACTTTGGTTGAAGCATCTCAAACACCATTTTATCTCTCTACTAATTAGCCGCGATATTACTGGAATACTGTTAAACTGTTAAACCAAACTCACTCACTCACTCACTCTACTAATTAACATTATTATTATTATTATCATTATTATTATTTATATATATATATATATGTGTGTGTGTGTGTGTGTGTGTGTGTGTGTGTGTGTGTGTGTGTGTGTGTGTGTGTGTGTGTGTGTGTGTGTGTGTGTGTGTGTGTGTGTGTGTGTGTGTGTGTGTAACAATTGCGGATTATCCTGAGTACACAGAAACGATATCTCAATTTATTGAAACGGGGACGGAACTAGAGGATGTAACATAATCTCCCTTTAACCACTTAACCATCACACACGCATACAAACTACATCATGACACAGAAAACTTATTAAATTCCCATCCATCCCCCGACTCACAAACATTCCCCCAAGGTCAATATAAACAGCAACACCAATTCTTACTGTATGAATAACTATAAGTATGCTACAAGAAAGCCTGCGTTTGAATACACACTTATGAATAGTAAATAGTGTTTGGTCCAAACTGTGCCCTGTCCCGCTGTACCTGTATAGCTATCGTAAAGAGTAATCTTGGGAAGATTGCTTGGCTGTTTCTACACCTTTTATTTTTGTTACTAAGCAACGTGGCCTCTGAGGAGCAAGGGTACATTCTTGCGACATATGAAACATATTTTACGAGGAGAGGCGGTTCCAATGATGTCTCTAATTACCCAGAAAGAGGTGGATGCGTATCAATTTGTGTTACGCACGTGTGGAAACGTGCACTTTGTGTTGCTGCGCGACTCATGGTCGTATATAGAGAATCTCACCCGAGTGTCTTTTGACATCAAATATATCAACACGAGTTGATAAAAGTGGGATAACTCCGACGCTTGCCGAGGATTTTTTCCACTTTTATCAACGAGTGTTGATATAATTGATATCAAAAGACACAAGGGTGAGATTTTATTTATCATCCAACATCATTCTTCAAACCTTTTCAGTTTGTAGACAGCAATAAGCAGTGTTAAGTGTAAAAAGTACTGCTAACAGCTTCAGTAGCAGAGCCATTAGTGATGTCATTTGATTGTGACGTCATGGTTACCATGACGTCACAATGGTCTGCAAAGCATTGTGATGCAGTTATATTGCAGCGATATCTACAGGGTAGGTGTCGCTTGATCTCACCCAAGCGATATCTCCGGTGGGAGCCAGTTTGGGATGATAAATGTATTATATAGCTTGGACAAAGGGCAGTCTTGTGGTTACAACGTTCGCTCGTCATGTCGAAGGGCCAATTTTGATGTTCACTTATGTAGAGTGTGTTAAAACCATTCACGACACCGTCGTCTTCGAACTAACCTCCTAATTGGTTTAGTGGACAGAGCGTCTGCCCGGAGAGCGAAGGTCGGTGGTTCGATCCCCTGACCGCGTCAAACCAAAATACGTGAAAGGATGTTACTTGTTTTACTCGTCCTGGCGTTTGGGAACGGTGGGTGGCCTAGTGGTTAAAGCTTTCGCCCGTCACACCAAAGACCCTGGTCAGGAGGTCCGTGGTTTGAATCCCATAACGAGACTTTTATGGCCGCTACATAAGGATTGGTCGACTTGGAGTCAGCATGATGTGTCTGAGTGGGCATCCTCTATATCTCCAGGGCCCACTTGCACAAAGCAATCTTAGCGCTAAGATTATCGTAACTCCCATACTTTAACATAGTCTTACGATGGTCTTAGCGCTAAGATCCCTTTTTGCAAATGGGCCCAGGTCTCACATTCCCGTAAATCTACACTAACCCTAGTCCCATTCACTAGGTTTTCGCGATCTTCAATTACCTGCCCTTGATTTTCATTAACATTGTACCGACCAATCAAACGTTGAGATAAGGAAAAATGGAAATGGGCAAGGGAGGTAACTCGTATTGCCTAGAAACCAAAGCAGCCGACAGTTTTTATGGACATGAAGACAAAATATTTCAAAACTATTTTTGAATGCTTTCTTTTGTGTGTCAGTCGGTTTTCAACGTTGAATTTCTCGCAAACTCTATCGGAATCGATGGGACTTGCCGTTATGAAGTTGATATAGCCAACCCAACATTGAGGCGGGTTTGTAGCTCGCATTCTGATTGGTACGTTAGACCAAGTACTCGAGCCAATCAAACTGGCTGAAGGAAATCGAGGGCGGGCAATTTAAGATCGCGAAAACCTTGTAAAATCGGTCCAGGGGTTGTGTAGATTTACCGAAATGCGGTCCCTGGAGATATAGAGGATGCTCAGTGGGTTGACCATGTTAAACTGCGACAAGCAACCACGCACGCACGCACGCACGCGCACACACACACGCACGCACACACACACACACGTACGTCGCTATGAGTGCAATAATCTTGAACGCGACATCACACCCCATTTCACCTCACCTCACCTCACCTCACCTCACCTCGCCTCGACTCACCTCACCCCACCTCACCTGACCTCTCCTTCAAACTGAAGAGTACTTGTTCCATGAAATGAGTTGGTAACGAAATGTTACCGGTTCTTCATAACTGATTCCTGTTAGCAATATTGACAAAGGTGAAACTGTCGTAATTTGTAATTTATATGATCCTAAGCATATATGTATTTAGACATTGAGACAATAACAATTATTACAAATAACTTATCAGGAGAGACAGTTTCTTTAAATGTCTCATTTGATTTCAGATCCGGAAGAGGAGTCAAGCGCATGCGCAGGGCATGCAAGAAGGAGATACAGTTGTCAGCATCAATGGCATCCCATTGAAAGGTCGCAGTCATGACGAGGCAATGCGATACGTCGATTTGTCAGGGGACGTTCTTGCCATTGAAGTATTCAGGTAACTACAGAATGTCATCGATTCTACTTTCAAAATACAACTACGTCATAGAGTGATATGTCATTGTATGTTCATATGTTTCCGTGTTTTTTCAGGTGATCAATTGACTTTGCATGTGTTTGTGACGGGTGCACCGACCGGGCGGAATACGCTCACCTTTTCGCGAACACCTGGTATCATTACTATTTGATAGTGATCCATAAACACATGCTCGTGATAAAGTCGGAATCGTACAATAGACACGCCACGTCAACAATATTTCGGTTACATATTTGCTGTCAGTTTAAGGGTGGGAGGAAAGCCCAAGTGATACATTTCTAAGACGCTTACCACCTTGGTGAAACTTGTGAGTATGGCCAGATTGCTGGCAAATCATATTCCCGAGGCAGGGTAGTTAACTGACTTTAAAAGTCCAATTTCCACCTTTGCCGAACCAGCCTGGAATGTCGTTGCTCGATCGTAGCGCCACCAGAGGCTATTACGAGTTATAGCCCTTCTATGTCCCTCCTTTTGACCAATCAGGTTCCACCTCTTATATCATTTGCATTTGCCACGCCCAGTCAAGTCGATCTGAACCTTAGTCAAGATCTCTATTGTAATATAAAGGGTCTTACCTCATCAAAGCATTTGAGCGCCTTGATGAAAAATATGAAAATATTTGGAAAACATCTGTCGATGCCAAGTTAACGCTACACATGCTTTGCAAATCCTTCAGTCGATCGAAAGCTGCACGTTGAATTCTATGTTGTTTACGAACCGGATTTCTAGTTCGTTGCGCGATTTTGATTGGACAATGCATAGACTCGTTAGTCCACCAAAATGTAACTCCGGAATTCCTGCCTAGTTCGGCAAGGGTGGAAACTGGACTTTCACAGATGCTGGCAAACCAAAAATCAGAACATAGGTCAATCATTTATTCGCAATCAGCGGATCCTGGATCAGGGACACAACTCTCCTTGGCGCCGTAGTTTAAATAAGCATCTCATTAACACAAAACGTATTATAATTGATAATTCGCATATGATTCCGGCATGCAATATAGGTGTACGTGTATTTTCAAAATGTATATGGAAACACAAATGAGGTGTCCAAAAGTACCATTAAAATGTGAGTCGAATTTGTCCACTCGTCTCGGACGTGCCTCTTTAAAAGAAACAACCATTTGCATAATAATCGCTGAATACGGGGTGGGAGCACGCTGTTCCATTTCAATCAAGCATGACTGTTAAAAAACAGTAACGCCTTAAGATCTTCCTGAGGTTATTTATTTCGCTTTAACTTCTGCCGAGATCATCTGAAGAATTATAAAGCTATACAGTGTTCAACATTGATTGTCGGATCACTGGCAAGCTCTGGCCCATTAGCAGCACATGTTTGTGGGCCGTCGAGGTCATGGTGACCCAACTTGTCCCTGAATAATGCCGAGGGGCAGATATGGGGAGTGTGGGGGATGTATTAGCCAGTGAATAACTCCAAGCTGAACCAGATGGAATATAGACAACACTGAACACTAACTCAAAGCATTACCATTAACCTTGAAGTATGCTAAGTGACAGCACATACAAGTAACCCGCACGTAGTTTGCATTTAAAGACACATGCCCAATGTTCTAAGACGTTGATATTAAATTATGAGTGAGTGAGTTGGATTTAACGCCGCTTTTAACAGTATTCCAGTTACATCACAGCGTGTCAGCTTAATGTGTGAGGAGAGCCCGAAGTGATTCAGGGTTCAGGGTTCAGACGTTTACCACTTCGGTGAAACCCACGAGCATTGGTATGGTGCTGACAAACCTAGAAACATAATCGGGGCGAACCGGGATTCGAACCCACAATCATAGGTTTCTGGCGTGCCAGAGGGACGCAACTGGTACAGCGATTTGCGGCGCCTTAAACGACTAGGCCACCCGTGCCCCCATTAACTTTTGAAAATTAGTCTATATTACTCCAAAGAAAATAAAGAGTATCCGATTATTTCTTTATTTCAGATGACAGATGACAGATGAATTATAGTAATATAAAAGAAACGGGTGTTTTTTAACTTCTTTTCAGTAGTATAGTTATGATTTGTTATGATACAAGGGGAGGGGGGGGGGGGGGGGGGTGAAATCTGATATACTGTGATAATGCTCAAAAGGACAAGCATACTGGAGTGTATATTGTGTTTTATGCAGCAGTTTTCAATATGGCAGGTACGAGAGTCGAGTCCGAGCATCGGTCCCGTTCCACAAAGCGATCCTAGGTCTACGTGATGGTAACCTTACTCCAACATAGGCTTAGGACTGTCGTAACGCTAAGATCGCTTTGTGGAACTGGGCCCTAGCATACCAGTGTTTGCAGCATGAACAGCGATCCACCTCACGGGGGTGATATTGTGCCCACCAGGGCACGTTCCAAAAAGCGCTGCGGCTTCTGGCGTAAGTCTATGTTAAAGTATGTGAGTTACGATCGTCTCAGCGCTAGGATCGCTTTGTGGAACGGGATCCTGATCATCTACGACAAGCTCTGGTTCCGTAGCTGCACATGACTTCATGGATATGACTTGGCAAGATAAACATGCGGACTGCTATTAATTCCTTATCGTGGACGTATTTACAATTCCCCTAACGTTAAATGATAAAGGGCAATGGACATATTAACACTATCTGCGTGCAGAGTTCATGGCACGTGCATTTGGTTGATGAAGCAACACACATAATGGCGTGGGTAAAGCGCACATCTGTGCTATGCACACATGTATTGGCTCTCGCGACGGGGCTGTTTATGTTTGTGCTTAATTTTGTTATATACTGAGCAAAACAATAAGGGGGTGCATATGTCATATATCTACCATTTTACCCCAACACTAGATGTTTGAAAGATCATCCAAACTACGAATTACACCACTACCTCATGTGTAATATAATTGGTAAACTGTACATTAACTGTAACGACAATGTCAGCGAACACGCCAACAAGGAGACCAATTATTCTGTGAATGTGTGTGATGACAACAAAACTACCCAAAAAAATAAAATGGCGGCTTTCCAAAGGGGCATAACTCTGTCATGATTCTGGACGTAACCCATGAGCCTGATGATGTCCGATCTCTGTAACTCTTGAGATGCAGATCTGACCTTTAAGATAGGGTGTATCTTAGAATCAAGGGAGAGTAAACAATCGTCGGTTGCACAACCAACGCAAATGTTACCACTTAACCACTGAGAGAAATAGAAATCCCGGTTTGGTTGAGCTGTAGGTGATGATGATGTTACGGAATATGGGAAAGCGGTATTCTGGAGAAGTACGCCTGAGGTATTGCTGTGATCAGGCTCCTATTTCTTAGTGGTAGTGCAAGATGGACTCCCACAGCTGATCGGGACTGACATGTGAACATTTGCTCGTTCTTGATCCTGTACCAATAGTTTCTGGGAGGAATATTTCGTTTAACGGGCATCGCGGACGTGTCCTTGCCCCGTGAAAATATAAGAAACGTAAACTAGGTGAACTTTGGAATATGCAGGGCAACGATAGATACCAGTTTAGGTCAGTATCGTGTGCATTTTGGTTGCCGCTTGCTTTCTTTAGCACTCTCTTAGTATGTCATAGTAATATATGTTTGTTGACAGTGATATTGCTGCATATGCTTGGGCGTGTCTTTATGTTTGGTCAGAGAGTCTGGGAGACGGTGGTTGTTGCGTTTGGGAAACTTGGACCCGATGTCATTGACAAAGGTTGTTGTGGTTGTATCGTTTTTCCTATCATACGACCGATTTCAATACGGAACAAATTCATTGTAGCCAATACACTTTGGCGCATTTAATGGATGTGTTACGCGAGAAGGCAAATCACGTCATGGCATTATGACAGTAACCAAGCACCATGACATAAGGGCAGCAGGGATGTCAGCGACGTCTGCACGATCTTGGATCGTAGCCAGTGTATAACGTGTCCTATTTCTCAACAATGTGATGTAAAGCCACTTCATAACCCAGCGCTTCTGGCATGGGGGGTTTTATTCTCTATTTACCTATTACTCACAACCATCAATGACGTCATTGACACAACGCCCCTCAATCAGCGAACTATGTTTCAGTACTAGAATGATAAGAGGGCATTGTACTAGAATTCCATTCTCCTTCCTGTATATGTTCTTTTCATTGTTTAATTCATGTTTTGTGATGATTTATTTATGTTTCATTGCCATTACCGCATTGAAAATAACAAGAAATATTGGCGGCTCCGTCAATGATTCATAATGATTGCATCTAGTCTACATCTAGGCGGGGCAAGGGTGAAGTGGGTACAGTGTTATACCGCTTCACGTGTATGCTTAGTAATGTATAATTATCCTAATAATGAATGTTGAGGGGAGTGTTAAAAAACGTTACACTTTATGCATCCATACATGATTATAAACTCTCACTATGCATGATCTCACTAGATGACATTGTGGAACGGTTGGTGAATCGTCTTGACCATATCAAATCACATACATATAAGAATCTCTGTTACCCTTTGACACTATTATTAGACATGTATAATGATGTGGTGACATAATATTGAGACAGGCCTTACAAATATCTATCAGCTTCCAAATTTAATTTGTATCTTAAGTGTCTCGACAAATAATATATATATTACACATTTCGTTCTAAATACTTGTTTTCTGGCTTATTTTCGCACAACCTCAAAACGTATTTTTGTGTTAGACCGTGGCTAAAAATAGGGGCGTGGTTTTCGTCGATTTGTGGTTACGATTGTGGCTTATGTAAACGTTCGTAATCAGGAAGTCCTGCCTTCATGTCAGTCTAGTTTCTGCAGCAACCTAGTCTGAGGCATGGCAATTCTCTTGATTATCGGTTTTTATATTGAGGGAGCGATGGAGTAGCCTTGGGGTTGAAGCGTTCGCTCGTCACGCCGGTAATCCAGGTTCGATTCCCATCGTGGGTACAACGTGTGAAGCAAATTCTGGGTGTGCCCCGTCCTGACATTACTTGACTATTGCTAAAACAAAACTCACTCACTCACTACTGTGGTTGCTACTTCAGCAGGGTAGGGATTTACACAGGCAGCAGGAACATGACCAGCATCACATGTCGTTCTCCTCGTGTAGGAGTGAGTATTGTACTACGCCGCCATTTAGCAATATTCTAGCAGGGACCTTACAAGTGGCCTTTACACGTTGTTATCATGTCGGCGTGTCGAGCGAACGCTTGAACCACAAGGCTACCATAAGTTAAACAGAACTTGATACTGTACAGAACTTTTTAGCAAAGAGTAAAGGGGGCGTACACAATATCTTTAAAACATACTGGAAAAAATAATTTTGCCTTGGAAGTAATGTCTTGGTAATGGTCAGCACTAAATATGGATGTATATACAGTTTCTTTCTGTAACTGTAGTATCCTAGAATGACCGTCAATGTCACATAAAAGATAAACATCTATTTTGACCAGAGCCAGTTATTTTCGTAATACGTTGCATTTTCCCTCCCCGCTCCATCGTAACTTACCGTTAGAGAACGGAGTAAAGAGCCTGTCTACATCATGCCATTAATACCCAGTGTTGTGTTTCAGGGGCAATATGCCCAGCGTCCACACCGTGGCAGGGTCCTACGCTCCAGTCATCAACGGTCACTCGTCGGTTAAGCAAGATGGCGACCGGGTGACGTCAACTACGTCTGCTTCATACGATGACGGCGTGAAGAAAGGGTCGATGCAAACACAGTCCTTTGTAGAGAAGGGCAATGGGCGGGAGACTCGCGGATTTGTCCACTCAGAACACATGTCTTCCGTAGTCCACGATGAGTGGGCACCCACTCAGGCCCCCCTCCCATCTCTGCTGGATACCAGTCTGTCCAAGCAGCCATACTCCTCCCAGCCAGTCCAGGTCCAGGTGTCCGCCATGTTCAGTGGGCCCAAAGACGATACAAAGATAGGCAATGCTTCTCCTAAAGGATACTCCAGTCAGCAGCCCACCGCCAATGTGCCAATGTTCAATGTTCGTAAAGTAACTTCATCGTCAACGACAACGAATACAAGCATGTCCACACGTCAAGAGTCGTGGCAGCCTGGCGATTCCTTTGGAGGTCAGGAACAAGTGCAGATCGGCAAGCCCGAGGACAAGAAGTACCCGACCTTCCCTCTGCCTGAGGTCAATCAAACATGGAAGCCAACCAAGGCAGCACCTCCTCCTCCGCCACCCAAGCCGGTGGTGAGGGAGTTGGGCATCACAAGAGTCCGGGACATCAAGACGGAGATGTTGTCGCCGAGGTCGTACGACGACGTTGAGGATGAGGGAAGCATAATATCGTCACGAGATGGAAGTATCTCGTCCTCCAAACACCACCACAGGCTCCCGGTGTTTGCCCCACCCGTCCAGATCAGCCTTCACGCGGGGGAGAGGGAAGACCTCTCTGGGAGGCCGCATGACCTTGACCTTGTCCGGACTATGAGTATCGAGAGCGAGATTTCCAGCCCTTCATCTTCGCTTGGTAACAGTGAGTATCATTTTTTTCAGTTCAATTATTCAGGATATTGTATAGAAACTACAGACTGTATTATTTCAACCACAGTGGTTCCCAACACGATTCAAAAACTTCCAATTTTATATTTAGGATGGAATGGAATGCGTCATTTTTTCTGCATGAATAAGGTAACATCCAGCAAAGAGTAACTCATTTCCCTCTAACTTAAAGAGTGAGTGAGTATGGTTTTACGCAGCTTTTAGCAATATTCCAGCAATATCACGGCGGGGGACACCAGAAATGGGCTTCACACATTGTGGCCATGTGGGGAATCGAACCAGGGTCTTCGGCGTGACGAGCGAACTCTTTAACCACTAGGCTGCCCCACCATCCCTTAACTTAAAGAGAGGAATAGGCTTGGGCCAAATGATACTCCGATTGATCAAGTCCCTAAAACAGTTCCTTGTTCGTATGCTAGCTCAAATTTCACGATAACTCTCAATCTGACAGTTAATAATTATCCTGTTTACATTAAGTGCGTGAGTGAGTGAGTATGGTTTTGCGCCGCTTTTAGCAATATTCCAGCAATATCACGGCGGGGGACACCAGAAATGAGCTTCACACATTGTACCCATGTCGGAAATCGAACCCGGGTCTTCGGCGTGACGAGCGAACGCTTTAACCACTAGGCTACCCGACCGCCCCTGTTTACATGAAGACAATGCCTCAGTTTCACACACAGTACGTTGTATGAATAGACTGGAAATGAGCACAGGAAAGAAACTTATTGGATCTCTTTAGTGATGAATTCAAATCGATAAGAAAAACCCTTAAAATTTCGATTGCTATAAGAAGGCAACACTTTTACAATATTTAAGCACGTTTATTAGGTAACAATTTGATGAAAACACCTGTAAATTGTTTGTTCAATCTCTTCAAACACAAACGTTAAGTTTGCCGAACAAAGTTCTCAAGAGCAGGACCAGATGAACGCTTAGTCCCTGAAATAATAATTTTGATAGGGACAAACACTTCCTATTAAATTGAAAAGGAGCCCAAGTGAGATGGGAGATTCGGAACCTGTGGAAGATCTAGACTTGCTTCATTTAGGGATATAGCATTAAAGTCAAGGCTTGGTATACGGGAAAATAATAGTGTTAATGGGCTGTGAGAGAGTCTAGAGAAGGACGTGCGTCTTGAGACATGGAGCCATCACCTGACATCCCCATACAGTCTATGCATGTCCTACTATATCCCCATACAGTCTATGCATGTCCTTCTATATCCCCATACAGTCTATGCATATCCTACTATATCCCCATACAGTCTATGCATGTCCTACTATATCCCCATACAGTCTATGCATGTCCTACTATATCCCCATACACTCTATGCATGTCCTACTAGTGAGTGAGTGAGTTGGGTCTCAGACGTTTACCACTTCGGTGAAACCCACGAGCACGGGTATGGTGCTGACAAACCTAGAAACATAATCGGGGCGAACCGGGATTCGAACCCACAATCATAGGTTTCGCAACTCCCAAGGGACGCAACTCTGCACAGCGAATCGCGGCGCCTTAGACGACTTGGCCACCCGTGCCCCCGCATGTCCTACTATATCCCAATACAGCCTATGCATGTCCTACTAACTGCCAGACAAATCTGCATGGTTCTTGCTGGCACCTACCATCACAGAGTGGGAACACATTAACCAGACTGAAATAGCATATCCCGAACATCAAGAAGCTATACTAACACTAGTTTTTTAATCCGATGCAACAGGCGGTAATATCAGCAGGCTTTAGTGTCTCTTCGTTCTATGTTGTATATACGCCGTTAGATCAGTTTCTCTCCGTTCTATGGTTGTATAAACTCAGTTAGATCAGTGTCTCTTCGTTTTATGGTTATGTATATACGCAGTTAGATCAGTTTCTCTCCGTTCTATGGTTGTATATTCGCAGTTAGATCAGTGTCTCTTCGTTCTATGGTTGTATATTCGCAGTTAGATCAGTTTCTCTTCGTTCTATGGTTGTATATATGCAGTTAGATCAATTTCTCGTCGTTCCATGGTTGTATATACGCAGTTAGATCAGTGTCTCTTCGTTCTATGGCTATATATACGCAGTTAGGTCAGTGTCTCTTCGTTCCATGGTTGTATATATGCAGTTAGATCAGTTTCTCTTCGTTCTATGGTTATATATACGCAGTTAGATCAGTTTTTCTCCGTTCCATGGTTGTATATATACAATTAGATCAGTGTCTCTTCGTTCTATGGCTGTATATATGCAGTTAGATCAGTGTCTCTTCGGTCTATTGTTGTATATATGCAGTTAGATCAGTTTCTCTTCGTTCTATGGCTGTATATACGCAGTTAGATCAGTGTCTCTTCGTTCTATGGTTGTATATACGCAGTTAGATCAGTTTCTCTTTGTTCTATGGTTATATATACGCAGTTAGATCAGTTTTTCTCCGTTCCATGGTTGTATATACGCAGTTAGATCAGTGTCTCTTCGGTCTTTTGGTGTATATATGCAGTTAGATCAGTGTCTCTTCGTTCTATGGCTGTATATATGCAGTTAGATCAGTGTTTCTTCGGTCTATTGTTGTATATATGCAGTTAGATCAGTGTCTCTTCGTACTATGGCTGTATATACGCAGTTAGGTCAGTGTCTCTTCGGTCTATTGTTGTATATACGCAGTTAGATCAGTGTCTCTTCGGACTATTGTTGTATTTATGCAGTTAGATCAGTGTCTCTTCGTTGTATGGCTGTATATACGCAGTTAGATCAGTGTCTCTTCGTTCTATGGTTGTATATATGCAGTTAGATATGTGTCTCTTCGTTCTATGGTTGTATATACGCAGTTAGATATGTGTCTCTCCGTTCTATGGTTGTACATATGCAGTTAGATCAGTGTCTCTTCGTTCTATGGTTGTATATACGCAGTTAGATCAGTGTTTCTTCGTTCTATGGTTGTATATATGCAGTTAGACCAGTGTCTCTTCGTTCTATTGTTGTATATACGCAGTTAGATCAGTGTCTCTTCGTTCTAATGTATACGCAGTTAGATCAGTTTCACAACTGCACGTATGTTGGATTATATTACGCCATGGTATAATATGTCACTCAACAATTGCCTAATAGTAACTTGATAGTAGGCAATGATTGATTGAACGTGGGCCGTCACACGATGGACGTTTACAATACCACGTCCAAAATGGGTTGTCAATATACAGTCCCTTTTAAAGTCTCTATTATTCTATATATTTTATCAGGCGGTTTAAAGTCAACAATGAAATACCTTTGATCCAAGTTTCTTGGTGCTGTTATGATGCACTTGATGCAAACAAATACGAACTCTTTATACTTCAAAGAATACACAAATTGCATACAGTCATGGCTGATCCTTTATTGTCAACACTAATTATATGTTCAGATACAATCGAGTCGCGCAGTCAGGGGCATGAACAACGGACACATTAAGTAGTTTGGTAACAAGCAGATATTATCACCCATACCTTTGGGACAAGCACTTCACAAAATTCAATTAAGTAATCACCGAATCGCCGTTTACACCGTTAAGTATCAGGCGTTAAAAGTGTGCGATTGCACCCTGGACCAATTGGCGGTCTGTGACAATGGGGCAGGGGCACTGCCTCCGGGTACAGAGAACCCTTCGTGGTGGACACGGGGAGAGACTCGTGACGGTCACTGGTCATGTACGTCGTCCGGAAATGATTTAAAGAGTCTCTGTGGTTGGAATATTAACCTGGTAATGTGACATGTTCATGTGACATTGTCTGGTTCAAGTGACACTGACCGGACAAGGTGACTTGACTTGACTGAACCAGTTGGGATTCTCTACTTCAATGTACTAGAAATCATAGATAGACACTTTCATCCAATGTAAGTATTTGTTACCAACCGTTAGTGTTGTTTAACTGTTGTTTAACTGTTTTGTCTATCTGTTAGAAAGCACAAGGAAAGTGCATCAGACCCAGGGTGTCGACATGATGATATTGGTAGGAACAGGTAAAGACCGTGGGCTGACTTCGAGGTCACTTCAGGTCTGCATTCTGGTTCGACTGTAAGATATAATTCTTTAGTTTGTTTTGTTGTTTGGTGTTTAACGCCGCACTCAGCAATATTCCAGCTACATGTATATGACGGTGGTCTGTAAATAATCGAGATTGACATCGCAATCCACGCAATTGGGATACGATGGCATCCATCGACCAAGTGAGCGAGCCTGACCATATAATTCTTTAAAGATACACGGATCAAATACTGTAGCGATCTAGTTACAATCACTTGGCGTTGGTATACTCCAGTGTTTATACTAAACTGCTTAAGCAGGTTTAACGTCGTGTTCAAGTTTATTGCACGTATAAAGCAACTCTCTCTCTCTCTCTCTCTCTCTCTCTCTCTCTCTCTCTCTCTCTCTCTCTCTCTCTCTCTCTCTCTCTCTCTCTCTCTCTCTCTCTCTCTCTCTCTCTCTCTCTCTCTCTCTCTCTCTCTCTCTCTCTCTCTCTCTCTCTCTCTAAAACCTCACACGCCAGCCTCAGAGCCGCCGTCTCTCTAACCACATGTTCTGATCATCTGACTATCAACACAGTTGTGTCATATAACATGTAATCGAAGATGTCGCTCGTCGACACAGCAATCTGTTTCTGGTTTAATTGTGTTATATCTGGACAAGCATAACTATAATGGCGCATATTGTAATCAATAATGCTCTTCACAAGAACCAGTCAGTACCCGCATGTGATGCCGATTACCGCTGATGAGATCGGTTGCAATGTATGACGCTATAGCTTCCTAATGAAACACACACGTGCTACATGTAGCTGCCCATATAATGACAGAGATAATGCATCACCCTGTTGGACACCATAGTCTACATCGATGTCTTGATATATAATACCAGATGAAAACAATACTAGCCTTGCTCCTTGTCTGTATTGTCGGAAACATTCATGGTAATTCTATCTGTGTAATTGGCAAGTCTAGATAGGCCGATGTTACAAGTGTCTGGTGGAGATTCTCTAAAACTATTCATTATAATTACTTCCTTTAAGTAGTTTGCATTTTATCTAAGGGGTGGGGTGGGGTGAAATGGGATTTATCGTCGAGTCCAAGATTATTGCACTTATATAGAGACGTGAATGCACGTGTGTGTCTGCTTGTACTAGTCTGGACTAAAGCCCATTTTATAGTGCTACCACACTGAGATACCATGTCGCAGTTTTAACATGAATACCCCACTCAGACACAATATACTGACAATATACTGGTATGACGCGGCCGGGGATCGAACCCCGGACCTTCCGCTCTCCGGGCGGACGCTCTACCACTAGACCATGGAGGCGGCCGCATATTTTGTTTTAATAATCGTTTTTAATCAAACACGTATCGATCTATCGCTTGCATCTTTTGAGACCTGTAATCACTTGCAATAATACAGAAGCTCATAAGGACGTAACGCTTATCAGAGTCAGTATTGTGTGATTAATTTTGCTGTGACATTGTTTGAAATACACATCGCTTTGTACGTGTTACCTTTGTTTGATGTTGTTTAACGCCGCACTCCAACTATGGATGAACATAACGAACGTGGATCCACGCAGTTGGGATACGATGACATGTTATCAACCAAGTCACCAAGCTTGGCAAGATAATATTTATACGCCTCTCACCAAAACTCCCCTTGAAGATCCCTTGAAGATCCGACTTAAAATTGGTCTTCAGCAACCCTAAGAAGAATAATTATGCCATGACTGTTGAAAAAGCCACAAAATGTTGATGGTTGTCAGCAAAGTGTTTTCTTTTTTAAAAAAATACAGTAAACCACGGTTATAACGAACACGCTTATAACGAACTGACGGATATAACGAACTTACTTTTTTGGTCCCGACTATTTGCTGTAGTTATGCTGTATATATGCTTATAACGAACTACGGTTATAACGAACTAAAATTAGTAGTCCCTTTGAGTTCGTTATAACCGTAGTTCGTTATAAGCATATATACAGCATAACTAAAGCAAATAGTCGGGACCAAAAAGGTAAGTTCGTTATATTCGTCAGTTCGTTATAAGCGTGTTCGTTATAACCGTACTTTACTGTATTCAGGTTTTGCAGATGCAGCTGAAAAAATATCTAACCTCGATACAAAATCTAGAACATAAAATTGATAGTCGGCCTTACTAAACGGCTGGTTCAACTCATTTTGTTTTCGTGCCAACTTAAATAAGTTTTCTTTGCCTTCATATGTTGTTGTTGTGCTTTAAATTAGGACAAAAGAATTCCACGAACATCTCCTAGACATTCGATCTCGTGATAACATAGCAATGTGTGCCAAACAGTGTTTAGAGGAAGTCGTTAACTACCGTGCGAGTCTGTTGGCAAATAGTCCCATGTTTCTCCCAGATAGACACCGTGCTGCTATGCTGGACAGAAAAACAAAGTGGCCTTGACTATCCTGGGCCGCTGAGGTTAGTACCAGATCGTGTATCAGTACCTATACCTTACACGGCTCTTGCTGTCATGGAGACAGCGTTTTTGACAGTACCAACGACTGATGACCTCGTTCTGACATCCTTGCCACCACCACCTCCTCCCCGCACATGCGCATCTGTAACTCGGGCTGGCATAATTCATCAGGTGTGGAATGCATGCTGGCAAGGTTTCAATGTCGTCGCCAACTAGAAAGTGTCGCTGGTTTTTCCCATCCATATGTTCGCCCCAGTGGAGAACCATGCACGTGTAACGCGAGGAACGTGCGCTCAGCTCCAACCACTTTTCTAGTAGGGGTAGTAGGTGGTGTGCATGTGGTATTTACGTCTTTTATAATCTTACGGGCGGTGATTTAATCATCTGAAAAGCTCTTATGCAATATTTTCTTCTGTTACAGAGAAGCTCTTTGGGGATTCGGCCTTCTACGATGATCCCGAGAAGAATTTCCCGACCATTCAGGATCAGATGAAATTGTGCAAGATTATTGCACATTCCCTTACGTCTGCTGCCAATAAGAAAGCCCGCGGTGCCAAGATGTTTGCCAAACGTCAAAAGAGGTCAATGAAGTGGATTCATGACGGTAAACTTGTCACTCTCAATCCTCTCGACGACATCCCCGGATACAACCCCAACTACTACGACGAGGAAGAGGATCAAAGGCTGCACTTCAAGATCCCTAGCCTCAAGAACCGGGTGTCGAGTCCTGAGACCGAGACGAAAATGAGTTTAACCCAAGAGGAGTTTGAGAGACTGAGACTGGACTCGCAGAGATGCGAACATCAAGGCGTATCTCCAAATCAATGCTTTGACATCGCTCAGAGTCTCAAGAACAGTAAGGGAAAAGCTGGAAAGCTGTTTGAAAAGAGGAGACAACGAGCGGAGAAATATGTTGTCGACGAAACAAATGCACAAAAGTCCCCTGTGAAACCAGCTAAGCTGGGAGGGTTGACAAAACCTCTGAAGGGACCACTCTCCCCATGGGATGCCGCCCTCGTAAACCCCTGCGGAAGTGTTGAAAAGGCTTTTGAAGACCTCACAGAGTTTGAACGCAAACAGAAATTAAATCAAATGCTGAAGCTTAAGCAGTCTGCACCCCCTGCCCCTTCCCCCGCGCCACGCCCTGCCACACCCCCACTGGTCCTACCCTCTAACCTCAAACATGCCAGTCTCCGAGCCGACCCGTCACAACTCCTTCAGGGGAAGAACTTCAACAGAAAAGCGAGAGGATGGACTGGATTCAACGAACCATCTGTCAGTTGTAAGTACAGATTTTATCCTTATTTTTCCTAATTGGGGATACAGATTTTTGGAAAATGGATGGGTGCACTTTGCAATTTGGAATTTGCGCTCAATAAGCGTGTAATGTTTTGAAAATAATTCCCAAAATGATTTAGTCATTGGTGTTATACGTAAGTTCTTTAGTATGCCCGATCATCTATAGAAATTCAGAATGCATATTAGATATTTAGTATGCTAAAAAATATTTGGTGGGGCGGGCGCGATCAAGATCCAAGTGTTTTATATGTACTCCTCTTGACGCTTCTGATTTCTAGATGTTTTCTTTTGATCACTGAATCTAGACATGCACGCACAATGAAGTCTTGAAATATATTAACATTAAAATTAACTAAAATAGCAACTCGGAAAAAAAAATGTTTCTATTGCCGTGACATATTTGGCTTATGTCCCGGCTATTGGTCATCAAGCACACACACACACACGCACACACACACACACACACACACACCTGTTTGTTCAGAGGAGATTTTGTTCAGAGTAGCATTATGTTAGGATGCTAAGGCGCCACAATTCACTGTGCAGAATTGCTTCCCTTGGGCACGACAGAAACCTATGATCGTGGGTTCGAATCCCGGTTCGCCCCGATTATGTTTCCAGATTTGTCAGCACCATACCCGTGATCATGGGTTTCGCCAAAGTGGTAAGCGTCTAAAAAATCAATTGGTCGTTCCTGCCACTTCATACCGACACGCCGTGATATAACTGGAATATTGTTCAAAGCGGCGTTAAACCCCTCACTCAATGTTATAATGCATGCGGTATGCATATCCAAGTTTTCGTATACTTATACCTGATAAGTTGGTATCTGTGTAGAAGATAAGATTATGTAAAAGCGTATATGCATGTCAGACTCACATTACCACGCGACTCCAAACTAGCCCGAGGGTCGGATTGACGAGGTTTCCGACAAACGTCAAAATGTAATGCTTCATTTTGTCAAACAGACAGAGATCGCTGTTGCCTTGTTGTAGCATTCTCGGGGTTGAGACATACTGTGAAGATAGGGGGTTGGGGAGAGGGGCGCTACAGATTTTAGACCGAAACAACTGCAGATACCAAGCTTGACCCCAAACATACCAGCACTGTCAAACATGTACAGAACTCTGTAGACAAGCGCTGTCAAACATCTACACATTCTGTATATCAGCACTGCCAAACATCTACATTCTGTAGACCATCACTGTCAAACATCTACACACTCTATAGCCCAGCACTGTCAAACATCTACACGCTCTGTAGACCAGCACTTTCAAACATCTACACGCTCTGTAGACCATCACTATCAAACATCTACACGCTCTGTAGACCAGCACTGTCAAACATCTACACGCTCTGTAGACCATCTATGTCAAACATATACACGCTCTGTAGACCAGCACTGTCAAACATCTACACACTCTGTATACCAGCACTGTCAAACATCTACACACTCTGTAGACCATCACTGTCAAACATCTACACTTTCTGTAGACCATCACTGTCAAACACGTACACACTCTGTAGACCAGCACTGTCATTATCTACACACTCTGTAGACCAGCACTGTCAAACACGTACACACTCTGTAGACCATCACTGTCAAACATCTACACTCTGTAGACCATCACAGTCAAACATCTACAGACTCTATAAACCAACGCTGTCAAACATCTACAGACTCTATAGACCAACGCTGTCAAACACGTACACTCTGTAGACCAGCACTGTCAAACATCTACACTCTGTAGACCAGCACTGTCAACCATCTACACACTCTGTAGACCATCACTGTCAAACACGAAACATGAATAATTAATAACGCCATTACGTGATTGATTGATGTGGAATTAACGTCTACACGTCTTGTGAGTACATCTCTACCATGAAGCACTGGGATGTTTTCGCATAGCACACACGTCTGTATCATGAAACCAAGGTGTACATACCCATACCATTCTGAAAGAAATGGATGTGTGTTTGTGTTTGCATTATTACACGCAACCATTTCGTCTTATATAGTGAGGGAGTTAAAAACACTTAACGCTGCATCAGCACTTTTATCGCTTTTATATTGTTTGATTCCTCTTTGGTATATTTTTTATTCATAAGAAATAAATACTGTTGGAACGATATTTGAAATGCTCATATATGTTTTCGTTATAAAATTCAAAATTCAATTCAGTATGTTTTTGACAGATACCGATATAAGAACATCGTATTTATTATTTACAAAAAACGCGAGAGCATCGCGACGGACAGGTTATTTCCAAACATCGTGATACACGCGGAAATATTGTTGAGTTCTGCTCACAGCGTTAGAAATTGGCACTAGTCCTGTAGTCCTTGCAAAACTTTCCAATAGTTAAGGTATCATAAGGACAAGTAGAAATTTGCTCTCTTTAAGGGTTTTGCTATATGTTATCATTATAAGGACAAAAATGGGCTATAACCGTTTGTTTCTGTCACGGCCTCAAAAGAAGTATAGGAATCCTGATTTTGTATATGACATGACAGATTAACCACAGTGTTATGAAAGAATCGTGTGATCCTTAACTGCTTTTGACTAGTTTACAAGGAGGTATATACTTCAAGCTAATGACCTATTTATCTCGAACTTATCCCTGTGTCGTACCTCTTGTGGTCTTATAGTCCCTTTTAGTCACATTGGCTGCGAGACAAACGTAGTTCAATGCATACCAACCACTAAGTTTGTTACTGTTTGATTCAACCAATAGTTGTTTGATTACCTGAACCAATTGTAGATACCGATATTATTTTATTTAATTCCAGACACCCCACCGATCTCTGGATCGTCATCCCCCGTGCCATCACACCCAACGCCTCAGCAGCAACAAATGGCTAGGCCCCCCTTCCGGGACTACAACAACTCACCCAAAGCATGGCGCACGTCGGGGGAGTTCGAGCCCCAGTATCCGGGCCACTCCTCGCCCTACGCTAGTGACTCATCTAACATTATGTCCCCATCGGGCTACCGTAACCCAGGTTTTGGTCAGCCAGCCTCTGACCTGCCTGGAACGGACTTGTGATATGTTCATGTGTGAATGTTTGGAGGTTCCACGTTTGGTAGTACTTGGCCGGGATTATTGAGAAATGTCTCCTTCACGATTTCGTTGGAACCGTCGTGGTTCAGTCAACTCTACTCTCAAGTGCAATGTGACCTCATACAGTGGGTGGCTCGGAATGACGACCTCCCTGTATGAAAACCCCTTGTATTACACCCAGACCATCATTGCTCCCAATTTGTGTGGAATACTGTAGCAACTAGTCTCACCATTTACGTTTAAGTTTTACAGAGTGAGAGAGAAGTGCGTAACTTGTTTGATGTGCAAAGGATTATATGATACCATATACACGTGTGTTCTTCGCAAGTCATCTTTCCTATAATCAAAATACGACCTTCACCTATTCCCGACCTTCAACTTGGGACAGAGTATTGAGTGCGTTTTATCTTTATTGGTTGCCATAGTAACCACAGCTATGGCGCTGAGCCGAGTAGCAAAAACCATCAGTGCGATGGTGGTAGGCTGGAATGATGTCCTCTCGCCACAAGGATCGTATTACCATGCGAGTGCCAGAACTCTCCAAGACGAGAAAATCGGGATTTGCTTTTCACTGCCACAGAGTTGTTTTCTAGATATTCCTTGATTTGTGGAGAAGTCTTGTTCTGAGGTAGTGAGTCAGTGATTTAGTTGACCCAAGGAGAGTCGCTGTGGAACGAACTCACCTCTTGTAAAGTGTGGGCGAGACGGATTGATGCCGGGACTATATATGGCCGTAACCTTCCGCCAACAGTCGCGTAGGGATATGTTACGCGGCGCTGATACAGTACGGAACAAAAATAACATCCTCAGCAATCGTTGTTTGATAGCCAGGGTTTCTGTTGATTCGAAGCAGTAGGAAAACAAATTCCTGTGAAAAGAATGAGATGAATTTATATTTCCGACAGGATCCAAGATAGAAAGACGTTTGGCATTAGGCAGAATTGCAGGGGAACACGTTGTGTCTTCCAAACTTTCCGTCTGTGTAGAGCAGGGTCGGGCCATGGGGCGGTATGAAAAGTCCTAAAGGTCACGGGTTAACTACACGTCCCTCGTCACGACGTGTTTCAGATATTAAGGTATATCTGCTTAATCGTAACTTTCAAAGCATGTTTGTTGCATAATTTATCACTTTTATATACGTTTGCGTTTTGATCAGAACTACGCTTAGAATTAATTCTCTAACTGAGCTTATTTTGTTCGCTTGTAACGGAGAAAACGTCAGGCTTTTATAATGATTTTCAACCAAGGTGTGATCGTAGTTTGGCCGTTGAGCAATTACTGTACAAGTGCGACAAACAATTAAGGTACGTCCTCTACCGGGAACAACAAACAAGGGAGACCACTCTTGTGCTAAGAAAGACTTTTCGTTCTTTCGCTCGTTCATGAAAGAGGACAGGTTTTAAAAGCGTGTGGTACGTACTTCCAATTAACACCGAGTCTTCAGCAGGGATGCTGAAGAGGGTTTGTGCATACATTACCTTGTGGAGTGTTTTAGAAGAATATTTTTACCTTTGTATATATCCTTATTTGTGCACAAACCCATAGAAACCTGCGTAGTGACAAGCCTACAGCTATTTTTTATTTCTTCTTTACAGAGACAAGGTTGTGTTTGAGAGTTATCTTCCCCATCCCCAGGGGTCGCTCGCCACCCTGCGTGATATCAAAGTTAATGTAAATATGTTAGAAATGGCAATATGAGTATTATCCTGTTGAACTACTCCTTTAAAGATTTCGTTTTGAAATCCCAAAGTTTTACAAAATGTAAATAAACGAAACAAAAATGAAATCTTGTCGAATGTTGTTAATGAATATGGACAATGTGTTGTTGGCGCCATTGCTGCATTCGAGTGTGTTACGGCCTGTCAACTTAATGTGAGAGGACCGAGTGAGTTAAGCGCCCTATTGAACAGTATTCCAGTAATATCACGGCGTGTCAGCTTAAAGTCCGAGGAAAGCCCGAGGTGATGCAGGCATGAGTCGTTTACCACTTTGGTGAAACCCACGAGCACGGGTATGGAGCTGACAAACCTAGAAACATAATCGGGTCGAACCGGGATTCAAAACCCACACTCATAAGTTTCTGACGGGTCCAAGAGACGCAACTCTGTACAGAGAATTGCGACGCCTCAGACGACCGTCGTGACCCCTAAAGTGAGAGGAAGGGCAGTTGGTCAGTCAAGCGGTTTCAGAGTTTGCACGTTACACAAAAGGCCCGGGTTCGATGCCCAATATGGGTACACTCTGTGACGCTCTTTTCTGGGGCTGGAATACTTCTAATTGCGGCGTAAAATCAAACCCACTGTAAGAGGAAAGGAGGTCGTAGATGTTTGCTAGGCTGCTGGAAAATTGGTGAGGTTTGGAACCCCGACCCGAGGATCTTGACTCCGAGTCAAAATAAAAATGTATGCTTGTTTAACGCCGCAAAAACACAATATTCCAGCTACATGATGGCGGTCTGTAAAATTAATAATCGTGTCTGGACTAGACAAACCAGTGATTGATATTATGAGCAACGCCCAACACGGTCTGGGTACGATGCCACACAACCAACCAAGTGACAGAGCCTGACCATCCGATCCATTCAGTCGCCTCTTACAACAAGCATAGGTATCTATCCCATAATCACCCGGGACAATAAAAGCGAATCTCTAATAAACGCACAGTCGAGTAAAACAGAAAATAATCTATCCCCATTAGGAAAACCCATTAAACAGTCCCTAGTTTACGGTAACGAAAATGCAGATTGTGTCAGTGAGACGTAGGAGGTCAAACTTTGGGTAAGTGAGTGAGTTTGAATCTACACCGCTATTGGACAGTATTCCAGTTATATCACGACGAGCCAGCTTGATGTGGGAGGAAATCTTGTAGTGATTTATGTCTGAGGCGTTTACCGTTTTGGGGAAACGCACGAACACGGTATGGTGCTGACAAACCAAGAACTGCAGTCAAGGCGGATCTGGGATTCGAACCCATGAATTGATCATAGATTTCTTGCAAGCCTAAGGGACGCAACTCTGCACAGCGACATAGCCCGCCTAAGACGATTGGGTTTCCCGTGCGCGCCTACGTTAAACTTTTGAAATTGAAGAAGTTCAGAACCTTATAACATAATTAACACACAAACACATTTGACATATATTCAGTGGACGTGTGTACCAGTTTGTCTTTAACGCCAATGCAAGCAGAAGACGTCTCAGTGATTATGACGTTGGTAAAAATGACGTTACAGACAATACTCACGCTTGATAGTGAATAGTCCTGGCCATTACTTGAAGACGAACACAGATTTATACTCAATCTCATTAAAATCACTAAGATCTGATTTTTAAGAAGCTGGAACTCAATACGAGACAAAAGTTACATATTATGATAATATGATGGTGCAGTAGAATGTGGCCTCAAACGAGGAGATGATGTAATATATAGCCCCAGTTGACGACACGACCAAACCAAGTTCGGTTTTAAGGTTACGTCAATGGTAATGCTGATGCGATATTACATTTTAACTACTACTAATAAATACTAATAAATATTGTTGTCTCATTCAGACAGATTGAAGGTGCATTAGTATTTCGTCACTACATGCATCAACTCATGACACATTCTGGTAATCAACGGGATACTGGTCATATCCATTACAGAGAATGGAATTTACAGTATATTCATGCACCTTTCAATATTCCAGCTATATGACGGTGGTCTGTAAATAATCGAGACTGGTCCAGAATATCCAGTGATTGACATCATGAGCATCGATCTACGCAATTAGGATACGATGACATGCATCAGCCAAGTCAGCGAGCCTGACCACCCGATGCCATAGGCTGGTGATGACCTGTCCTCGGAATACACACTGAGATAAAACAACATACACCCAACCCCGTCATTTCTACTCATTCTAGGACGGTGGTGTAGCCTTGTGGATAAGAGTTGTCAGTCATGTCGAAGGCCCGTATTTGTGATTTTAGTTTGGGGTGGGTAGGAAATAGGAAGAAAATAAAGTTCGACTCGGCTACCCAATTTCTTGTGATGAAAAACAAGAATGTGTAAAACTATATATTTGGCCATAGTTAAGTTACGGCAGTAGTTTAATGTTGAGCTGAGGGCAATAAAACGATGTATTGTTCAGCTTCGCATTATGCATATCCACGTCTCGGTGTTGTATGAAAGGGTTCACTTGTCATTTTGAGCAGTTTTACAAGAGAAGGGAGGCTACTCTAATTTATTATGTGAATTCAGTGATGGCACAGCAAAAGAAGCGCCTTCAAAATCATCAATTCCTAGGCGTTCGACCTGGTTCTAAAATGTTCGACTGTTTCGGTGGAATTAAGCCACATAAGAAAGTTACTGTGTCCCATTCAGACTCAAAAGGTTTTTTTTATTAATACACTTTTTCATGCTTAATTCGTTTTCGCATTATAAATGTAGTTTTTTTGCCAAGAGACAAAGAAGCTGGCGTTCTTGATGATGAATACATTTCGTCGTTCGCATCATATATTACATGTATGTTTATATAAAAAATGAATATTATCCATACACTAATCCCCCTAATTATCCATACACTAATCCCACTAATTATATCCCTAACCCAGTTTAACTTTTCGTACCTAACAATAACAATTCCCAGGTAAACATGTATGTATATATATACCGAGTAACTCATTCACACACACACACACACATTGGAGTATGAACCTTCATAGAGTGAGGGCCAAAACAATGTTTGGCCCTCACTCTATGTAGGTTCATACTCCAATGAACTCACACAAAGTGAAAGTCAGTTCTTATAATTTTTTCATCACAATTTCTTACCTCAAAGGATGTAGGCCAAGATCTAAACACAATTTTATTTAGTACGTGTGACTTCATGTTTACACTGACCGCCATACAACAACCAGCTATATTGCTCTCAAACAGAGAGGTGACATGAGCGTATGGATGCATAACTTGCTCTTCAGAAACATCTTAGACAACACATTTGTTCAGATGATATTACCATTAGATGAGAAAGGTCTGTAAAGAACTACCTCGGTAAGTCAGTCACAATGACAGTGCGTCGTAATACATATACCGTATTCGACGTAATTAGCGCCCAGGTCGCTCTCAAAATAAGAAATATGGGGCTCTTCATAGAATATTATTTTGGTAATAATTTTTTAATTTGAAGTTTACACGATATACGGCTTTTCCATTGGACGAGAGAGCGGTCACATGACCGTGAAATTGACGTTCATAAGTGTATGAACGACACAATTTGACGTTCATACGTTTTTCACGAGACCGTGTTCTTGAAATGACGTAAACACTGACGGACTACTTCCACATTCCTGGGGAAACCCCTGGGAATTCCCTAGCACGAAAACACACATAAGCGTTCTTTCTGTAGTGATCATTTAGAACCTTTATTCTTGGTTTCAGCGTTTCAGTATACATTGAGAAATATCAGAGAGCGTGACTGCATGATTGTTCACGAATATCCTCGCTGCGGCCTATCCTAATGAACAAACGATGAAATGCACATCTAAACTATCGTAGTGTGGACTCGATCCGTGTCTAGGCTGACATTGACCGTCTCCAGCAATCTATGAATTTACCTTAGTGTCTGTTTGACGCATCTTTATTCACCTTTCAATGATCTGCCAGTTGATCAATGATGACTAACACATGTAACCGCCACACGTTCATTAACAACTTCTGAAATCTCTCCCGTCACGTTTATCGTGTCGGCCATTTTGACGTCATGTACTTGATGTAAATGTATTACGACGCGCTGTCATTGTGACTGACTTACTGAGGTAGTTCTTTACAGACCTTTCTCATCTAATGAGGATATGATCTGAACACACGTGCTGCTTAAGATGTTTCTGAAGAGCAAGTTGTGCATCCATACGCCCATGTCACCTCTCTTTTTGAGGAACTATTTTACTCCGCGATATAGCTGGTTGTTGTATGGCTGTCAGTGTCAGTGTCACACGTACTAAATAAAATTGTGTTTAGATCTTGGCCTAAATCCTTTGAGGTAAGAAATTGTGATATAAAAATTATAAGAATTGACTTTCACTTTGTGTGAGTTCATTGGAGTATGAACCTTCATAGAGTGAGGGCCAAACATTGTATGAACGTCGTCGCAAGCTCCGACGTTCATACAGTTTGGCCCTCACTCTATGAAGGTTCATACTCCAATGAACTCACACAAAGTGAAGGTCAATTCTTAATTTAAAAAAACAGTTGAAAGATAAATTTCGTTGTTTATGCCGTCAACCTGAAATGTTTATGTACGACAGATATATTTTTCAAAATTAAATGCCATAATTAAGGTTGCATATAACACACAAGTGCGTATTATACGCGAATAAATAAGTCTTGTGTACAATCATCAATCGGAAGGGGATTGTTCACTAGCCAATATCTAAGCAAATGTCGCCGTGTGCGCGTATTAGAGCGGGGCGCTTATTAGGTCGAATACGGTACATCAAAGTACAAGACGTCAAAATGGCTGACACGATAAACGTGACGGGAGAGATTTCCGAAGTTGTTTATGAACCTGCTGCGGTTACATGTGTAAGTCATCATTGATCAACTGGCCGATCATTAAAAGGTGATTAAAGATGCATCTAACAGACACTAAGGTAAATTAATAGATTGCTGGAGACGGTCACTGACAGCCTAGACACGGATCGAGTCGATACTACGATAGTTTGGATGTGTATTTCTTCGTTTGCTCATTAGGATGGGCCGTAGCGAGGATATTCGTGAACAATCATGCAGTCAAGCTCTCTGACTTTTCTCAATGCATACTGAAACGCTGAGACCAAGATTAAAGGTTCTAAAAGATCCAGGAATGTGGAAGTAGTCCGCCAGTGTTTACGTCATTTCAAGAACACTGTCTCGTGAAAAACGTATGAACTCATTCACACACAGAAAACGTTTACCTCCCTCTCCACATGGCAATGCTTTTTCCAAAACCAATCTTTAATACATCTACATCGGTAAGTACAGGGATTAGCAGAAAAGCTTTGTGCAAAGTCTCCGCTCTGACACGTGCGTGAAATTCCTTCATAAAGTCTACTCAAGCAATCATTGTCATTCAAGCCCTCATAAAATATTGACAGACACGGGTGAATGCCTCATCGTGTGGTGGAACGGTCATAAATTGAGAGGAGAAAATGTAAGTCACCGATAAGCTAACCAGTAATCTTTTGTACCCCAATTAAATGGACTATTGATTGGACTCGGACTGCCATAATGAACCCAATAGCTTCCTCAATGAAATGATACTACCTGGTAGCAATGTTGGACTTTACTTGATGCTAACATTTGAGTGAATGAGGTTGATTTTACTCTGCTTTTGAGGTAAATGTGTGAGCCATTACTCTTGTGGGTGATACAAATAAGGGCTCCCACATTTTCCTCATATAGGAGTCATACCATTTTCATACATTGCTTTAACCCTAGGCCACCAAACTCCATAAACATCTTTGCTACATAAATCTGAAATCATGCTAGGCGTAACATGACACCAGATAGCTACTTTCTATTTTGGTTAAACTTTGTGTTTTTATGTCATGTGTGTGGTGTATATTTAATATTGTATTATGATGCATTATAACGCCTTGTTCCAGATTCTGCATTTACCAGCATATGTTATGTATGACATATGGTGATGAAAGTTTTTATCACTGACAAAACAAAATGCGTACAGCATGTTTCATTATCTAAATTCAGTGTGACATGGGTAACTGGGTGTCATAGTGCCCTGAGGACGTGGATTGTTGCTCATGCTATAAACAAGTTTTCTTGGCTGAAGCCCACCCATTTACAGCTGCAATTATAAGGCTGAAATATTGCTGACTGCCTAGGGCCTTGTAAAACATTAACTATTCCCTTGAGTATCCATTGTGCCAATTAGTCCTTGATACCCTACTTCATCCTGGTCCCAGTCCAAGAAACTCCCTAACTCAGGTGTTTGTTTGTTTGTTTGTTTGTTTGTTTGTTTGTTGTTTAACGCCGCACTCAGCAATATTCCAGCTATATGACCGCGGTCTGTAAATAATCGAGTCTGGACCAGACAATCCAGTGATTGACATCCTGAGCATCGATCCACGCAGTCGGGATAAGATGACATGCATGAACTAAGTCAGCAAGCTTCATTTAGGTGAAATGGGGTTTAACATGGCCTCCAAGATTAAATAACGATGTGCATGCATGTGTGTGGGGCTGCTTGTAATAGTGTGGACTTCTGTTTGACATGTAGTCTTAGCCCAGAGTGTCATGCTGCAGTTAACATGGACATCCCATTTACATTACACTGACTCTGATAAGTACTTGCTGTCTCCCCTTAATCCCTGTACCAGGCAGGGCAACACCTAGTACAATCTTTTAACAAATCTTGGTATGATGCACTTGGGTTCAAACCACCACCGACCGTCCACTCTCAACACAGACGCTCAATCCACGAGACCACAGAAGTGGTTCCCTACAGGAAAGAAACATACTACGCTTTCAGTGTTAAATTCAGTTAAATTATCTGTTGATTTAACAGCGCTGTATTAAATTTGGATATATTGAGAGGTAAATTGATCACGGACAAATCTACACTTACGCTGAAATCACTTTGTGAATTGGAGCCCACTTCCCAGTTTCATTTCTCACACCCACTTCCAATCTCCTGCTAACATCACCATTTGGGGTGGGGTTGGGAGGGCTGTTTGTTGTTAAACGCCGCACTCAGTAATATTCATACTATGAAAGGGCAGCCTGTATATACCCAATCTGGATCCATCTTCCCGAGGCAAGGGAGTTAACTGACTAAAAAAGTCCAGTTTCCACCCTTGCCTGCTGGAATTTCCAGGCTCGATTGTAGTGCCACCAGTGGCAATTACGAGTTATGACCCTTCTATGCATCTCCTATTGACCAATCACATTCCACCTCTTATATCACTTGCATTGCCCTCAAATAAAATGGCGGCAGCCAGTCAAGACGATCTGATCGATAATCAAGATCCATATTGTAATAAAACGGGTCTTAACTCGCGAAGTGCATGATTAAAAACATGAAAATATTTGCAAAATATCCGTCAACGCCCTGTTGGCGGTCCACATGCTTTGCAAATCCTGCTGTCAACTGAAATCTGCACAGTGAAATCCATGTTGTTTGTATACAAACCTGGATGTCTGGTTTGATTCGAGATTTTGATTGGACTATGCTTAGACCTGTCATTCCAGCCAACATGTAACTCCGGAACTTCAGCCTAGTTCGGCAGGGATGGAAACTGGACTTTCATAGTCAGTTCATGCCCTTGCCTCGGGAAGATGATCTGGATCAGTGACTGACATCTAAAGTGTTGTGGTGTACGTTAAGTATTCAAGCAGGATGAATGCTCAGCGAACTCCAGCACGGACATTCTGGGCACGAACTCGTGACAGCACTTCCAAACAGTAAAAACAAACACATGATCACCTTCTAGCAACACTTTAATTTCTCATGCACCAACATATGTAAAATGAGTGATAACCAAACAAAATACCCTAGATATTGTCTAAAACTCATAACAGGTCACAACTGAGAGGAGTTATTAATGGTTGCCAGGGTAACAGGGAAATAAGGGCACAACAAACAACCAAAGATTAAAATATTTAAATGGTCAGAGAAATGCTAAAAACTTTGGATTCCGAGTTTGCAGGTTAAGCTGGAACAGATGATGTTGATTGCAGATTCTACAATGGAAAATGTCTATGGGGTAATATGATAATGTCTACCGAAATGCATCACATCGGATTGAACTAAGGCATTTCATCACGATAATCAGTGAAGTACATACTGGGCTATTTCTGTTGAATCAAAATCTGGCTAGTGCATGCTATTGTCATGAGATAAATTCATGTTATTAAACTCAATTGACAAAAAAAATGAAAAAATTTGTTGCAGTAGATGTTGTTCAGTGGCACATCCGCTGCAGCAGAGATAACATGGACGCTACGCAGACACCTAAACAGAACACTGGCTAGGCATGTGTCCGCTGAAGATGGCCGGTAGGGAGGGTTTTTTTCAACCTGTATAATGCATAGATGAGTTATTGTAGGGACGTATGCCATCACTATGTAACCGGGGTCACACCACTAGATCACGGGAAAGTGGAAAGGTCAAACTCAACGTTAATCGCCTGACTGAAAGTAGAACCACAAAAAGTAAACAATGTTGCATCATGGTTTGGACCAATATCAGATTTTAAAGGCACAGTGACAATTTATTAAATCAAATTGCTTGAATATGGACGAATATTTTCTTACGTCTGCATGTTTTGAAAAGAAATTCAAACTTTGAGAAAACATCTAAAGACAAATTCTTTTTCCAATAGGTCTTCAGATTCTTTGTTATGGAAGACATCTAGCAATGCGAATTCCAGCAGATATAGTTTCCCTATATACGAATACTTAAACACTCTAAGGGTCAATTTAAACTTAGAAACAGAGTACAGGGTTCTACAATACAATCTAACTATACAACTCTAGATTACTCAAATTCCTTACAACATACAACAAACATCTTCAGGGATTGGTTGATACAGTAGAATTGATATTAGTAAACATATACACCGTTATGATTATACATCCTGTTATAAAATCCTTTTCTTCAACTTACATTTTTTAATACAAAGATAAAATGTGTTTACATTGATTTTAGAATTTAGGACAGGTAAGTAAAGTACCTTAAAACCATATTGTTTATTAAGTATCCTCACCCTGAAGGTTTTTGCCGTAACCATAGAAACAAAACAAACAAAACCTGCAGAGGGTAACCTCTGGGTCGGGTCATTGGAGGATTATAAATAAATATGAACACATATTAAAATGTCTGTATTCACAAGAACTAGCACCATGTTTGAAAATCAATTCTGCCAAACCTAATTCGTTCTCCATAAACACAAGCATCGTATTTCATATAATAACTATAATCTGTATCTAATTTATAATAATGACTTCATTAATTATGAGTATGAACATTATCCAATGACGGACAATATTCACACTTTTTATAATTTCACATAAACACAGTTTAGTTGGCAAATATTCTCAGTTTTTAGTAGTATATCAAATTATTAATAAATATAATCAATAAACTTTGTCTCCAATTCACAAATAACAACAACTCAACAAGTCACCTCTAGCCTAATTTTTGACTTCGTTCCTTTCAAAAATCATACATACATAAATTATCTGCTATGTATATTAATCATCATAAGCCATCACGGACACAAACTGGTTCTAATCGTAAAAAGCACAACACAATAACTCACAACACAAAGTATGGTAACCATGGTAACAATTTCTCAACATGCAAAATTATGCAAGGATAATCTGCCCTTTTATGAAAGGCACATTTTTAAAATTTTTATTCTGCGGAGGACCATCGTATAAAACTCTTGCAACATTAAAATGAATATTTAAAAGAGAAAATTCCAAAACCTTGGTGGCTTTGCATAGTTCTCAAATTTAGGTTATAATGACCATAGTTTTGAAAGTATCGTTTAGAAATGACTGACAGTTATATTCATACAACATTGGTGAATGCAGACTCTATAAGCCCATTAGGTTAACACAGTGCACATTAAAATGCTGGCCAGTCTGAGAGAATGTTCAAGCAACCGGTCATGGTTCATGTGCACTATATTCAGGCCTGTATGCGTAGATGGACCGAAGCTTGTGTGCCTATTGGGGACAGGTGCTTGTTCTGTTACTATGACTGCCACTGTTAGACTGACATATATGTACATTCCTTGTCTACAGTATCACAGAGGAATCTTGGAGGGAGGCAACCAACCACCCTGATGCTTTCAGCTAATTCTTGTACAGATCCTTTCCATATCTACAGTACACTTGACATGTTTCATACCAATATGTCTTGCATCATTGTTCACTGCCTCTACGGATCCTGAGGAGAAGCCATACTGCCTCTACTGATCCTGTGAAGGAGGCACACTGCCCCTACGGATCCTGCGGAGGAGGCACACTGCCTCTTCGGATCCTGCGGAGGAGGCATACTGCCTCTACGGATCCTGAGGAGGGGGCATACTGATCTAGGAACTATAACACTGTTTGCTTTTACACTTGAACACAAGCACATTGTCCTCCCTCTTGTTCCAAACTACATCCATCCTTGGTATACAGGGAGATTCACGATCCATATTCAAGGGGAGATAACTCTCACAGGAAATGCTCCATGCCATGAAACAGATCTTTTTCCTTGAGTATTTTGTATGATATGATTGTAGACAAAACAGCTCGTATTTCTTCAATATCCTGTTTGTTCACTTATGGCTTTGAAACAAGAACGTTACGTTTTCTAGCACTATCAAGCCTGTCCTCTGGTGCCATTTCTCCCTTGCATGACCACAGCAAGCGTAAGCAGTATGTTGCTCATATTTCCAGCTTGGTATCACTATGCACACTATACCACACATCGCCACAGCACTCACAGACAGACAGATGCAAGTCAGGATATATATATACATGTAGCTATGCTGCTGCAGTGACAAGCCGTCATGGACGATGATGATACTGACGATGATTCGATGTGATTGTACAGCAGACACTCCAGTGGCAGATGCCATTATTCCTGAAAGATAACACCGAAAAATAATAAATATCTTTCCAACCAAGTCTGTTGATGGATTTTAATAATAAAATAACAAAGTGGGTCAGTGTGGGAAAGAAGGAGTGAGAGATTGAGATTTTACGCCGCTTTTAGCAATATTCCAGCGATATCACGGCAGGGGACACCAGAAAGGGCTTCACACATTGTACCCATGTCGGGAATCGAACCCGGGTCTTCAGCGTGAAGAGTGAACACTTTAACCACGAGGCTACCCAACCGCCCCAAGTGTGGGAAAGAAGCATGCCTAACCTTTGATATGTATAAGCAAGCATTCCTTCTTTCCATTTTTTCTTTATTCACCAAACAGCCTAAAACTTTTTCAAAACTTACTTTTATTTTTACCCTAAATCGTGGTTTTTTTTTTGATGCAACAAAAAAAATAGAGACCTAACAGGCCTCCTAACATTTCCTATATTCTGTACACATCTATCTATCTAACATATCAAATTGTACATTGAAGTTTTGTGAGATGATGATATATGATATGGAGCAAGTACTTACATATTTGCTGTACATAATTGCCAGGGAAAGTACCGAACTGTCCTGTCCTAGTGGAGGTGCCCACGTACCAGCCGTCGTCACACTTTTCACTGACATACACCTCGTCACCTTCATCCAGTTCTAACTCATCCTCATTCTGGGGCCAGTATGCATAGAGGGCACGGTACCTGCAGAGTCATATTGTCTCATAAAGGTGGCAAGTAATATCAAATTAAATAGCAGAGAACCTATCTCTTTGTTCAATCATTAAATGTCTGATGCCTAAACTGGATATTGAAGCTTCTATCAGCTGATCTATAACATGAAAAGTCTGGAAGTTGTACAAAATGACATATACTTGTTAATGGAAGTATTAAGATTAATGAAAGACTTAATTTATAATATTTGTTGGTTGTGAAAATACATATTGTTGGAAATTTTGTGATGTTCATGGTGCTTTTTAGGTCTTTTTAGGTGTTTACAAAGGCTAACAGTACCAACTAAAAAGCCTTGAAAATGACAGTTGAAAGCCTTGGAAAGCCTTGAAATATAGTGTTCCTGTACGAACCTTAAAACAGAGTAATGTTAGAATTATTGTGTCATAACAGAGCAGATATTCAAAAATACATGAAAACAAAAAGAAGAGATTTTGTTACTTAAGCACTACACTATCCTACCTTTTAATGGCAAGGTCATCATCAGACACTTTGCTCTTTATGGTGAAGTCATGATTACTGAGTGGGTTGCGATCGGATTGCGATGGTGCTCCATATCGAGGCATGGTGCTTGATGGCGACACCTGCTTCCGACCAATAGTAGGGCTTTGCTGGACGCTGCGAGGCAATGACCGGAAATCCTGGTCAAGCATTGGTGAGAGCTGACTGGACTGAGATCGGGGCCCTCCCGGGCTGGGTTGGCGATACCCGTACGATAGGGTGGGGGAGCGCTGGGCAAACGCACTTGGGGACGGCTGAGGGGGTGGCGTTGGTGCAGCGTCGTAACTCACTGGGGACAACATCTCAGGGGTACCTGAACATCAATTCAATAATGCATAATTCATACACAGCATGCATTATTTAATAGTTCGTATCTCACAACATACACTCATCGTCATTATTGAGGGGTCACACAGATAATAAGGGATAAATGTATTAAAACATTTTTACCAAGAGTGTAGTTAAGTTGTATCTGGAATTAATCCTATTATAACCACAATGACTGTTACTTGTCATGCACTGCATGTGCATGGGCTGAACCACTGCGTTCAATATATGAACCACTGCGTTCAGCCATGCTATGGGTAGCTTTTTCCATCACCTACAATCTTGCACTTTCATCGTTTTTAATAGTCGTCCATTTTTCCAGTTTCATAAAAGCATCCAATCAGAGTGACAAAGGCATAAAACAACATGTTCTTCAACCGTTAATCACATCGTCAACATACCCAGACCCAGCTCCATGTTTGACACCCAACAAGGTGACCCTCCATAAATGATGCTGAGTATAGTTCCTTCGCAACATGTATATCAACAATGAATATATAAAATGAACCGCTCGTGTGTTTTCAAATGATTCAGTATAACAAAAACTGGGTATAACAAGGGATAACAAAAATATTAATATAACAAAGCTATGGAAGGTACACTATACTGTTGTAGGCAACATTAATAAGCACTGGCAGTAGTACACGAGTATAACTTTGTATGAAAGCATTGATGAGAATTGGTAGAATGAAAGCTTCACAAAAGCAACACTGGACATGAATGTACAATTGTAAAATCACAACATGGCTCAGTACCGCCCACAACACAAATACCCCGAATGAATGTCTACAAGAACAGTGATGAAGTCTTTGAAAGGCATTTAGAAGTGATACACATAAGGAAGAGAATTTATGGATGTCAACTTCTTTATTATGAGGAACACAACATTTCAGAGTGTATACTTACTCCTTCATAAGGTAAAGGAGTAAGTATATACTCCAAAACGATGTCTTCCTCATAATAAAGAAGTTGACATCCAGAAGAAGGAGTAAGTATATACTCCAAAACATTCTCCCACATAATAAAGAAGTTGACTTCCATAGATTCTCTTCCTTATAAAGAGTGATGGCCATGATGCATACATCAGAGGAATGAAAGACAGGAAAAAGAAACTACTCTGTTTGAAGTAACCTTCAGGGGGGCTCCCTCTGTGAGGCTTGGTGATGCCATAGCATGTGGTTTAAGCTTTAATCATGTGTAAATGAGTGAGTGAGTTGGGTTTAACGCCGCTTTTAACAGTATTCCAGTTATATCATGGCGTGTCAGCTTAATGTGGGAGGAAAGCCCGAAGTGATGCAGGTCTCAGACGTTTACCACTTCGGTGAAACCCACGAGCACCGGTATGGCGCTGACAAACCTAGAAACATAATCGGGGAGAACCAGGATTCGAACCCACAATCATAGGTTTCTGGCGTGCCCAAGGGACGCAACTCTACACAGCGAATCGCGGCGCCTTAGACAACAGGGCCACCCGTGGCCCCCATGTGAAAATGAGACGCATTTTCACGAAATATATATTTACATTGACCAAGATCATTATCTCCTGTTGATTCACCTGGAGCAATACTATGTAGTTTAAAACTGTGTATTGTATACAAGATAGCAATTTTTCCTGACACTTGTACCCAAGAGTGGAGGATGAGCATTATACACATGCCCATTTATTATGAAACCTCTCCAACCACGAAAAGTACCATCTTCCCGAGGCAAGGGAGTAAACTGACCATAAAAGTCCAGTTTCCACCCTTTGAGAACAAGGCTTGAATTATGGAGTTATATTTTGGCTGGACTAATGAGTCCAATAGTCCAATCCAAATCGCGTAAACTGCCATGCAGACTTCGGTCGACTGCGGGATTTGCAAAGCATGTGACTGCCAACTCAGCTTCAAAAGATATTTTCCAAATCATTTTTATGTTCTCAATCAAGGTGCTCACGTGATTTGATGCACTTGGCAAAGTAAGACCCCTTTTATCACACTATAGATTTTGATTATTGATCAGATCTTTTTGACTGGGTACTGCCATTTTGTTTGAATCAAATGCAAGTGATATAGGAGGTGGAATCTGATAATCTGATAAGTTAATAGGAGAGACATAGAAGGGACATAATATTTCGTAATAGCCACTGGTGGCGCTACAATCGAGCCCAGAAATTCCAATCTAGTACGGCAAAGGTGGAATCTGGACTTTTACAGTCAGTTAACTCCCTTTCCTCAGGAAGATGCAAAAGTATACAATAGTGCATAAAACTTACACATTTTGACTTTACAAATTCTGAACAAAATACCCAGAACTTTGTTTGCAATTTGTAACATATATCCCATTAAACTGTTTCACTCTCAGTGATAACCATATATCTGCCTCATGTGCCGCCATGCATGGACTCCTCAGCAGTAACAGCAGCGTTGTCAGCGATGATGAAGTACAGTGTTGCACACAGAACACAACATCTACTGTAGGCACACAGTCAACAAGGGAATAGGACTGCACTCACTCGGAGAGAAGTGCATGCTTAAAGTAACCAATAGCTGACCTCGACGTGTACCTGTCATGGGGGTGGTGATCACTGATGGAGCTGGAGTCACCATGGGAGTCGATGGCTCTCGGATTACGTCCACATACGACACGGGGAAGATCCCTTGACGAGTTCCAATCTTTCCTTCGTACCAATTCTCATCAATTCTTCGTAGTAGGACAACAAATTCTCCCTGAAATTTGAATTTTAAACATATTTATATGACAAAATAAGAAACAAAAAACAAAATCTCATTTTAACTTATGTATTTTTAAAAATCGAACATATTTAAAAATTATGTTCATGACATTTGTGCAGTGAAAGTGTTCTTTTATTCCTTTTTGCCAAATCAGTGAAAAAACTTCATATCATGCTACAGTGAGAGAGTGAGTGAGTAAGTATGGTTTTACGCCGCTTTTCGCAATATTCCAACAATATCACAGCAGGGGACACCACAAATGGGCTTCACACATTGAACCCATGTCGGGATTCGAACCCGGGTCTTCAGTGTGACAAGCGAACGCTTTTAACCACTAGGCAATCCGACTGCCCCAAATTAATATTATGCTTAAACAAAAGAGTGAAGGCTGGACCTTGCGCAGAGACAGTTCTACTGAGGTATGGGCAGTGAAGTTGTATCTGGTCTGTCCTTGTCCTTCTGCTTGCATGGCAGCCATCTTGGCAGCCTCGATAGAAGTCATGACCTCTACATAGTTCATGGGGAAGATTCCCACCCTCCCATGTCTCTCCCCCTCCAACCAGTTTTTGTCAATCTGGCGGATCAGGTACACTGTGTCCCCCTTCCGCAACGACAGCTCTCTGCAAAAACAAGATGCAAGTTGCTTTCATCAAAGTGTCAAGAATCTGTCATATGACGGTGTCTCCCAGACCAAAACTTGTGGAATGTTCTTTCTTTTTTATTCCACATTTTTATCCTGTCATATTTTATTAATGTGACCATGTGACATATAATAAAACAAGTTCTTTTTTTCTTTCTTTTTTTAATTATTATTATTGTTGTTGTTGTTGTTGTTGTTGTTATTGTCCCGTCTTGGTAGGACATATGGACCTCCACAGAAAATGTAAAAAAATGAAACATACATTCAGACAACCTTAGTAATTATTTCTCCTTTGAATTATTCCTTGTTGCCAATTGTTTCTAATTTATCAATTTAGTGTGTGGAACGCTGTAGATGTAACTATCTACGTTCAGAAAACAAAAGGTACTGACATGCCTATATTTCAAAGAGTTATCTCCCTTGGACTGGAAGAATCAGTTTACTTCGGACAACCAGACATTCGAGTGGAACAGGCACAAGGATGGCATGTAAACACACCATTAAGTTGGCATGAGTTCTTTGTCCTGATCTGTCTTGATCTGTGCAGCACTGTCATGTACAGCTTACCACCAAAACACCTTGGTGGTTCCCCTATTTCAGGCATGGGGACCTCAGTAATAGAAATACACCAAGATGCAACTTATCTATTACCGAAGGTTCAATGGTTTCTTGAAGAATGTCATTACATACATTCATATACGATACTGATTCAATTAAATGTTTTCAGAAATGTTAAGTACAGTTTTGGGCCCCATTCCTCAAAGCGATCTCAGTGCTAAGGTGATCGTAAGTCCCATACTTAACATAGGCTTATGGTCATCTCAGCCCTAAGATCGCTTTGAGGAATGGGGCCCAGATCATATTTATGAATACTCATAGTTGCATAATCTAGAGACGTATACCAATAGCTTACTGATACATATATCATGGTGATATCACAAGAAATATGTAGTAAGTCCACATTCCTCCAATTCCTAGATGGCTACTGACAGAGTGAGTGAGTGAGTATGGTTTTACGCCGCTTTTAGCAATATTCCAGCAATATCACGGCCGGGGACACCAGAAATGGGCTTCACACATTGTACCCATGTCAGGAATCGAACCCGGGTCTTCGGCGTGATGAGCGAACGCTTTAACCACTAGGCTACCCAACCGCCCCTTACTGACAGAGAATGTGATGTCTCTCACCAGAAAGGGTCAGTCAGAATCACATGGAATAACTCACTGACTGGAATATGAACTATTGGAAGAATATGTTTTGATTTAAATCTGCCTAAATACCATAAAACATTAGTTGATCATTAAAAAAGGTACTGACTGCCTCCAAAACTATAATACACTTGTACACTCCACCTGTCTTAGTCCACTAACACTAACAAACATTCTCCTGTGAACACCTTGTTTTGAGGCAGTTGGCATTCTTCATGCAACGGAAGAATTCATTTCCATTGAACAGGGTTCTGTGATTCCGTGTGACGCGGTTCAAGTGTTCATGCTCAACGTTATTAATCAATGCACCACATCGAGGGTAGTCCTGCACCATGACCGTGGAACTTATATATTTTATGTAAAAAAAATAATCTAGAAATGCATACAAAAGCAAGTCTAGCCAGTCTGAAATCAGCATAGGGAAATTCTTTTTATTTTTAGAGTCAAGAAGGATATTGTGTAATATAAGATTTCAGAGACTAAATGTTGGTCTACATCGAGGAGTATACGAGGAAACATTCCGACCCTACTGTGTTTATCGACTGCGTGGATCATATGTATCCAAGTGTTCAAGTGTCAGATTGCAAATTTTTTTGGAAATTTGTTCAGCAGTAATTATTATAGCAGCAATTCATACATGACCAACCTAGAAACAAGTCTGATGTTTGACAGCCCTTACGGTGCCAGCCATGTTAACTTGGGGAAGTTGGTCACTAACTACGACATATGTGAAGACAACTGACCTTGGGTTCTGGGCTGTGAAGTTGTAGAGCACCTTGCCCTTGCCCTGTATCTGGAAGCCTCGCCTCTTCTCTGGCGGAACACTGGGGGAGGGGATGGAGCTGGGACCACCCCCTAGTGACTCTTCACTGTAGCGGTCCAGTGGGATAGGGGACTTCTGACTAGGGCTGTGGAAGACAAACAGTTAGATATGAGGGGAGGGCCTGGTGTTTCCCCAGAAGATCCGGGGTAGAATAGGTCTTCAGCAACCCATGCTTGCCGTAAAAGGCAACTTTGCTTTTCGTAAGAGGCGACTAAAGGGATAGGGTGGTCAGGCTCTCTGACTTGGTTGATGCATGTCATCGATCCCAATCACTGGATTGTCTGGTCCAGACTGGATTATTTACAGACCGCCGTCATATAGCTGGAATATTGCTGAGTGCGGCGTTAAACAACAAACCAACCAACCAAAATCTAACATTTTAATCTAAGAACCCTGTAAAATAATACCTTGTTACATTAGGGTCACGAAAGGGACCCTTATTTCCATGCATTATTTAGACTGCAAATTGACTGCCTACATTACATACAACAAAGGAGCTTGGATATGCCCCACAAAATGAACATTTCAACCCTAAACAAGTACTCCTCCCTGTCTATGGCTGTCTGAGAAGTCAACAAATGATTGTTATAGCTTTCAATAAATGAAAAAATGAAATCATTGGAGATGACATGTAGATTCGTAGAAATCCTTATGAGGAGTTTGTCAGAAGTTGTCTCTAAACACAGAAAATACAAAAAGCATCTCACGTGAAGAAATCTGAATGCTTCCTGGCTTCCATATCAGCAGCTTCTTGTCGTATCTTCCTCTGTCTCTCCTCGTCATACAGCTGCTCCTGTAACATAACATGGAAACTTTGTGCTACTTCATGGGTGCACTGTGATACAACCAGCATGAATATGTGGAATATGACATCATATCTCCCACTACATTCTTGCTGTATCACTTTATCACCCAGCCTATCACCCAGCTGCCTCTGTCACACTCACAATATAACAGTGTTATCAAACCTAAGCTATACATTGACATACAGAACACATTGGCTTTTATAAACACGAACGAATGTGAAGGCGAGAAGGACTTTAGGTTGCTAATAGCAATAGTCCAGCAATATCATAGAAGGTGACAGCAGAGTTGGGTTTCACAAAATGAACCCATGTGGGGAATCAACCTGGGTCTTTGGCAACAAGCAAACATTTTTACCAGTAGGCTAATCCCAGCTGTCCTTAAACAGGAATAATCTCAGGCGGTTTGCAGCTACAGGAAGTTTGAATCAGTTTATGATCTAGATCACACTAACAATAAAAGTTTCCCTGAAGATACATGGAGGCAATGTCTGAATTTCACGCAGTGTACTAAATATGGCATCCTGACCTACACTGAATAGTGTCAAAAGTAGAGGTAGACCCCTTTGACACAGTTGCCTGAAGACTTCATTACACCCAATGCATATTAACTAAACAAAGAAAGTTACCGGTAAAGATCATGATTTTTTGGGGGGGGTACGTTTTAAGAAATTTTGAACTTCACTACAAAAAAATACAGGTATCCCCAAAACCATTCATGACTCCTAACTTATTGTTGTTCAGAATATATCATATCAAGTTGGAGAGTAGTATTATCACTATGTCACTTCTGAGGTGAGGTGAAATGGGGTTTAACGTCGCGTCCAAGATTATTGCACTTATATAGCGACGTGCATGCACGTGTGTGTGTGTGTGTGGCTGCTTGTACTAGTCCGGACTGATGCCAATTAATAGTCCTAGCACACTGAGATACCATGCCGCAGTTTAACATGAATACCCCACTCAGACACAGTATACTGACTCCGAGCCAACCAGTCCTTGTTTTAGCCCCTTAATGCCAAGCGCCAGGCAGGGTAACACCAAGTACCATCTTTTAACGTCTCTTGATATGACGCGGATGGGGATCGAACCCCGGACCTTCTGCTCTCCGGGCAGACGCTCTACCACTTGACCACGGAGGAAGTCCTGTCACTTCTGAACTGAGGATGTATGTAGGCCTCCAGAATATACAAGTAATTGCCTGGCAGCTGTTGATAAAGTGAGTGACAGGTTGTAATCTGTGCACTTAGTGACCAGTTTTATCCTTGATTTAATGTAAAAGCATGTCCAAACATCCAAACATACATATTCTAGTCATTAAAAAGGGGGGGGGGGGGGGGGGGGGGGGGAGCTCAAAAAGCTCATCTCTGTACATCACAACGGAGAAGATCCAGGGTAGAATAGGCCTTCAGCAAACCATGCTTGCTGTAAAAGAAGACTGCTTGTCGTAAGAGGCGACTAACAGAATCGGTTGTCAGGCTCACTGACTTGGTTCATGCATGTCATTGATCCCAATTGCATGGATCGATGCTCATGATTTCAATCACCGGATTGTCTGGTCCAGACTCGATTATTTACACACCGCCGTCATATAGCTGGAATATTGCTGAGTGCGGCGTTAAACAACAAACAAACACACAAAAAAACAACCATGGCGCATATCAGAACAAGACCGACATGATACATACTGTGGAATCTTAGGCTATCATGATTCTGCCACCTTAAATAAGATGCTGATAATTGTGACAAACAACTATAATAAGTCTATACATTCACTAGTTTGCAATACAGAGTAAGTTTACTTACTGGGGTCTTATGCATCCCTACAAGCAGCAGATCCCAAGGATGAATGTGAGCATGCAACACTGTAACGCAATGTGCTGCATGTCCGGTGTCGCACATGTGGACCCGGCCTGCAGTGTCTAACCTGATTCACCATCACCTAACCTTACATCATGGGGCAGACCACCCACTGCCAGTGACTTAACCCCTCCTACACTGGATCATTGGGTGGTCACAGAGTCACTGCAGCATGCAGGTGCTTGAGTATATATGGTAAGAGGTGGTTAATGCTAAATAGCACAAGGTTCAGTAAGGGCTACCATTGCAGATGATTGATCACGACTTCTGAAAACTGTTTGGAATTACTACTAAACAGGAGACACTTTTGTACACATTTTGTTCTGAAATTAGTAAAGTGACTGACTGACTGACTGACTGACTGACTCCATAAGGCAATAAAACGTTTTAAAATAATAATTTTCTGATGTTATATTTGAATCATGATGTATAAACAGTTTTTTTCAGGGCATTCAAAACAATTTCACTTTGTTACAAAATCTGGTTTAAATATTAGTTCTGTTAATGTAATGATTGTCCAGACCTTACCAGAAGGATTATGTTTTCTTCCTCAACTATGTCGCCATGTTTGCTACCAAGTTTGATTACATAATTTTTAATTTCGACTTTCTCCTGAGAACAAAAGGCGAGAAGTCTGGTGAAGGAGTCATTTAAAAATTAGCTTTTGATAAGAAACACTTCTCTTCCTGGCCTAAAGAAGGTGGAAAGGAATGTCATACCAGTCTCCTCTTGCGGTATGCCTCGTCTTCTTGCCTTCTCCTTCTGTCTTTCTCAGAGACGGGCTGTGCTCTTTTGACTTCTGTCGTCTGGTGGCGGAAAGCTGAAAGAAACAGATTGAAAAAAAGATTGAAAAAGACTGAAAAAGACAGACAATAATGCTCATGTTTCCAGGTTAATATTCAAATCAAACTTCATCAACATCTAAATTTTTCAAAATTGTTATATTATTAAAACTTAGTACTGAAGCAAACATTAATTTTTATTTTTTCACTGAACACTTTCATGCAGGAAAGTTTGACAAAAGTAGAATAAAAATTTACAAGAAATCATAATGGATGGTATAAAGCAGGAGAACAAATGACGGCAGGAAAATTGTGAGAAAGAAGCGAAATCAAAGCTGCATGTTGCAAAAGCACTGGAATATATTTAGAAACTTCTTCAGACTGTGGGACAAGTTCTCTAAAACTATATAAAGACAGAGTTAAAAAACTTAGCCAAATACCTTTAGAATGAATGATACTAGCCTGGCTTCTTGCCAGATCTATATCTACTCTAATTTGAAGGACAGTTAAGATTCCCAAAAAAAGTTCTACAACTGGTTTATGTGGGCTACGTCCCAAATAACGTACATCCTAGCCGCTGCTGACACCAAGCGGTGCCTCTGTGAGAAGGCACTGCATGGAGCTAGCTCATGATACAATGTGAGACTTGTTAGCTGCTACTACAATGGATGCCCTTATGTCCTCGCATTGTTGTCATAACATAAGTTACACTGTAAGCAGACTCTGTTTAATGTATTTACTTCAATTCTCTTTTTCTGTTCTGACACACAATACAAATATTGGATTTTGGATTTTGATAAATACCAAGTATTTCAGAGTCACAGGAAGCTTTTATTTTCTTGCTTTTTTTAGATGTCAAGGCACATTTGTTTCTGCAAAAGCTTACTGCTTAAAAAACACAAACCAAAAACAAAACATTAACATTTCAATTTGTTGATATAACTTTCAATACATACATTTTGTAAACGTTTTTGAAACAGGTCTCACTAAACCAGTATAGCCGGTACCTGACATTTAGAAAAATTAATTTACTTTATATCTATCTAAAAATAAGTGATGGGTTACTTCGTCCACTTGTGAAATGTTAGTTAACAGTACATGCAGAACAAATTAAATCTCAGCACATTTGATGCGATGAGTGAGTTAGTGAGTTTTACACCACTTCTAGAAATATTCCAACAATATCACGGCAGGGGACACCAGAAATGGGCTTCACACATTGTACCCATGTGGGGAATCGAACCCTGGCGTGACAGCGAACGCTTGAACCACTAGGCTACCCACCGCCCCTTGATGCGATGACAAATCATACAGACAATATGAGTTTGAATAAAGATTGAAGTTGTCAGTTGGATCCCTGATGATGCAAAGTGTTAACATACCAATGATGATATACACGAAACCTGTATTATCATAAAGCCCCCCACTACCTATTTTTTCTCCATTAGTTGATTAAGCTTCTACTTCTCACAACATGCAAACCTTAAGCTACAGATATTTTACCATCATTATCATGATTACAGAACTACATACGGATCTTTCTTCATCATAATGGCTAGTACAATTAAGTGTTATCAAAGCAGCATTAGCAAATCAAATGAGCACGCAAAAAAGCTTGTTGGGAATGTTATGTTAGCTTCTGTGGGAGTTATTGGTTCTGCTTGACCAAAGCAAACTAGAGCAGCGATTAAAGGTTTCTAGAATATATCTGCGATACATGTAGTGTATACCTCCATTCTGATTCACTTTTGTTGAGGGCGGACTTTTAAGTCCAAGCTGCTCAACAGCCGATAAGTTGCTGCGAGGAGTTCGCAGCTTGACTTTGGGGATAATAGACGATTTGTTATTTCTTGCCGGGGGACTCGGCACATTTGAGGGTGTGTTAGGTTTAAAGCTCTGATTGGTCGATTCACTGGGCTGCAGATGATCATTGGGCGAAAGCTGACTATTCTCGTGACTACGAGAAGTAAACGACTCGTTGGGTTCGGATGGCTCGGTTTTTTCTAAAATTCATGCAGAGGAAGGAAAAGAAAGAGAATGTCAACACAGGGGAGGTAAGCATGCCAATAGGATCGAAAAAAAGCACAATGTGATTGAGAAGGACATGGGTATTTTGTGTGCATTGATATATAAATATCATAAATATGGTAGAATAGGAAGTATATCTTCTTTAGGAATATCAGTTGCTCTTTAAAAAAAGGATGACAGTTATTTCAGTGTGCTTTTATACATTGTAGATTATAGAAGGTAAGCTGCTGGTGAGAAACACAAAGTTTGAAATCAACACTGCCGAGCACAACACACATGACTGATAATAAAGTGTTTGTTCATTCCAAAGAAGACATTGTCAGAAATAGAAAATGTACGAATGAAATATTGTGGGTTGTCTGTTTCCCTGCCCTGCAGGATAATGTGTAAAACAACAGATAAAGATTGCCAATGAAAACATACATGAACTTACAAACACCACAAAGATTACCAGATTTATTGAAGTAAGTAGGAGTTCCTCTTCTATTGACCCCAGCAGTGTGGTATCCTGTGTGTGTCCTTCCTTTGGTGGTACCTCTGTTTCTTGGTCGTGGGAGGGGAGGCGGGGGAGGAGGATGTGAAGGAGGAGGGGGAATCGGAGGATTATTTGCTGATGGGGCTCTTGACAGTGGTGGAGCATAATCTCCATCAGTATTGCTCACAGGTGCTGAAGGCTTTGGAACTCTCTCTATTGGAGCACTGAGTCTGCCACTGTGAGGTCCTTGTCCAGATCTAGTTGTTCTGGTTACAGCAGAATTATTTCCTGAAGCAGCACTACGAGAGACTCTTCCATCATGTTCTCTGAAGGACTGATCCTCTGTGGGGCCCCTGCTAAAAGGCCTACTGAATGCTCTGTTCTTACTTTGTTGCCATTCTCCACCAATTTGATCTAAATAGTCCAGAGTCATTTTACTGACAGCTGAAGGTTTTCTCAGCTTATTAAGCGGCACATCTCTCTTTCTGCCTTCACTTACACTCGTGACTTCTTTAAGAATATCCTCTGGTGGAATATAGGGATCATATTGTGATGGTCTTGCAGTAGTCCGGTTTCTCCCTAGCTCAGCAGAATATGGTGTTTCTCCTGTTGGATCAAGGTGTGCTGAAGGTGTCTTTGATCGGAATCTTTCAACCACAGCCTTTCCAAAATTGTCACCATTCTCCCATTTGTTTCGAATATCTGCTAATTCACCAGATATTGTCCTAGGCATATTCCCAAGAACTTCAGGTATCTCAGAAGCATCTTTCAGTGTCCCCTGCCTGTCTCTGGATTTAAGACCTTCCTTAAAAATGTCATAGTTCAGGGAACTCTGAGATTTTGCCGATCTGGGCCTGTAAGGGTCATCACTCAGGGAAACTAAATCTGGTTCTGATTTTGATTTATCCCACACTCTTTCAAAGTTACCCTTCAGCTGGGGTGAAGAACCTGACCTGACATCAGTCTCAGTTTCATCATCACTACCTTTGACAATGAAAGTGTCAGTGCTGCCAAAACTTCCCTCTGATTCATCTCTAGAAGCTTGAGTAGCCATCCTCGAAGGAGGCCTCTGATCAAGATCTCTATTTATGTTAGCTGCCATGCCTGACCACTTTCTCAGTTGGCCATAATTGTGTGGTTCAGAGCTATCATCTGATGAATTCTGGGATGTAGATCCATGAGGAGGAGCCTTTGTAGGGGAAGCCCCTCTCAGCAAAGTAGGTCTCATTGAGGAACCTGGCCTACTTTCAGAGGATGGGAGGACAGAATTTACACCAGAAGCTCCCTGGTTAGCAGAGCCCTGCAATCGTAATCTTTCTCTTTGTTCAACTTCAGAAACTATCTTTGTATTTGAGGAATCAGGTTTCCTAAACCAGGTAAAATTGGACTTAGAAAATTCATTATTGTCTGCTAAACTTCTAAGATTTTTCACTTGGAATTGGGGTGTCCTGCTTCTTTCTCTGAGAGATTCTTCTGGATATGCACCTAATGTCAGATTGGTTGGTTCTTGTGGAGGTGGAGGTGGAGGTGGTGGTGGTACATCTGATGCCTGTCCAGTTCTGTCATCAACTTTCAGTCTATATTCAAATGTACTGCCAAGTTTTTGATCATCTGATCTATTGTTTACATAATGGCCAGTGATTGCATGAAGACTACCAGGTAATGGTGGCACATTTTGTGCTGGAGAAGGCTGATGTTCTCGTGATTCTCTAGCAGATCTCCTTGCACTATCCTGGTGGTCTTCTGTCCATCTACTGGCCATATGACGCACGCTAGTAGCAGATGTTTCCCTTGTAGTACTCCTTGATCGTCTTTCACCTGGGTTACTTGTTTGTTGATCTTGATTTGATAGGCCTCCTCTTTCAGTTGATCGCATGCTAGTGGTTTTTGAGTCCTGCTTGTACCTTCCTAATGACGAATGAGGTCTTTCCACAAATGTTTCCCTCATAGTACTCCTTGATGGTCTTTCACCTGGGTTACTTGTTTGTTGATCTTGATTTGATAGGCCTCTATTTTCAGTTGATCGACCATGTTGATCAAGGGCTCCATATTTTGAAACCTTAAAATCTCCATCTGCCTTGAATTTGTGAGGTTCACTTCTGCTTTCAGATATTTGACCTCTTGATCTTGTTTCACTAAAATTTGGGGGCACTGAACGAGGTCTTCTTTTCACAGTTTTAACCTCTGTCGTCGGATTTTCATCATTTGTAGTGTCCTCAAACTTCGATTTTAGATCCGATACCTTTGTACTGGCTCGGAGCATGTTCCTCTCTAGCGGTAGACAAGACTTGGGTCTTTGATACAGATCTGTACTTGTCTTAGGAGTATCTGTTTGTCTTCCTTTGCCATTGTCTCTCACAATCAGTGGAGCTCCTCTTAACTTACTTTCATGAGTAACAATGACTTCAGCCTCCTGTGCAGAATCTTCAGTTTCATCTTCCATTCTGAAGGAAGATTCCTTTGAGGAATCACATCTTTGCAGAGGACCATGCATGTCCTGATTTTCCTTGTTTGGAGCAGAGATTGATCGGACATGTAGACCATTGTCGGATTTTATCTGCTGTGTATAGTTTTGGACATGGATTTCATACTTGTTCACGGGAAATTCTTTGATGTGTGTTCCATACAATGGTCTGTCCTTACACATTTTGGCAGAGTTTTCTTTAATCTGTAGATATGGGCCAGGTGTTCTAGGTGAAGTTTGTTCCTGTTGTGGATCTTCAGGTGACTTCATTTCTTTAAGCTTTTGTTTTTCTTCCATTGTTCTGTATTTTGCAGAGAGTGCGTAATAAGGAGTTTGCCTGTCAATTGTCTCTGTAGAAATGCCTGCAACCGCATCTGGACTGGAGGCATTCTCCATATAACAAGTCTTGAAGTCAGAAAATGATTTCTGTTTTTTCAAAAGGCCTTTGTCTTTATCTGGATTCCACTGCACATCTGCCAGTTTACAAGAACTATAGTAAAACTCCTTGTTTTTCTTTGCCTCTTCAAGCTCAGAATACAGTTCTTTCAATTCCTCTCTTGTCTCAATATCATAAATGGAGAGCATGTTGACATAGTCCTTGGGATCCCAGTTCAATGGGTGTCTAGCGTTAACACACTGCTTCCTCTGAGAAGCTTCATATTCAATTTCAGATATCCTTTCCAAAACAGAAAAATGTTTAGTCAAGTTCAAGAACTTCTCTGATCTCCCAGATGAGTAAAGAATTCCTGCAGCATATGACTGGTAAGTGTGAGGATCAAGTCGAGAAGACCGATCACTAGCAACTGAGCCTCTGTTTGACTGAGCTCTTGGATGGTCCGGCCCTGGAGTCTGTGATCTTTGTTTGGCCCAGTAGAACCCTTTCTCTGGTAGAATTATTGGATCCACCTTCGCTCCTGATCTGTATGGTTTAGGCCCTGGCTGATTTCCACTGGGCCTTGTGGAACTGTCTATCACATTTTGTGTCATCTCCATATATGGTGATGTTGTCCTATCCCTTTCTACACTAGATCTTTCCCTTGACATGTGTTCATGGGCACTACCAAGTCTGTGCACAGTTTTAGAATCTACATAATGTCTTGGGAAACCTTTTGACTCTTTACTTGGAGTTTCAAACACCTCATCAGGAGTGGTCTTCAGTTTCTCAATAGACTTTGATCTTGTGTGATCAATATCTTTCCACACAGACCTGTCTATCCCGACCTGATATTCAGGAGATCTCTGCAACTGAATTGGAGTTGACCTGTATTTTGCCTTGTCTTCTGCCTGTGCAAAAGCATCACTCAGTATACTGGCAGTATCTGGAGATAGTTGCTCTTCACCAATCAGTCTGTTGTAATGGTCTTCTACTCTCCTTCGGTACGCATTCCTACGTTTCTGTTCTTCTCTGTCAAACAGCTTGGAGTAACTCTCAGTGCTTCCTGTCTCAACAGATGCAACATCATCTTTGCTTTGTAAATATAGAGTCTCTGGTCGTGGATTTCTTGGTGGCTCACTTAAATGGCTATGATGTTCATTTGAAATTGGCACTTGATGACTTTGTTGTCTATCAGCTTTGTCCCTTGAATCCTTTAGGACCCCTCTACTTTGACCAATCTTTGAAGAAAGATTCTCAATTCTTGACCCAGAACCTTTCCAATCAGGTTGTTCATCTGAGCTTGGTTGGCAACTGGAAAGTTTTGAGGACATATATTCACTGTATGAGGGTTTCTCAAGCAACCGACCTTTGTATATAGTAGACAACTGTTCAAAATTTCTACGGCCCTCCTGTTGTGGCTGATAGTTATGACATGGGGGATAGCTAGTCACTGACTGGTAGCCACTGCTGGATGTACTTCTAGACACTACAGGTGTTTCTAACATAGTTCTAGGGGCATCTCTGCTGCCTTTGAACTCAGTACTGTAGACAGGTTCATGCATCATCGCATCAGCACTGTGGGATGATGACACTTCCATTGTGGTATGTTTAAAGAATAGCTTGGTTGGGAAGGTCTTAAGAATTTCTTCTAGACATGTTCGTATACATGTTTGTAGACATGCATGGTTATTAGTAGATGGATAAGATCTTAGCCTGGGTTAGTATTCAGTCAGTTCATCCACCATGCAATAGGGACCTCCTCACATACAACTTGGAAATGCACACTGTAATATGAATTAGATCAACTTTAACTGTTTTGAAATTTCAAATATTTATTTTACAAAGGATTTCAAAGTTCCAGATACATCATTAACATTATTATTAAATTGAAATTTTACAATTTATATATATCATGTTAGATGCGGACAAGCTGAAAGATGACAATCATCAGTTAATCATGGCTGTATTGACTTTTCATGGTGAATGAAGCTGCTGGTTAATGAAACAAAAGACAGGAAGAAGTGACAGAAACAAAACATAAAATCCCTCCACTTGAAACAAACATAACATAAGCTTATTGGTCGGTTGCTTGAAATACCATAGTAACAGTAGACGAGGGAGGAGGAACTTTGGCGGGACACGACAACTACTTACATGAGAGGAGAAATGGTCCTGTGGTTGACCAAATCATATCCGAAGTTGACATTGGTGAGCCACAACGGGAAGGATTATACATCATGTGATTGAATAGAGTGAGGTGATACGAAACAACACAGCACGGATACCAGGATCAAGGCAAGACAAAGTCCATGGAGACGGGATATATCACACACTATGTGATAAGCTGTCTGTCAGTGTCATGTCCACACTGTCCAAGTATGTGATCCAGGCCAGTTTGATCGTGTCACAGTATAGCACTAGCTGGGTCTGACACTGCATATTTCATTCGAAGCTGAATGGCTGATGTGAAGTGATGATGGGGTGATAATTGTGTGTAATGATATGATTGGTATGCATGGCATACGTTTCAATGTGTTATTGCTTGTTTGTTGGTATTCAGAATGTCACATGCATTGTTTTGTATGTCAGAGTTTCAGGTGAGTTCAGTTTGCTCCTTGTGTTATAATTAAAGAGGGACTTTTCTCCACGGACTTCAGACATAGTTATCTGTGTCTTGGGTGAGACATTGTGTCTTTAATTTGGGACATTATTAACTGTTTAATTGATGATCTACATCATCAAACTTGCTCAGACTGCTATTCTGCTAGAGTCTAGTCCCCCTTTAAAAACATGTCATTAGCAAACTCACATTACACTTTCACTTTTTACATGCACATTTTTTAATGAATCAAACCCACAATATTTCATTTCAGGATAATTAACAAAGAGTTTTTATTATTTACAATGCTGAATGAAGTTTTGACAAAAAGTCAACGTGTCAAAGTCATGTAAGAGATAGAGGAAAACAAAACCCAGAGTACAACAGCAAAACTGAAAACAAGACTGATATGAAACAGAAGAGTTCTTGAAGTGAACATAAACAACGAAACAAAATAAAAGCCAAAAATCAACAAAATCACCAGCAGCTTAACTTTAGATTGTTGAAATATTCTGCTCTAGTCATCGATCACATGCAAACTTGGATGCATCTGTCCAAATAAAGTTCAAACTGAACCTACTTATCAGACCTAAAAATTAACAGCTGCAATTTCTCACCCAGCTTTAACCACAAGAAATCTCTGATATGATCATCTATCGTTGTCAGTTAAGTTCCTCCAAGACTAGAGCAGAATACCCACATAACTGAATGATTCAAAGTTTAACGAGGTAGAGCAAGGTTATAGAAATGAACTCACTTTTCGGTTTTTCAGGAGCTGGTTTTTGCAGCCCCTTGTAGGGAATTTCCCCACCCTGTTGAACCTTTTTATATACATCATCGGTGGGATCCCAGCTGTCATCCCCGTTGGTGATGTCAGGCACTGAAGTCTGGCGCTTTCTACCCAAAGAACTGCAACAAACAAAGGTAAACATTCAGACATTGTCAGAATACTATTAAAATGAAATTAACTATTCAGCTGTAATAGTCACATGCTGAAAAAGACATTTCTTATTTAATAGAACTGTTATACTTCATCTCTTACTAATCTCACATTGACAAGCCCAACACGCTCCCTATTGAGTATAATGCAGCTTTGAACAGTAATTCAGGTAGATCACAGTGTGTCAGCTTAATGTAGAAGGTGCTCCTGGAGTGATGCAGGTCTCACATGTCTACCACCATGGCAAAACACACAAGCATGGTATGGTTCTGACAAACCTAGAAACATAATCAGGATGAATGTGGGATTTGAATGATAAGAGGGTCCTGTTGTGCCTAAATTCTACAAAGCAAACAGCGGAGCCTTAGACGACTGGACCGCCTGACATTGTCACTCAAAACCCTGACATACTCAGAATCATCACTCATCATTAATGTAGCAAGGCAGACATCACATGAATAACAACAGTTTCAATTAGGTCAGAAAACATGATAAGATAATCGTGAAGGTTACATTATATAGTGACATGGCTGATGCTATCTCATAAATTGACATATGATGATAGGATTTTTCACATACATAGCACATGTATCAAGAATGCACACAAGGCCTCACCTAATCAAGTCATTAATGAGTATTTATATTGCCCAAAAGCATAAGTGAAATTGACCATTCAACAACAATGTTTTGTGAATAAAAGTCACTTAAGATAGAGATTGATATATGTCACCAGTTAAAACAATAAATTCCCTTTTTTTCATGTGTTGGTTCAGGAAGTTTATGCCGCTCAATGACATATTGCCAGAGCTTAAAAGCTATACAACAGCTCAATTCCAAAGCCAATGTTAACAACAAATTATTAACAATCACATACTGATCAATTCATAATGAACAATATCCATTTAGAAAAGCCATGTGCAGCTCCACATGACATAACTGACTTCCCTAAGATTATTTTTTCCCTTGAACATGAAATACACCTGGCTGTGACAAGGTCACAAGAGCACCTGCCCTGGTTAACAATAGGAAAAGGCTTTGTACTGAGATCAAACACCAGGTACCCCTCTGTCTGGTGGCCAAGAAGCTAGAGTTATTCCAACAAAGGATTATCACATCCTGTCAACAAAACTGTTTAATTATGTTTACACATGACATGAGAGAGGCTAAAGCAAGCAGTTTGTAAACGTGGGGTATAACAGGGTTATCACCTTTGTGCTTCATTATCCCTAATAGATACGGTGTATACTGACATAGGACCAGCATACAATACTAGCTCCTGCAGTAACCTCTCCATGCGCACCTAAACCATGTGTTTCAAACTGGTCTACTTTATATACCCTAATCTGTGAATAAAAGGATAGTTTTACTGCAATAGCTCACTGCTTATCAAAGCTCACAAAGCTGTATACCAGCACATGTCATTACTTACAGCTTTCCATGAGGTGCCCTTGTGGTAAACTTTAACATCCCCACACAAATTCAGGCAGCTTTACCGCCAACACAAACTCCATCCCCTCTCTCAAATCAAAACAAATATCATTTATGTCAATCATCTGTAAATGGCAAAGAAACTTTAAGTACAGGTGTTTCCGTTTTCTTTCCATAACCGCGCAACCATAAATCACCTGGCGGTATGACTTTGAATTTGATTCATTCATCCACACGGCTAAAATGAATATCTAAATGTAGGTCAGATGACAGGAAGAAAGCAGGACATAGAAACTACCGACAGAGTAATGAAAGCAGGTTACTTTAATCTATTAACAGCTAGTGAGCCTCGGTGGGGGAAAATAAGGATTATTACCTTTAAAAATACCCTTTGTTCAACCTGTCATGTATCTTGAATCAACAATTTTCAGAAATATGTAACCGGCATATAAAATTGAAGGAAGCTGTTTTCTATGGTAAATATTACACCTCATGTGTTGGTATTCAGACCAAATACTTTATGTCAAATCAAAGAAGAAGCTATCCTTTGAAAGATATGAAAGAGAGCTGCAGAGCATTTTAGCTGTATGGCACAGACATAGGCTTATAAAAGGTGCAAGGACTAGTACTGTTTCTGCATCAGGTGTTATGTGTATTCACAGTGGTGTACAACAGTGTTCAGTATCAAAAGGAATTGAGTGATTGATGTAAAAGCACTTAAACCAGCTCCATCCAAGGCCACACTCTGACGCTACTATCTGTTGGAGGAACACAGTGTTGTTTACGTGTTTGATATAACCCATCTGCCCATCATGCGCAAACTTTGCCAAACACTGATTGCATGGTATTCAACACATATTCAAACTTGATGAATTTCTCACACAACTTACATCTGATTACATTAATATGATCAGTCAATCAACCAATCAGTTTCTTACTGCAAAAAACATGTGTATTTAATATCAGTAAAATCCCAATCAAGTGATCACACATTACACTTGTTATCCTCATCTTGTCTCCAGTACTATGGTGAAAATTTAATTACTTGGCCAGGAAGCTGTCAATAAATTATCAGCTACTCACATTTTATAGCAGGTTCAAGAAGCAATGTGATCCCAAAGGACATGAGCTAAATCAAACATGATTTCATCATGAGAAAATGAGATATCATTTTTTTCCTGTCAATGTGATTATCAAGCTTTCAACAACATGAAGTTGTGATACTGTTTTTGCAAAGATTAAGTGACAATCCAGTGACACTGGAACAAAAGCAATGATACAAGTGAGCGAGTCAGGTTTTGTGCCACTTTTAGCATGGTGGTGGGGGTGGGGGTGGGGGAGAGAAAGAAATTACCTAGCCACGTTGTACCATGTGGGGAATTGATCACAGTTCTTTGGCATGACCAGTCTCAATTTTAACCACTAGGCTACCTAACTGCCCCCACAATAATTAGAGAAAATGTTGAATATATTATCTTCAGGAGATACCTCAAATATAATACTTGATGTGAATAATGGCAAAATTGCAGAAGCAACGTTAATCAATGATCACTCGCTAAAGTACACACCTTATTATCAGCCAGGTAATGAGATGTATACATGTCTACCTCAATGACACCTCCTCATACCTCTATCCTCATCACTTCTCCTCAGAGACACAGCATCAACTGCACTGATCTACCCAACTGAGATGAGTGAAACACGAATCCCTATCACTAGGGACATAACTGTTATAATCTATAATTCATCCCCTATATAACCATACAGATTACCCCCAAGACATATCCCTTACCTGTACACCAATCACAGAATATTATCTTCATGTGTGATACGCCAGGTATACAACCTGTCTGTAATGCGTCAAGACATTCGTCTATTATTTATTACCGGAAAGTAGATGGTCCTATACACATGAGAAAGTAACTTTCATTGGAAGATCAATATACAATAACCTTGACCTTGCAATACTGTTCCAACATCGTGATGAGGAGGGATCGATATTTGAAAATCAATGTGCTATTGATAGGGACATTTGACTCAAGCTGTTTCACAAGTTCCTCTAGTCCACCTTTAGAAAGTATTACTCTCATATAACATTATAAGAGAATCCTTATACTGGCTGGGAATCGGAACACTAACAGATTTACCTGTACCAAACTCAATCTAGATGGACAAAACAGAATTCTCTTGCACATTTAGACACATTTTTCGCCAAACAGGAAGGAAACTGGAACTTTACACAGCTATTGGTGATGTGTTATCCACATATTATTTCATTTTCCTTATGTTGTGTGCTCTATTTCACTTACATATACTCTTTACATCTTGCCATGGTCTCCAGTACCTCATGCTTGCCGTAAAAGTCGACCAATGTGTGACTTGCATGACATCATTCCCTATCAGGGTGTATCATAGCTCAGGCAGTCCAGACTCAGTTATTACCAACTGGCATGATATAAACTGGACTATTGCTGACTTCAGAGTTAGACAGCATTTACTCACTAACTTTAACCTCAGTAAAATCAGCTGCATCTCGAATCATTCATGTTCCTTCCTTTGGCCTCATGATTAGAGATTGATTGGGTATGGATTTACGCCACGTTTAGCAATATTCCAGCAATGTCACGGTGGAAGACCCTTTAAGGATCTTCCAGAATTGGGCTTCACACATGGTACCCATGTCGGGAATCGAACCCAGGTCATCGGCGTGATGAGGGAACACTTTAACCACTAGGCTAAAAACTAGGCTTTTTTAAGAAGCATCAAGCACCCACTCACACTTGTATTGTCTGGTGATGATCTATCATCAACAATATTAATGTTAAGGTTAATTCAAAATAACCAGATAATGTATAACCTGCTAATAAGTTTGTGACTTAGCAGAAGGAAACCTGTCACATTCATTGGTAATGAGTATAACAGATTGTATCAGCAGCCTGTATATAGCCCAATACCGGGCATGTTGTGAATAAGTATCAGAATACCACTGCATCATTGGCAGTGTAAGAAGTGCATGGGCCCTAGCCAGCTCGCTGGAAATGTCAGAGCTATTGATGGCTCAGCAGATCTGGTAATTACTGTTATTACCTGGACTTATTAAACACTGGCATGTATACAGCAGTGGATAGGTCTCTACACTGATTGGCCACCGGGATGCTAGGTACAAATTATAGGGAGTGAGGGAACTGGGATTAAGGCAGCCTTGAACAGTATTTGGGTTTCATCAAGGCATGTCATTTTGATGTGGTATACGGAGCATAACAAACTGCAATGGTATGTAGGATGAACTACATGTTTAAAACAAATTACTCAAGCAAGAACTATACTGAAGAAAGTCAAGATTAGCTTAGTTTCTTCAGTCTGTATCCCATCATTTACCCCTGAACCCTCTCAGTATCCATGGACCTTCATGGATCTGTAAGCCTACCAGTTCCACCAGACCTTCCCGATGAACAAGTTCCTTAAAAGGTCTGCCTGTCAGACTACCAGTTCCACCAGACCTCCCTAGTGACCAAGTTCCTTAAAGGGTCTGCCTGTCAGACTACCAGCTCCACCAGAACTCCCCAGTGACCAAGTTCCTTAAAAGGTCTGCCTGTCAGACTACCAGTACTTCTAGACCCTCCCAGTGACCAAGTTCCTTAAAGGGTCTGCCTGTCAGACTACCAGTTCCACCAGACCTCCCCAGTGACCAAGTTCCTTAAAAGGTCTGCCTGTCAGACTACCAGTTCCACCAGACCTTCCCGATGAACAAGTTCCTTAAAGGGTCTGCCTGTCAGACTACCAGTTCCACCAGACCTTCCCGATGAACAAGTTCCTTAAAGGGTATGCCTGTCAGACTACCAGTTCAACCAGACCTCCCCAGTGACCAAGTTCCTTAAAGGGTATGCCTGTCAGACTACCAGTTCCACCAGACCTCCCCAGTGACCAAGTTCCTTAAAAGGTCTGCCTGTCAGACTACCAGTTCCACCAGACCTTCCCGATGAACAAGTTCCTTAAAGGGTCTGCCTGTCAGACTACCAGTTCCACCAGACCTCCCCAGTGACCAAGTTCCTTAAAAGGTCTGCCTGTCAGACTACCAGTTCCACCAGACCTCCCCAGTGACCAAGTTCCTTAAAGGGTATGCCTGTCAGACTACCAGTTCCACCAGACCTCCCCAGTGACCAAGTTCCTTAAAGGGTCTGCCTGTCAGACTACCAGTTCCACCAGACCCTCCCAGCAGTGACAAACTTCTTAATGAGTTTGTCGGTGTGTCAGACAGACTGCCAGTAGCTCTGGACCCTCCCAGACTGCCACAACCTCTGGACCCTCCCAGACTAGTAACCATGCCACTTGAGTCCCTCCCAGTGACCAAGTTCCTTAATGGGTCTGTCGATCAGACTGTCAGTAGCACTGGGCTCTCCCAGGCTGCCACTACCACTGGACCCTCTCCCTGACCAAGTTAGTCAGTCAGACTGTCAGTAGCACTGGCCTCTCCCAGGCTGCCACTACCACTGGACCCTCTCCCTGACCAAGTCAGTCAGACTACCAGTACCACTTGACCCTCTCCCTGACCAAGTTAGTCAGTCAGACTATCAGTACCACTGAAAACCCTCCCACACTACAGTACCAATGACCCTCCTAATGATCCTGATTTGTCTTCGAGTACAACTGGATCTTTCCGGTCACCACTGTTTGTCAGACTACCAGTACTGCATGAAGTAGGTGGAAAAAAAAGTGACATCATCATAACAATATATTAACAGAGACAGTTGTTTGGCTGACTAAGCATGGTGTACTGGGTGATGCCAACAAACTGGAACATATGACTCAAACATACGAGGACTGCACAGCCTTGAACCTGGGTGTGTGCGCGAGATTACAACTTGGAACTTGGGCAACTGCTGACATATCTTTTTTGGTTCTAGAATCAACATGAAACTGTGTTTGTTTTTCCCAAAATGGTGAGACATTTACTGACTGGTATGAGATGTGCTGGGCGAACAATTTTGTTTGAAAAAAAAAAGAAAATCTCATTAATTGTTTCTTTTCCACAAAAAGCAACATTTATCGTATCCTTTATAATGAAACACTCCCAAATTTATGTGACATAAAGAAAACTGTTCTCAGTATTTTGTGAGGAAAAAATCTAAAACATCAACTCCAGAGAATAATCAGTTTTGATTATCTGCAGAAACAGATTTCATTGGGCATTAAAGCCAAAATAGAGTTGAAAATTATATGAATGAATCACTGAAAATTAGTGATGACACCAGGTGTTCGCGAAAAGAGAAAGCAGAAATTAGCACTAGTCCTACAGTCCTTACCAAACTGCCCAATAGGTATCATAAGGACTAGTAGAAATTTGCGATCTTTAAGAGATTTGCCTTATAATTATATCATTATCATTATAAACACTAGTGGACTAAAACTGTTAGTTTCTGTAGCTGGTAAACACATGATGCCCTACCTGGAGCACCTGTGACTCACACAATTCGCTAACAAAGTAAGGCATTTTGTTATCATGAACATAATCCAATCGGTTGTACTATAATCAAATTTCCAGACATGAAGAAGCACTTGAGTTACTATGTCCTGTCAGTGTATCTGTCAATGTCACAATGTCCAGGATGTATACGGATAAAGAAAGTCACACATCACACACACCACAGCTTGATACACCCCAGGGTCAACACTATCTCACAACCTACCGCATGTCTGGCAGGTATGGAAATGCCAGGGGAAATCAGCATATATTAATATCTACCTCCACAGTAGATGCAGGAGGCCTCTCAACCTTGCTTGATATGGGAACAGGTAGAATATAGGACTGGGACGAGTCCAAATTTACTTCCCGGGTACCCATCCACCTATTACCCGATTCTACCCGGGTACCCACTGTAGATCTCAAGAGATAAGTACAAAATGTCTGATTGGGAATAGTTTGACTGTAGCCCTGGATAAAATGTATTTAGATACACGTATAAAACGATCTGGTCATGCATACACTGAAGTTGACTGAAGTTTTATCTTTATTCAAACATATAAAAGTCTGGGTGCATAGTCAGAAAGAAATGCGAACATTAGTGACTAATGTAGTGTAACAACATATTGTTCAAGATCATTTATGTCATTAAACAATATCACATGACCAACCACGGGTCCGGGTAGTTCTGTGGGTACCCAGGTCCTTCTCAGTACCCACCCGACCCGAGTACCCGAGTTACCCGTCCCAGCCCTAGTAGAATAGTCTCGGGTAATACCCTGAGGAACACAGCCATCATTTCGAATCGATGTGTGAAGGAGATTGACATTCCACTTTAAGTCAATATATATATAATTCATTAATTCAAATCTGTTCAATTGAATGGATAATTCATTTGATAAATGTTCTACAACTCCTTTGATAGCATACTTTCTAGACTTAGAGAGGATATATTGAGATGTGTTAAGCGGTAATTTGTGTTAAAATGAATTATGATAAGTGTATGTGTCCCATGATTTATGTTGATATGAATTGATCAATCCATTCTCTCATGTAATATTCATATATCTGTACCTTCCAATGATATATTCCTATTGCATATCCAGCCTTTCCACAACCAGTATCCTTCCTGTGTGTATGTGAGATATCAGTTGCCATGGTAACCTTCCCATTAATGAAATGTGAAACAATGTTATCCTGATTGTAAATCTGCTAGACAACACATTCTAGCCTCTACCTGAACCCAACAAACATAACATGTCTCAGAAGAGTCATCCTTCTCTGAATCGCACCATTACTGCTGCACTACCACAGAACATCAATCACAGCAAACACTGGTGTTACATGGAGCAATGCCAAAACTCATTTGTCAAATTCCCACCGTAACACTTCAGCCAGTTTAGTGTTGCATGCATACCCATCAGGGCCCCGTTCCTCAAAGCGATCTTAGCGTTAAGGTGATCGTAAGTCCCATACTTTAACATAGGCTTACGATCATCGTAGCGCTAAGATCGCTTTGAGGAACGGGGCCCAGTGCTCTATATAAGGAACTTGATTTAACTTGCACCAAGTGCATGTTGACATGAAAACCTAGTTGCACCAGACAAAATCAGGTTGCACCCTGGTCCCATAAATTTATCAATGTTGAAACATAGGCCGGTCTGCTGCCAGTGTCAGTAAATTAATGATGTATTGCTGTAAAACGTTACAGGAACGTGCACATAATCGCTAAGTGTCTACAGTTTGAGGCCGTCCAGCCCAACAAAGCATGACAAATTACGCATAACACTAGGATAAGTCATATATTATGGTAAATAGAGCTCTGAGGTATTGTGTTCAATTTCGATGTTGTGAGAACAACTAAGAGCTATTTTTATGACATGCACATGATGCATGTAGACAAATATTAGGTTGCAATTTTTAATTAAAGGTTGCACTGGTGCAAGTTTTATAAAGTTAAATCAAGCCCTCTTATACCAAGCTAAGATTCTGAGGTAAACAAAAATACATTTGACTTAAATCCAATTCTTTATCATTGTTGGTCATACAAATGTAAGAGATCATTGTTGGTCATACAAATGTAAGAGATCATTGTTGGTCATACAAATGTAAGAGATCATTGTTGGTCATACAAATGTAAGAGATCATTGTTGGTCATACAAATGTATGAAATCATTGTTGGTCATACAAATGTAAGAGATCATTGTTGGTCATACAAATGTAAGAGATCATTGTTGGTCATACAAATGTAAGAGATCATTGTTGGTCAGACAAATGTAAGAGATCATTGTTGGTCATACAAATGTAAGAGATCATTGTTGGTCAGACAAATGTAAGAGATCATTGTTGGTCATACAAATGTATGAAATCATTGTTGGTCAGACAAATGTAAGAGATCATTGTTGGTCATACAAATGTATGAAATCATTGTTGGTCATACAAATGTAAGAGATCATTGTTGGTCATACAAATGTAAGAGATCATTGTTGGTCATACAAATGTAAGAGATCATTGTTGGTCATACAAATGTAAGAGATCATTGTTGGTCATACAAATGTAAGAGATCATTGTTGGTCATACAAATGTAAGAGAGCATTGTTGGTCATACAAATGTAAGATATCATTGTTGGTCATACAAATGTAAGAGATCATTGTTGGTCATACAAATGTAACAGATCATTGTTGGTCGTACAAATGTAAGAGAGGGGTAGTCATCAGGAGAGAATGTAAGGCCATAAAAGGCTGTGGTCATGCTCCACCCAAATGTGCTAGACTTCACCCCAACACACTAAAGGTCTTCATTATATTACTACCTTACAACCCCATACAGCAATGCTGCAAAAACCTCACCCACACTTAATGAACATAAAACATTAGTTACATATGTTTTCAGTTTGGTCTAATTCTTTTATTTACATAATGACACTGGCCCCACTACAAGCTGTCAGTCAGCACTGGAGGAATGGCCATTACATGTATTTACACTGCCCACTTCAGTCACTTGCCACAGCAAGCTACACAAATAAATCCCCCCGAATTCATGCACAGTAAATACATTCTTGAGAGCTTGTCAAAGCAAGGATTCAAATCTACCATCAGTTTCCTGATCCAGCATGTGGAAACTTTTATGACTCCTTGTCTTCTGTGTGGCTTTAAGCACATCCTCGCAAAGGCAATAAACTATGTGAAGTCATATGTACAATGCTGATGTCGCTGATCTTCACACTTGCACACTATGATCATGTTCTATACAGAACATTATGAAACATTATAACCATATATATTACAGTATAAATCAACAATCAGAGACTCTTGGTGTAACGGGGGCACGGGTTGCCCAGTCGTCTAAGGCGCCGCGATTCGCTGTGCAGAGTTGCATCCCATGGGCACGCCAGAAACCTATGATTGTGGGTTCGAATCCCGGTTCGCTCCGATTATGTTTCTAGGTTTGTCAGCATCATACCCGTGCTCGTGGGTTTCACCGGAGTGGTAAACGTCTAAGACCTGCATCACTTCGGACTTTCCTCACACATTAAGCTGACACGCCGCGATATAACTTTAATACTGTTAAAAGCGATGTTAAACCCAACTCACTCACTCTTGGTGTGACACCATTGTGAGGTGACAGCAAGAACACTGTCAACTTTGACTTTCTACAGGCATAAGGACATTTTTAGGAAGAACAACCAGTCTGTCTCCAAGAATATGAGTGGCGGTGGGGTAGACTAGTTGCTGAAGGCCCAGGTTCGATTCTCCACATGGGTACAAGGTGTGAAGCCTATTTCTGGTGTCCCCCCGCCTTGATATTGCTGGAATATTGCTAAAAGCGGCCTAAAACCAACTGGCTCACTCCTAGAAAAAGCAGCACCCAAGTGTATCAAGAAGTGTAGAACCTGTATTCAACAACCACATAACATGTTTGTTTTGCATATCCTCAATAGATAACCATCACCAAGTTTTAAAAAGTTCATACAAAAAGCAAATGTGAGGCATTATCCCGAGCATCTGGGACACCTCCCTTCAGTGGATCTATCCACCATCTTACACACATGACACCAGAGAAGCAGTCTTGCAGAACACTATAATAGCTTGATCAAGTCTTGTCAAGAACCTAGATGGCCTTTGATGGCATAATGGAGCTGGATGATGTATAAGATAAAGTTCCAACAACAAAAAGCTATCTAGATAGGAGCTTCTTTTGGTTCTTGTTCTGCCCCATCACACTTGACCCCTCTCACGCAAACCACATTCTTGTTATTTCAGGCTGTGTATTCTTGTTTAAATCCTCACTTGACCTTACACCACTGGAGCAAGGGAAAGTGGTTTAATCAGGGTTTATACTAATGGCTGCATCATGAATCGTGGATACCCCTGATATGAATAAAGATGAACACACAAAGTTGAGAAAATATTACTATCATAATCTTTTGAAAAAGGGGATCGGATGGTCAGGCTTGCTGACTTTATTGATGCATGTCATCGTATCCCAATTGCGTGGATCAATGTTCATAATGTCAGTCACTGGATTGTCTGGTTATTTACAGACAGCCGTCATATAGATTGAATATTGCTGAGCATGGTGTTTAACTATAAACCGACCAACACACTTTATGAAACATTCGGACTTCCTAAAGGGCATTGGTTTTGTCCATGCTTTCCAACTTGTTCAATGAGAATTCAAGCAGCATTTGTTTTGAAAGGACATAGTATTGCTACTTCAGATCTGAACGGAAAACATACCATTGTCATATGTGAACAACATATGATTCTGATCATGAAGGTTTCATAAATATTAATACCAATTCTTCCATCACAGACAAATATGTTTGTTGAAGAAAGGAAGAAAATATCAAAAGACATTTGACGGCAATGACATGTGCAGTATTTATAATACCAAAAGGGTGTCCAGTGTATGACTTCCTGCTAGAATTCCTCAAGCACTTCCTGACATGTGAACCCCATTATACCAGAAGCCCTGAAAGGGATCTGACCCACAAGCAGCCCACATTTGGGGACAATCAAGTTTACATCAACAATGATTCGGGCTGAACTTTTTTTCTTTTGCAATTGAAATTTCACTGAGCCATATGGCAGCCTGGAAACGGCTTCCAGCCAGAGATACTGGCTCAGGTGCAGACTCTTGACTGGAGGCGGTTGCACTCAATCTAAACTTCTTACCAGGACTGAATCAACATTCAACAAGTCAAAACATTTTCTGTTGACACTGGCAACAATTGGGAGACACTTGAAAAACAGAAACATGGACATAGTTATAACTGTAATACATTCATAAGGGAAGTTGGGTAGTCCAGTGGTTAAAGTGTTGGCTCATCATACTAACCGACTGGGTTTGATTCCCTACTTGGATGCAACAAATGGAACCCAAACTTGGTGTCCTCCGCTGTGATAAGTCAAGAATATTGTTAAAAGGAACATAAGCCTCACTCACTCTTCTCACTCAATGTGTCAGTAATGACCAACACAAAAACAGTTTCAGCTGTCAGACCATCAAATGTAATAAATCATGAATAATGTAACATTTTGTTCATCACCCCACATACATGTAGCTGGTGTTACAAGAACACCGTTTTGTGGATGTGACACATACTCATGCTGTCCATGTCATGTCATATTCAACACCTGTTACACTCCGACACCATACCTTCCACGACTGTCTGCAAAAACGTCACGATCATGAATCACCACACACTAAAAACCATCCTAATTGTTGAAAAAGCTATTCACTGCCCTGACAATGCCTTCCAACCTCTTGCCCAGCTTGCCAGCCTGAAGGAATCACAAAACAAAGACGAAGGCACGTTTCAAATATTAGCATCCGAACATCACCAAGGTATTACACAAAAACAGGACATTCTGAATTGTACTGTGATGGGGCTTTCAAACAACCACACAATGTAAGGCCATGTGGAAGGGGACTTCTCTGTGTAGTTTCAGGAAATGGCACATGGGGGATACCCACTATGCACTTTAAGCTGAAAATAGACAAATTACTGGAAAATATTCAGTTGGCTAAGCAAGCATGGCGTCTGCTATGCTGTGAGGTCTATGGTTTCATGTAATGGTTACAGCAAGGATCTGTTGTTTTCAAAAACATCATTAGTCTAAAAAAGCAAGATTTTGCAGTCAGGAAATTGCATGTTGGTATGACTGGAAAATTTTCCATTGGAAATGCAATCTGTGTTGTATGGGGTGATAAACATGTCATTCCGACAATAACGTGTCCTGTTTTCAAACATGTCATTGGCATGATAGATTGCTACATTATTAACTTGAATATAATCAAGTTACGATAAGTCTCTTCTGTTTTCACTGCGTCAGAGTCACTTTCATTGTTGTCATGCCTGTTAACCAAGCTATTTGAATCCCAGAGATTGGTTCAGTCAAACACTTTAACCAAACAAAGTCTGATGTGGCAGCTGGTCAGCAGTTGACCGCTCTAGTGGACAAGAGGAGACAGATAAGATGCCATAAATATTAAGATAAGCTTCCAGGTAATTCCCCAGTCACTTTGTCAGTCAGGCCCCTCGTGGTCGCTGGCTTTGTGGGTTGTACCTTCTCATCTCAATGCCGCATTGTTGTACAAGAATGTTAGAAGAGCCTTAGATTCTCAAGATGCTCAGACAAAACCAAACCTTGTGAAATTTTTGTGTGATTTTTAAGATTATAAAATTATTTCCATGTGCATTTGTTTCTAAGAACATAAATTCATTGAACCTAATTCTTTTTCCAAATTACTTTCATATTCCTTGAGAAAGTTTTATGAAAGAAACATTATAAATTCATGATTTTCATTTTTGTGAAATATTTTATATTATATATTTTGAATAACAAAATAACCTAATTGAACCAGATAAGCACATTTATCTTTAATGCAGAAAATACATTTTGTACACTTCCATATAAACTATCTCCCATATTGTAAAAATACTTTCAGGGGTAAATACTCTCATGAATTTATAAACTAATTATACTCTAAATAGACCCAGAACTAAATATACTCCAGTATTTATACATACAGTAATTAACTCTAACCAACCTCACCCAAAAGACTACAAACATATAACAATACATAAAACAAATACCATATACTGTCCAGGCAAACAAATGTCGCCCATCTGACACCAAAGACGCCACTTTTAGAAGTAACATGGCATGACGTCGAGAACATGTAAATATGTAAACCTCCCACCCACACTGTCCTTTGCCAGGTAGGCTACCCAGGTAAACACGATGTAGGTCACATTTTACCTACTGCCACATTCTTTTACATACATGTATACGAGTACACAACATAGGATCATCTATGCATGAAACCAGAATTACACAGCCACACCTGTTGTTTATGAATCATTTGATTAATCCCTATCTTAAAAGAAAAATCTTTGCTTTGGGTGAACAAATTATGGGGGCGTTAGCTTGCTGTGGTTTTCGAAATGTCATGTATGCAATACGGAGGTTCTGTGTTTGTAGGTTTCAGTAAGATGTTTTTCTTGATTAACCTGAAATTTCAGCTGTTGAGTTGTCCGATGTCAACAAACATGCCAAACTGGAGGTAATTTAACCACACATTCCTGGTAAATATTTACAATTTATAAAAAAAACATGTTTTTCCATTTTGCAATATTAGTTGTCACAGATAACCGATAGTCATGCTTCTAATACAGCATGTGCCAACACACTATCAAAAAACGTATCATTACAGCCCACTTAAATAACAATTAGTCCTTGGAAATATCAATTACCACTCCATGACGACAATCACCCTGTGGTTCTATCAATATCCCGCAATGCCACAAAACAACGGCAGAGTCACACGGGTCACATCCTTATGCATACAGTTTCTGCAAGGAACCTCAAACAATCTGACAGATCAAATTCATAACTAAATTTTCAAACATAAGTCTAGTAATTCATTTGAATGCCAAGCAAATACCTTTCAAACAAATCCTCACACATACGCATACACACATTGTATTCTACCAAACAGAAACATAGTATTCTGACCACTACCCGATTCCCTCCTCCGCTAACTTCTCACCTGGGCTTATACAGGGACTCAATCAACTGTTGCATGTTCTCCTCCTCATTATCTTCTCGTTAAGATAACTAATCCACGTATCACCACAGGACAGTCCTGTAATTACTAAGTCCTCGTATTTACGCCAGAGGAACCCTCCCACAAGCGTCCCTTCACCACATGTCCGTCTCAGCTAGTTGTAAGCTAGTCGTCCCACGAGATGCTACTCCTCATCCCAGTGCACGCCTCACTCTAGTAAACTCCCGCCTGCCTTGCCAAATTTAGGTCAATAATTCTTCAGTACACACGCATAGGGCCAGTTACTCTCACACTGTCTAATTCTTGCCTCCCCTGACCTCCAGAATTTGCATTTGAAAGACAACATGAGGAACTGATTGTCCCAGGGTGAAATCCAATCGGGTCCTTTGCTGGGCCGTGTCATGTGAGTTGAGCTTATATGTGTAAGGTGACAGTATCCAGACTGATATTGTGGTGTTGGATTCAAGCCAGGCGAGTCTCATCAGATGGGGAACAAACACAACTTATGTGTGGAATTTTCACTCTTTTTCTTTCACTGACAACCCAAGCTGACAAAACAGGTCAAGTCTTGTTAAGCTTTCATAAAAATCAATTTATGGACTTGGGAGTAATGTTGTTAATTAAACATGAACGTTTACAATACACAGTACGCCACTTCCATCTGTTCTTAGAGCATACCTCAGCGTAATATTCAATACTTACGTACGCTCTGCACAGAAGTTATGCTCGGCTGGTTAGGACACACTCTATTGTGATACTGTGATCCTGAAATGTTTCCCTTCGTAGCGGATGCTTTGTCCATATGTAATACACTTTATTGATCAAATATCAGCCAAAATGACCTCAATATCAGAATTACTGACTATTAACAGATAAAGCATTCACCCAGCTGAAGTTACAAAGCTCTTAACTATGTCAATAAATGTATATTGTTGTAGACTAGTGAAATGTATTGGTCCTTATCAACTTAGACATCATCAGTTACTAATTATCACTGACTCATAAATTTCGACTGCGCTATGTGCCTGTCGTTCTATAGTTGCATCAGTAGGAACTCACTCAACCAATGTACATTCAACCTCTATCAATAAACTGGTAAGTTATTGGGTGCATACAAGTTCCTCTGAAGATTAAAGGGAGATGATTTCATACTCAACACAAACATTGACACAAAAGAAGACTTTGAAGTGTCAATTTCGACCTTAACTTTTCAACTACTGCATACAATAGTCATAGGGAACATGGCAGCCAAGTGGCAGGGTGTTCATTTATCATGCACTAGATCTTGATTCCATTCCACATGTGAGGTTTATTTGTTTGTTTGTTTGTTTAACGCAGCACCAAGCTATATTCCAGCTATATGACAGTGGTCTGTAAATAATCTTAGCTGGACCAGACAATCCAGTGATTGACACAATGAGCCTCGATCCATGCAAATGAGATATGATGATAGCGAGCCTGACCACTCGATCCTGCTTGTCGCCTCTTACAAGAAGCATAGTCGCCTTTTACCGCAAGCATGGGTTGTTGGAGACCTATTCTACCCCCTATCTTTACGGGTCACATGTGAGTTTTCAGTTGTAGAAGACAGTTAAAAGTAAAATAATCAAATTGGCCTGAAAATGTATGAAGTCACCAACACACAGACATTCCTTGAAAGCTACTGACTCGGCTTCATACCAGAGATAATGTTCTAAACATGTTACAGGGACGTGTTAGTGAGGGTTGACTGTTGTGTAGCACCACACCGACTAACGGGATCGGGTGGTCAGGCTCGCTGACTTGGTTGATGCATGTCATTGATCCCAATTGTGTGGATCCATGCTTATGATATCAATCACTGGATTGTCTGGTCCAGACCCGATTATTTACAGACCGCCGTCATATACAGTCAAGTCCCGTTAATGCGACATCGATGGTTGCATATGATTGTGTCGGATTAACGAGTATGTCGGATAATCGAAATTTAGTAGTATCAACGTTCGTGATCGAAAATCGGATAACTACACAATAGATAAGGATTCAAACACATTATAAAAAATATAAAATATATATTCATATTGTTATGTTACATTGTTGGCGGAATATGTTTTCTAATCATGCAACCTCTAAAGTTTAACACAAAACAACTGTTACGGACTGTATGACAAATTCAAAATACTTTAAAAAGCATAGTCTGGAATGGAAGTCGCAACTTTGAAACTGGTACCCAAAGCTTAAGAAAGCTGCTTTCTAAGTGGCTAACGTCGACTTCCTGTTGGTCATTTCATTGGTCGGTCATAGTTCGCGAAAGGTTGTTCTGACGTGACTTGTAATGGGATGTCCTCGTCGATAGCGAGAACTTGTATCTGATTTTAATAAGATTGAGGTAATCTAGCATGTGAATTATCCTGTTTTCTTTATTTAAAGCTATTATTGTTTATTATTAAGCAAGTTTATCTCTGCAGCTTTGTAATATGCAGCTACCAGACGACTCGCCTCGCATCAAAACACTGGCTTTGTACTCGCTGGCAGATGACCACGGAGTACGCTGATCACTGTGTCGGATTAACGAGACTGAGTGATTTCGGTAATTCGTTGCAAATTAGGTGTGTCGGAGTCGGAGTACGAGACTGTCGGATTAACGGGTCTAAATAGCACTGACTTAATCGGTTCCCATCATTAGTGTCGGATAAAGCCGATTTTCGGATTAACGAGTGTCGGATTAACGAGACTTGACTGTAGCTAGAATATTGCTGAGTTGGGCGTAAAACAACAAACAAACAAACTTACTATCTTTTACCGTCTTTTGGTATGACGCGTCCAGGTATCAAACCCCCTACCTTCCATTCTCCGGGCAGACTGACTGACTGACTGAGTATGGTTTTACGCCGCTTTTAGCAATATTCCAGCAATATCACAGCTAGGGACACCAGAAATGGGCTTCACACATTGTACCCATGTCAGGAATCGAAACCCGGGTCTTCGGCGTGACGAGCGAACGCTTTAACCACTGGGCTACCCGACCGCCCCTCCGGGCAGACCCTCTACCACTACACCACGGAGGTGCCCATCACAAAGAGCTATCACCCAATCCATTTTACTCTTACAATAAGCGCAGCTAACTTGGAACTAAAGATATCCCAGAACCCCATGGAGGTGAGGACAGTATTAGGCTGCATGGCTTATCATACAACATTGTCAAGACATTCTGAGATTTAGAAACTTTATAGACAAATGACAGCCGAAAAAATACTTTTCCACCCTTTAGGAAAATACAAGAAAAACGTAAAATCCACAAGTTAAAACAAGCCAAGATATGGATAGGATTAGTAACGAACATCCATGAGACATGTGTCCGAAGCAGCTGTAGTGTATTATAGCCAAGGCCAGTACATCATAAATAGCTGATATTGTCAACATGATGCCTGTGAGAGTAATGCTGTTTGCCTTAGATAAATATTGAGCAATTGTGACAAATACTGCCTGCAAGCTGTACGCCCACAGAGCTCCAGAAGAAGGCAATGGGTTGGGAAAAACGTGTATTTATAACACCGCATGAAATGAATGCTTGTTTATTTGGAGGTATTTCTTCTGTGAATCCCAATTCATGTCATCTTAAATGTTCCAACAGTCTCAAAATCTATTTGTCACAAAACAATCCCTGTTTATCAATATCGCTGTGGATGGTCCTTAGAAAGACTTGGTACCAAATACATGTATACCATTTCCTAGGTACAGTATTACTACTGTATGCGATATTGATAGCTTTTACCAATATCAATTGTCCTGTGAGTCATTTACACTACTTCCATCTGAAGGTCTTTATTCATAAACAATAGAGGTTTCCATCACCTTGGATAGAAAATACCGTGTTCTGAGTTAGCACAAAGGATATAATGAGCGATAACTCATTTCACTGTACAGTGAAACACTGTTAATTGTCTGGACAAAACAAATTTCTGGATAAACGAAATATCATTACAGAGCACTTTCCTTGGTATATATATAGATGTTCCCACAGCAGGTTGTGTTTCCAAATTCACAAGGTCAGGGCTAACAAGGGAGATCATTGTGAATTCATTGAAACCAACCATATCCTGACAGGCTTCAGGATAATTTCATTGACATTATCTGTGTGTTTGTTTGTTTAATGCTGCACTCAGCAATATTCAGCTCTATGATGTCGGGCTGTAAATAATTTGTTTGTTTGTTTGTTTGTTTGTTTGTTTGTTTGTTTGTTTGTTAGTTTGTTGTTTAATGCTGCACTCAGCAATATTCCAGCTCTATGTTGGCGGTCTGTAAATAATCAAGTCTGGTCCACACAATGCAGTGATTGACATCATGAGCATCGATCTACACAATTGGGAAACAATGACATGCATCAACCAAGACAGCGAGTCTGACCACCCGATCCCGTTAGTATGACATTAAATCAAAACTGCACATGACTATATTCTGTAAAAGTATGGTTTGTGTATTTGAAAAAGAAATGAAATGATTAAAAGAAACTATACATAAGAATATCGGTCAACTATCACATAATTACCAACAAATTTTACAATGTGAAGTGTTACGAAAAAGCAAACCTGTAGTAGCGGTAAGAATACATCACAGTCTTATCCCCGAACACAGGACTATCTGCTCCCGACCTCCATTTTAGGTGCGAACCGGTCAACTCTCAGATGTCCCCGGGTCACTTCATATGTATTCCAAATATTGATACCTCACATATCACACGGACATTAAATATTTGGACAAGCCAAAGTGACCACTAGAGGTGTCAGTGATCTGGACCCAAGATGACCAGACGGCAAGACTGTCACCTTCTCTCTAACTGGAATCAAAAACTATGTGCCCAAGTAACTTGACTCATGAACCTATTGCAGTGAAACCTGACTCGGCTCATGCAATCAGCTATTGTCTCTTGTCTTAGTCATCGGATCATGTTGCCTGATTAAGAAAGGAGACCAAGCATTTCTCCACTTGTGCTGGGGCAGCTTAATTGTGGAATGTTATGTAACACGGACAACAGCTATAAAGTGAATCCTTGCAAGGTTGAGGCCGTGTCGTTTGTTTGCTGTTTAACGATGCACTCAGCAATATTACAGCTATATGACGGCGATCAGTAAATAATCCAGTCTGGACCAGACAATCAAGTGATTGACATCATGAGCATCGTTCTACGCAGTTGAGATATGATAACATGTATCAATCAAGTCAGTCTGACCACTCGATCCTGTTAGTCGCCTCTTACGACAAGCATAGTAGCCTTTAATGGCAATCTTGCTGAAGACCTATTCTACCCCAGATCTTCACAGGTCTGTTGAGGCAGTGAGAAAGACTGAAATTTTTCACTGCTTTTAGCAATATTCCAGCAATATCAGAGGGGGATGCAAGAAATGGGCTTAAAATATTGCAACCATGTTGGGAATCAAACCAGGGCCTTCAGTGAGACAAGCAAATGCATTAGCCACTAGACTACCCCACTGCCCCCTGCAATGTATATGCACATCTCGGACATCAAATCAGTGTGTGGGGGTAGTCAGATGATTGTAATACTTAGATTTGATAGTTTTTCTCTACTCACTTGATCTTCAGGCATATGAATGTGCTGTAAAATACTTTTATGTTAAAAGAAGTACCTAGGTAGAGAATCTCACCCAAGTGTCTTTTGAGGTCTATGGTTACACAAATAGTCACTAATGTTCACATTTTTTTTACTATGCCCCCATTCCTTCTGACTTTTATGTTTAATTAAAGATAAAGCTTCAGTCAACTTCAGTGTATGCATGACCAGATCGTTTAATACATGTATCTAAATACATTTTGACAGGAGTACGGTCAAACGTTTCCCAATCAGACATTTTGTACCTATCTCTTGAGACCTACACTGGGTACCCGGGTAGGGTCGGGTAATAGGGGGATGGGTACCCGGGTAGGGTCGGGTAATAGGGGGATGGGTACCCGGGTAGGGTCAGGTAATAGGGGGATGGGTACCCGGGTAGGGTCAGGTAATAGGGGGATGGGTACCCAGGTAGGGTCTGGGTACCCGGGTAGGGTCAGGTAATAGGGGGATGGGTACCCAGGTAGGGTCAGGTAATAGGGGGATGGGTACCCGGGTAGGGTCAGGTAATAGGGGGATGGGTACCCAGGTAGGGTCAGGTAATAGGGGGATGGGTACCCGGGTAGGGTCGGGTAATAGGGGGATGGGTACCCGGGTAGGGTCGGGTAATAGGGGGATGGGTACCCAGGTAGGGTCAGGTAATAGGGGGATGGGTACCCGGGTAGGGTCAGGTAATAGGGGGATGGGTACCCAGGTAGGGTCAGGTAATAGGGGGATGGGTACCCAGGTAGGGTCAGGTAATAGGGGGATGGGTACCCGGGTAGGGTCGGGTAATAGGGGGATGGGTACCCGGGTAGGGTCGGGTAATAGGGGGATGGGTACCCGGGTAGGGTCGGGTAATAGGGGGATGGGTACCTGGGTAGTTAATTTGGACTCATCAGAGCCCAACCAGGCACCACTAAGGGACACAACTGTGCACCAAAATGTGTATCATCTCAGACCACTGTGCCACCATGACCCTGGTTTGTAAGTAAACCCCTACTTGTCCTAGTATGTCACAAATAGACACTGGAATACCAAAAGATTATAAAATTCTATGCCCTTAACTTTTTCAAAAATCCATTGATGACAAAATAACATTGAAATAACATATCAGGTGGCAAAGGAATCAGAACAACCATAAAAAATAAATATTGACAATAAAAAGCTGTTCCCAAGCTCGATGTAGGGCTTGTACCAGTTTGACATTCCGAATGACATACCCACAACATGCAGCGCAATGTCAGGGACACGCGGCCCAGCTGCTGCCCATGCATGCACCACAATGCATGACTAACAAGTCTAACATACAGATGGCATGGAAAGCAATATCTCCTCATCTAACTTCATAGTGCTGCAGAAACAGCTGCTTTTATTAGTGCAATGTAACTGAGACAGAGTTTTCCTGACAACAGTAAGGGAAGGATTTCACCTTACAATAAACACCTCCAACTGAGTGTGGTAATGGGGCCGCAATGTTATTTGGATGCCTTTATCTTCCACCAACATACATCACAGTAAATTCATCAATCTTCAGATTGTCATCAGAATGAGTTAGCAAATTTTTTTTGCTGCTTTAGCAATATTCCAGCAATGTCATGGCAGGGAACACCAGAAATGGGCTTAACACATTGTACCCATGTCAGGAATCGAACCCAGGTCTTCAGCTTGATGGGCTAAAGCTTTAACCACAATCTACCAGGCCTCATCGGAAATCTGAACCAAACTCATCTTGGTCCTCTTCGTTAACAAACACTGTTTAACATGCAGCAACATTGTTATACACAATGAACAATAGATCACAAACATCTTTATGTTTGTTATGTTTATTTGTTTGTTGTGTAACGACGCACTCAGCAATATTACAGCTATATGACAGCGGTTTGTAAATAATCGAGTCTGGACCAGAAAATCCAGTGATTGACATCATGAGCATCGATCCATGCAATTGGGATACAATGACATACATCAATCAAGTCAGCAAGCCGAACCACCCGATCCCGTTAGTCGCCTGGTACGACAGGCTTCTTGATGGCAGCACTGGAGACAACTGGAAGATCACGAACACAGGACACCAACAATCTAACTTACATCACCTCCAACAAAATCCAACTTTGCGAACACGAACAAATGTACTTTTTTTTTTAAATTTCAAAAAACACCTAACAAATCTTAACCCTTGAAATCACCATCTTGACAATGAGCAAACAGGTGAAAACACTAACAATGCAATCAATATTAAACAGTCAGCTGCAAGTCATGCACAAAGTGCTTCTGAGTGTGAAGCATGTCCTATTGAGAGGAAGCAAGGTAGACAGGCCTCCATGACGGCCAGGTGATCCCCACCTGCAACAACAACCTGTACAAGAGGGAGGGGGGGCACAAGCATCAGTGTACTTACTAGTTGCTGAACTGACCGGGCTTCTCAATGGGAGGGTTGTGAACGATACCCTGCAACAGATTATTATATACCATTGGAGTAAATGTATGTGCATGTATTCATGGTAGTAACACACATGTTCACACATGAAGGGATGGCTCTCTGAAAGAAAGGACTACAATTAAATTAAATAGATATCTAATGGGTCATAACATTCCATACATACATTCCAGCATTTAAAAATGAAATTAAAGGATATACAGGTTACATTTTTTTCAATTTTAGTGTATGGCAAAGTTGCACTTCTGTGTCAGCTCTTGTGACTACAATGTACATCCATTAAATTGTGTAACATGTTAATCTGTACATGATAAATATGTATCGAAATTTGGACAATGCAAGATCAAACCTGTAATATTAAAAAGAATAACAAATTAATTGATCAGCATGGATCAAGGAGTCTAAAGGTTATTTACCTCTGTTGTATTATCCTGTTCCAAGGGAGGCAATCAAAGAAAAGGTAAAATCTATTTAAACTATTGTTCACTGAAGTGAAATGTCATGGTAATGACTTAAGAGTTTCATAATTAACAAAGTAGAACCCTAAGTGGCAGTGTTAGTACAAGCTCTCAACGTCCCCGTGAAGTGTGCAGTCAAGTGTGGTCAGTGAACCAGTGGGACTACAGAGGAGCAAAACAAGATCAGCTTATATGCATATGCCATTTAGTGGACCATCCCCGCCAAGCTGGCTTGCCCAAATACCAGGTCATCAAAATATGCATACAAGAGTTTCTTGGTTTGAGAATTCTGTAATTTTATTATTTAAACTTAGAGTTTGAAAAAAAGAAAAGGAAAGAACAGAAAGAACGGAAAGGACTATGGACAACGTCTACCAGAAAATATTAAATAATTTGTATTCATTCCAGTGGTCATATTACAAGAGAATATCAGACACTTGATGTATTTATTTATGTGGGTGAGTGTTACACCAGTCACTATGCTCTGTCAACCATACCCGTGCTTGTTGGTTTCACAAAACAAAATTGTGAAATGTTTGCATCACTTTCGTCTTTTCAAACACTTTAGGCTAACATGCCGTGATATAACTGAAATACTGTTCCAAGCTGTGTTAAGCCCAACTCAGTAACTCTGGTCAAGCTGAAGCAGGTAAACCGGTGGCTGAAAGCATGAGCATCCCTCAGCATCATCAGCTGGGTCAAAAGTGTGCAATGGTCCATGGCGTTCACCCAACAATATCAGACCACTGAGCAGCCATTGGGGCCAAGTGATTACATTATCAGCGGCCTCTCAGACTACTCTATTCTGCCCTAGAAAACCCAACTATTTCTATCACAAATAAAAATGTACAATATGGGTGCATAAATGTCAACCCAAAACTAGCTTATGTCAATCCAAAACCAGCTTATGTCAATATTTGCCAAACATTTCCACAACATCAACTTGTTTTTCAAAGCCAGAAAGCCTATTCAGTATATGACAGAATATCAAGCTAAACGCCTACGCAAAATATGAATTCAAGCATATTAAAAACAGCCACTGAAGCTATGATTTCAGTTATAATGGCCCTAGACCCTGTGCAGATAATCCATTGCCATGTAAAGCTAATGACACACAAGACATAGTTTACAATTAGCAACAAGACACTTCCAAGGATACCATTCTGTCATCAGTAACACCAGAACCCTTGACACAAAGATATAACTAAAAGGCTCCTGAAGTCCTTCATGTATTGAATTCCTTTTGCTTTACCATTACACCATCAGTGTGTCAGAGATGGTGATCATTACCGTTAATATACAAAGCTTTGTCAAGTATGCGTCTGAGCTATAGTGAATCACACCAGACAATACCTAGTGTTCTTTTCTAACCATGTCTGGATACATATCCTGCTGTGACCATTGAATTGTTGAGAGATGTTTCATACCCTAAACCTATCAAGACCAACCATCCGTGTAACAATGGGAAGGACACCCCATGGGGAATGTCTACCACTAGCTACCTCTCTGCTCAATGTTCCCGAGCTTTATCATCTGTGTAGCAATACTTCATATTACATTTATCTAAGAGTATATTGTGTAAACACGAAATTAAAGATTCACAACAGAAAAGACATCTCACTCAAATCTCAGAAAGACAGAAAAACAGGCAAACAAGTGAATATATTAGAAGTGAAAATTGAATATTAAAATGTAAGCAAGCATAACGCCAACTAGCACACGATGTTCGGTCAGCTGTCGGGGTCAGACATACGGCTTGACACACTGTCACCTGGTCAGTATGTGAGGTCAGATGTGACCGATCAAATCGTGACAATACCGTCACGCCCGTCAGACTGACCGAACTGTCATAACACACAAGCTATAACATACAGCCAATACCTTCTTCTTCTTTTTATCCCTCAATGAACTGATGGTTTGAGCTCTGGGCCGGAATTTCTACAGGTACCGAACATCAAACAGTCACTAGTGGAGCATGACAACTGCACACACGCCAATCTCAAATCGTACATGCATTGTCGAGCATCAACACAAGTGTTCCATCCTGAGCATGCTCAATACACACTAAGGTAGACGCACCTTGATTATAATTAACGAGCATTACCTGCACACACACACAAATGGCATCTCCCAGCGACAGTCACATGCAAACGAGGCTGGACTTGAAATCAATAGAAGTTATTGATTTTGTTCATTTTCCTACATAATAGGCCGCAGCTGTAGGCGTAGTGTTTTTATCTGGGTAATACGAAGTCATGCCGAGCCTGTCTTTGTTCACTGCAAACTCATTACACTTACACATTCTAGCATGAGGTAGCTATCGGAAGATGTAGAATGTATCACTGGTACACAATTACCGAACAAAATGGACATTTTGATTTGGTTTATTCTTAATATGGAGCCATCATATAGCTGCACTATTGCTGAGTGTGGCAATAAACAACAAAAAACAAAACTTAATATGGCAAATGGAACATAAAACTGATCGTAAAATTACTATTATTTTCCTATTATTATTCCCCTCATTATCACTTGTAATGGTGAACAAATTCTTTAATATTTCATAAGAACAGACATAATATTCCTAAAATAGAGGTTTTAATCTAAAGAACATGAAAAATAATTGGACCAAAAGCTTCTAAAGAAATTTGTTTTTGGTCATATAGAGGGAAAAGTACATCATGTTTCTCACAGCTGGGCAGTTGGGTAGCTTAGTGGTTAAAGCGTTCACTCGTCACGCCAAGACCCGGGTTTGATTCCCGACATGGGTACAATATGTGAAGCCCATTTCTGGTGTCCCCCGCCGTGATATTGCTGGAATATTGCTAAAACCATACTCACTCACTCACTCACTCTCAGCTATTTTGGCTGTTAACCATAATCATGAACTTATCCTCCGTAACATCTGACCAGCCAATAAGTATTGATCAGTGTTATACAAGCTCATCCACATGTGTGAGGAGATCAGGAGACATGTGTAGCCTGCTTTAACTCCAGACAAAGCTGAACATTGATTACCATAGAAACCTGTGAAGAATGGCCACAACGTGTTGATTGACCGAACAATATATTGATCTTATCTGGGTGTCTCCCCATTGCCGATATTTACTTAGCAAAAAGAACATTTCAATGGTAAAGGATGTGAGGTCATCCGAACAAACCTCCCTAAGTAATTTCTCGAGTGAGTGGTTTCAAATTTCTATGATGTAAACTCAGTTGGTTCAATAAATATCACTTAGGTATTTTGTGGTAAATAATTGACTGGTTATTTACGATCAGATACATAGTCCTGCCTCGCCGCATGTTTAAGTCTCTATATTTAGCATGCTGTTACAAACATAGGTTCTCCTCAGGATCTATAACTCTTGCATACATCACACACATTTTAAAAGCTCAGAACAATGTCAAAGATAAATTGCAACATGCTAATTAAATAGGCTATGAATAGACAAATGGAAAAGAAAACAATGAATTGGATGCAATGCATTTAGTTCAAGTTGCAATGTTAAAATTTATAATGGAAACATGAAAAAGATTTAAAATTTCATGCTTAAAAAGTCCAAAATTAAAACATGAAATTGTATTAAAAAAAACTTACCGTCTTTGCTTCCCGCAGTGCAATGGACGAAAATCCTGGTTCATAATCCATAATACTTCTCGGTTGGTTCCTGTAAACCTCGATTGAGGATTTGGCGTGGGTCGGAGTCCAGAAGCTGGGAATTGACAAGTAAATATTCAGAATATGTTTTGACATGGGCAGTAAGTGATTTGTACCTTTGTAACATACGTACAGGAAATTCAGGTTCAACCTTGGTTGGCTTCGGGCAAATTTGGGAAAACTTCACATTTACAGTTAATTGGTAGGAAGTCTTACATAGTTCTTGGACTGTTTCTATATCTAGACTAGCAGTGACCATATTACAGGCACAACAATAATGACATGTTAACTGTTTCGGAACACAACAGAAAATGAAAAGACATGAACAATACTTACAAAAAACTAATATCAAGCACATCATTCCACAAAAGGATTTTAAAAATGAAAAATATGGATTATATAAAACACTAATATTTTTCGGAATTAAATTATCCCCCCCCCCAAAAAAAGGTTTCTAAATGTCTGAAAATAAAACAGTATGATAAACACTACTGAAAATTAAATAATTTTTCTCCATTGGAGGATAACAGAGGAACATGCCTACAGTAATTCTTTGATAGACACTAAGAAGAGGCAAGAACATTTTATAAAGTTTTTTATAGATAACGTTTTTATTGTTTGTCATGGCATTTCAATTTTACTTCTAGCTCATTCATATACTGAATACAGATTCACCAAGAACAAAAGATGAGCAGGGCAAGGAGTAGCCCTTAAACATAGATACAAACAATGAAGAAATTGTAATCAATAAAATGGTTCATGTCTTCATGCCTATAATGCTACAGCATGCTTCATGCGCCACGAGACATCGGTGTAGAATATACCTGGGAAGTGTGGGTATTGAACTGGCAGCAGGGAGAGAAACAGTGACACATACAGATACTATATACATAGTGCAGTCGGGACCATCACATAGTGCCTACAATATAGCTGATATATAACTAATTACATAAAATAATTTAAATCTTTATGAAAACAAATTTGATGATGATACTACATGATTTCAACATACAGTAGACTACGGTTAAAACGAACACGCTTATAACGAACTGACAGATATAACAAACTCACTTTTTGGTCCCAACTATTTGCTGTAGTTATGCTGTATATATGCTTATAACGAACTACAGTTATAACGAACAAAATTAGTAGTCCCTTTGAGTTTGTTATAACCGTAGTTTACTGTATAGTAAAATATCGTTACATATAGTTAAAGTATGATTGGATCATATGTTTTTGGACATGATATGTTTTTCATACGGCCATGTTTATTGCGATTGCCCGCGCTATAATGAAGGGGGTGGCATCACACAGACATTGTAAACACTCAGATTCTGGATTTTTTTAAAGATAAAGTTGTCTTCATAAGTGAGTGAGATGTTTTACAGTTGTTCTTGTGATTAGGGAGAAAACTATGAATGTTTAAAGCATCCCAAAACCAATAACATGGGGATAATACAGGGTTTGAAATTCCGAGTATCAGAGAGCTTCTGGCATAGATACAATTGTAATGGCACCATCAAAATAAGTTCCCGGTGCCTGAAGGACACAATAAAAAAATAATTTTTTTTGACAAAAATACCTTATGACATTTTCAAAATCCAATGTGAACACTCATTCGTTTAGAAACGTAAAACATGAGTAAAATAGAAATGATTGTATGTTAATTTGTATGTAAATTCCTTATCTGGAATAAGTACAGGTACCTACCATGTTTGAGAAAGAACTTTTCAATAGTATTAGCTTCTGCAGTGATACAGACATCAAATAAGCTGTTTCAATGAGAGATGTTTCGAGCAGATTCAAGTATTTTCATATTCCTGGTAGAATGTCCATTTATGGGTGAATAAGTCAATGAAATTAGTCCAAAGAACCTTAACATGCAGCCATTCATTCCAGCTTTTTGAGTATTGAACAAAATATCCATTTCCTAAATTCAATGCTGAAATTAGAGAGAAATCAACATCATCTCAGTAGACTAAAAGTCCCCCCACCCCCCACTGACCCCTCAGCACTATCTCCTACCCACACATGGAGCACACCCTACCATCTCTGACTGAAATAACAATTTAATGCTTCAATCATTAAGCTACCTTTGAAATGCATCTGCCCACCAATTCAGATTTGATGAATGATTACGAGGACATTAATATAATATAAGCCTATTAAACGAAATCATTAATATGTATGACATTGATTGAAGTGTAAATCTTCCCCAACTCTATCATGACGCCAGGAAACAACAAAGTGTATGCTGGACCGGACACTCACAAACACCTGATGACGAATCAATACATTATTGGCACTTTGGACAAAACACATCTGTTCTGGCTCGTAATGTTTGTTTTGGTTGAATACAAAGAAAATGTTCTTGTTATTTGGTTATTATCGTGGTTACAATGAAACAATTCATCAAGGTGCCAAAATACATGATTTATCACTAACCAGTTTATTATCTTGAAATAACCACTATATGATTAATTTTTAATTCTTGTAATGATGACTTCACACTAATGGTGTTGCGGATTCAATTTAGGTTACAATAATATAATAGCTTTGCTGTCATTTTAGGACATTATTCACTGAGACCCATCAGTTACTCCCCATGTAAACCACTGACACATTAAACACATCATGGTTTATAAGTAAACTGAAGTTATTATCATTTTTGACTTATATATATCAATTAACCTTTAGAAAGAACAAATATATAAACCTTCAAAGGTCATTTAGCTTAAACATAATGCTGCAATATGAAAAATAATAAATATCTGAAAGTTAGTTTTATTATATGAACATCTTAACATTATATACATTTTTAAAATATTTTTGTATACAGTTTTATTACCTTAAATAAAAACATGTCTATTGCAATACAAATTGATCATGAGCCATTACTGCAGAAACATTGTGTAACTTGTTTTGCTTGACCTGTGACTTACTTACATTTTCTATCTACAACACTACCAACAGCCTGTCATACCACATTGTTTGTTTGTTTGTTTGATCATTTGACGTCACACTCAGCAATATTCCAGCTATATGACGGCGGTCTGTAAATAATCAAGTCTGGATGGGTCAATCAAGTGATTAACATCATGAGCATCAATCCATGCAATTGAGATACGATGACATGCACCTGACCACCCGATGCCATAAGTCGCCTCTTACGACAAACATAGTCGCTTTTTACGGCAAGCATGGGTTACTGAAGACCTATTCTACCCCAGATCTTCTGTCATACAGACCCTGATACAAATATATCCACATGTTTGGCAAGTCTAGATTACTGCAGTATCAGACAATGAAGAGAGTCTCTGCGCTCCTTTTTATTACATTTTTATTAAGATAATTTAACAATTTCAGAGACTAGATATTAGTCAACATGGGGGCCAATTATCTCATATTTTATCTTTGATCTCCATTGTTATTAAGTCAATCTCATTAAAATCAGATCTTAGTTCTTGCTACCACTAAACAAAGATCTGAGGACATCCAATTACGTGTCGGGTCAGACCGACCTTGCGCGAACTTTGACCGACCAATGGAATGACCAATCAGAAGGCAGCTTTCTCGTGCTTTACGGCACAAATTTCAAATTGGCGACTATGCTTCGAAACATATTTTAACAAATTCTCGATTATAAATTTGAAACCTGAACAAAAAAAACATTCTGGAATGGCTAATAGATGGTCTAGATTGAAAGGATTCAGTCGTTAAACCCATAATTATCGTTCGGAATACCCCATGTTAAAGTTTTCTAGATTGCATGATTAGAAATCACATTCCGACTGTCACTTTCATAATCTGGTAAGCAATGCACTGATTGGTCGGATGACAGGTTGTTCTGACGTGACCCCTAATGGGATGTCTTCAGATCTTCGTTTAGCGGTAGCGAGAACTAAGGTCTGATTTTAATGAGATTGTTATTAAGTAAAAGTGCTTCAAAAAAATTTAATGGCTGTTGGAAAGATGTGATGATAAAGAGATTTATGAATCGTCTGCCTTCTACAGAACTATAAAAAGTAGAGTTACAGACACGTTATTATGAATATCTGACATTAAGTTGTACATGGAGGTCTTCCAGACTGGTTGAGCAAGAGGCTGTTCCAGTTCTACACAAGTGACCCAGTACATCTCTCTTCCTATCACACAGCTGCATGACCATTTTTTTAAACATGCAATTATCTCAGTTTCAATAATTAAGCTTTCTTTCTTGCAAAGTATTACATAAAATGGTAGGAATTCATTTCAAGATTTATGATAGCATCAAACAAAACACTGCTATGATCACATATTAATTTCTATGATGAATTGGAAATGAAAAAAAGGTTTGGAATGAAACCACCCTTCACTAAGTCCTCATCCAGGTTTAAGCACAGAGCAACATGAATTATAAACATGTCTGAAACTTGATTCCATTCTTCTGACATCTTGTGTCGGAGTTACTTCATTCAATTTTCAAACTGGATGTTTAATTAAGCTTGAAAAGATTCAACTTCCACATGATTAAATATTACAGTCTGGCAATGCTTCTCAGATGACAAAGTGTCCTCATTATCAGGCTAGATCTGAGAACGTTAATTAGGATTGTCAAGCTTGTTATCTTACACTCATCAATTAGTTAGTTTCATTAACAGACCATGAAGTGGCCACACTAACAGTCATCACCCCTATCATGGTACACAACAATGTCTGCTATCTCGGGATTGTCCCCGACTGTAACAAGGGATGACATGCTGACTTAATCAGCAGTTATTTAATTCAGGACTCTATGGCGAAGATTTCTCTTGTTTTTCATCTACATACCGTATTTGACGTAATAAGCGCCATGCTCTAATAAGCACCCATGGCGATATTTGCTAATACAGTCAAGTCTCGTTAATCCGACACTCGTTAATCCGACACTCAGCTTTATCCGACACAAATGATGGGAACCGATTGATTCAGCGCTATTTAGTCCCGTTAATCCGACATTCTCGCACTCCGACTCTGACACACCTAATTTGCAACGAATTACCGAAATCACTCATTAATCAGTCTCGTTAATCCGACATAGTGGTCAGCGTACTCCGTGGTCATCTGCCCGCGAGTACACAACCCCGTGTTTTGACACGCACTGGCTGCAGAGATTAACTTTAACAATTAACACTAGATGCCGGGATCATAAAGAATTTCAAGCTTTATTATAAGAAACAAATGAAATTACACCTCGACAATGTTGATGCTGAAGAACCACCAGCCCTAGACGTCAAGCGAACAGGGGACTTTGAGAAATGTGCCTTCAAAATGTGAGAAACAGAAAACACTGACAGACTTTTTTAAGTAGATGAAGCAAGTTGTTAAGACAGTAGCACTTGCATTTACATGAGGAAACACACGGTTATTATCTATCGTGAAGATGTCCAATTTTCGATCACAAATCGCTTAATTTCGTTAATCCAACATACTTGTTAATCCGACACAATCATGTGCAACCAACAATGTCGGATTAACGAGACTTGACTGTATATTGGCTAGTGAACAATCCAAATTAGCACTCCTTCCGATTGATCAACGTACACAAGACTAATTTATCCGTGTATAATACGCACTCGTGCGTTATATGCACCCTTAATTATGGGCAATTAAAATTTGGAAAAATATATTTGTCGTATATAAACATTTCAGGCATAAATCACGAAATTTATCTTTCAACTCTGTTTTACTCACCAAAATAATATTCTAATGAGAGCCCCCTATTTCTAATTTTGAGAGCGCCCTGGTCGCTTATTATGTCAAATATGGTAATTGCTGCAAGGTCTAAAAGATAAATATTTTGCATTTCCTTCAATGTGAAATCCTGACTTCACATTCTATCAAAGTTTCATCAGGTCATAATACATTAATTATTAAACTTTCATCTCCACCTGCTTCCCTACAGGGGGGGTTGGGTAGCCTAGTGGTTAAAGAGTTCGCCTGTCATGCCGAAGACCCAGGTTCCATTCCCCACATGGGTACAATGTGTGAAGCCCATTTCTGGTGTCCCCCGCCATGATATTGCTGTAATATGAAAAGCGGCGTAAAACCAAACTCACTCACTCACTGCTTCCATACAAAACACTGCCTCACATTATTTTTTTGCCCCGCAGTACCTACAGCTGAAGATGTTCACAATACATATTCCCTTCTCTACTGGATGAGATATACCTACAACTGCTTCACAGTTTACATACATCGGTGCCTTCACCCATATATAAAACTAAAGTGCCTCCTGTCTCACTCTTTTGAAAATATTGCATGTAAATATAATAATTAAGTAATTATCACCTAACTCATACTGATTTACAGGCCTCAGCCTGAAGTTTGTCTGATATTAGCCAGGTATGATTTGTTGCTAACATACTGGCCAACAAAACTAATGCTTCAATCATTAAGCTACCTTTGGAATGTTTTTGCCAACCAATTCAGATTTGATGAATGATTATGAGGACATTAAAATAATATAAGCCTATAAAACCAAATCATTAATATGTATGACATTGATTGAAGTGGAAATTTTCCCCAACTCTATCATGACGCCAGGAAACAACAGAGTGTATGCTGGACCGAACACCCACAAACACCTGATGACGAATCAATACTTTATTGGCACTTTGGACAAAACACATCTGTTCTGGCTTGTAATGTTTGTTTTGGTTGAATACAAACAAAATGCTCTTGTGGTTGTGTTATTATCGTGATTACAATACAACAATTCATCAAGGTGGCAACATGCATGATTTATGACAAACCAGTTTAATATCTTGAAATAACCAGATCAAACCACTATTCCTGTTTTAATATTTAAATCTTGTAATGACAACTTCTCCATGATTGGCCCACAAATTTGATCAGTTAATGCACAATATGGCCAATGACATCACAGCAAAAAAAATATTTTGTTAAAAAAGGAGGAGTTTTAAACTTCTTATGGGGCAACTGTCACCAATAATTTTGGTTTAAAACTTCTGTGGTTGTTTTTCCTTCTCACAATTGTCAACCCAATTATGATTTAATCAGACTTGCTGTAAGAAACTATTTCATTCGATAATATTGATGTGCTTGCGCTATCTTGATTGACAGGAATGATAGAACAATGTCACCAAAGATACATGAGTCAGATCACGGGGAAGTAATGTGAACAGGCTCATGACGTCAACCATTTTTGACATAGCTCAAAAAGTGTACATTATCTCATGATAAAGTACTGTCGCCTCCTTTGATGTTTTAGCGAAGTATCTTAGCATTGTTGCCCATATAGTCAGTTGGCACACAGTGAACATACACCATATGGATTATATCATCCAGCGATACAGATTTCTAAATTATAGTGTTTTTCAGGTGATGAGACTATCTTAAGTTCAAGGTTTTAGTTATTGGTCCCGTGCCATGCATGACATGAAGTTGTGGCAGTTGGGTGTACTTACTGTCGACGAGGTTCCTTCTTGCCCGACTCGCTGCGGTACCGAGGTCGGTAAAGGTCTTTGTACCTCCCTTCAGGCTCCGACCGATACCCAGATTCATCTGGAAACACAGAGCTCCTGTACATACCTTGAAATGGAGGTGCCGTTGCACATAACACATTACCGTATCAACGTAATAAGCACTATGCTCTAATAAGCGCCCACGGCGATATTTATTAATATATTGGCGTGTGAACAATCCCAATTAGCACCCCTTCTGATTGATCAATGTACACAAGACATTTATTCGTGTATAATACGCACTCGTGTGTTAAATGAACCCTTAATTATGGGCAATTAAATTCTGGAAAAATATATCTGTATATAAACATTTCAGGCTGTCAGCATCAACCACGAAATTTATCTTTTAACTCTGTTTTTTTCTCACCAAAATACCATTCTAATAAGAGCCCCCTATTTCTAATTTTGAGAGCGGCCTGGGCCCTTATTGCGTCGAATACGGTACTTGGAATTATTTGATTACTTATGGTAGCAAATCCTCACTCGTCCAGTTAACACTGGCCATTCTTTATATAATCATCTTGTTAATTGCTTATGACTGATCACTGGTAGCAAATCCTCACTCGTCCAGTTAACACTGCCCATTCTTTATATAATCATCTTGTTTATTGCTTATGACTCTGATCACTGGTAGCAAATCCTTACATACACCATGAACATACCATTTTCTTCAGTCAACTGCTCGTTCACGTTGATATCTTCACAAAATGATCGGAGCATTGTCTACTGGTGATTACTTACAATGACGTGCATGGCCATATCGTGATGCTATAGAGTTTGGGTGCAGATAGCTGCTAATTTTAAGCTTGCTTACAGAATTAAGTTGACAAAAGCAGGCACATGAATGAACTTACCTTTAACCTTGGAGGGGAATTCATAGCTAGGTTTGTAGGGGTTTATATCTGAAAAAAGCATACAGACATTTCACATCCATGCCCAACCATAACATGACCCAAACATGTCAGGAAAACACCAATTAATTAACTGCAGAACAATTGTCAAAAAATATAACTCAAATAGGAGACTTTGTAAACTACGAAAATTTAACACCTTCATAATATTAAAGAAACTAAATATAGAACATTTACAATGTATTTACTATTTTGACTTTTACACTCATAGGAATATTTTTCGGCAGACAATCGAGACTGATTAGTCTCTGGAGTTGATGTTCTATATTTACTGTCAGTTAACACAAACATGTATTAAATGAATGTACGGCAATTTCAATGAGATTATACATATTTAATTTCTGAAAAACAAATCATGTAATAAACATGATAAACATCCCCTCACATGACACATTCACTCCACAGGGAGTTTCTGCTGTCTGTCTTGTTGCTCGTAACCTTCAGGATATGTTCCCGTATAAAAATTATACGAGAAAAATGATAACACATGTATACCCTATACATACTCTCTAAGTATTCAACTTCCAAAACATTCTTAATGAAGTTTCTGTAGTGAAGAAATGTTACAAGGCAACCCTTTTATTATTTTATATTCATTTGTCTTCAGTTACAGCGAGTGAGTGAGTTAGGTTTAACGCAGCTTTTAACAGTATTCCAGTTATATCATGGCGTGTTACCTTAATGTGGGAGGAAAGCCCCAAGTGATGCAGGTCTCAGACGTTTACAGTTCGGTGAAACCCACAAGCACGGGTATGGTGCTAACAAACCTAGAAACATAATTGAGGCGAACCTGGATTCGAACCCACAATCATAGGTTTCTGGCGTGCCCAAGGGACGCAACTCTGAACAGCGAATCGCAGCACCTTGGGCAACTGGGCTGCCTGTGCCCCCCTCTTCAGTTACAGAATGGCTGCTGCTGAGACTGAAGCTCCCTGGGATGTGAACGTATCTCGTGTGGTACACAGAAGCAGCATATGATTGACAGACATGGAAACACTGCAGAAGCTTACCATGGGCACGACCCACCACCATGGCCGACAATTACAGTGCTGGTCAGAAGTAAGTTACAACAAACCTAGTAACATTTTGTTGTTTCACTGATGACATGCCAAAATGCGAGAGTAAGGCATTGATGTAATAGTGGTAGAGTATTCGCATGAATATAATTATATTCAATACTTTAATCATAATATTTCAGCACAATTTGATCACATAATAAAGAATTTGCACAGGTACTGGTTCAAACTTTTTAATTTAAAAAATGTGATGTTTCAAAAGTATGAAGTTAAAGAACTTAAAACAAAAAAGATATTATTTTGAGAAAGGGTGATCCTAAATCACTACCGGTATTTGTTATAACATACTTATGACCAACTGTGCACAACTTTAATATCATCTTACTCATATACATAGTTACATACCGGTACATAATTGTATATACATCAATATGCTCATAAAACGTGTCCCACTATATCCATAGTGAACTGCTTACAATACATTGCAAGTTTAATCAATAACGTAGTGTGCGGCAATATATATACGGAAACTACATGTTACTGAATAAATCCTTGTATTTTAACAGCAAGTCAAACAGAACTGTGCTCTGGAGATGAAGAAAGGCTTTGTTGGAAGACAAGAGAGCCACAATGGCAACGCATAGTTTAGTCTTCACATGCACAGAGTACATTGGTTAGGTTTTACCAAGCATTCTGGGTCAACTGGGAGGTGTTAGTTCTAGAGGGGGTGGTGGAGGGGGGTAGTACATACCCTGGAGCTGTCTGGGGTGACACCTTCTTGAGGGATAGGAACACAAACTATTGACTTCATCTATAATGTGACTTCTGACTTCCACTTATAATGCGGCACAGTTTGGGTTTTTTAAATTACTGAGAAAAAAAAACAGCTTTGGAAGTTTATCTTTTGTAAACATGTAAACATCCAAATACTTGTTGCTTTTTTTTGTCGTCAGTAGTTACCATTTTCAGAAATAGGAAAATATTATATTGAAATGGCTACCATAATTTCCTTTTCTGTATTAACATCAAGGTAAATATTGCATCAATTAAAAAAAAAGTCATCTTGATTTTTGGATCTGTATTTAACAAACTTGTATGCACCATACTTTAGTATTCCTATCCCTCCTTCTGATGTCCCAAGTACAGAGACAAAAGTGAAGCCATTTCCCGGATATTTCGCTGATCAATGTCAAGGTCAACTTACTACCATTCTCATCCCTTTCACCATTTTGTTTTGGCTTCTTTTCATTTTCATTTTCAGGCTTTTTTTCCGGGGTTTTCGTTTTGGCTAGAACATCATGACATGAAGGATGGAAGTGAACAGAGCTAGCTACGTCGGTGCAGCTTCATACACAATGTCAACTACATCTTCCTAGAAAGACTTCTACACACAGGAAGAGAGTATATGTTTGAAAAAATTACATCAATTTTTTACAAATTATTCAAAACATAATGCATCAAATAAAGAAATTTAACAGTTTTGAGATGAAGACCGAAAATTCATGATGGTAAATTAATACAGAAGGATGCAATAAATGAGGTATTGAACTAATTGAACAAAAGATTTGCACAACGAAAACAGCATTCTCTAAACAAAGAAGAAAACAGAAGTAGGAGTACCTTCCTCAGACCTGGTGTCTGAGACATCATCGGGGAACTGGTAGGTAGGACGGTAAGTATTTTCATCTGAAACAGTACCACCTTTGCTTCACTTCTGTTAACCTTGAGCACATTTGCAAAATGCAGTAAGGGGTAATATCAAATTTTCAAATGCCGATTTTCAAAGTTAATTTCTTAACAGGTCTTGTACCCTGAATATATTGACTGATCCGTCTTGGGGGAATAATTATGTGAGAATTAAGAAATTTTGTTGCCCATCACAAAAATGTTTTCTTCAATCACAACCCAAACCCAACTGAACTCGTTACCCATTTCCTGTTGGACGTCATTATAAATGATTAATTTCAATCTGACCTGCAAAGAATGCTAAATCTTTTAAAAATTGATTGTCTTAAATGTTACTGTTCTAACCGATAGCAAATTTTATCATTCATTAAATTTGTCCATTGCCTTAAAGGGGGAAACGTGTGACTATTTCTTGCTGACATATTAATCTGCATTGAACATAACTTGAAACTCAGAATAAGCACATACTGGACTATTTGCAAGCAAAGCAAATGGCTTACGTTAACCATATTCCAAAGAAATCGTATTATAAACCAAACATGGAATAAACTAATGATAAATATAATTCAAAATTCAAAATATTTTAAAACTGACATGCAAAATAAACCTGCACCATGCATATAAAACCAAAGTAACCCCTGAAACAGAAAAGCTACGGACATGTGTGTGTGTGTGTGTATCAGTTAAAATGTATGTAAGCAACCCCACACCATTAGCTGTGTGAAAATAGACATCTATAGCAGCGTCACATTTCACCTGACACCAGCCATTGACATGTATTAGTGTACTGTAGCCAAAGAACACAAATCTTACCCAGATCTTTCACTGGAGGCAGGAAGAAATATAGCAAGAGATTAATCAAATGAACAATTATTGATTCCATTCAAACATAAATTAATCACAAAAGCTTCTCAATGTTGAGATGCACATCTCACTTTCTGTGAAATTTTGAGAATAAATTTACTGGAATATATAAAACATTTGCAATGTTATTTTATTCAAGTATATTTATACTTATGACTGACAAATGATTGGTCAGTTTTTTTTCTGATGAGAACCTTTCAGCCCTAATTTGTATAATTCTTCCTATGTTTAATAAGTTCCAAATATCAGCTGCAGCAACCATGAAAGAAACATTGCCACAACGCAACAATTATTAATAAAATAGTTACTTAGGCTGCATAAAATGATAACAACACTGGTTACACATAAAATACACAATTCATGTTCTACCACTTGGGGATTAAATTTAACCTTATTCCCAGTGTATATTATTGAAAGATTGCATCATACATTCTTACTTGTGACACATGAACGCTGCCTATGTACTTATCCTCATAGTGGAATACATGCGACATAGATTCTTTAAAGCTTTATTTTCATTTTGTTACAGTAAGTGTATCTAAGGCTGTTGGGTGATTAATTGGCCTTAACAAATTCATGATAACATCACATTTACAGGGTGAAAAAGAGCTGGAATGCATTATATTTTCCAAAAAGATATACATATCACATATCTACGACACATTTTAAACAGCCCAATTTGCGAAAGAAAACAGTCAAATAGAAAAAGAATGTCATACAATATAGCAAGTCTCATTACATTCCACAAACCATAAACTCTTGCCATGCATTCATCAACAGCACTGCTCACACATGGCAACAAAACATGAGGTGTGTTAAAGTGTCACACAAGGGTTGGGGCTTGTGTTTTTGACAATGTTTCAGCAATATCATCACAGCAAGAGACCTATGTGGGGAATGGAACTCAGCTATTCAGTGTGACTAGGCAACACTTTAACCACCTGGCTAACCCACGGCTCTGTGACAGTGGACAGATACCACTGAATACGCATGGTACCAACACAGGAGAAGTGGATACTTATCAAGTGGACTGGTATCCAGAGTTGGTTAGCTGTTGGTACCGTGAACACATACATGTCTTCACACTGCTGGGTTCCGTGAACACATACATGTTTGTATTCACACTGTTAGGTACCCCAGTGAACACATACATGTTTCTTTTCTCACTGCTAGATCCAGCAGTGAACACATTCATGTTTGTCTTCACACGGCTAGGTACCATGAACACATACATGTTTGTCTTCACACGGCTAGATCCAGCAGTGAACACATTCATGTTTGTCTTCACACGGCTAGGTACCATGAACACATACATGTTTGTCTTCACGCGGCTAGATCCAGCAGTGAACACGTTCATGTTTGTCTTCACACGGCTAGATCCAGCAGTGAACACATTCATGTTTGTCTTCACACGGCTAGATCCAGCAGTGAACACGTTCATGTTTGTCTTCACACGGCTAGATCCAGCAGTGAACACATTCATGTTTGTCCCCACACGGCTAGGTATTATGCTGAACACTTAATTTCAGGCTCATGCACTCAACACTGCACAGCTAACAATCGCAGGCACAAACAGCTGTTAGGCAATGTGTATTTCAAACCAGGAAATGAACGCTCTTCTCCGGAATGTATTACTCACTGACATTTATGTGTGGTGGAGGCATAATATTGTCATGTGATCTTTTTAAATAAACCAAAACTGTGCATTGGGGTGAATTCTTGATGCTTGAGCGTCATGCTTAGATGGTAATAGGCAAACTATTGTAGACATATTCAGCATTGACAATATATCTGACAAGACAAGACAAGTAACATATGTGAGCCACATTATTGAAACGTTTTGACAAGGGGAACGAAGGCATCTACAACAGATGCAGATGTGAGAATGTCATCAAATGTAAACTGGATGAAGCTGTTCGAATCGGTTATCATGCAAAAATGAAGGTTCTTCATCACGGACTGAGGTCAGAAATGACTGTTGCATAAGAGAGGTATGAGGTCAGAAATGACTTGTATAAGAGAGGTATGAGGTCAGAAATGACTTGTATAACAGAGGTATGAGGTCAGAAATGACTTGTATAAGAGAGGTATGAGGTCAGAAATGACTTGTATAACAGAGGTATGAGGTCAGAAATGACTTGTATAAGAGAGGTATGAGGTCAGAAGTAACTGTTGTATAACAGAGGTACGCTGTAACCTAGATCATTTGGTTTGATGAACACATGGGAAAGGTTTAGTTAGTACGGAGCTGCCTCTCAGTCCACTCACAGATGGGCTTCTAGCTTATGACTGGCGTCTGGCAGAATGTAGCTAGGGGTCTACTTTCACACAGACAATATTATCATGCACTACGACCAACTCAGTTAAACTACAAGTGTCTTATTGGATTCAATGAGGTTGATTAAGAACATGGGCACAGAATCATTTCTTCTTTTAACATATGTAAACCTATTAGAAAAACAAATAGATGTTTGGAATGAAAGTTGCCCAAATGAAGGAATAGCGGAACAAACCTTTTCACACAAATGTCCAAAAATATTTTTGTTTCATGACACTGAGGAAGTGGTATGTATTAAGAGAATATAAAGTATCAAATATTTACTCCATGTAAATGACAACAGTTATCTGATTCAACAAAGTGGAACAGTCCCACAAAGAATTACCATTTTTGAGAAGAGAAAACATCATGACAACATGAAGTACTGAAACAATGGAGGTCTATGGAGGAATGTGTCCTTCACAGGAGCATGGACACAAAGGATGTTGGTGATGGTGCGGATGTTGATGATGGAGATGGAGATGGTGCGGATGTTGATGATGGAGATGTTGGTGATGAAGGTGATGAGTTAAGACAAGGGTGGATGGGTGATCTACACAGACACGGTGACACATGCTGACAGAACTGACAGGCCATTATAGACAGGAATGCAGTTGGGAACAACAGAACTTTATAAGATGTTTAACCTCATTCCCGTATTCGACGCAATAAGCGCCCAGGGCGCTCTCAAAATTAAAAAAAGGGGGCTCTTATTAGAATATTATTTTGGTGAAAAAAACAGAGTTGAAAGATAAATTTCGTGGTTTACGCTGACAGCCTGAAATGTTTATATACGACAGATATATTTTTCCAGAATTTAATTGCCCATAATTAAGGGTGCATATTACACATGAGTGCGTATTATACACGAATAAATAGGTCTTGTGTACATTGATCAATTGGAAGGGGTGGTAATTGGGATTGTTCACCAGCCAATATATTAGCAAATATCGCCATGGGCGCTTATTAGAGCGGGGTGCATATTACGTCGAATACGGTACTTCAACATCTTCATAGATAGCATCATCCTGTTGTTGTTCCAAGTCAATAGAGAACTTTTCAGAAATAAGGTGAATTTTAATGCCAAAACTAAAGAAAAAGTTTTAGTTAACCTTCGCATACATTCCACTACAATGGCCTAACAATTCTTTCTAACAAATACTGAACATAACCCGAATGCTTTAAGCACCTGCGTCCTCGAAAATGGAGTCTATGAGCTTGTTAATTCCAAGTATCCCATCTGCAAAAGACCGGTGCACATTGCATAACTAATCATCAAGTGTAGACAACAACCAGCACCAGTGCAGCTCGAGACAGCACATCAAGGGAGATAATCACAGACATACAGTGTACAGGACAGACACTGGGGAAAGCTTGGATGTGCGATGATGGGAAGAACAGGAATTATCTTATTTCTATAAATGGAAGTAATGTGTCTAAAGGTAAATTCTTTATATCATACAGTAATGTCAAATTTAAGTTTGTCTCAAAATCTATTTTTTTTATAAATGTTGAATATTAATTTAACTTTTTGCAGCTTTGTTTTGGCATGAAGTCAGTCGAAATAGACATTTAAAAAAAAGAAGATAAATATCTATACAATCTGAACCGTTTCATGCTAATATTTTCGTCATTTAAATCAGTAAAATAATCTGAACTAAAATTCAATCCAAAATATTTAAAATCATGACAAAAAACAGGGGAGTGATTGATTATATATATATATATATATATATATATATATATATGCACTGTGCATGTTCAAGAGTGCACCAATAGATAACACCAAACACCAAACACTGGCAGCCATACTGGACTACATGTACACACCAAGTCAGGGGGTATCTATCCTGGGGAGTACAACCTGGCCACTCTGCATACACCTTTCTCACTCTCAACTCCATCGCAACTGCATGCACCTCTCTCACTCTCAACTCCATCGCAACTGCATACACCTCTCTCACTCTAAACTCCATCGCAACTGCATACACCTCTCTCAATCTCAACTCCATCGCAACTGCATACACCTCTCTCACTCTCAACTCCATCGCAACCTGCTCCACAAAGCTGCCACAGTGCTAGAACCATCACTACAGTAAATGACAGTCTTTTCTAAGATTTGTTTGTGGACTTTGCTAATTACAGTAGTGGATATTGTTCCTTTAATAATTAACCAAAACTATATTTTCTAACATTTCAAAAATGTGAAGGAATGAATATACCCTTTTTGACAACAGTGTAAGTTTAATGAAGGAGAAACATGCAAGCTCCTGTTTTGAAAGTCTATCGATATGTCTGAGAATTTGTTTGATGCTTCACATTTACAAACATATCTCAGTAACACTAATTAACAGAACCCCGATATCGTAACTCTCCTGCAGTTTCAAGACAACTCTGTGGAACAGGGTCCAAGTCAAATCTAATCCTCCATTTGTACTAGCAGGGAGGGAAAAGTCCATATACAAAACTTCACACTCTTTCTTCTATGAAAGCATGATACAACGAAAAGTCAAGTCCAACAGAGTAATGCATCTCGACTCCATTCCCTTCCATACGACACAGCTGTGTGACAGACAGACAGACAGACAGACAGACACCCACCTTCCTTCTCCTTCTCAGTCCGGTGCAAACTCTTGTACATCTGTCGGTACCATGCGTGTTGGTTCTCTTCGTCAATGTTCTGCAAATATAGCTCTCGTTATTTAGATCCATTCATTATGATTGACTGATTGATTGATAGAGTATGGTTTTCCGCCGTTCTTAGCAATATTCCAGCAATATCATGGCAGGGGACACCAGAAATGGGCTTCGCACATTGTACCCATGTGGGGAATCGAACCTGGGCCTTTGGCACGACGAACGAACTCTTTAACCACTAGGCTTCCTAAAACTTCACTAAATCGCAAAAACACATCTTGGATAAAAAAAATTATGAGAACTTCATATCAATTAAGCGGTAGAAAGGCTAGATTCCTAGCTCACAAAGTATATATGATGGCCACATTAGTTGAGAAACCACATGAAACAAAGTCTGATATATACAATATACCAAATCAATTTTTGCAAACAAATCCCGAGCTGATATGACCCATGTTTGTGAAAACAAGATTTAACTTGATTCCAATGTCTATCAAACCATTCTAAAAAAGTGGCACACCCTCTGATCGAAAAATCTGATTCTGTCAAAAAGTCTGATCCATATGATCTCATGAAAAACCATTCCTTCCTTGGCAAACAAATCACAATGCCAGTATAAAAAGTAGTGCACATTCCAATGTCTCCCAAACCTTTCTGAAGGCAAGAGGCACACCCTCTTGATCTAAGGGACCGATTCCATCATATTTCTTGGGTCGATGCTCAACAGTTTTGGTGGTCGTTGTTTCCTCCGTAGTAGGCTGGGCATAGTAGGTGTCTGTATGTACCTGGTCGCCGTCAACAACGTCTTTCTTTCCCAGGTACACAGCACCCTTTGGAATCTGTCCCTCTGGAGAAAAAAGAAGCTTTACTGACATCGTCTGTAGTGCCTATTATCATTATTATTAACCGTTTTGAAACTGATGAAAATGAAGTCTTCAGGTCTTAGGAAGTCTCAAAAGGAAGTAAAATGATTTTGCACAACAAATTATGAAATTAATGCAAGTAGTTTCTAGGTCAAGTTGAGAAGCGTAAAAACTTAAAGAAGAAATATAAACAAAACCGATTGCACAGAAACATCAGAATTAAATGAAAAAGATCAGAACTGACAAAAAGTTCAACCAATACCCAGAAATAACTACTAACTAAAGCAGCTAGCAGAAAGCGAATGTGACAAGAAAAGTTGTGTGATCACAGCAAATTGTTGAAGAAAACAAAGAAAAATTGTGATTGTTTTATACCCAAACCAAGGACAATAAACATAAATAATAACCTAGTCCTAACATGCTCTTAATCAGATTATCACAATATACAATATACAGCACATTTCTCTATCTCCAAACACATGATATACACATTATGTACAATAATATACATTCTCCACAACACTGAATTAGTGGTTCATACATATTTATTTAATATGAAGGTATTCTGGATCCAGAAATAAAACCAGACATGAATTTCTTTTAAATACTTCTACAAATTTAACATTTAAAAATTGTGTAAAAATGAGAAGAAATTCTTACTCAAATGTGCAAGAGACGTCATTCTTGTTTTTAAATTTTGAATACAGAAAGCAAATTTAAATCAATTAAATTTTCATAATACATCTGACATAGTAAACATGTTTCACAAGTGAATATTTTTCACCAACTGTTCAGGCATGGTAGTGCAGCACTCGGTGGTGTTAATGAAATACACGTGAATCTGAAATTGTTTCAAAAGGTTGAAAAAAACACTTTGATGATTGCCTAAAAAGTAAAATTTGGTACAATTCAGAAGCACTGTTTCATATTTTCATTATTTTTCAAAGTAAATGAGGCATGCTGGAAAACTTGAAATAAAAAGTACAAATATCAAATGATTGTCATTGGAACACAGACAGAATATGATGATTATGAAGGTTAAAACAGCATGAAAACACAAGGAGACTTCTTGGGAGAGAATATTGCTTGGAAAACACTGTCACGATACAATGATATTCATCTTTATAAAACTATCATCACCTTTATAGGGCAATCAGTTCTAGACAAATTTGTTAACAGTATCAACTACAAGCAACATCATTCCCTCAAGAGTAGTCTCCCCTTGACCAAAGACAGAGCATCAATGATGACAAAGGTTGTAAATAACACTGAAAAAAGATGATGATGATGATGTTATTATAGAATTCATGATTGAACCTCAAATTGTTAGCTGGTCTGCTTGGGGAAAATTTATTATTTCAGCACAAGGTTCAGAAACTCCATTCCAAACTCCAAAATATAAGTATCAACTCAAAATGATACAACTTAAAATCATTTAGAATTTTTCCATCTGTTTGCATGTCATAAATAAAATGATTTGGAAATGTATTTCTTTTAAATGAAAGAAAATACCAATAACAACTTTGTGGTCAATAGTTGTGGTCAATTACAGTACAATACTGTGACTATAGTGCAAGCAATGCGTGAAGCGATCTACTGGTCCAATATGTCCAGAGTAGCTGATAGTCTTACCCGAGTCCACCATAATTGGTTTGTCTAGTAATTTCTCATCAAGATTTTCAAGTTCTGAAAAAACATGGATGATCAACAACTACTGCTCTCTCAAACTGTGCATATCCTTTTCCTCTGGGTAAAGGTATTCAATTTTTCTTTCTTCTGGCCAAAACATTTTTGAAAAAAAACACATTTTCTCACACCTACAGAGCTTGTAACTATCTACATTTTTATCTGTGTGTATACAAATCTGTATTTGATTTTTAAAAAATAATTTAAATCCCTTTTAAGTTACATTTTCAAAACCTTTTTTTTTTTTGTAAATATATTTTTCAAATTTGTTATGCCCTCATCAGGGGCCACTTGCACAAAGCGATCTTAGCGCTAAGACTATTATAAGCCTATGTTAAAGTATGGGAGTTACAATCATCTTAGTGATAAGATCGCTTTGTGCAAGTGGGCCCTGAAGATTATTTTCAAAACAAATTTCCATCCCACATTTGTAAACATTTACAACCACATAGCCAGTTCTAGGACAATACATTCTGGTCAACAATATCCAAAGCATACGTGATGCTACCAGGCCTACTCTCTGTTACTGAGAAGTGCGTTGAGTCACCAGACAGGATAGATATGTGGCTATATACTGTGAAACCAAACCCATCACAGGTAGTAAGAGGGAAGTCAAAATGCAAAATGAACGTAAGTCAAACAACATTCTGTCCCCCTCATGCACTAGGAGGCTGAAGAAGAAGGTACCTGTCTTCAAGGTTTTTATTCGACGTTTTGGTTTGAAAACCTCATCGGGCAAATCATTGTCCAATTTGTTTTCCAAATACACACGGGCTACAAGATTATACACAAAAGCTTCAGTTGTTTGTCCTCTATATATGATCAAGCTGAAATATTCATCTCAATTAACTTAAATGTTTTGTTTTGCATTGTATCGAGCTAGAGGTTTGCAATTAAGTCATTGAAGTTTTAGATTCAAATTTTGTAAGATTGTCTTGCCAGTTCAAGAACTAAATATATGTAAAGAATATACAACAACAATAAGATTGATGATTCAGTAAATAAAATTACAGAATCTTTGATGAATACAGAATTAAATCATAAGAAATAAACTTTAAATTGAAATTGGGAAAATATTCATGACGCATGAGTTAACATTTATAAACAAGAATGGCCGTCCAACTCACCTCGACTCTTCTGCAACAAGGTGATATAGGGGCTCTGTGTTGGGGGTAATCTTAGGTCATCTTTGCTGTTACCTAGTGCACTACTGCTATCTACGTTGCCGTTCATATGAGCCGTGTCCGCTATTGAAAGTCCTGATACTGAGTTTGTTGGGACACTACTGGACGGAACGGACGAAGGCGTTACGGATATATCACTTGCCACTCGTACATCAAGTTCCGGTCTACTCCGTTCTTCGGGTTTCCATGAAAAACTGGGCGGTTCCGATGTGGCTGAAGGAGGGTTGGAGTACTGGAATAGACATGGTAAACAGTGACAATAACTTTTCTGGAGATCGCCAAGCAGAGGAGCTTGGCAACTGTTTGTGTTGGTTGTTGGTTGGTTTGTTGTTTAACGCCGCACTCAGCAATATTCCAGCTATATGACGGCAGTCTGTAAATAATCCGAGTCTGGAATAGATTGACATCATGAGCATCGATCCACCAATTGGGATCGATGACCGTGCTTCAACCAAGTCAGCGAGCCTGACCGTCCGATCCCGTTAGCCGCCTTTTACGACAAGCATAGTCGCCTTTTACGGCAAACGTTGGTTGCTGAAGACCTATTCTAACCCGGAATCTTCACGGCAACTGTTTGTGTCCTGGTTTAATCTGAACCATTCAAAGCCAAGACTGGAAGCAGTCTCTGTTTCAATATAATGTAACAAAACCAAAATAATATTTTTAAAAATCTTTTTCCAGAATTCTTTTCCATAAACTCTATTTTATAACATTTGTTAACAATGTTTAAATCTGATTTATTTTGTTCATTTTGTGTGTTTACTTGTTTAAAGTTTCTTGAGGCAATATTTACAAGACACCATCATAAAAAAACTCTCCAGAAAGCCACATACAAACATTTACACATTATACAATGGAAATCCAAAATTAACATAGTGTAATGAAAGAGAAAATCAGTAACACTTGTGATGAAAAAAACCCAACCCAAAATAGTCTGATACTTTACAAGTTAAAATGATGCCAAATGTTTACATAGTGTGTTTACTTAATTTTTCTAAAAACAAGTCCTGATGAAGGTAGCTCCAAGTTTAGAGCATCGTTATAATCCTGCCCAGCTGGCTACATGTGTTGTAAGCTGATCACTGTCTCCTTCACTAGTCCTTCACAAAGTTCTAATGTTAATAAAACTCCATTCACATTTAACCATATTATTAACAAAACCATAAAATAACACACGAAGGCTTACTATAATAATTTTCCCCAAAAAATGAATGATATGGGTTTTATACCACTATAAACAGTATTTCAGTTATATCACAGCATATCAAGTTGACAGGGAGGAGAGCCTGAAGTGATGCAGGCGTCGGTGGGTTACTACTTTGGTGAATCCCTGAGCCCCCTTGAGGAGTTGCAAGACCGAGGATCATAATCAGGGAACATCAGAGATTTAAACGTATGATCAGCAGATCAACTGTGTCACAGGCCGGCAACTCTGCACAACCAACTACAGAGTCTTCGACAACTGGGGCATCCATGCCCCTCAAACATTTGAAACACACATATAATATGCACAGATTTGACAAGTGGAAAGAAGCACCCATAAAATCTCCACTTTTCTCCACCTCTCATCCTATTTTTTTGGAACCAGTCTCCCCCTTAACCCAGTTATACGATAGCAGTGACCCACCCTGGCAGTGGCCCATCCTGTCAATGGCCCATCCTGTCAATGGCCCACCCTGGCAGTTGCCCACCCTGGCAGTGGCCCACCCTGGCAGTGGCCCACCCTGGCAGTGACCCATCCTGTCAATGGCCCACCCTGGCAGTGACCCACCCTGTCAATGGCCCACCCTGGCAGTGGCCCACCCTGTCAATGGCGCATCCTGTCAATGGCCCACCCTGGCAGTGGCCCACCCTGTCAATGGCCCACCCTGGAAGTGGCCCACCCTGTCAATGGCCCATCCTGTCAATGGCCCACCCTAGCAGTGGCCCACCCTGTCAATGGCCCACCCTGGCAGTGGCCCACCCTGTCAATGGCCCACCCTGGCAGTGGCCCACCCTGGCAGTGGCCCACCCTGTCAATGGCCAACCCTGTCAATGGCCCACCCTGTCAATGGCCAACCCTGTCAATGGCCCACCCTGTCAATGGCCCACCCTGGCAGTGGCCCACCCTGTCAATGGCCAACCCTGTCAATGGCCCACCCTGTCAATGGCCCACCCTGCCAATGGCCCACCCTGACAGTGGCCCATCCAAGGGGTGGCCAACCCTGTCAATGGAAAGACTTCTCAGTCTAACAAGCTTATCTCCACTGGGTGTCTCCACTGCTCACCTGTTTTGGCTTAGGCGTTATAGGTTTAGATGTGTCGAGCTTCACAGGTTTGAATTCTTTCCTGGCGCGAGCCGGACTGCCCCCAGGTGTCCAGACAGGGGCGATATGTTTTAGACTGGCGTCTTCCCGCTGTCCTTCCGATCTGGGCGGTGTCACATCAGCCCGGAATTTGGACGGTTGAAGTCCAGGTGTCCAAACACCTGAAAAACAAAAGATTGTCATTGAGTTTTCTCTTGATTTTTTCTCTGCATATTGTGAGTGAGTTGGGTTTAACGCTGCTTATAACAGTATTCCAGTTATATCGCGGCGTGTCAGCTTAATGTGGGAGGAAAGCCAGAAGTGATGCGGGTCTCAGACGTTTACCACTTCGGTGAAACCCACGAGCACGGGTATGGTGCTGACAAACCTAGAAACATAATCGGGGCAAACCGGGATTCAAACCAACAATCATAGGTTTCTGGCGTGCCTAAGGGACGCAACTCTTTCACAGCGAATCGCGGCGCCTTAGACGACTGGGCCACCTGTGCCCCCCTGCATATTGTAATTGAGGTCACAGAGTATTAGTATACCATATCATGTTTCCTATAGTTCCAGTATAAAGAAGAGCCATTTGTGTACTTAGGCCAATATTAAGGTGATGAGTGTGGCACCATGATGCTGACAAAATGAAGTGACAATTGGTATACGTATTCCATAATGACTGAACTACAAGCCAGTTCTACTCCTGTGTTGTCAGTTTCTACCAAATATTCCCACCATTGACACCATTGATAAATGTTGAGAGACCAACCTGCTTTAGATGATGATGGAGACGACCCTGATCTTTGATGGGAAATACCTGGTTGTGTCGGAGCTTGCTGTTTCTCTGTGAACATATTGATATTATATGGCATACCACAAGATACATGGTAGAAGGGGTGGTGGTGTTCCATGTACTTTACACAACACTGGATCAGCAACATTCACTAATCTCTTTATCAGTTATTACCAAAAATGAAAATGAACTGAAGAAAGACAGTTGTTTGTATCATTGACAAGTGAAATATTGGATGATAACTGACTTCGATCCATTTCCTTTGTCTCCAGTATAATTCTCAAATTTGACATACTGGTACAATGTATATATGTGTGTACCTTGCCATATTTAAAAATGCTTTCAAGAAAATGCAGACCTTGTAAGAGACCCACCTCTGTAGGAGACTCATCACTCAAGAAAACTCACTGTCGCTGTAGGCCCACCCCTATAGGCGACCCACCCACCACAAGATCCACCTCTCTAAAGACATACCCCTATAGAAGACCACCCATCATAAGATCTACCTCTCTAAAGACATACCCCTATAGGAGACCCACCCACCACAAGATCCACCTCTCTAAAGACATACCCCTATAGCAGACCACCCACAACGAGAACCACCTCTCTAATGACATACCCCTATAGGAGACCACCCACCACAAGATCCACCTCTTTAAAGACATACCCCTATAGGAGACCACCCATCATAAGATCCACCTCTCTAAAGACATACCCCTATAGGAGACCACCCAACATGAGATCTACCTCTCTAAAAACATACCCCTATAGAAGACCACCCACAACGAGAACCACCTCTCTAAAGACATACCCCTATAGGAGACCACCCAACATGAGATCCACCTCTCTAAAGACATACCCCTATAGGAGACCACCCAACATGAGAACCCCCTCTCTAAAAACATACCCCTATAGAAGACCACCCACAACGAGAACCACCTCTCTAAAGACATACCCCTATAGGAGGCCCACCCACAACGAGAACCACACGTGTAGGAGTCCCACCCACCATGAGACCCATCCCTATAGGAGACCCACCCACCATGAGACCCACCTGAGTAGGATGTGTTGATGGACTGTGAGGCAGGACTACTGAAAGATTCTTCTGAAACAGATACACAACTGACATCACTCACTGCCATCACTGGTAACCAAAACACATCAACAGATTCAGCAAAACCACAAAAACATCACAAAGCAATAACAGTTTGAATCACAAAATCAAACTAATCACATACTTGTAACTGAAAGCATGACACGCAATAAGCAATTGGTCAATTCCTCATCCTGCTCACACAAATGAATCTTGGTAACATTTGGGTCTGGTCCAGTTCACCAATGGTCCAGCATTAATGAATGGTTTCCTACAAGATTCACAGGTTGAACCTACCCAACCTGCTGACAAGGCAAACCTAAAACACACAATAAGCTAAAACTGTATCTTTCAGAAACCATTTTATCCAAAGTGCAAAGAAAACAGACCTACCAAACTGAACAAAACCATCCATCTTCCATGTAGCCATTTGTTGAAAATATAACTATTCTTTCAGTCACCTAGCTCCTTGCTCCAAACCTACATATTTTCCTATCATATTCCTCTGAATTAAAACCTTTCCCAGATAAGGCGCCAAGGTTTAAGATGTGCACTAGAGCCCAGATTAGATACATCAGGCAGTATAGGGAGACCTGTTCCCCATTCACCAGCGGTTCAGTCACAAATACAGCATCAAACCACACCACTATCAATGTGTGGTGGTGAAATAAGATTAGGAAATAAATAACTCCAACATGAAAAATACCAGACTCAATGTGTTATTTACAGAAAAACAGAACGGATATTCTCGAGCTTGTTCTCATTATTAGAATAAAATTCTTTTGAATTTTGTTTTAGAAGTTTCAATAGCCAACCAGAACAACCAGATAAACATCTTTCTCTTTTCAAGAAATTCACAAATTTGCGAACAAGTTCATTACACATACTATGGTTGATAAAAGTTCACTAAAAACCCAAGAAGTAAAACTTAAATTCAATTTCTAACCCAAACAAAAAGGGCAAAAGACATATTTATTACACATGAAGATCATTAATATTTCACATTTTACATTTCAATTTTATCCCCAACTAAAATTTTCATACTTGTGTGTAAATGAGTTAGGTTTCCCTGAACAAATTTCATTGATCCGAAAATCAAAATATGAAATATTTCCGACAAAACAGAGTGACCCTGAACATGGATTGTTCATCCAATAAACACAGTAACCATCGCAGAAACCTCTCCAGCAGTTTACTATGTACATCTACTGTAACACAGTCTTAACAACTCTCCTCAGAGTACAGCTAACGTGACTGCCGTTGGTTACACTTCACATGTACCACTTGCTGACCTTTACACAGTGGTATGTCATTACATTGATGGACGTAATCAAATACAAATTGTCTGTGGGAGTCAACAATGCAATCAGGATAGTAGGGGCATTATCAATATTGACAATACATAGTAATAAAGCATAAAGGTCAAATGTAAGTATGCCGACAATCAAGCTATATTCTAGCCCTCATGTGCTCATCAAAGTCTGTGTTGAACAATCCTGGAGGGAAAGCAACCAGGGCCCACTTGCACAAAGCGATCTTAGCGCTAAGATGATCGTGACGCCCATACTTTAACATGGGCTTACAATAGTCTTAGTGCTAAGATCGCTTTGTGCAAGTGGGCCCAGGTCTACTTACACTGTACACATACAAGATGTAGTAATGAGTTGGTATGGCTTAAAATATCAAGCAATATGTCAGTCACATTCCATCATGGCTGGGGATACCAATGTAGGAACTGAACTAGGTCGGTGGAGTGACAACAAGCACCTTATCTACCTGGCTACCTACAGTGCCAATTTCACGTCACAGCAGCAGACAATAAAGAGTCTTGGAGTCAAGATAGCGTCAGCGTAATCAGTCCTGAACATGACAGTTGTTGGTATAAAATGTAATCAGAGAGTGAGTGAGTATGGTTTTAGGCCGCTTTTAGCAATATTCCAGCAATATCATGGCGGGAGACACCTAAAATGGGCTTCACACATTGTACCCATGTCGGAAATTGAACCCGGGTCTTCAGTGTGATGAGCAAACGCTTTAACCGCTAGGCTACTCGACCGCCCAAAAATGTAAGCTTACAATCGTGTCCTTGATTCAGTGGGTCAAGGCTGAGTTGGGCTGACCTCATGGCCACCCACCCCAACAGTGGTCCTACTTTGGACCCATTGTGACCAGCCAGTCCCCAATATACCATTACAAGAATGGAGTACTGTCACCTCCAGTCAATAGACGGAAATATTTGTCAGAGCAATCTCCACTGATGTCCATGTTACACCAGTGAATCAGTTTTATATCCACAGGTTTGAGATTAGGCTTGAAGGCAGAGAAATTATTCTCAAACCACATTAATTACAATTGTACCCGTAAACTGAATTCTGAGTGTGTTGGATTTTACACCGCTTTAAGCAATAATCCAGCAACATCACGAGGACACCTGAAATGGGCTTCACACATTGAACCCATGTGGGGAATCTAACCCAGCCTTCAGCATAACGAGTGAATGCTTTTACCACAAGACTACCCAACCACCCCTAACTGAATTATGAAACCACACAAATTTACGATGACCTGAAAATTAGCTTTTCTTATAATTTTTCATAAATCATCTGAAATTATGATTTATGACAAAGCACCATAAACATTGGGTAAATATTCCTACAAATTAAGAAAATTATTAATGCAACACTAAATAATATGGACAGAGGAAGAAATTTCCCCAAATGAAGAAAAGATTATTTGCTCCGTGCCCACCCCACAATTCCAACAAGAGTGAAAACAATGAGTACTGGTCATCAAAGATGGCAGACCTAAATAAGCATAAGTCATAACAAAGAATCAACTCTAACTCTTTCACATTCATGTAGACACTTCATTCAATACTAAATAACCACATATAAAGAACACATCTATGTCTACAATACCAACTAGGGAGGGAGAATGTGGAAATATGCATATCAATGGTCTGCCATTTATAGGTGAATATTACATCGTGATATTAGTTTCCATTATAAATATGTATTTTCATTAAATGCTCCTTGATAAACACCGATGTTACACGTAAACTACAACATTAAATGCTCCTTGATAAACACCGATGTTACACGTAAACTACAACATAAACATACGTTATAGACAACATTCATAAGTTACACTTTATGTGAGATTTTGATTAGAATGTGCTTGTCAAGAACTTCTTCCAGTTTACAGTTAGGCATGTCTACATTTAATTGTTATCGTGTTATGGCAACAATATTCTACATGTTAATAAGCAAGATAAATCTCTTTAAACTCATTTCCATAAGCATGGGTTTGGGTATCATCACTTATTGTTTATTTTAGCAAAAAATGTACCTTTGCAACAAGTATTCTAGGCTCACTTTTTTCTTTCCAAAATCATGCATCTTAATATCCTTACAAGCCTTAAGCTTCTACATGCAGGATTTGCATAGGAAGCCGTTTTCAATATATCTTGAAGTCCAAAATGTAGATGCTTTTTTCATCATGTCTATAAAGCAATGTCCAAATGTCCACTTGGCATGTTGCAAACTCATGCAACTAGCACCAGTAGGTGGGAACATCATACTATGGGTAATGCCACAACACTGAAGTCTACAGGATATCAATACATTTCCAGTGAACGATGACACTTATGGTGATGATGGTACTGGTGTGAAATGGGACAATGTTAAATGACAATATGAATTGAAACAATTTTCTCTGGATGCAATATTTTCACTTGGTAAAATATTATAAATAAAAATAAGAAAAATGATTTTAATGGATACCAATATTTTTAAAAACAACATTAAAATATCAAATGTGGTAGCCCCAAAACCAAATCATACATTTTTAAAACGAATGTTACGTGTCAGTGATGTGTTTGTGTGTCGTTAGTTCCATGCATCTACGTGTAACTCCACGGCACACGCAAACACCGACCATGCCTTGGGTGAGTCATGTGATTGGTCATGTGACTTGTGCTCCATTGCCATGCACTGCAATCTTGCTAGACTGGGCAAGTCAGTCAGCAGTCAACCAATACCTGTGTTGAAGGAGGAGCTGGCACCACCGAGACCAGCACTGGGCCCAAGGCTCAATCCAGGTCTATCATCCTGGGATGTTCCTTCATCTGGGCTCTTTACTCTTCCTGTCTGCTCATGGACAACCTGGATTGGAATCAATGAGTCTTTGGAAATGATTGTATCTCGCGAATCGGAGCTCGTAACGTTTGAGCTCGGAGGTGACCTTGACTCGCCTCCTGACATCAGGTTGTAAGAGAGGTCTGTGTTGGTCCATAGCGGTTGAGAGAAGTCAGGTTGTTCTGTGTCTCTAGATTGGGATGACTGAGGCCTAGGTTCTGGCTCCAGTTTTGGTTGAGTGAAACTACTTTGATTTCGTTTTGGTTCTATGAAGCTTCCCATGTTTTGATCTGTTCTGTGGCCTGGTAAATGTTGTTCACTAGCGGACATGTTATTTTTACTATCTTTTATTCCTACAAAGTCAACTTTCTTGTGTGACCTCAGTGGCTTAATTGTAGGAAGTGTGGAATAAAGGTTGAAATCAAAGTGTCCATCATCATCCCTAGCATCAGTTGTCTCTTCCTTCTTCCAGGAAGATTTCTTAGCTGGTAAAGTGGCGTATGATCCAGCACCATAATTGGTGGATTCAGAAGAGACACCTCCATATTTGGCAGACTCTGTTGGACCACCATATTTGGTAGATTCTTTTGGGCCCCTACCATATTTTGCAGATTCTGTAGGATCACTAGCAAATTTGGCAGACTCTGAAGGACCACCATATTTGGCAGATTCTTTAGGGCCCCTACCATATTTAGCAGATTCTGTAGGATCACCAGCAAATTTGGCAGATTCTTTCGGGCTTCCACCATATTTGGAGGAGTCTTTAGGACCAAGTCCATGTCTGGTTGGCACTGTTGGACCACCATTTCTCATGGGCTCTGATGGACCACCATGTCTGCTGGATTCTGTAGGACCACTGTGTCTCATTGGCTCAGATGGTCCACCCTGTCTGGCAGGCACCGACGGACCACCAACTCTTGTAGGCTCTGGTGGACCACCGTATCTAGAGGACTCTAGGTCACGAGACATTGGAACATGTTGCTCCTGAGGCCTAGACGGTTTCTTCACTTGGAGGGTGGAGTATGATCCTGGTGCAAAGGTACTGTTTTCCAGAACTTTGAGGCCTGGAGGTTCCTCCTGAATTCTATGAGATTTCTTGATCGGTAAGGTGGCATAAGATCCTGGAGCAAAATTACCTCCTCGCGGATCCGACATACCACTCTGCCATGATGGGAACCCTGATTCACCAACAGGGGGCATACCAAAACCCAGCGGCTCTCCCTCACTGGTACTCCTCGAACGTTTCTCCTCAGGCCTTGGCTGAGAAGTCTGTATAGTAATTGGAATAACCCTGGCCCCTTCGTCCACACTGGTGCTTCTAGAAGGGGTACAGTAAGGTGCCGCTGGGGGTTGGGGGTGTGACTGTGGGGACTGAAACTGGTGGTGGTGTGGGTCATAGCCTGCAGGCAGACTAGACTGCTGATACTGGGGGTGGTACCCCATGTGCTGCCCCTGCCGCGGAGGTTCTGGAGACATGGGTCGAGGTGAATGGGGTGTAGGGAAAGGCTGGCTAAGTTCTCTATGTCTGTCATACGGGGGAGGTTGTGGGAAGGGTTGACCAGGCGGGACGGTGTATGGCTGGCCGGGCTGAACCGAGTACTGTTGACCATAGGGCTGACCAAACTGGCTCTGTGACATCGTTGGTGGTGGGTGTTGAGGTGTGGGTTGGCTGTAGTTTGGCCTCCTATCTGGTCCCATGGTTGGCACAAAGGCTCTTGGTCCCATCTGCCTCTGTTGCTGAGGCATCTGAGACTGTTGTGGAGGATAGGACTGGCCAAAATAGGGCTGTACTCCATCACGGTTTTGTGTCTGTCCGAATGAGGGTCTTGAGCTCTCTGCAGCAGGGGATTGTGGGTAGTTTTGTCTTGCTGGTGGTGCTTGGCTTGATGTCCGTGCAAGACTCATATCAACTTCTACAGAGAAAATGAAATTGGTGAATACTTTGAACTCAACAAGAATGAGTGATGTAACAAATATAAATCAAACTCAGTGCAAGAACAACTGAACGAGAAGTTGGAACATATTCAAAATTGTCTTCAAAATATTGTTAATATTCAACAAAATACCTTATCACATTTGTGAAATATCCTCTCTCTTATCAAAAATTAAAAATATATATGTTCCAACTTTTTGAAAGGCAGTTTTGCATGAAAAATGTACACAAGATTTCAATTGTGAGTCTGCAAGTCACTCAGGACTTTTGTGCAGAGATGCTGTCCAAAATGATTTTCTAAGAGATGCAATACTGCCTTAGACTATGATGTACCAACAGAACATGTAACAACAGAACAGAACAAAACTGTAACAACAACTGAAGGCATTCAGCAACTGTAACCATGTGTAGAGTGTAGGAGAGGGAGCCGCAATCTTCCCTCACAGCTGAGACATAGGATCCACCTAAAGGTTACCAGTAGACTCTGGTTCATGGTACTCGCCACAAATTGGACCATCATCCCATATGGTAAACTTACCTCAGATTTGTCAATTCAGTGGAAGCATATAGTCTATGTTCAAAATTAAAAGGAATCAGTGAGTATTCATCTCAGTATATTAATCCAGAACCCAATCTCTGGAAATCCGATTCTGGATCACGTAAAGTTTTTACTCAGTCCTGAATAATATTGCATTGTTCTTTTCTATGTGAGACATAAGTGAATATGAATGCCTTTAATGTCTCCTCAAAACATGTTTGTGGTCAGCTGTGACAAAAGATGGAAACAAAGCTCTATCAATTAATAATAACATGTTACGGTTTGGTTCAAAAGGTTTCAGTCCTCATTCACAGATTACACCTTGAAACCTTTTGATTCCCAAAGTAACAAACAGTCTGCACATACCGACAATTCTCTACTCATTCAATCATTATAAACTTGTATTGTATAAACGCTTTAATACGGAAACAGTCAGTATTACTGAATGTAAAAGTATGAATTGAACTGAATTTGCATAAGATGTTATTTGTGATAAAAAAAAAAATATAACACACACTTGTGTATCAAAAAAGAGTATGGCGAAACATGCACTTTCAGATAAGCCTTCACTGCGGGTGTGGTTATCTGAGGTCAAAGGTCAAGGTCACTCAGGCTCAGGTCATTCTTGAGGTCATGCTTCATGCTGACAGAATACAGCATTCTACCTTTGACATCTGCACCCAGCTGTATTAATTTTTCTTGCTGCCGTAAGAAGAGGTCCAAGCCTTTTGATGATTGGCCCTTTGAGCCTTCCGTGGGAGAGCTACCATATCTGGAGCTTTGCTTATGCTCAAAGCTCGAGACAGGCATAGGTGCTTGCTTAGGAACTGGCTTAGGGGCTGGCCTAGGCATAGTTTTAGGTCCACTTGAAGCTTTTGTTGCTGACCACATAGGGGGTGAAGCAGTGGGGTTGCTCCTTGCCATGTCTGACAATTAATTTTGAAATTTCAGTTAGGTCTGCTATAACTTAGAAACACCCATAGCAACTTTCAATCAGAAAATACCACAAAACAATTCACTGAATGTTGTTCCATTAGCATATTTCTGTATATTACAAACAAATTGACTAGTGGTCTTTGGACAGCAGCTTGCATATGGCCTTGGAGATGTTACATAGTTGTGGCACACCTGAACTCAGTCACAGCAAGATGGTTGAAGAGCATATTACAGCAACTACATAAGGTTATCAAGTAAATCTGACTTCATCTTTGAATCAATATCTAAAATAAGCTTACATGCAAGCTACAGTTAAAGCTGTCACTGTTTAATTTGGATCAGAGAAGTATAGTGTACATCTGAAGCAAATTAATCTCGGAAGGAAGCACTGTTAGGAGACATCATGTTCCATGACTGACAGGACATCCAGCTGAACCAGGCACACAACCTTTATAGACAATGTCAATAGTAGCATGGTACGCTATATTATCGCAGTAGCATGCTCACTAACCTATTGAATATGTCATATGCAAAATGTTTTTTGTTCTTTGTTCAACTGTTATGACACATCAATTAGGATTGATCGATGCTGATTTCTTAAAGAGTTTGGTAAGATACCTGTCATCAGAGACCATATAATAGATAATCTATTATATGGTCTCTGCTGTCATGAGTGACTCAAGGGCAGGCAACTCCATATCATCGCGGTATCACCATTATGTGGTGTGATAGGTGTGGAATATGTGGTTTACATCACTTCCTGTTATGAATTATGCATAATCAGTGTGCATACGACCTAGGTTGGGTCATGGGACATCGTCCCAACAAATGGGTCCTTTTCTAACCAATTTCTAATGGAGGTAGGTGTAATTCCACTTAAAAAACATTCCAGAACCTTTGATACAAAAGTTAACATGCTACCGTAATGAGTCCTTTATTCGATCAAGAGATGAAATATAGTGCTTAGATTTGAATAATTAAAGAGTCAACAGGGATTGTGGATTACAAGATTTACCGACACCGCGATAACATAGAGCCCACAAAAATATGGAGTCAGACTCCACAGAATCATACTAATGACGATATCTAAATAGTTTGTCTGTTTGTCTGTTTGTTTTTTGTTTATTGTCAAACTCAGCAATATTTCAGCTATATGACAGCGGCCTGTAAATAATCGAATCTGGACCAGATGATCAAGTGATTTACATCATGAGCAATGATCGAGGCCATCAGGACACAGTGACACACAATCAACCGAATCACTGCGTCTGACCACCTGAGACCAGCTTAGGTTGGGGATCTGTTGTAACCCTGACAGATGACCTTGTCCAACTGGATGTCCTGGGATGTTAGCACCATGTCCTATCTACTGCAAGCACTACAAGTGCCTAGCAACTAGAGTCCTCAGTTCTACCTGAGTACATAACAATCTACCAGTACGTCAAGTCTAGTAGATGGATAACATCAACAACATCATTACAATTAGGTGTTGTGTTAATCACATGGAGACACCTTCACAGGATCAACAGAGGGTATGACTGGAACTAAAATCCTCCAACACATCCCCGGAATTCTTCCATGTTGCTAGCATTTTTAACAATTATATAAGAATATATTTAATATTCAAAAAATTAATCAAGTAACTGTTCGGTAATCAATTTTCACACATTTTATGAAATTTCCTTTCACTTTGTGTTTTTAGCATATGTAACAAAAGCTTTTCAGCACAAAAGAACACAAAAAATATATCCTTGTAGGTTAAGAGAAACAGGACTGTAGTTAAAGGATATCTATGAGTTGTTTGGGGGTAAGTATTAGAGACATGGTACTAGTTGGTATCGTGATTCACGGAATGACATCATGCATACACAGACTGTGTCATGCTTGAAGGTGACTCAGTGTTAAAATACCTATTGGAATATTGACAACGCCCTGGGGATCTGGTTGGTTAATGTCTGAAACAACACCAACAACATAAACAATATTCATCCATGTTGTTAAACATTTTTGTAACTTAACCATCTCTCAAGTACAACAAGCGAGCAAACATGTTATTCTTGGAAGACAAATGTCAACAAATAATGTTATGCAACAAAGAATTAGTCTTTAGATGTTAACAATAATCATTAATATTTGTCTTGAATCTGCACAAATTATGTTCAAAGCATTAGTGAAATTAATATTCTGTATGATTTGATGATATAACAAAAGGGTTATAAGTATGTGAATCCCAACAGAATGAACTGTCACATTCTGGAAACATATGTTCAAGACACACCACACCATGCATGGGGAAGCCTATTGCATTCGAACCTTCCTACAAGACACTGAAAACCTTCAAATTCCTGGTACCTGATACCCAACATAACCTCCGTTAACCCTTAAACAGCCAACCATCAGGTATTTTGACAAGACAGGCACATGGCTCAACACCATGGGAGTGGCATCACCTCTGATAATAATTTGTATACAATATACAGAATAAAGATAAACAGTCTCCGAAGAAAAATGATTACGAAAGAACATTTATAGAATACATAATGGTTAAAAAGTGTTTTGTTCAAAACATTTCTGATGTATATAACAGCTTTAACACAAACCTGTTTGTCTATACTGCAATGACCTTCACCATTTCTCCAACTTGCCGATGAAGTACATTTTTCCAGCCAACAACCTGATGTCCTAACAACTAACTACAACTGGACAACTTGACAAGTTAGACCTGAACTGATTATGTAAATGCATGTCTGACCATAACTTTTATCCATGTACACAGAGATATAGAACTAGTGATGCTTCACTTCCAACACAGATCAATATTTGCAGGTTGTTTCCAATCTTGCAATGGCATCATGATCTGCCTGGTGCTATGCAGGATTCCAGCACCAATGCACAGCCAGACACACTCAGGGGGAACCACCAGCCTATTCTGATGTCCCGGAACGTGCAGACTTAGTGCCTGTCTTTGCCCAGAACGTGTCAGTCTGATGGTTACAGTGTCCCGGGACAAGAGGAAAAACATAACAGAAGAACTGTATTGATGCTTTGTCGAGTCTCAGCTTCTCTGGGATTGATTCCAACCCAAAGTGAAGCTAAGAGTAGGAATCAAGTCACAAGATAATTGATCTGTTATTCTTCAAATAGATTTTGGATGAGAAAGTTTCTACAATTGTTTGTCCATTTCAAATAGCAAACACTTTTTAACCCAAAATTTCTCACATAATTCAACATTATTCACAGTCTGAGCGTAGCTGTAGAATGCTACCACTTGTGGACATAGAAAAGCAGGCTTGTATCAATTGTTCTTCCTCAGGTAGTGTTACCAGCATGGCAGAGCACATATATAGACTCACATGTGCCAACAAACTCTCCAAATCATTCCCTTGATTTCCTTTATACTACGTATTGACAGAAATAGCTACAAAACATTCTGAACATAAATACTCAACATTCTAAAGAAAACCTAAAAAAAACCTTCACAAAGTCCTGGTAGACTGATCAAGTATCAGAGAACATCATCAAACTTCCTTGACTCGTAACACTTGTCAGTATCATTGAATCTTGTACGACTTGAATAACCATCAATATTATCGATCATGCATCAGAGGGAACTGGGGAGTTACCACATGCAGAGGGAGGTCAGACTCAGCCAGACAGCTTGACCGACTGGCAGGTCATAACTCTACTTTAGAAGAAGCTTGTTATAGACAGTCGGCTTTACAGGGGAATACTGACATCATCATACCTCACCCCAGTCTATGTCAACTTGCACGAGTAAGTTTGATCTAAAGCCAATTTGAATAATATTTCTGTTATTTCAAGGTATGTCATCTTCACGTGTGAGTAAAGCCCGAAGTAATGCAGGTTTCATATTTTTACTGCTTTGGTGAAACCCATGAGTACAGATAGACCTAGTAAAATAATCACAACGAATAGGTCCCTAGTATCATAGGATTTTGGCATGGCGAAGGGATGCAACTCTGCACAGCAACTTATGCACCCAACATTATGGAGGCATACTGACATCCACAAACGTAGTCCCCTATTTACATAGTCCCCCTTGCATAAAGCAAATGCTACACCTACTGCATCTCGTACACTGTTACAGGGACATTATAGTTGAGATTACTTTCATCAATGCGTCTTGGAGCATCTGGAGTTATTGTCAAGAAGGTGAAATGTTCCACTAATACATTATTCAGAGAATAGGCTTCTCTTAACTTCATTCAATTATTACAGAAATGGTCCAATAATGTCAGTGATTCCAACTTCATTTATATCAGAGATAAGCACCTCTCCAAATATCTACTGTCAAAGAACTACCATTCCTTTAATGGTACAACAACACTCCCAGGAGAGTCACAAACTGGTTACATGCAATGGGGTTGAGGGAAACAGACCTACAATCTCTTTAGAGCAAGGCGGAAGCCATGCATCAAATCCCCAGGTGATTCTACAGGAGAGGCAAGGCCTAAAGATGACAAACTGTCGTATTACTCTTGTTTCATTACACCATGCAGGGAACCTCCAAACAAGTGTTATTGTTACTTATGTGATCACGGTTACAAAAAGGTCATGGATACTAATCAAGTCAAGTTTTCAGGATTTGCAACCTGAAGACGAGGGTGCATTGTACAAAGCAATCTTAGCGCTAAGGTGATCGTATCTCCCATACCTTCACATAGACTTACGACAGTCCTAGCGCTAAGGTTGTTTTGTACAACGGCACCAAGATCATTATTACTATCAATGTTTGAATGGGTGATTCAGCATCAACGTTGTCCTTTAAGGTGTTTGTGTATTAGTATACATCCAAAATAGGCACAGGTGAATAAATGGAAATAGTGTTCAACAATGGTTCAGCACTTCGATGACATGCAACCAGTGACCTAAGGTCAACCCTTAGTACTGATGTAAATATTTAAGTGGGAAATTAAATATTTAAGTGGGAAATGCAGTGGGGACTACATTATACAGGAACACAGGCAAAATGGTTACAATGTACAGTTTGTCTACAATGTATGGCAGACCAAACATGCCATAATGCCTCTAATGTATGGCAGATGAGACATGCCACCACTGGTACCTGTACTGCCTGCAGGGTAGCCTCTTCTCTCTGAGGGCTTGGAAGACACAGGGATGCTGATGGGGGTGGAGTACTTTGGCCCCGCCCCCCTGGGAGCTCCATGATCGTTCATACCTAGATACGCACCAACGGCATGATTATCAGAGCACTGACTTCAATGTCGACATTTCATTTTCACACCACGATGCCATGCTGATTGTAAATGGTTGACACAGAGCTCCTGCTTCATCGTGAACAGGCAGTGATAAAAAAAGTAACTGGTTCATGATGACGTTAAAATTATCTTTTGACATACTATCACTTACTATCACACATAATGTAGAAATTGAAGACAAAGGTAAAACTTAAAAAAACCAATTCAATATCTCATTATCATGGTGAAATCACTCAAAGGGAATCAATTATTCATGCTAATACCCGTACTTGTTGGAAGCTGTGTAAACTAGTTCCTCAATATACATCAATAAACAAAGATGGAAATGGCAACAGTTTCAAGAAGATAACATGGAATACATTAGCACTGTCCACAGAACACACAGAAGACATTCGGGGTTAAATACTAAAACTGGACTGTTATCACACACACAGGAAATATGTTTGGAGTGAAAACACCGCAGTGTTTGTCCAACAAACAGTGTCTGCTGCAGACCATCGGTCCCACATGCACTCTGCAGCAGTAGCTGGACACTGCCTCTGTACTTATAGGGTCTGAAGCTCACCTTCCGGGCAGGACTAAACATATCTATCTCTCTACACTACAGGGACATTTGTGTATAGGAATCTAAAAGTGAATACTGTATTCGACGTAATAAGCGCCCCGCTCTAATAAGCGCCAACGGCGATATTTGCGAATATATTGGCTAGTGAACAATCCCAATTAGCACCCCTTCCGATTGATCAATGTTCACAAGACTTATTTATTCGCGTATGATAGGCACTTGTGTGTTATATGCAACCTTAATTATGGGCAATAAATTCTGGAAAAATATATCTGTCGTACATGAACACGAAATTTATCTTTCAACTCTGTTTTTTTTTTCACCAAAATAATATTTTAATAAGAGCCCCCTATTTCTAATTTTGAGAGCGCCCTGATCGCTTATTACGTCAAATACGGTAGTATATATAATTATTTTATTTTTTACATTTTTTTCTATATTCCAGGTTCAGCCTCTACTCCAGTAAATAGCAGGGTTTATGAAAAATTGTTTTTATTTATTAGAAATGTCCAGATGATTCATTGATTGATGCACATCACCAACAATAAAGTAACTGTTTTGCTGCAGGTTAAGCAGTTATTGTTCTGAATAATTCTTCGTCAGTTTCTCCAAATGTATTCAGTAGATCAAGGCCTCAATGAAGTAATTGTTTTGCTGCAGGGTAAGCAGTAATTGTTCTGAATAATTCTTCGTCAGTTTCTCCAAACGTATTCAGTAGATCAAGGCCTCAATGAAGTAACTGTTTTGCTGCAGGGTAGGCAGTAATTGTTCTGAATAACTCTTCGTCAGTTTCTCCAAACGTATTCAGTAGATCAAGGCCTCCGTCAGTTTTTATGATGGACATGTGGAGGGCAATTCCAAACTTAACCCATCAGTGACAAAAATGTCATATGCATTTCCCTATTTTGACTGACAACTCAATGCAAGCACAGAAATCAACACTAACTTGATGGTCAGATAGTTAATCAACTTATTCAGACCAACTGGTGAAGTTAATTTCCTTAATACATACATCAGTGGAACCGAAGACCATTGATCTGACTAGCTGATCAATGCCCAACTTGGTCAGCCGACCCCAAGGTGGTCATTCAATTACAAACTTAGACAACTTAACACACAACCAGAACATGGTGATCTGAATGCACAATCAGGGCCAACAATCAGAAAACACTGGCCCTGATAGAGATCACCAGTCATGCTATTCTGGCGCCAGGCCACACACCTTCATATACAATAACAGAGATGACAGACTGATCAATAGCCATTGTAGATATTGTGGTGCCAGCATGTGTCCTTCCTATTGTTGGCCTGTCATAACCAGTGTTTGCTTGTCAGTGTGTCCGCCTGGCTTCTCCAGCTTCTATTTATCTATGTTGTTGGTTGATTCATGGACAGTGACAACAAGATAGCCGTAAGTGTGATAGCCAGCATGGCTATTCAGTGTGGATAAGTGTATGGCTGGTCAATTTTGAATGACTGGTGACACCCTTGGTTGTTACCTGATTGATAGTTTTTGGATAATTTGCCTGTCCAGCAAAACTAGCTTTGATGATTGATGATTTTCACACACTACGTCACATATCAATGTCTAGATGACACTTTATACACCAACACATGTCATCTAGGATTTCATTATCATTTCCAAACAACATCAGAGTTTTATCTTTTCCTTTGATAAGGCCACAACTAGATTATCATCATATTCAGTACTTATGTTCAACATTACACTCAACTGTTCCAGGAGTAAGACACTTCACAAAATTATGGAGTGAGTGAGTATGGTTTTACGCCACTTTTAGTAATATTCCAGCAATATCACGGCGGGGGGCACCAGAAATGGGCTTCACACATTGTACCAATGTCGGGAATCGATCTGGGTCTTCGGCGTAACGGGCGAACGTTTTAACCACTAGGCTACCCGACCGCCCCCAAACATATGGATTAATTAAGCCTTTGTGTATAGCAACATATCTGTTTAAAATAGATCATAGTTTTCAAACAACTCCTGAAGTTCTAATCTAGGCATTAAAGAGTAAAGCATTAGGAACCCTGAGTGTATAACAATCTACCTGTACTATCTTGGGAATCAACCTTGATAGTCAGCGGTGTGCTGATAGAATCAGGCAGGCCATTTGTGAGCGCAGTTGTGGTTGTTGCAGTAGTAGTGGTTGCAGCTGTGGGAGATGATGTAATGATTGTTGGTGTCGCTGAAGTAGTTGTGGAGGTTTGATTGATGGAGAAATTGACAGGCCTGTATGACTGAACAGGTCCTGAGTCCCCTGCAAACAATAACATTCACATGCAAAGGGAGGTAACAGTGATGTAGGTACTATCACTGCAACACACAAACAAACAAGGTTATACCAATGTGGATGTATGCTATACAAGACAAATGTTGTCATTTTCAGAATAATCATTTATAAAAACATGCATTGTTTAATTTGGTCACAAGAAACAAATTTCTTCTCTTTGATTAATTCTGATTAATAAACACATGATATAATCCAAATCACATAATCGACTCTGCTTTTAGCGCGTGATTTCTTATGATTATGGAAAGCGTTTTGTTGCTGCTTAACAGGGAATGGGAAATTATTTAAATTCCTGTAACTTTTTTTATTAATTTCTCAGCAAAACATTCCTGGTATAGTTTATTTTACCTCAAATCACGTTCTTTGACAATGTATTAATGCTGATCTATTGGAAGCAAAAACATTGAGATTTCATACAATTTGATTTCTCTTCTCATAAGCAAAACTTACAAAATGCCATCTCCATACAAAGAGCTTTTATGAGTATATGTACATAGATCAGAATTTACTCATCAGAAACTAAATACAGAAAACAAAGGCTATAACGAACTCAAAGGGATCACTAATCTTAGTTTGTTATAACCGTAGTTCGTTATAAGCATATATGCAGCATATATGCAGCATATATGCAGCGCATGGTCGGGACAACAAAAAAAAGGTGGTTATATCGTCAGTTTGTTGTGAGCGTGTTCGGTATACGTAGTTTACTGTAGAGTAATCAAAAAGAAGAAGCAATGTTTTGTGACATTATTATTCATGTCAAACCAGTTTTAACTTTCCTTAATTTCCCTTTTCAAAAGTCACAAATCTTCCAAAAAACAAATGCAGCATATTCCACAAAGGTATAACAAAACAATCAAGAGACCAATTTGGTAAATATCAATACAATTACAAGATAACCTCGCAAGAGATGACTGGAAACTAGGAATGGATTAATGAATTGCAAACATCTAAAAGAGCTGTTTCCTACACTGTGCAAGAGCATGTTAATACTGAAAGACACAAGTTAGGTGATGACTTGAACAAGACACAAGACACTAGTTGTGCAAGAGGCTTAACAACACACACATGCACACATACGACTTTGAAAGCAATAAAAGCAAATACCGTATTCAACGTATTAAGTGCCCAGGGCGCTCTCAAAATTAGAAATAGGGGGCTCTTTATTAGAATATTATTTTGGTGAAAAAAGTTCAAAGATAAATTTCGTTGTTTATGCTGACAGCCTGAAATGTTTATATACGATAAATATATTTTTCCAGAATTTAATTGATCCTAATTAAGGGTGCATATAACACACGAGTGCGTATTATACGCGAATAAATAAGTCTTTTGTACATTGATCAATCGGAAGGGGTGCCAATTGGGATTGTTCACTAGCCAATATATTAACAAATATCGCCATGGGCGCTTATTCTTACGTCGAATACGGTAAGTAGCCCATTCGCTATGCATCAATTTTGTTGCATTGTTAAAATTTCAACACTTGGCAAATTAATAATACAATATCAGTGCAAGATGATCAAAATTGATTCAATCCCCAAACAGCCAGTTAAACTTCACCATTTATACAAGTGTGATGCGGACACAGATTTCCTTGATTGCTTTCAGAGTTTTCAAAACAAAAGAAGACAGAAAGAATGAAACGCACCATACGGCGACCATTTTTGTGAGGTAGATGATGACTGTGAGAATGTGTCACCGTAATTGTCCATAGCAGGACTGACTGGTTTTTTGTGCAGGCCCCGCCTACCACCTGTCAGAAGCAGCCAATCATTAGACAGTATGTCTAGTTAACATGCAAATGTATGCAAAAAAGTTTCTGTTTAAAAAAACTGAAAATTCATATCTTTTAAATACATATTCCCTTAATAACAAAATACCAGTCGTACAGCAAAACCTCAAGGGGGTGTATATGCCAGAACTACAGATAAGCAGCGTATTTGCCTAAAAAACCTCCAAAATATTCAAAACACAGTTACTTTCAATTAACTTGCGTACAGAAATGCATGCATTAAATGAAAAACTCAAATGTATAAAAACAGTTTGCGTAAATACCCAAGAAGCTTTTTCAGCATGTGTACAAAGGAGCTAATCTCCGAAACACAATTACGAGCTAATTTACTTTCCGACTCCAGCCTAAATCTAAAACATTATTTCATATTTTTTTTAAATCTTAAAATGTTCACTATTTTGGGAAAAAAACAAAAGAGTGATGAATAGATGAGTGAAAAATATTGGTTACCCAATGAAAAATTAATGACCCAATTAAAATAGAAACCCTAGAGTAAAAACTCAATTGATCAAAAAGTTATCTGGAGCTCTGTATGCAATAAAAAAAACTGATGTAGGCCTAGAAATAAGTAAATATGTCCCAATTTCTGTAATTCTCAAAATGTTTTTTACACTCTTGAAACAATGAATAGGATACATATGACCATTTAAACAGATAATAAAATTTTGACATAAACTTGTAAATTTCTAATTCTGACTTGAAGATTTGACTAAGTTCGTCTTGGTGTAATTTGAAGAAAGATATACTGACAGAAGAAGATCTTATTGGTGCACAGATTTAGAGAGTGTATACAGAAGATGTGTATGTGTACATACAAATGAGATATATACAGATATAAGGAACAGAAGATATATCATTGACACAATATACAGCAAACCCATCATCTTACAAAGCAACACGACCTTGTACGTCAATGAAAGAGTGAAGAAGAAAAGCCTTACCCCCTCTTTCTACCATACTACGCACATAAGCAAAACATGCCCTGAGCTTTTCTGGCTTCTAGTCATCTGGTTCTGATTAAGTGCAAGCTGTTTTGACTATTATTAGGCCGAGCTGTGATTAATGTGGCAAAATATGCACGGAGATATCTCATCTACGAGCACCACAGCCTGTTTGCAACACTGGCAATGCATTGGCATTAAAAGCTTTTGAATATAATAACATCAACGGCATAAACTTCAATTATTCAGAAGTTTCCTTCCTTTGAATGTCAAGCAGTCAAATTCCAGATTAATTCCAGGGATGTCATTCTACAGAAAACCATAATATTTTGAAGGTTTGGTTTTTATCCCAAACTTGTTACACATTAGTTGCTGTGATATCAGCCATTAAAAACAGCATATACAGAAGCACACTTAAACACTGTGCAAGCACCAGCCATGTATATTTAAAGCTACCAGCTAACAATGTGGCATGTATGATACAGCCAACACATAACATGATCTCATGAGAAATTAAATAGTGAAAGAAAACCCCAAATATGCACAACATATTGGAGGTTAAATATCTCAAACTTAAAAAACAACATCCTAACTCAAGCTTATACTAAAACTGTTTTGTAAGGTCTTTCACTAGAGAGATCCCACAGAGAGGGGACAAAATGGCTCAATAGAATAAACAATTGAAAACATATCAAATAAAAAGGAAACAAATGCATAAAAGATGGCCAAACATTACTAGTAGCCATTAATAATTAAAGAACAGAAAATGAATTAAATATTTGAAAGAAAAGACCATACCTGGGTTCACGTGTATAGTTTGTGTGGTACTGAAGACTTCCCCGTTGTGTGGACCATTTGTAGTACTTGTTTCTTCACCTCTAACAAATACACACAAACAACACAAAATAAACACAAGGAAAATAAATATACAACAATAATTCAAACAAAATTAGAAAACAAAATCTCTTTGAGATTAAACTCATTACTCAACCAAATGAGAAAATATTTCATGCAATATTCAGATAAATCAAACATTTCTGTAATATTGGATGTAAACCATACAGACCGACACTGACAATCCCCAGTGTCAAGGCAGGAATTACAGGAATGTTAACTGATGACAGTGAAGAGATTTAATTTTAAGGCATTTACAGCCCCAAGTGAGGGCAAGTGTCCTTGACAAGAGGAAGCAGAGCGCCAGAGAACATCTCAGTAGAGAATATCCCCTGACTCATCCGGTATCTCCCGGCTCCACCGGCTCCACAGGACTCCTTGCTCTGGTAACGTCTACACTCGCACACTACAATGTACCTGTAGAACTACCTCCATGCTTACAGTGCCTCTATAGATCCAGTACCTGGGAGGTACAACTGATATGTCCTCCATGAAGGTAGGGTAGGGAAGTATGTTCACTCCATTGATAAGTTCTTGGAGGACATGTGCTATGCGTTAGAGTAACATGTATTTCTCGGACATGACCAACCACTTCAACAGAAACATTTCCTTTGATATTAATGTATGTAATTCTCATTAATCATCCAAAGGTTGGAGAGAATAACATGTGCCTATTTCTAACTATATGATTTCTTTTATTGTTAAATTGTCTATAATAATATAAAGGAGCCCAGAGGATATCTTCATGTTCAGAAATTGAACAAATCTAGACTTGCCAAAGTATGTATTACATAGACTTGCCTGGGATTTGTGGATATATCTGTTTCCACGTCTATATAAGTGATTAGAGTGGATAGTTCCACCCAATACATATGACATTAATATCACTTTACTATGCATGTATATCTACCTTTCATGTCTATAATTATATACATCTACATATGTAGATAGTTTGTACCCTACCCTACGAGGTTGTTCTGTACAATAAAAATTCTTGATTTTTTATTCTTGATTAGTCACTGGACACAAATGTAGAAAAATGGACTCAGATTGAAATATACTGTGTTCCAAGGGCCACACAATAATATTCATTCTACCGACAGTGCATTAAGAGCAGTTATGGGTGTCATATTTTATCCATCAGTCATGACCACTGTCCATATGATCAATGATTCATTCCAGGCCATAAGGTAATTATCTAAACATACAGTACACTAGACTTCACAGGACCCTCGTATAGCCTGCAAGGACCCTTTAAGTTAACAAGTGGGGATCCCCTGGACCTCAACTTCTGTAAACCAGGTCCCTGCATTGTAGACACGAATTAACTTTCATTTTAAGAATACATGGATAGGGGTGAAATCACCAAGTTGCTAGCCCATCAACTTGTACCAGATGTTTCAATAACATATAACAGTGACAGTGTCTCAACTTTTCATATTTTAAGGAAAAACAAAGTTATAACAAATATCAAAACAGAAACTAAATACGTATCTAAGAAATCAAATGTCAAATCTGTAAATTGACTTTCAAGTAACTGTATTTTTTTAAAGAATATATCACTAAGGTAACATCTCATAATGTTATAAAGGTCAAGAAGAAAAACTTAAAATGCCAGTGGTACATATCACTTGACATATATCAGAACCTCAGATAGCTTGACACCAAGATTAATAAATCACATGCCAAGTCCAACAGTAAATCATTCCTTAATGCCAGCTTGTATGGAACAACTAAAAACCAGAGATAATTCCTGACACAAGATCATTTTTCATTTTTACCTAGCCACTGTGTAATTAGTTCATGGGTTATGCTGATATCAAAACCAGGTCAGATATGCTAGACAGCAGTATACACCTAAAAACTTCCTTTTAGTAGACCTCAAATTTTAAATGTTTTTTAAATCCAAGAAATATCTTTGAACAAACATGGAGGAAGGGGATTCTGAATGTCCTGTACTCTAATCATGTTTACCTAACAACACATCTAGTGTGCAAAACTATTTACCCACTTTATCAGTTCTCCATTCATTCATATTTGACATCCTGATGCCAAATAACTTATCTCTATATGGAGGTAATCCCCATAAAGGCACTGGATTTATTTCATGTTATTCACAGGGTTCACCAGGTAAAAGTAGTTGTAAGAAAACATTCTCAAGTGCAAGTAAAGTGATACAGTTTCAACCTTCACATGAAAAAATAACAATTGCAAAGCCTTTTAAAAATTATTTTTAACTTTGTAGAATAGTTCAGAAACTAAAATGATAATAACCAAAAATGACAATTCATTTCAAGACAAAATACATCCCTGATAATTTGTCAAGTTTAAATAGTTAGAATGGTTTTACGCCGCTTACAGCAATATTTCAGCAATATCACGGCGGGGGACACCAGAAATGGGCTTCACACATTGTACCCATGTCGGGAATCGAAGCCGGGTCTTGGGCGTGAAGAGCGAACGTTTTAACCACTAGGCTACCCGACCACCCCCTCAAGTTTAAAGGTGAGGTTAAGGTGAGGTGAGGTGAGGTGAAATTGGGTTTAACGTCACGTCCAAGATTATTGCACTTATATAGCGACGTGCATGCGCGTGTGTGTGTGTGGCTGCTTGTACTAGTCGGGACTGATGCCGATTTATAGTGCTAGCTCACTGAGATACCATGCCGCAGTTTAACATGAATACCCCACTCAGACACAGTATACTGACTCCGAGCCGACCAGTCCTTGTTTTAGCCCCTTAATGCCGAGCGCCAGACAGGGTAACAACTCAAGTTTAAACAAGAAGAAGCAACAACTGTAGATCTAGAGGATAAAACATTCTATTTGCATGCCATCTTGCATGATCTTCATGACCTCTGAAAAGCATAGTGTCAATAAGGTAGCTTGAAAGTAGATCCTGCATAAAGTGTTGTATTTACTTGAGTAAAACTTTTATTTAAACATTTGGAGACAAATATAGTATTTTACCTTAAATACATAATAAAAAGCATGTTCCTCGATAAAATATGTTGTGAATGAATCCACAGCCTATCATATATACCTTCTTTGCTTTTTCATTAGAAGGCATGTACTATCTGTTGAAAGCAAAATCAACATTTGGAACAGTTCTCGGCTATTTCCATCTAAAATCATTTGTATTCTGGTAATTTGATTGGATGGCTATATTTAGTGTTGTGACTAGACTCCAAACAATGCTTTGGTGGTGAATGAGCCGAGGGTATTTATAATGGAATGGCGATATGATACACTGGATAATCGAGCATTGAATGAAACAAACCAACAAATCGACAGGTGTTCCACACTGCTCTGGTATATCCCATCCTACTCACAAGTAAAATATCCACTGACGTCAGAAACCGCGAGCCAGTGAATCTGTGTCTGGTTGTGCAAAAGTGCAGTACTACAACACTTCTTTTTTCTTCAGTCAGCCAACAGACCTTGAGTTAAGCCGACACTCATGATAGGCATAGTGGGGCTCCCGTGACACCTCCAAATGCACCTTTGTGAATCTCACACTGAAACAAGGCAGAGACTCACAAGGTAAGGTGTATCACCGTATGCGGATCAAAGCCCCATCTCCAAGTCCATCTCCAAGTCCATCCTCAACACAACAATTTTCAATGCAGTCTTCCAGTGCCATTCAGCACAAACTCAAAGTCCATGAATTCATTACATACCAATTTGTTTCTCAACTCTGTGTCTGTGGGTATCTTGTCCTTAGGGCTGTCCTCCAAATTGCGTCCTTAAACTCAACGTTATGTCCTCGCAGCTTTGCATATTCATAACAGCAGCATATCCTCCCAGACACTCAATGCCTTGTCAGCAATTAACGTTTGCTCATTAGAGAAGGTAGAACCAAGCTTGTCTAGGACATAGGTAATCCAACACTGTAGCCAAATCCATGTACACGGAAACATGCTTCACAAACACATGTTCAAAGCATGAGTTCAGCTGCCCAAATCTCACAAAATCCCTGCACCTCTTTCACAGCCGATGGAATCCAATTAGGCTGCTCACAAACACGCATGAAATACACAGTGTTACCTTAAAATTACCTTTCTCCAGTTTGAAACCTAAAACACAACTTCTTCCTTCACAAGCTTGTTCCACGAAAGTAATTGTTCCGACTGTAAGTATAAACACCTTCACCTTGTCTTTCTGTCCATGGCAAATCCTAAATCCATTCAAAGGCTATTTGTGCATCCAAAACAAGGAATATTGCATCCAATGTCCAACTCATCACCATCTACACATATAACACGGCAGGGAAAACATCTCCGTGGCTTCTCACCTCTGACACTGACCTCCCTGATTAAGTAAGCATGTTCAGGTAGGTAGTATCTACATGTATGTAGATGTGTGCTAGTGTAGCCGGCGGCCCTATAGGGCAATAGAGGGTGGTGTACCCACCCAGTAACCTCAACAGCTGGGCCGTAGAACTACACACTCCTGGCTTCTCCGTTATTTACAACAACTGTTTTTGTGCGTCAGTCGAGCCGTGTTCCTCCTCCCACGGAACAGACTGGCTGACATCTGTGCAATATGTTCACATCCTACCTGGCAAACCACCGCTAACTGGCAAGCTTTGGATTATAAAATAACATTTTTCATATTTGGACTCTGTTGTGCTAGTCTTTACCTTGGTCCGAGTAAGCTACTGTAATTGTTCCTTCTATCACCCAGTTTATAACGGACCCGTGAAGATCCGGGATAGAATAGGTCTTCAGCAACCCATTCTTGCCATAAAAGGCGACTATGCGCTTGTCGTAAGAGGCGACTAAGGGGAATGGGTGGTCAGGCTCAATGACTTGGTTGATGCATGTCATCAATCCCAACTGCATGGATCGATGCTCATGATATCAATCACTGGATTGTCTGGTCCAGATTAAAATTTTTACAGACCGATGTCATAAAGCTGGAATATTGCTGAGTACTGCATTAAACAACAAACAAACAAACAGTTTAAAACGATGAAATGATTACTATTACGTATAGTTAAAGCTTTGTGTTCCGAACAAGTATATGCACATGGCCTTTGAATAAGATACTATGTTCCATGTGACTACATACATAATTTGGCATAATTTCATTTTTATTATGGCAAGTAATATGGTTAATATCATGATAATGATTTGCAACAAAACTTGCACTTTTTTAACAATTCAATAACAATTATGTTTTTCCCTGAATAAACAACCAAAAATATTTCATAGGATAATACCAGTTACAATATTTATATTTCTCATCCAATGAGTTATATCAGTATTGGACAAATACTAGAATGGGATTGACTTGGCTTGTAATGTCAATACTAAACCTTCACCATCATGGTGAAGACGTTTAAGAAGCACTCAAACCTGCCAATATAAACGACTTATTACAGCAAGTGTATGTCAATATCAAACCCATTAGTAACCCGGCCTTAGTAGTAACCATATTGTCAAAGCTCCTGTTGAATATTGTTACCACATAATGAAAATCTGATCATACAGGGTGTTTGTTGGAGTGTTGTTTGATGCCGCAATCAGCAATATTCCAGCTATTTGATGACGGCCTTTAAATAATAACATCTGGGCCAGACAAACCAGTGAATGATATCGTGAGCAACATCCAATGCTGTCAGGGTATAATAACACAAAATCAACCACTGATCACCCGTCAATATAAGTGCCTCGTATGACTAACAAAATTTGAAGTTTTGATGAGTAGTTTTTAAAGTCAACAGATTTTACTAGTAAAACATTAAGCTGGATGGCAATCCTGGTCTACAATTATTCCATGGAAATTAATGTGAATAACTGATACTTGCACAGATCAACAAAAAGTCTTCTTCATCATATTACACATGTTCATGTACGGCCATAAAGTGAATGAGTTAAAATGGTTTAATGACACTTTAAGTATCATTCCAACCATAGCACAGCAGGGGGTAAGGAGGAGGGGGGGAAACGAGGAAGAGGCGGACACCCTAAAAAAGGCTTCACATATATTCTCAAGACAGAAACTCAACACAGGTCTTTGGCATAATCAGCCAACACCTTAACACCTGGGCTACCCTACTGCCCCATAAGGCGAGGAGAAAGCTGTTCCACCTACATGGCTGCCCAGCCACATGTTTCCAACCTCAAAGGGGAGATAACTCTCAGGACATACAACAACACTGCTGCACACAATTTCATGATGTGTCGACCACAATCTGCATCCCTGCACCCAACTAACGAGAGTACAAAGAGCAACTGTGATAATTCCATACCTATCAGATGTGACTCTTCTATTTCTTCCCAGGCACAGATAAGACAGAAGAAACCCAAACCCAATGTCTGGAACCAATGGGAAGAGTCTTGGCAAAGGTTTATTTTGATTGCAGACCTGATGGGCTGACTCTACAGGTGAGCCTCTCACTGTCAGGGCTGACCTATTTGGCAAGCGTTACATGAGCATCGATGTAGGTGATATAATTACACACACCACTTGCACCTTCAACATTTATATTGTTGTCACATTTCTCCCTTACATTGATAACCTACAGTCTGGCTATGGCATCTGGCTTGTAAAGTGATGATGATATATGTGACTGTCAAATAACTGTGTTACTGCTCCCTGCACTTACTGCCTAGTGGTTAAAGCGTTCACTTGTCACGCCGAGGACCTGGGATCGATTCCCGACATGGGTACAATGTGTAAAGCCTATTTCTGGTGTCCCCCGCCCTGATATTGCTGGAATATTGCTAAAAGCAGCATTAAACCTCACTCACTCACTCTTGCACTTACTTAACTACATACTTAATTGCTGCTTAAACGTTTATTATAGAGAATATATGGACATTCGATTCTTGACTTTCTTAAAGTTAATTAAACAAAACCATGATTTTGACAAGAAATCACCATACCGTGGATATGTACATTTGTTGGCTAGTTAATGTCTATCAGAGTTAAGTGAGTGAGTGAATGTTGTTTTATGCCACAGTCAGTGATCTTTCAGCTGCAGTGTTTTATGTTATGTCTGTATATTATCAGTAAGTCTAAGCCTGGCAAACCAGTGGTTAATTGTATGAGCACGAATCCACTCCATCAGCGCAAGATGGCACCTAATCAGCCTGCTCAAACTACCCAATCTTCACCAATCACCTTCTACAAACATGGAGTACAGGGCACACTTTGCCCTGGAATCCCCTTTGGGCCATCCAAGATAAGATCCAGTTGCAAATACATGTAATATAAAAAAACTGGAGAAGGAATGAACAATCAATTTACAATCTGAAGCAACAAAAAAATGTGATCAAGTTCAGCGCAAATAATAATCATTGGGAATAATATTTTATTATTCATAACGACTCTGTTTATGTTCTCTTTGAGCAACAAACTAATACATATTCCACAAATAACAATCTTTATTACATCTGGCTCAGGGCCAGGAAACTCCACATCATGATATATGGAATTAATCAGTGTGATTCAACACTTGTAAGCTATTTCCCAACGGCATGCCTACATTATTTCTCCAATTGATTATGAAATGTAAAATATCTGATAAGTTGTCACTTGTCACCGACTGATAACTAATTACCACAGGAACTCAATTAGATATCCATCACACTTTCACAGATCAAAAATGTATTACATGTCACAAGATGATGTTCTGGCAGATGTTATTCATCGATACCATGTGCAGCCCATCATTAACTTTACTGAGGTACCGTATTCGACGCAATAAGCGCCATGCTCTAATAAGCGCACACGGGGGTATTTGCTATTATATTGGCCAGTGAACAATCCCAATTAGCTTCCGATTGATCAGGGGGCATGGGTGGCCCAGTCGTCTAAGGCGCCGCGATTCGCTGTGCAGAGTTGCGTCCCTTGGGCACGCCAGAAACCTATAATTGTGGGTTGGAATCCCGGTTTGCCCCGATTATGTTTCTAGGTTTGTCAGCACCATACCCGTGCTCGTGGGTTTCACTGAAGTGGTAAACGTCTGAGACCTGCATCACTTTCGGGCTTTCCTCCCACATTAAGCTGACATGCCACGATATAACTGGAATACTGTTAAAAGTGGCGTTAAACCCAACTCACTCACTCCGATTGATCAATGTACACAGGACTTATTTATTCGTGTATAATACACACTCGTATGTTATATGCACCCTTAACTAAGGACAATTAAATTCTGGAAAAACATATATGTCATACATAAACATTTCAAGTTGTGAGCCTAAACCACGAAATTTACGATCTTTCAACTCTTGGTTTTTTTTCACCAAAATAATATTCTAATAAGAGCCCCCTATTTCTAATTTGGAGAGCGCCCTGGGCACTTATTAGGTTGAATACTGTACTTTAGTTTCGTATTTATTCAATCCATTATTGGCATGAATTTAACGAAAGGAAATCATTCTTTTAATGTACAAAGTTGGACATGTCGATGAGTGATAATCGAGCAGGGTTATTTGTTTCATCAGAAAGTCAAACTACAGCAACCACTGGTCCAAACTGATCTAAATGAGAGTGAGTTGAGTTTAATGCCGTTTTGAACATTATTCTTAGCTGTATCAGGTAACTTGATGTGAGGTGAGGAGAAATGGGCGTTAAACGTCCAAGATAATTACACTTATATAGCGACGTGTATGCATGTGTGTTGGTGTGGCTTGTACTAGTCAGATAATGCTGATTTTATAGAACTGAGATACCATGCCGCAGTTCAACATGAATACCCCACTCAGACGCAGTTTACTGACTCCTAGCCGACCAGTCCTTGTTTTAGCCCCTTGTTGACTGCCAGACAGGGTAACAACAAGTACAATATATTAACATCTTTTGGTATGACGCGGCCAGGGATTGAACTCCGGACCTTCTGCTCTCTCTATACTTGGAGGATTAACAGTAACAACAATTGCATACATGTTACTGTTAATCCTACAACTAGATATATTCTGTACCATGTTCATTATTCAGCCTTCCTTGACAACAGTATAAGAATCTATACTGAAATGCCGCCATTACAGTAAATATGGAAGCTGTGATCCATAAACTGTGTCTACTTTGTCATCCGTCAACTTCTTACTTTTTTTGGTTTGTTGTTGAACGCAGAACTCAGAAATATTCCACCTATATGACGGCGGTCTGTAAACAATAGAGTCTGGACCAGACAATCCAGTGATTGACATCATGAGCATCGATTCACGCAATTGGGATACGTTGACATGCATCAACCAAGTGAGCGAGCTGATCCAATTAGTCGCCTCTTACAACAAGCATAGTCGCTTTTTACGGCAAGAATGAGTTGCTGAAAACCGATTCTACCCGGGATCTTCACGGGTCAAACAATACATGTATACTTGATGCTACATGAGCAGTGTACACAGCTGTGGGGGAGGGAGGCCTGCCACCAGGGATGGCAAGAGCTATTCAGGAAATAGAGGACTTCCTACAACCTCCACTGTAACAGAAGCACTCTCAACACAAGTGTTCAGTAAGGACTCACTTCCTCAATAGGGGACCCAGTACATACTGTGGAGACATAATGCATTCATTCATCTTGGTGACAACACTTGATGTGAAAAGCCTTCCCCATGGTGGCAGTGTTTTCAACCGTGTGTTAAAATATGCTTTAAAGATGATAGCCCCAACTATTCATTTGAAAGGTTTCCTAACACACCAAAGGCATTCAATTTGAGTGTAGATTGACACAATCTTGACCATACAAAATGTTACACTTGTGAAGAGCGCTATACAATAAATACTGTACTGAGTGCCATTCCAACGAACCATTTTGTAATACACTGTTATAACCACTGTATGACACTATGCATATTTACTCAGACTGAAGAAGTTATAAAACTAGGTTAAAATTGCTAAATAACACCCACGATCCAGGTCTTGTTTTCTTGTGGGTTTAGAAGTGAGTGAGTATGGCGTTATGCCACTGTTAGCAGTATTCCAGCAATATCATGGCGGAGGACACCATAAATAGGCTTCACACGTTGTACCCATGTGGGAATCGAACCCGGTCCTTCAGCATGACAAGCAAACACTATATCCACAAGGCTACCCCACCACCCTGCAGGTTTAGAAACTATCTCTTGTCCAAACATGAGGTGAGGTGATGGGGTTTAACGTCGCGTCCAAGATTATTACACTTACATAGCAACGTGCATGTACGTGTGTGTGTTTGTGTGGCTGCTTGTACTAGTCCGGACTGATGCCGATTTATAGTGCTAGCTCACTGAGATACCATGCCGCAGTTTAACATGAACACCCCACTCAGACACAGTATACTGACTCCGAGCCGACCAGTCCTTGCTTTAGCCCCTTAATGCCGAGCGCCAGACAAGGTAACAACAAGTCCAAATATGAAGCAATGTCAGCGAGTTAACATGGTTAAAATGAAAGGTCACATCAGCAATAATTTCAGCCATGTCGTGACTGGAATAACTTCATACCTCTGCCATCAGGGCGACAAGCAAAGGCTTTGATCACTTATCTACCCCACCGTCCCACCAAAGTATAGTCATGCTTTGATGCTTTGTGGAATATTACAGCTGTGGTATAATTTCTCCTCATGGCTCAGACTCCAGTTTTGACATTCATTAGCTGAAATTCTATTTTGTCTCTGAAAAACTTATTCTTACCTTCTTAGATCGAGGTAAAGATTGTCCGTTGCATTCTTAATAAGAGCCTGGGCATCCCCATGGTTTAATCCATCTGCTCTTTGTCCGTTTATTGCAAACACATAGTCCCCAACCTTGATGCCCTCGTTGTAAGCCTTGCTGTTGGGATTTATCTGCAAAAGAGTGCAAAAATATTTATTATTTATAATTATTAATAATAAATAATATTATGCTAAAACATCTTTCGAAACATTTTCCTTTTCCTTTAACTAATGATAATAATTTTTCTCATTGGGAAAAACATTACAATTTTTTCAAACCCTCACTCAAGTATTTTAAAGAGAACTTAATTATCATTTAGAAATCAATAGTGATAAATGTTCAATTTTGGTCCTTTTCCACAAGACATGTGCCCCATGTGGCTGTAATTAGCTGATAATGTTCATGGTCCTTTGTTGTGTTCATCAGCCAGAACGCTGAATGAGCCATTCCTGATGTAAATTCATTTTTCTCAATCTTGCTAATATGTTTCCACAATGAAGGGCAAAGCTTTCTTAATCATTTTCAAAATCAACATTTCCGCCTTAACCCCATGGCTAAAGATGCACTCTGAGAACATGATGCGTTAATACATTGATTTCTGATAAAGCAAAGCACAGCCTCGGAATGCTTGATTGAATCTTGCAGCTTTCTACAGAGGCCAAACAATTGACTCTTCATTGCATAAGGGTTTTTATAACCAACATGATCAATAGATACCAAAGAACAGTCTCAGAAACTTGGACATATAATCCTTAGGGTTTAGATATATACATAAAGGCCACCAGTGAAGATCTGAGGTAGAATAGGTCTTCAGCAACCCATGCTTGCTGTGAAAGGCGACTATGCTTGTCGTAAGAGGCCACACTCAACAATATTACAGCTATACGACGGAAGTCTGTCAATAATCAAGTCTGGACCAGAGAATCAAGTGATTGATGTCATGAGCATCAATCCACACAATTGGGATATGATGACATCCATCAACCAAGTCAGCGAGTCTGACCACCCGATCCCATCAGTCGCCTCTTATGAGTTGCTGTGTTTCTGAAGACCTATTCTAACCCGGGTCTTCACGGGTGTTCATGTCGAGTGTTTGTCGTTAATTCTACTGTTAATTAACGCCAAAGTGTTTGGTGGTAATTCTACTGTACAGCATAAAAACTGAAGTCTCCATTTAAAATGATTCCATGGACATTGCATCAGGGTAACACAGAATTACATATATCTGTATGATGTACCGCCATGCTTTCAGGGATGATGCCAGCACTGAGTTATCTATTTCTGCCCCGATACCACGATACTTTGAAGAGACAAGCCTAACAAGGTCAGAGATATCCAACCAACCAAACTAATTATACTGTATGTCTGAGGTAAGCATCTTGACCAGTGGTCATTCATAATAGGTTCCGCCTCACGCATGCCTGGCATACTTGACCCCAGGAATCTGTGGCATGTCTCCCTGACCACCCCTGGAGAATTGCATCTGTCTGTAAACAACCTGCTCTATCTGCTAATGTGTTTTTGTTTTCACCTCATTTAAAATGGCACAAACGGAAGCAGAAGCATGTATGTTGTAGGATTAATCCAACACATTCCCTCCATGCCTAAATGTGACACTGCACACACTGCCCAGGGATGCCAACAAGGAAAAGTAGTACTTTTGGGGGGCAATATTTATCAAAATTAACCCAGTATGTCCTGAACCATCATTCTTCAAATAGAACCTCATTGTCAACTGCCTGATAAAGGTTCCATATTAGGTGTTTGATATGGATGGGTGACAGACTCTTAGCGTTTGAGTGAGTGAGTGAATGAGTGAGTATGGTTTTACGCCGCTTTTAGCAATATTCCAGCAATATCATGGCGGGGGACACCAGAAATGGGCTTCACACATTGTACCCATGTCGGGAATCGAACCCGGGTCTTCGGCGTGGCGAGCAAACGCTTTAACCACTAGGCTACCCGACCGCCACCTTAGCGTTTGAAATGAAATTACTTTAAGATTTGTTTTTTTCTTGTCTTGATATATAATAGAGGGAGTCCAGAAAACCTCCTCATCCTGAAACTGAAGCCTACACTTACCAAAGTATTGCAGACTTGCTTGGGAGTTTCGAATATTTGTTTGAGAAACTAGGATAAGTGAGTAAATTTATGCTATTATCAGCGGCACATCTCCATGACAAATGACAATAAATCATTCCAGGGAAAGTTAATATTCCAAAGTGGTCATCAATTAAAAGAATAGTCTAAAGGTCACCAATTTTGCCAGCAAACAGGAGACAAGTGCTCGACTCCAAACTGATGTTCGCGCTATGACTATCATAAGACTGTTTTTAGATATATGGGAGATATGACAGTCATTGTGCTGAGATTACATTATAGAAAGAAGCCAGGAGTTATTCCCAGTAAACTAATCAGCAAAAATTTAAAAAGGTCTTAATGTAACTCACATACATGTTCTTGTTAACCCATTATTGATATTCACATTTCCTTACAATATACCATCCGGCATACCAGAAGAACATTGCAAAAGAAGAACATTTCTATAGGAAACCTAAACAACCTAAATCCTATTCTGTCCTAAAAGCCCATCTCCTCTAGCAAGAATGAGGTGAGGTGAGGTGAAATGGGGTTTAACGTCGCGTCCAAGATTATTACACTTATATAGCGACGTGCATGTACGTGTGTGTGTGTGTGTGTGTGTGCAAGTTTAACATGAATACCCCACTCAGACACAGTATACTGAGCCGATCAGTCCTTGTTTTAGCCCCTTAATGCCGAGCGCCAGACAGGGTAACAACAAGTACCATCTTTTAATGTCTTTTGGTATGACGCGGCCCGGGATCCAACCCCGGACCTTCCGCTCTCCGGGCAGACGCTCTACCACTAGACCACGGAGGCGGTCAGCAAGAATAAGGAATCAAGAACTTTTATTGTACAGAAAACCCTCACAGGGCAGGGAACAAACTCGCTACATTTGAGTAAATATAATTACAGGCATGAAAGGTTGATCTACCTATAATGGCAGCATACACTTAGTGTAGATACTTTATTGATAAGTCACAATAGTTAAAGATTGAACATCATATCCAGACATCTACAAGATGAGTACTTTGGGAAGATAATTGCAAAATATTATCATTTTGTTTCATAAATCTAGTGTTTGAAGAAATAGGTGTCTTTCATAACTGTAAGTCTGACAGTACAAAAGGAAGTTTTTCTACGTGATACAGTTAGAAACATATGAAGCAATTATTTTTCCATCATGTACCAAAACATCCATCTCTCTGCCTGTCTCAACCGACAACTGACAAAAGCTAAATATTAGCTTCCAGACTCAAGCAGCTTAGACCAATGTTAAATCATGCATTGTAAATACCTTTTGTGTGGAGAGTAGAGAAATCTGGCACTTTTTGTAATATTGATGTTTATTCAGGCCAAATACCTGGCTGAGAATGTGTGGTAGTGTATACAGTCAGGCAACCGTTGATGCCTTACTGGAGAAATTAACACATTACAAGCTTCTGGCGCTAATGCAGGGCGTAGGATTTCTGTGTGTGCTTGAATGATAACCACGACAATATTTGTCATACCTCCATGTCAGAATCATGAGGTCTGATTTTGATAAAATACTGTGTATTCCACCTTGGAGGGGAATAAATTTTTCAGCTGGGGAATAAATTCCTTATACCCCACCATGAGCAAGTCAGGCTGCACGTGGATTTCTGAGAGGCAGAATAAATCCCTTATACCCTGCTTCAAAGCAAAGAGCTGCACGCTTTTTCTGAGTTAATGGAAGTCACGTGACATATAGCAAGCTAACCTCAGCTCAGCTCAACACACTGTCCTCCTGTTCATTGTCAAAGATTGTCATAACCAAATATTAATTCATTAAGATTAATATTTCAGTCTAATAACCATTTTGAACATGAACATACAATAATAGCACTGTGATTGCTTCCTTGCCTATTTCTGTATTGATTTTTCATGGTCAGCAATTATTCATCAGCTAAAGAATTCTTTGAAGTACAAATACAAAAACTATTCATAAGATCGGAGCAAAAAGACAGAAAAAAAACTGTATGACCTATACAAAGTGCTAACCACTTACAACAGGTAGACATAAATATACAAGCAGTAATGCACTTAAAAAGACTCATATCAAATGATCAATAAAAAAATATTAATACCACATACACACCAACACACTAAAAAGACCTGTATATAACACCATACCACATGCTCAAGCACAAGCCTGCGATTACTCCCTATCTGTGTGAAACCTGCAGCACACGAGACACACGAGACACACGTACAGCTACAGTTTGGGCCTAAATCTCCCTCTGCATGTTAGTGACACGCTCCAGGTTGTGTAATTACTTCGTTAACTCCCCTCGTTACTGGCAGAGTCTCAGCTGGTAATTAACACACCCACAACAACATCAGACTAATTGCTTTATCAACACTGACGCATAAGGATGCTATTTACTATAAACATGCTGGCCACATATTTCATATACTCCAATATCAAGTGTATGACGAGGTATGATGGTTAAACCCAACTTTCACCTATTTTAAGTAGGGGTGTGCCTATTGAATGTTTGGTGCATTACGATGCTCTGTGCCACGATACACGGGTCATATCATGAGGGCATGTATCAATAAAACAAGTGACACAAATATATACTACTCCCCTTTTGACAGGGATTATCAAATATGTCAGACATATTTAAATATACCCTTGATATATTATGAGAATTGGAAAGATCAAAATATCCCTAAAGAAATCAAGCAGTATATAAGCAAAAATGTATGAACATAAATTTGAAAATATTATTTTCCGCCAGTATATGAAAGAGATGTCAAGCCACGTTCTCATTAATTAAATCAAATCTACTAAATCTGTCTTTTAAGTTGAGTCGATTCCTTCCCTATGATGGAATGTCTACAATGACAAATATCAAGTTTTAATGTGTAGTGAGTGAGTATGGTTTTACGCCGCTTTTAGCAATATTCCAGCAATATCACGGCGGGGGACACCAGAAATGGGCTTCACACATTGTACCCATGTCGGGAATCGAACCCGGGTCTTCGGCGTGACGAGCGAACGCTTGAACCACTAGGCTACCCGACCGCCCTTTTAATGTGTATCATCTTCTTTTGTAGTGTGACTTTACTGTACAGATGTGTATCCTCTCGTGACATAATGTACAGTTACAGCCTAACGTTACGATTAACTCATGTACATCATCTAGGACTTTATACACTGTCAATACTTGAACCTTCTTTCCTCATTTTGGTCTGAGTTCATTCTGTATTGTACATCTTCCATAAGCCATGCCGAGATATAGTCTCACAAAGGTACTACATGAGTAATAGGTACAGGTATATACACTGGGCAGTGGCCTCCACACAGGCAATAAACTGACTGACTTCCTGTGTAATATTACATACTTCTATTTGTCTGTCATCATACATAGTGTATGTTATTTCTTTTAATGTATTTCTTCAGCTTTTTTCACACAGTCTTGTGAGAAGACAAATATGTAAATCTGAATCCACGTGTAAGGTCAAGTGTGAAATATTTTTCTGTTCCTTTTTTAACACTGAACCATGGTAATGATACTTTTTATTGAAAATTTGTGCTAATGAAATACACACACATGAATGAAACATGTTTAGTCGCTCATATATGAGAGAAACATACATGTATTGAGACTTATTCAGGGTTCCCATACAGAACACACCAAAAGAGACATCAGGTCTACATGTGGTTTTCTTAGTACAGAGATCTAACTGGATGCATTCCTTGCCCTCTTTGAATACTTATCGCCTCTAATCATGCTTCATCTTTGATACACTAATCTCCATCACTGATGGCACAAGCCACCCCACTTGAGATGTCAAAGACTAAAAACCATTTATCTCTCAACTTATCAGCTCAATCGGAAACAAGAATCCCATTTGAACCACAAAGTTCACGGATATATAAAGTGTTTTATCGGAGGAAGAGATTGTCCTGTCCTTAATGACAAAAACTGAATCACCAATGATACTGGCCCTAATATGGAAGTGTCAAGTTTGTGCAAGAAACCGGCCCAGAATTCCAAGCTAGAGTTACAGGAAGTTGAATGTGCGGCACGTGTAGGGGATGGTGTCAGTCAGGTGGAGAGATGATCATTCATGCTAGCTAGCCGAGCGCTGATGGTGGATTCCATTGCCGTGATCTCACACACAGGTGATCTCACACACAGGTGATGGTCATTATCCACTGAGGTGGAAGTGGGATGGTGTGTGACAAGAATAGAACATCTCCACACTGTTTTAGCCAATTCCATGAATGAACCACTCTTCAGATGAAGTCGTGAGATGCTGGAGTAGGCCCTGGTTGAACGCTTCACCAAACAGATTGAAACAGTCATTTAGCAAAGGGTGATAAGGATCTGTGAAGGAGTATAATTCTGTGAATTGGATGCTATTTTGTCATGAACAAATAATTGCTTTGAAACTTAAACTCACAGTGCCTCTTTCAATGTTCTGTCCATTGGATCATTTTCTATTAATTTTAAATTATCATTTGTACCGACTGTGCTTATAGAGGGAAACTAAGATATACGGTTGAAACGATGACGCAGATCAATATACCATCATTCCAAATCAGGCAAAACACAACAATGGTTAGCCATGAAATAACATCCAGGGGTTATAAGTAAATAACTATATGCTAGGTAGGTGGTTAATTCCCTGCAGCATCAGACAGGTGAGCCCAGCAGGTGGGAAATACGCTCTGACAGCTGGCAGGATACAGGCCAATATGATTGCAGTACTTCACTATCAGCCAATAATGGAACCGGAATAGTCACTGACAATGCCATACACTCCATAACATCACCTGATGGAAGACAATGCCATATACTTTATAACATCTCCTGATGGTAGACAATGCCATACACTCAATACCATCACCTGATGGTAGACAATGCCATACACTCAATACCATCACCTGATGGTAGACAATGCCATACACTCAATAATATCACCTGATGGTAGACAATGCCATACACTCAATAACATCACCTGATGGTAGACAATGCCATACACTCAATACCATCACCTGATGGTAGACAATGCCATACAATCAATACCATCACCTGATGGTAGACAATGCCATACACTCAATACCATCACCTGATGGTAGACAATGCCATACACTCAATAATATCACCTGATGGTAGACAATGCCATACACTCAATAACATCACCTGATGGAAGACAATGCCATATACTTTATAACATCACCTGATGGTAGACAATGCCATACACTCAATAACATCACCTGATGGTAGACAATGCCATACACTCAATACCATCACCTGATGGAAGACAATGCCATATACTTTATAACATCACCTGATGGTAGACAATGCCATACACTCAATAACATCACCTGATGGTAGACAATGCCAAACACTCAATACCATCACCTGATGGAGGACAATGCCATACACTGTATAACATCACCTTATGGTAGACAATGCCATACACTCCATAACATCACCTGATGATAGACAATGCTACATACTCCATAACATCACCTGATTGTAGACAATGCCATACACTTTATAACATCACCTGATGATAGACAATGCTATGCACTCTATAACATCACCTGATAATAGACAATGCCATACACTTTATAACATCACCTGATGACAGACAATGCCATACACTCTATAACATCAACTGATGATAGACAATGCTATACACTCTATAACATCACCTGATGATAGACAATGCTATACACACTATAACATAACCTGATAATAGACAATGCCATACACTTTATAACATCACCTGATGATAGACAATGCTATACACTCTATAACATCACCTGATGACAGACAATGCTATACACTCTATAACATCACCTGATAATAGACAATGCTATACACTCTATAACATCACCTGATGATAGACAATGCTATACCCTCTATAACATCACCTGATGATAGACAATGCTATACCCTCTATAACATCACCTGATGATAGACAATGCTATACACTCTATAACATCACCTGATGATAGACTATGCCATACACTCAATAACATCACCTGATGATAGACATGTCCTAAATCACAGCATCTTCATCAATGTCCATGATAAATACTCCATGGTCTTATGGATGAAGCATCTGGACAGTTATTTGATCCCTGGCCTTGTCATATCAAAAGACAGTTAAAAGATGGTATTTGTTGTTGCCCTGCCTGGCACAACATTAAGGGGATAGAACAATGACTAGGTCTGGATTAGTGCAAACAGCTACACACACACACACAGTGCATGCATCTAGCTATATAAGTGCAATATGTCGATCAAACCCTGATTTCACCTCACCTATAGCATGTATAGGTAAGACGAAAACTATTCATAACCCCATTTCCACTTTCGATGTCTGACCTTCGTTAAAGGATGACTTCAGGTTTATCATACTCCATCATGCAAAAACAAACCCATCAATCCCTGGTTCTAAGCACAAATGGCTCTTTTCTGTGAGTTTTTATCATGGAACTAAACACAAACTAGATACATGCACAGACACTAGCCAGTATCCAATCTTCACAATCTCAGAGTTCATTAGCGTTTGACAATCTAACTAATGTGAAGTGCCAGTCACTTCTGCCTCCCTCCCTCGACCTCCATCTTTGTTAGTCATGATGCCTCCATACCAGGTATCCCCAACCTGACTCGACCAACTTCCTCTGATGATAGGTGGCGCTGTTGAGGCTGACCTAGCCCTATATATAATCATCAGATGACAGACAAACTGATGAACATCCAAGTGTACACATCAGCACTATGTTATTTGTGGAACTGCAATTCACTTTTTGTATCTGGTGCTCACCATGCTCACCTCCAACACACTGATACCAAAATATTTTATTTTTTTTGTTTATTTTTTTGTTGTTTACAGACAAACTTAACAACACTCCAGCCAATTAATTAATGAGTCTTGACCAGACAAACCTGTGATTGATATCATGAGCATTGATTTCTGCCATCAGGATACAATATATGACACACAATCAACCAAGTCGCTGAGAATGACCAGCCAATCCATTAAGTAATCTCTTAAGGCCAACACAGGTTTCTGAGCAACCAAGGTAGAAAATATATTGAATTGCTGTATATGTTCAAAGGTGTTTATGCAGTCAATCTTTTTGAGAATGCCACCTCAATGTTAGATATTAGGTACAAATATTCCACAAAAATATTCCCATCTTGGTTATCTATCAGCCAAACTATTCTGGAATTCATAGGAAATTGAGAAGAGTCCCTACAAAAGTATTCTAGCTATGAGTTATTGGCCCTATTTCCTAATAAAGCAACAAAACTATCAAAGAAAGTACAATATAATGTACTAAATGTTTACAGGTAACCTATTAGTCAACCTGAACTCATAACATTCTCTCAACAAGCTTAAACATGATTACATCAAACCACAAGCCAACTTAGTTTAAATTAATGGTCTTTATAGTATCCCTCCTGAACTCATTACACTACAAGTAACATATAACCCGAGGCTACACTGTCGAACCAAGCTACTCCAGTATACCAGTGGAAGTGAGCAGCCCACAATCCACTACCTGGGGGGCACCTGCTGTGCAAGAGGCCGATTTATCCCAATCTGAAGTAGCTTCCGATAATATTTCATCATTTGTGTATTATTAAACTATCAGAGGTCAAGATGGCAACAGTACTTGACAAGGCGCCTGATCAGAATATATATCCACAGTTAGTAGGGGCTACAGAAATGCAAATATAAATGACATCGTGACATGCCATTGTTTCTGTGAGGACAATAAGTGTGTGTTGTGTTGACATGTGTATCGGGTGCTGTGTGACTTGCCTGGATCAAGATAGTGTAAGATGATGGGCCATCATGACATTGTAATCTAAAGCTATTGTGTAACATCATTATCTGTAGAAGTTGTGTAAACGTTGCTGGATCCTTGACCTTACTTCAAGGTATCAGCACATCAAAGTCAAAATGATAAACTATCCAAGGCCTCAGAAAAAATATCCATATCTGTTTGTGAAGTGCCAACTCCACCTTAGCATTGTGTTACGCAACTTCAGACATATTAGTGAGTGAGTTGTGTTCAACCCCACACTGAACAGTATTTCAGTCCTGTCACAACATGTCAGCTTAATGTGGCATCAGAGCCTAAAGTGATGCAGCTCACAGACATTTAGCACTTTGAAGAAACCCACAAGCAAGGGTTGCTGACAAACACAGATCACCTTCCTCAGGTTGAATCTGGAATTCAGACCCTCCATCAGCAGCTCCTGGGACAGCTAAGGGATGCAACTCTGCACAGCAAATTGCAGTGCATTACAAGACTGGGCCACCCTGGCACCATGCATATGCAAAGTTTAACATACCATCATACTGAAAACTACAGATTCCTATCTCGAGGCTTTGTCATAATTATAATAAATGTGGCTGCAAATCTTAGTAATCTTTTAGTTCCCTTGAAATTTAGGTACGATTGCAGTACAAAAAACCTTTGCCAAATTTAACAGCAAACATCCTTGGCAGCTAATCCTAGTTCGCCTCCATGTCAGGCACCTGTAAGAAGTAAATCATACTCCAACTCCAAGACAATTATCTGCTTTATCACCTCTTCAGTGTCTGCATCCCTCGGCTGCTTACACTGGCCGAGTCTACACGCAAGTCTACCCTAGATCGGAACATGGCTCGGTTCCAGTGCCCCCCACACCTGTTATTTCTACAGTGTGTTTAGAATAACAAATACACCAATTAATCTTTATCTTCAGGAAGAGGTAAGGAAATTCCTCCATATCTTGGTTAAATGGTGATCTGTCTTGAATGAAAAGGCCACTTGACACCAAACTCAGAAGAGACTATCAGCAATCCAGAAGTAGAAGGATGAATGCAACAACTTCTCAACTGTTACTAATTCAGACAGCCTGGAAGAAATGAAGTGCAATATGGGTGAACTGACAGACACAACTCTCTTGCTGGGACAATGCCAGCAGAGGGTTGGCCAGATCATCCAAGCTAGGTAATCAGTTCTGATGTTACCAGAGGGGACCAACCAGCCACTGAAATATGCTGCTGTGAAAATGAACACCATGTCCTCCCTGGTTAGGCAACATAGGCCTCATCTATACACAAAGAGTCATTCCAGAAAACAGATCATCCAGGCTAGGTAATCAGTTCTGATGTTACCAGAGGGGACCAACCAGCCACTGAAATATGCTGCTGTGAAAATGAACACCATGTCCTTCCTGGTTAGGCAACATAGGCCTCATCTATACACAAGAAATCATTCCTGAAAACTGAGCTGCACATTCTGTGGCCATGCATGCATGTGAAAAGCATGTGGAGCTTCCTGGGGTGATGGTGTTTGATTTACCATCCTTTTGCAGCCAACTTTGTCAGAACACAGAACTATCAAAGGTTCCTTCACGGAACAGAACAGCACAATTAAATAAATTGATTGTTTGTTAATTTAACGCTTTGGTCATCAATATTCTAGCCATATCAAAACACAGCATGTAAATAATGAGTGTGGTTGAAAGCATCCAGGGCACTGAGGTACAATGACACTCTTTGAACAAGGTAGGGATATTGAGGACCTCTTCAGACGTGTAATTCAAGTGACATGAATTAAGGGGTACAATTCTCTTGGAGCTGACTCTACCACAAGCTTAGGTATCTACACTGGACCATATTCATATGAATATTCTATTCCCTAACTAGAGGGGTGGTGGGGTAGCATACAACACATTATGCAGGATCTACTTTCAAGCTACCTTATTGACACGAAGCTTTTCAGAGGTCATGAAGATCATGCAAGATGGTGTGCAAATAGAATGTTTTATCCTCTAGATCTACAGTTGTTGCTTCTTCTTGTTTAAACTTGAAGGGATGGTCGGGTGGCCTAGTGGTTAAAGTGTTCGCTCGTCATGCTGAAGACCAGAGTTTGATTTCCCACATGCGTCCACTTCTGGTGTCCCCCTGTCACGACATTGCTAGAATATTGCTTAAATCAGATTTAATCACTCTGAAAAGCAATACTATGATCAGCTTTAATGATTTGCCTGTCTCCAGTCCTACAGAAACCTCTGGGATGCTTATGCAGGATTTACTGACAGTGAACACCTGGTTTCACTATCTGACAGCGATTCATAAACACATGCTTCTGATATGAACATGCTCATAATGAACTGACAGATATAACAAACTTATTTTTGGTCCCGTCCATTTGCTGTATATATGCTTATAATGAATATACTAAAATTTGTGGTCCCTTAGAGTTCGTTATAACCGTAGTTTACTGTACATGGATAATTCGGTATCTGCCATTAAAATCTGTGCACAAATCACAATCAGATACCTTAACCTTCCAAATACACACTGATGAACGTTGCCATTATAAAACTATAAATCATACATATGGATAGGGTTCTATCACCTGTATTTCCATTTCCACCATGTTTTCATGCATTAGTGTTATGTATATATTCTATGTTCTTATCTCTGCGCCATACAAATTCTTGATTCTTCTTCTTGATTCTCGATGACATTGTTGGTATCATACAACTGACTCTGCTTTTAGCAAAGATTTCTTATGATTGTGGAAATGGTTTTGTCGCTTCTATTATACCATGGCTAAAATACCCTGGAACCCTCTTCATGACTCCCAATTCCAGACTAAACATGCGGCAGTGTCTACAGCCATGTAGTCTCAGTATAAGGTACCCTCAGTAGGTGAACCCTTACATCCTGTGTTGACTGTGAAAGACTGATACACAGATAGCTAGTGTGGTGATGGACAAGGAAATTACACCAACAGATGAAACCACTCATGACTGTCAGAAAGACCATGGCGCTGCAGACTTTCCAGAGTTACCATTTTCAAAATCTGGCACCACATGAGAACATTATGGTTATCATATTACAATATCCATTTAGGCTACTGATAAGACTTTGTGGTCCTTGACTCCAGGATTGATGAAAGGTGATAGTAACCACAGGTCACTTGTAATTCATCAACCTGACTGGCAAATATTAACTCAGGTTCCAGTTCTGGTTCAGAAGACTCAGATCCAGGAACCTGAATATGATATGGCTCAAAGAGTAAGAATCTATAACAGGTTACATACAAATGTCCAACTGCCAATACTATCCTAGGTATAGATTTCACTGATGTTTACAGAAAGGTATATATGTCAGTTGCTCCAAATACCAGAGGACAAGGATAGCTGAATAAGCAGAGATGCCACAAATAGTTTAACCATCAGCTGGGCAAGATCAGACAAAACATCCACAAATAGGTTGCAGTATATCCCTTGTTGAAAGAAAACAGATAATGCCTACCTATACATAGCCATTGACATACTGACCTAGCTATGTCAGTCTTCATCCTCTGACACTATTCTGATACAGCTAGCACCACCAATTGGTGACAGACTGCATAGTGTCACATAGCCGGCACCACCAATTGGTGACAGACTGCCTAGTGTCACATAGCCAGCACCACCAATTGGTGACAGACTGCATAGTGTCACAAAGCCGGCACCACCAATTGGTGACAGACTGCCTAGTGTCACAAAGCCAGCACCACCAATTGATGACAGACTGCATAGTGTCACATAGCCGGCACCACCTAATGTGCAGAGTCTCCACATCAACTGATGCCAGGATGGTGCATCAGCTTCCCACCCATTGAACCTCAGTTCTGGCAGGTGCATCCCCATGATGACAGAAGTGGCCACAATGAAGGTGAACCATCAGTTTATACATTTAGTTCCATCCCCAGGGAAGTGTTGACCAACTGCTGTCCCCATCACAGCCTTATCAACACCAGGTGTTGCACATCTACTCATCCATGACCACACAAACATCACAAATGTTTATCTATAATCAAACGCTAATGGCTACATCCCTCAGTCAGGCTAAACATTGGTCAAAAGGCTTCTCAGGGAATAATATTTCAGATGTCCTGACATATCTTTAAACATGTACTTTTGTTTTATTTTACTGGGTTATGGGCATATCAAATTACACCCAAATGAAACTTGTAAAAACAGCAACAGTCCAGCCTAAAAACATATGGGTGAAAAAAGCAATTGGAGAAAAGGTCAGTGTTGTTTAATAACTCAAAGATAACTATTTAGTGGTGGAAACAAATTCCTTTCAGTCCCTTATATATGATGATGTGTGTGTGCATATATTTATATAGTCTTCCTAACATTGGTCACTACTATTAGTTCTATATATCTAGGAGTATCTTAACCATTAGGAGGAGTCCTGGGACGGGGTATCGCTCGTCACACCAAAGGCACAGGTTTGATCACCCACATGGGTTCAAGGTGTGAAGCACATTACGTTGATATTGCAGGAAAATTGCTAAAAGCAGCATAAAATCCAATTGTCTATACCACAGTACTAGTGCCAGTAGTATTTCTTGTATGAAATCATATTCAAAACAGTCCTATCTGAGAACATCAGTCCAAAAATAAAAACATCTTGAACTCTTTATCCGAGACATTAATTGCAGGAATGGTGCCTTCATGACTCCGCACTTCCTACACTTACCACCACAGCTCCAGGAACATCAAGGCTGATAACATCCAGTGGATCCCTAAATTTCTACATCAACTGTTATTTCCTCCAATCAATGAAACATCTCTCAGAAAGTCTGTCTGTTGAGCTGAATCCAAGAGGAGCTTAATTCTCCAGACATCTTGGGATCTTGTCAGCAGTCAGAGGCACCGTTACCCAGGAAGCAATCAACACCCGTGTGCTGGCCATGCCTTTGATAATTAACATGGACTGACTAATTAGGGCAGATGGAGATATATAGCAGCAGCATATACAAGCTACAAGCCAGTCTTTGTTGAGGCTACGCTGGCTTGACATGCAGCAAACAAAATGTTCTTTATGTTGTAATGGTGGATGGAGTAAGGATGGATGTAATTTAAGATAGTGCATCACTTCAATTTATATCCAGATTTCAAGGTCTGATGATCTGACACAGTTCTCTTTGTATGTCATTCTGCCATTTTTGATTTTCTGACAAAATAGGACATTTAGGTACTTCCACTTTTAAAAGAAGTCAGAACAGCATAGAAATGTTTGCATAATATTTAATAACTTATCATGGTTTAGTCTGTATGAAAAGAGTTCCACGTGGACACTTTGTTTAATTATTCCAATTCACTGTTCATATAAACAATACTGTTGGGACACAATGAAGGAATTATTAGAATTTCACCACTTCTTAAAAATAAATGAAGTTGGGGCAGTTTATTATATTTAATTTTTTAATTAAAGATATCTCTTCAAGGCATTCCTATGAAGCATGAATGTTTGGCGTATTTGATTATGCAAAGGAACAGGCATCACAAATTACTTCACCTGTACATACTTGAGGACAAGAAAATGATGTTAACTGGCTTTAACTGTCTTGATAAAGGATTAATGCCTCCTTGTTATTGCCTACAACGCATAATAAAGATTTGACAAATCTTGGCCACTGACTTGAGAAACGGTTGTTATCAAACTCAATGCTCACAAGATGATGAACAACCACAGCCGATTTGAAGTGGTACTTGTGAAAGATGGCTGTCCTTTTGATCCCGAGGCAAATCATTATATGTGCTAACTTACTTACTTACTATTAGAGATTTAACGTGTGCTTTCCCAAAATATGCATATTTCGCACACAGCATTATATGTGCATTTTAAACACTGCATAGATAGAGATGACAGCAACTTAAGAGAAGACCTCCACTCGTGATCTGTGAAAGCTCTCATAAACCTTTTATCTCCAAATGATGACACCCATTAGCTGTAAAAGTGTGACTCACACACCTAATTAGGCAACACCTCTGACCCAACAGTGAAATACATACTGCCCCCCTGTTCCAGATTTACTCCTGGGGTACATTCCAGGGGTGTAGCTGATGTCCATTATGTACTACTTTAATGCCCTAACACCGCCACCACACATTCAACACCAGTGTCCAAACCCTCACACTGTGGACAGAGAAGCAATTAGTGGGATTCCAATGGAGCAGCATAATTAGACCCTACTCGGAGAAGTCAGGTTGGGTATATGTATCTGACACCATGAAAATGATACTGGAACTTTTATGCTTATTCCTAGACAGCTTTATACAATAGATATGAATGAGTGTGTTAATATGGCTTAACACAGTGCTTAACAATACTCCAGTAATGTCATGGCAAGGGACAACAATGTCAGGAATCAAACCAGGTTAGAGCTCTCACTGTCGTAAGGCTCTGTTCAAGTACAGTTCAACACTATTGTGTTGAACTTCTTTGTGTCGAGCTTACAGTTACCTCAAAATAAAAGCTTGGTCTCTGCATATTCCTTCTTTATTCATCATCTTCAGTAATGTGTCGAACCTAGGATAACTCGAAGTATTAACGTAGGTCCCTTCATACTCGACACAACAGTGATTGACTGAAGTTGTCTTAGCACTGAGTTCACTTTGTGGAGTGAGTGAGTGAGTGAGTTGGGTTTTACGCTGATTTTAACAGTATGCCAGTTATATCACGGCGCGTCAGCTTAATGTGGAAGGAAAGCCCGAAGTGATGCAGGTCTCAGACGTTTACCACTTCGGTGAAACCCACGAGCATGGGTATGGTGCTGACAAACCTAGAAACATAATCGAGGCGAACCCGGATTCGAACCCACAATCATAGGTTTCAAGACGCAACTCTGCACAGCGAATCGCGGCGCCTTAGAGGACAGGGCCACTCGTGCCCCCGATGGATAATGGAAATTAAATGGAGTAGTAATCTCTCATACAGACTGAAACAAAAATATCCGAAAACACCTCTGCAAGTCTACAATACTTGAGAAAGTCTAGATTGCTTCAGTCAGACTACTCTCAGGTCTTACATATTAAAAAAGCAAATTAACAAAAAAAACATATTTTCTTTTCAGAGACTCGTTCAATGCAAAGTACTGGACTATGTCCACCAAAACTGTGACCAAAATTCACACGCGTCCATTGGGTGTGGAGATCTCAAGAGACTTCTGTATTATCAGAACAGAAACGTTTGCTGTTAATATTTTATCTGATGAATTGCAGTCATTCTCATTATAAGACTTCCACCAATATCCCATGACAATCAGGTCGTAAAAAGGGAGCCTCAACACATTTATCATCATACTAAAGACTCAACACATTTATCATCACACGAAGGACTAGCTTGATCTCAACTTATCTCAGCCTTGGAGGCAGTCACCAATAACCCACGAATCATAATCCCATAAAACCATCAGCCCTGATAACTTTATCATATTACATATTGATCCTCACACTCGAAACCAATGACCCAGTTGAGGTGATCTGTTGCACTAGGTCTACAACAAGAAATACAATCCCATGCAGATCACGGAGTTGCAAACAAACCCAGGGACGACACCTTCGCTGTTGGGACATGATGACATTGTGACAGACCACAGACATATTGGCACACTGTTACACAATGTTGTATGTATATTATCAAGAACTCTGCAACATCAACACAAAAACAATATGTACCAATGGACATGTGAATATTTCTGTAATGGTAATTGTGAAGAAACGATCCATTAGCTAAGGAAACATTGTTTCAGAAACCCTGGTGCGCACCTGTTTGGTACCGAAAGAGCGTCCAGTAATGAAATGAAAATAAGAAAATGGCATCAGTCTCAGACTGGCACCAGTTCCAATGCTGATGCATGTGGCCATTAAATGTCAGCTAATCCCTTATCAACTGAATGTAACTTAGAATACATTTATAGGATATTAAAAGATCTTTATGTACCAGAAAGGTGTATGTAATTTATCATGCATCATGCCAATGCATCCTGTATACAACTGTGTTTAAATGACTATACCTTCATCAATACGGACTGTATTCATTCTTGTTTACATTTGTAAATCGATGATTGAGTGTATGAATTTATCAATCAAAAGTAGTACCAGAAAGGTCAAAGTTTGTGCACCAGCCAATCAAATTCCATGCAAGTGTTATGACATGTATTTCATAACAGTTTGTTATGTTACGTGTTTAGGTAGTACCACATAGGTAATAAATACCAATATTACTGTGTTCATTATTAATTCTGCAAACAGAACTTGCAGAATAGGAGTAGTTATCATTAGAATAATAAGTATAGCCAAGTGAGTCATTTTCTTCCCTTCACCATAAAGGTCTTCTTGTAGACTTGCACAAGTCCCTTAGAAATGAGTTTAAATGAGAATTCCTAGGTTATACAAAAATAAGAAAAAGTTGTCTCTATAAAAGACTGGCATCATCAGACTGTCAGGTTATCTAGACTTGCCTGATACTATAAATCCATGGACATATCATTGAGTACAGCCTCGGAGCAAGGCTAGAGTTCACGCGTGGCTGGCAGGTACGAAAGGAGACAGCATGTGTTCACTTTCATCCTGACCCTCAGGACTCACATCTACATCAGGGTTTTGTTATGATGGCCGACACTTTAATAGACCTTTGATGGCCAGATTTACTGGCCTGTTTATCACTTATCACAAATCAGGGATAAAACTGGAACATATATCAGATAACATGTTCTTCCTTTCAACACTGGGTGCTGATAAAACTTAATGTGACTGATATCGAGAATAAAGCGAAAACATAATTTAGATAAACATAAATAAATATAGGTTTAAATTAAGTTGGCTTATATGCAATGCATCCAGCGCAGCCATGTAAAGGCAATACATCTGACGGAATTAATCCACTTTGGTTTGTAGCTGAAGCACATTACAGACTTGTAAACAACATGACATGAGATAGCACGGCAGGTGCCGGGAGCGAATTAAGGCTGTGCTCATGCATTCATAAATAAAACACATCAGTGCCAAAACTCACATACAGTGGAGAATTATCACCTGACACCTGCAAAAATCTCAGACACTTTATCCAGAATACGAATGTCTGTAGTCATGATAAGATAGTTTGTTCTGAAACATTATCTGTGACTTATCAGAAATGACATCATTTTCAACCACCCCCCAACCCCCCCCAATATCATTGGGAGCAGGTTGTTACTCAGAATGACCATTGCAAGTTGTGGTAAGCATTCTTTGTTAAAATGACCGTGGAATATATTTTATGAAGGAAAAAACAATCTAGAAATGTATACAAAAGCAGGTCTAGCTAGCTCTATTCCACATATGAAATCTGCACAGGGAAAATTATTTTTTTATTTTTAGAGTCGAGAAGGGTATTGTGTTATATAAGATTTCACAGACTAAATGTTAGTCTAACCTCCTTCCAGTATTAACTAACAGTAATACATGTAGCCCTCTGACGTCCAGTCATCAGCTCTGTCCAGGGTAGACACACCACTTGACCAGCACTCTACACCACGGCCAGCATGAAGTTTAGCATTGATCCACCAATTACTTGATCACGGCTACTTGCCACTCATTTCATGGCAGAACTTTGATGAATCCAGATGTTGTCCATGAAATCCTTCCCACTGAGATGCTATCAGCAGATGCATTACATGGATGAGGTAGGCATCAAAGAGATAAGACATTTCCATAAAGTTCATTTCCTGTTGGCAAAAACCTGCCAAAATATTCAGTCAAATCAGCTTCCAAAACAGAGATTGCGTCTATCATCATGAAATGCAGACTCTGATAAAGTAAGATGGTAAATTTTATGAATTTGAGAAAGTTATGATTTACTGCCACTTCCTGACTAAATTCTTTGATTTGGAACTAGGTGGTGTCACACCTGAGAGGTCCTATGGAATTCCTAATTCTGAAGAATAATTCCCCTTCAGAAGTCCTCTTTTATAGTTAATGAACTGTACAATCAAAATCAAAATATTACAAGATTCAATGTTTTTTTACAGCAAAGAAGAGATTAAAAAGACCCCAAGGCACTGACTTGACCCCATGTCTTTGAACAATGTCTGCCGGTGATCCTCATCCTGAGATGTTCTCCATTCAAGTGAATTAAGGCAGATGGGTAATTACTGGCATCAGCAGTGGAATCACAAGCTGAATCTGATCCCTCTGCCTCCATCACAGCGATCAGATCTTCCCCACCAATGCTGATGGTCTTAGTTACCAATTAAGAAAATAATTAGATTAATGAAGCTGACAAGAGAGTCATTTAACCTGGGTTAGTCTCATACCGTGGTGAAGCTTGTTGAAATTATCCCTATTTCCTTCCACATTGTTGTTTGTAGTTGTGGGTGTGACAGGTTACAAGAACCATTCTTCACCGCTACCATATTCTGATTATTGTACCACAAAAGAAGACGGTACAAAGTCATGAATATTTAAAACAGAAAGGGTAGAATTACTATATTCATTAACAAAATTACTTTATATCACCTCTTTCCATGGGTTTTTTATCATCTTTTTTCACTATCTGACAAGTCAATTAGATCTTCCAGGAAGTCAGGATATCCAAGACAGATCAAAGATTTTTCACCCATGCATTTTCAATCAAGTTTCATTGTACAATGTCAATCAATGTGATACAGATATGCTTTAAGTTCATCCCATAATAAAACAGAGGAGCATGACACTTGACATTTGGATTTAGCAAGGACATAATAAAACACCCCTGTACCCTCATAATCCATGTCTGTAACAATAGTATAAAAGCACATGACAACAATCCCTGTCAATAACCCTGAATCTCCCCCAGCCCGGCATGGTCTCCCTTGTCAAGGGCTTCTGTCAGTGGGATCATGGCTTTACTCAAGGGCCAACATCATAAAGTGCTGGACAATAAAGAAAGCCACAATGATGACTAGCTGTCAACTGACCACATGGAGACATTGACCATGCTGAACATGTGATCAGGACACACTGGTCATGCTGGACAAAGCGTTAAGAATGTGGATTTACAATATCTGGTCTTTAATTATCTACTGGTTGTTACTCCAAAGCATTGGCAACCAACTGAATTAGAGGTTCTCCTACAATCCACATAAGAAGTCAGTGAGATTGGTTTTACGCAGGTTTTAGCAATACTTCAGCAACATGATGATAGGGAACACGAGAAAAGAGGGTCACATATTGTCCCCATGTGGAGTGAGTGAGTGAGTTTGGTTCTACACCACTTTTAGCAATATTCCAGCAAATATCATGGCAGGGGACACCAGAAATGGGCTTCACACATTGTACCCATGTCGGGAATCGAACTCGGCATGACGAGCGACGCTTTAACCACTAGGCTATCCGACCCCCTCCCCACATCCATGTGGAGAATTGAGCCCTGAACCTCGGCATGACAGCCTGATGCATTAAATGCTCATAAGAACATGTCCACATCATGCATTGATCATTGTACACAGTCTTAGAAGTGTAGGGGACCATATAGGGGCCATTCGTAACTTCAAACACTGATACAGATATAGTCTTCACCAGGTATACAAATCAATTATACACAGAGTTATGCACAAACCAATCTTCTTTAGGTCATTTTCTGAATTCTTTATTAAACATGTTTTTCACTTTTGTCCATTGCCTTGATTCAACAAAAAATAAATATTTCAAAGGGATCATCAAAAGTATTATCCTAAAATAACTACTATTAGCCTTGATAATAAAACTTCTTCCAAATCAATTTTTAAGCAGTATTTGATTGTTTGACAAAACAAATATGCCCGCACTCAAACATGAAATTGCACCAAATCCACCATTGAGACGGGTCAGAGCCTAAGGCAAAGTACCACTCCAAAGAACTTCTGGACATGGAGCCTATATGATTAGCCTGACCCTGCCTGACCCCCACCCTGGCCTTGACAATGCCTTTGTTTCAGCGGATCTATCCTCACAGAAGGGGGCTGTTCGATTGAGTCAAAGAAAACAATGTTTATCAGTGGACAGCAGGAACTGCACCACCAGACAAGAGTTAATTGGATTCCCACTATTAGATTCTTCTTTGAACTCTGACATTATTTTCATTTGACACTGATATGGGAGAAAGGAATTTTGTCTCTTTAATGCCAATTTTCAAGATAAATTCACTAATTATGACTTGTAATACAAAACTGAAATAATTATCAGTGAAATTATTTGGCAGATAGGAAATTGTCTGCCAGATGGGTTATTAAGTTAGAACCAATTATTCCCAGCAAGTTGCTGAATTCCTTAAGAAAAAGACTAATACCAGTCGCGTTATAATTTGTCAAATGGGATTGTGTTTAGTGGTAGGGATTGTCTGGTCATGAGACAAGATTCTTGTCTCGGGGAATCAGACTGTTATCTGGTATCGAGGGAGGTCATCTGACGCCAAGTGGCTCCCAACAGAGAAGACAAGCTATCACGCTGACTTCATCTATACTATAATCCTGGAAACTAGTTATTTTGTATAGCATATACCACTTATCAGTCATGATCCAAAGTAGGGAGATCTCTCACATTATCAGACAACTGATGATGATATGCTTGTTTTTGAAAGGGGAAAAGAATTTTGATACATAGCGACTATATTTCATCCTCCAGTTAAGCATCATGGCACGTCAGTACTTGTGAGTCATCCGAGATCTTTTAATGGTATTTGTCATATTATGACAGTCAGATATGTGGGAGTTCCAAAGCAATTGAAATTGGAGACATTAATGACTTTAGTGACATCGGTGAACGCTACCTGGTACTGAGAAACCAAAGATCATAATCAGGGTGGAAATGGGATTCAAACCCTCAACCATCCGATCCTGGCACAGATCTGACCTTCATTGTGACGTATAGTTCCTTAGAACGCTAGGCCAGCCATGCTTCCTCTACATGAAGCAACACATTCTACAGGTACCTGTGAAGATCCAGGTTAGAACTGGTCTTCAGCAACCCATGCTTGTCATAAGAGGACTAATGGTCAGGCTTGCTGATTTGGTTATGCATGTCATCGTATCCCAATTGCATAAATCGAAGCTCATGGTGTCAATGATTAGACTGTTTGGTCCTGACCTAATTGTTTACAAACAAAACATCTAGATGCAACCTCTTTATGACATGTTATGCCCATTCAACTTAAAAAATAGTTATCAGTGAGTTTATTGTTAGCCACAATATGAAATATTTCATATGTCGGTCAACCATGAACTAACAAACAACTACAGCTGTAACCCCCTGCACACATGAACACATACACTGTGTGCAGAGGCTGCCACAGTTACAAAGGCTTATCCCGATACATCTAAGTATTGTCTACATCACTTTGATGTCTATTACAGCATCCAATTAAAACCCCATTCCCTGCCATGCTTTAGTCTGCACATGCATTGTGTATGTCTCCAGCAGGATACAGCAGGTTAGTCCCTGATGGGGAGATACAGCTATAGATTCAGGATGTCTCCCTCAGGGGATGGGGACACCTGAATATGCAGTGCATGGTACAAGCTGAGCCCTAGGCTATGTTATAACGTGTTACATTGGACGATGGCGATAGCAGATCTGGGGACAGATGGTGATGTGAGGTGAAGCATCAATAATCGGAACATGTCCTGAGCCATGGTGAGTGAGTGAGTGAGTGAGTGAGTGAGTGAGTGAGTGAGTGAGTGAGTGAGTGAGTGAGTGAGTGAGTGAGTGAGTGAGTGAGTGAGTGATTCAAGTCTAAGGTGCAGACAAACCTAGAATCACAGCCCATTGTCCACGTGGAGAATCAAACCCAGGCCTCCAAGCAAATGCTTTGACCACAATACTACCTAAACACCCACCCAATCGTGAACTCCGAGCTACAAACATTCAGTGACCCAGCTTGTTGATGTGAATATTACTACCTGTTCCCTTATCCTTCCCTCAGTATACTGTGTACATGTTCTTCTCAACCACAAATTCTGAATTTGTGAGCATTTGTTCAACAAATTGAGAGGTCCTAGTAGATAGGGTCTTACTCTATAATCTTACTCTATCGGATTGACTTTCATTGAATGATCAAGTTTGGAGCAGACAAACCAGTGGTTGATAGAGTGAACACTAATCCACACCACAGGATATGTTGGTACACTAATTCAGCTTATAGACATCTAAGGGGCAGTGGAGTAGCCTGGCGGCTAATGTTTTGCTCATCGCGCTCAGCGTCAATTCCTAACATGTGAAACCCATTCTCAGTGACCATGTCATGATATTTCTGGTATATTACTAATTCTTATTCCCCAGGGGTCAACCATCCAAAGACACACATTGCAGCCATTTTTACCATTGGATCCACAATTCAGTGATAGTAGTATCTCAAGCTTGGAGCACTAGAGAAATTCAGTCCAATGTCATGGAACACCATCTCAACTGTTAACCCAAATATTCTGAGGAAGGAGAATGTTCCGTCAAATCCAGGGGGCACGGGTGGCCCAGTTGTCTAAGGCGCCGTGATTCGCTGTGCAGAGTTCCGTCCCTTGGGCACACCAGAAACCTATGATTGTGGGTTGGAATCCCGTTTCGCCCCAATTATGTTTCTAGGTTTGTCAGCACCATACCCGTGCTTGTGGGTTTCACCGAAGTGGAAACGTCTGAGAACTGCATCATTTTGGGGTTTCCTCCTACATTAAGCTGACAAGCCGTGATATAACTGGAATACTGTTAAAAGTGGGGTTAAACCCAACTCACCCACTCACTCACTCCGTCAAATCTTGCCCACATTAGAGCAGACATGATCCTACATGGACAATGTTAGGCCAGATCTCCCTCTGAGTAATGCCCTTGCACTGGGTATCTGGACAGTGAGATCAGGCAATATTGATGACTTTGATGACTTTCACCTCCTCTGGCAAATGGTTGATGGGGACAGATATCATCACTGATATTCATTAATGTAGCAGTCACAAGCCTTAGGCTCACTGTCAAGTATCATTCATCCTGATCACTCAACAATCTCTATGAATAGCATTACATCATTGGTAGATAGAAGTAACTTTGGTTTTGAAACATGACATGATTTTGTTCAAAACACTGAGAATGTTTCCACCACTCTAGTTGCCCTTCCTTGACAAATCTCCAGGATAGAGGAAGTTATCCCCACTCTATAACATCTGACGCCTTTTACCACTAGTCATTTTTTACCATAATTAACATCAGGCTTCTAATACACAATACCTAACAAGTAAATCTAACAGTTATGATTTTGGAAGACAATTTAGGTTTGTGAATACTTATTTTCAGAACAAAAACCTGTACCTTAACATTTACATTTGACCAGTAAGCTTTTTATATCCAACATGTTTATAAGTAAAAACGATCACCCCCATTCAAGCCATGCTTGTCGTAAAAGGCGACTAAAGGGATCGGGTGGTCAGGCTCGCTGACTTGGTTGATGCATGTCATCATATCCCAATTGCGTGGATCGATGCTCATGATGTCAATAACTGGATTGTCTGGTCCAGACTCAAATATTTACAGACCATCATCCTATAGCTGGAATATTGCTGAGCGCAGCGTTAAACAAACAAGCAATCCATTTTCATCCCCTTTTCAGAAACTTCAGGATTCCTTAATAGATCTACTCTTATTTAACCTTACTCATAAGGTTACTTTGTGGACCTGTCAAGCTACAAGCTGCAGATGGACCAGTGACAGTCTGTGGCCAGGATATACAGGGGCATGTCTCCCTGCTATTGTTATGATGTAGGGTATGTCATGGGGGACGTCAACACTGCCCCCTGCTGTAGCCGGCTGACGACATGTGATTAGTTTTCAACAGAACCAGGACAGGGCTGCTGACAACAATAGGGGTAAGAATGTGGCTACAGTGCTTGAAACACCTGGAATGTCACTGTAAGGGCCACAGCGAACCCTCCGTGACACAATTTCAGAAAATATATTCTACTTCATCATCATCCCTGTCCCTAAGACACAACCACTGGTCCACCACCACAGGGAGGGTGAAAATCTGGAAGCATGAATTGTTTTCTCCCCAAGATGAAGTTATGATATAAACTACGACATGTGCTGTACTTTGAATTACTCATGGTGACTACCTCTGATAATCTAAACTAAAATTTTAAAAATGGAAGATACAGAATCAGAGAGGACGAAGATACATGTTGTACTTCCAGTTCATGAGTATGGCGAGGCCTTCACAAAGTTCCATTTAAAAATAAACCCCACATTCATGCACATATTTTGCCCTCAAGAGTTTGATTTGGCTGTTCAGATTTGTAGCAGCACCTACCTCCAGTGTATCAAACATAGTCCAGAGAGCTGGGTTGTCCACAAATGAGATCAAATGTCCAAAGGTGCACAGTCAGGTTCGGGGTAAATATTACCTCAATGCAAAGTCTATAATGCACACTTCCTAATACACAAATGGTCTCCACTCCAGTGAGTCACAAAACTATGTAAACACCCAAAACATCTCCTACGAGTTTCCTTCACAATTATCAATACAACATCCAACTCGTGTGATCAACTGTATCCTCTCAAGACAGGCACACAAAATCCACAATTTGACGTCTGCTCTCTTCCAGATTCAATATCCTTCTCCACAGAACAGCAGAAGATAGAGAGATCCTCAGGTCAGTATCGCCCTACACTTCCGATCAGTAGCCAAGCCTGACTGCACTAATCCTCACATCTTCTGTGGCCGGCTGGCTGTATCTCCGCCCCTCCCCCCAGGCAACTGCGTCCCCTCCCCAGGGCACTGATAAGCCTGAGTGGTTCAGGGGAGGGGGAGGGGGAATCAACTAATTACATACATATGTTGTCTTTTGAGTAGGGGGAACATTGGTTTGGAGGGTAAAGTGTATGATTTGTTGATGATAAGTTTTCAGGAAAATGTGATGAATTATTATGGAAGGCTAGCTCATAGATAAGATAAAACAAGATAATTTATTGCAGAGAACATTCCATTGCAGAACAGATGCAATCTTTTCAATGACAAAACATTATGATTCACACATACATATATACAGACATACATATGAAGACTGAGAATGTTTTGGAAACAAAATGTACAAATGAAAATAATATTGTAAGTAACTTTATAGAAGGATATATATATAAGGTTGGTAGTACATGATTGACTTGTAAGAGTTTACTAATCATGACAAATGACAAATAAGTGAGCAAGTATGGTTATTACACCGCTGTTTGCAACATTCCAGCAATATCAGAGTAGGGGACATCAGAAGGGCTTCACACACTGTACCCCTGCGGGGGGTCAAACTCGGACCTTTGACATGAACACTTTAACCACAGGGCTACCCCATCATCACTAAATTGACAAGCAATGCATGGATGGTAGGTCATATTACGAATGAATATGTAGTGATTTATCAGAGACAGAAAACTATTATCTATTGACTTTTACAGGCAACGATTTGCACAACTTCCAAGGCCTAGCCATGAAACAAGACAGAGAAGACAAAATAATCAATATCATAATTATCTCAACCATCATAATTATCTCAACCATACATAATAACACATAGGAATCAATAACAAAGAACCTTAATTCTGACCAACTCATAATGAAGGCATTAGTCATGACGTTCCTACAGTATCCAACACGAAACCCCCCAAAATCATCCAATTGAGGATTCCAGATAATATGGATGCTATAACCAGCATGGAACTAGCTAGAGTTATCGACCAGTCCTGCATAATGGCAAAAGTCATAAAACCCCAAACTGGATACATCCCAGGACAAGTGAATTGGGCAATTGTTGGATGTGCTGCCCCCTGGTGCCAGGCTGGTCCTGTATCGATTTACATCCTGCATGAGGATAGGATCTTCTAAAGTATCCCAATAAGGTCAAAAGTCCCCATTCTACACAGGAATGCTTCTACAAAATGAAAACCGGAATATTTTGATTCTATGAAAATTCATCATTTCCTCCACACTGAGAGCTGATGCTTTTCATGTAGGAGTGAGTCAATATGGCATGTAGCATTGTCCAAATGAAAGTCAAGGGCAGTAGGGACGGGCTGTACATTGTATCCATCTTTGACATGATGAGCTAATGCTTTAACTCTTTGGCCATCCCTGCCTTAAACATGTTCATGTGTACCAAGTATTTACTTATTAAGCATGAACTTCATGTGAACAAAATAAACATTTTAAAACCATTTCTGAGATGTCATAAATATAAATGTCCAAACATTTATTACCAAGAGTTATGTTTTCATGAAGTCCAAATATGAAGTCAAATAAAAATCCCTTGATGCAATTTCATAAATAGAGACATACATTGAACCACTTAAACTCCCAAACAAGTTAATGCATCAGCAATGAATCTCACACTGGCTTCTTAACAGGCGAGTTCTTCTCCACAAGTCAGAAGCATTCCATTAAGCCAGCCTCCTTACACAACCCTAATGCAGCTTTCAGCATCTTTGAATGGATGCCAAACCCACTTTCACCCATCATTTAGCCTATTTGTCAGATACACAAAAGCCTGTATGCAAGGTTAACAATGACACCTTTCCACTTTCTTCCAATTTACCCCTAAATTTAATGGGTCAAAAGCTGATCAAATATTGTCAATAACTAACAAAAGACACCTTGTGAGAAATAACAACACTTGCAACGTAATCCCTAGTCTGTGAGATAACTTACTGTAATAGGTGAAGTAAGTCGGACGTAAATAGACAGAGGGCAGTGAAGTGTGAAACAAGCCCTGCAGCCATTCACGGACTGTGGTTGGAGAAATCCTTCCATCAACTCACAATAAAACTAATCACTTATCAATTCCCAATCAGCTGTGTGAGGACATGGCTTCTGGCAATATACTGACACTTGTATATTTCACAGCAGGTAATATGTCAAAACGGGAGATTAAGTCCGGAATTTTTTTGAAAAGGAGAAGATTGACGGATTAGAAATTGATGGGATATAATGAATCCAATCAGAATAAATTAAATGATACTGAGAGTACATTACTTAATTTAAACATAAAACGTGGTCCCAAAGTCACAAAAGTTGAAATTAAGACAGACTTTTGGATTTCAACTTTTTTATTCTTTATATATGACAATTCGGTAATGGGTACTAGTATCTTCGTCACATGCTTGTTGGAAGGTACAAGCACCTCTACAGAAACATCATATTGAATGAATATAAAAGTTGAACACCATAAGACAACTCCATCTTAGCTCTGTCTGTGTGTCTGTCTGTGTGTCTGTCTGTGTGGGCTTGTTCTAGTCCGGACTAATGCTGGTTTCATAGAGCTAGCCCACTGATATACCTTGCCGCAGCTAAACATGGATACCCCACTGACAGAAACAGTATGGACTCCGAGCCAACCAGTCCTTGTTTTATCTCCCAAATGCCAAGCACCAGGCAGGGTAACAAAAAGTACCATCTTTTAACATCTTTTGGTATGACGAGACCACCAACCTTTCCCTTTCCGGTCAAACGCTCTAGCCACTAGACAAGGAAGGTGGTTTAATCAAATTGAAAGCTGTTGGCTAGCTAAGTCCTTAAAGCAATCGCTCATTATGTCAAGGACGCTGTTTCTATCCCCCATAACAGACACCGCGGGAGAAACCCAGTCCAGGCATCCCCTACAATGATGTGGATGAAATATTGCTAAAAGTGGTTTATAACCATATTCACTCTACGGAAACAGATCCTTAACTCAAACCCACTATAAATAATCATCTTGTTTGCAAAAGTAGTTTTTTCAGACCATATTCTGCATATTTACCGAAAGACAAATTACTATCAATAAAGCTGCTAGTGTTTATCTGATAAACAAAATGTCCAAATGAGTAATGTTCCGCTCAATAAACACTTGATGCCGGTAGGCTGATAATGTCATTACCTCATACAGGACACGACACTCTCTGTTTACCCCTTACAACTGCAAGCAAATATTGATCCCATCCTTTTGCTAAAACTGCGTAATGATTTACATAGTTCAATTACAGCTGTCATAAATAAAGTCAGGTGCAGTTACATTTTCACATATCAATTACGATTTGGAATTAATAAATATTAATAATTAATAAATATGAAAAAAACATTTGATAGAGTTAAATATAATCAATATTTTTTATGCGTGTGTTCTTTCAGAAAAATCAGAAGGTAAAAATTAACAAGAAAAATCATGGAAAATATTGATTTTTTGGCAACTTGAACAAGTTTTTTTTTAATCAATAATAATAAACCAGAGAAACTTATCCTTCAAATCTTCAGTAGAATATCACTTATAGGCAAACGAGTAAACACAGAAGAAATAACGATTGCGACATTATCCTGTGAATGGCAAATAGGTCACCTGCATTACACAACTGAAGCAGGTGCTTGTGCTTGGTAGATGTATATTATCTACTGTGTTCAATGTGTGAAAATCAATAAATCAATGCCGGTGTCCTCAAGCCAGGTCACATCAACAACAGCATGGGAGGCAGGTGTCACACAGTGTGGAGGTAGAGAACATACAAGGTTTCCGCAGTGGGCTTTGCAGTCCTCGGGTTAGACGTAACCTTACAAAACAAATAATCGTATTTGCATAACGTTACAAAAATAATGATCTTCATTATCTGATTATCCTTTGTGAGCATCTTATTTTCAATCACAGAATAAGTAAACACATTCCAAGTGTCCAGGCATCCGATAAGACATAACTTAACCATGTTAACACAATCTCATCTCATACTGTTCTGCGGTTATGAACTGTCAACTTTGTGTGGTTTACCATGTTTACTGAGTTTGATCAGATAGTCATGCCCTGTTCTCCTGACTGGTTTCTCGTACAATGCTTGTTTCAAAAAGAAAAACCATTAGCAAGATGTTGACACTACTCATAGGGTGAGTGAGTGATTTCCATCACTACTACTGCCATATAACAGCCGTGTGTTCAGTAACCCAGTCTTGAACCAGGGGTCAATAGCATGAGCAACACTATTTGTTCGTTGCATAACACCAATCACCAATATCCCAGCTATATGACAGCAGTGTGTACAGCAACCCAGTCTTGAACCAGTGGTCAATAGCATGAGCAACACTATTTGTTTGTTGCGTAATGCCAATCACCAATATCACAGCTATATGACAGCAGCCTGCAAATAATAGTCTGCACTAGACAATCCGGTGATTGATATTGTGAGCAATGATCCACACCATCAGGGTCAACCAAGTCACCGAGCCTGACTCCCCGATCCATTTAGTCGCCAGTATGACCAGCATATGTTGCAGGGGACAAATTGTAACCAGGGAATCCCGACAGGATGCAAGCAACAGTATGATAAGACAGTAGGCCATTACATACTACAGCATGCTCAGATCAATGTTCAAAACTTGTTGGAGTATACTGAAAGTATTAACTATGCAACAACGCCACAATATAAAATTGGGCTATAGATCACAGCAACTCCCTTACTACTATGTGGAAAAACTTATACCTACTATAACATGCACATGTCAGGATGAAGAAACTATGTATGACGTAAACTTCATATTTTTTATATTGATCCAGCCCCTGATACACATTTAGCTAGGTCATCAATGCTGTTAATATAAGCTACACAATTAAAATACCAAAGAATGCACAGTCAAATCACCAAAATCTGACAAAATGCACACAACGGCACCACAGGAAGATCCACTTAAACAGGCAACACTCTCTGTTCATTACGAAGACATAAACCTACTTCCCCATTAAGCATGGTGCTTCAGGTGAAGATATTGCCCTACCTGACCATGTCAAGTCCGAGAGCATACATCATAACTGTACCCCCTGGAGGAGTTAACATCTATAGATCAACACAGTGAAGAGTTGGCAGACATGCAGACAGCTTCCAAGGTCACAACCAAACATGCAGAGCATGGTAACTTTCTGCTGACTTTGATTACCACAAGGGAACACAATACACCACTGCCATATCTTCCAGCTCCCCCTACTCCCCACCCCAGGGTTAGTGACACTACTGCAACTATCCACACTGCATCAGAGCTATCCCTCACGGCCTCCCCTCCCTGGGTGGTCAGACATGGTTGCACATACTGTATTGATACCTGAGGTACACCACCTCCTGTCATAATACCATAAAAATACCACCTCCACCAGCCACCCCAGGCTCATTACTGTACATCTGATATAAGATGTACTGTGTAGTCCTGGTCCGGCACAAGTTCCCGGGACCCCCTACCACCCTTACAACACCCTCAGACCAACCCCATGGCTTATCCTCATTGACAGATTTATCTACTACATAAACAAGACAAACTGTAGTCCTGGTCCCTCACAAGCACCTGAAACTCCCCACCCCTACCCTCAAACCCCTACCCCAAAAACCTTACCCCCACCCCCCAGGCTCTGTATAACTGTTGGCACTACCTACTAGACAACTATTACGAGCAAGACATACTAGTCCTGATCCACACAAGATCCAGAGATCCCCACTCCCTGATCAGTAACATTGAAGGACCTACCTAATGTACTACAGTCCTGATCCACACAAGATCCAGAGATCCCCCACTCCCTGCTCTGTAACACTGAAGGACCTACCTAATGTACTACAGTCCTGATCCACACAGGTTCCAGAGATCCCCCACTCCCTGCTTCGTAACATTGAAGGACCTACCTAATGTACTAGCAGGACATACTACAGTCCTGATCCACACAAGATCCAGAGATCCCCCACTCCCTGCTCGGTAACATTGAAGGACCTACCTAATGTACTACAGTCCTGATCCACACAAGATCCAGAGATCCCCCACTCCCTGATCCGTAACACTGAAGGACCTACCTAATGTACTACAGTCCTGATCCACACAGGTTCCAGAGATCCCCCACTCCCTGCTTCGTAACATTGAAGGACCTACCTAATGTACTAACAGGACATACTGTAGTCCTCTTCCAACACAAGTTCCAGAGATTCCACCACCATCACTTCATCATCAACCTCTCACCTACCTAACTTTGCATGAGCCTGTGTCAGTACCTGGTGAGCCCATCAACGGAGGTTATATATAGAAACAGGGCATTCCCCAAATTCCCCCTTCAAACACTCCACAGCTGTTTCACCCGTAACACTGAATGAAATTAGAGACTTTTGCAGAAAATTTGTTTCTTATTTTGGAATAATGCAGTTGTTCGGATGCAAAATGTCAACAAGTTGTTCCTTTTTCCATGTTGTGTTTGCATTTACCATTGAAAGTGGCTCATCATAAATACCCACCATTCATCTAAACAACAAGGCTTATGAGAACTCAACATTGCTCTGCAAGCCAAGCGCAGTTCTTGTAATGTTTCACACATCCTAATACCCAATTACAATTATTGCTGTTACCACGTTTTCTTTAAAGATAGTCAAAGCTTATTGGCAGTTAATAGTCATGTTCATCACCATCAAAAGCATTTTATTTTTCATAATAATCCAACACACTTAGGTAATATGTTTTTGGCATTGACATTTAAACATTCAGTGCATGAAAAGCTAGCAGTCACTGAACTTGCTCTTTTGCTTATTAAACCCATTTTTTCCTTAATAAATCTAAAGGGATGAGGACATGTGGCCTCCATATTTCTGCAGTGAAATGTCCAATTACAGGGTGGAGCACAGTTTCTGTCAGGAGCTCCCACTGCATGACCTTCACATGTTGATGAAAGAGCAAGTCCAGTGGTCCAGATACATCCATCTCATTTCATGTAACAAAGGCTGTTGTGCTTCCTCACACTGTGCTTTCATCACATGTATGCATGGTGCAATGAATCCTGAAGCCTTTAGTGAGTGAGTATGGTTTTACGCCGCTTTACGCAATATTCCAGCAATATCACAGCGGGGGACACCAGAAAAGGGCTTCACCCATTATACCCATGTCGGGAATCGAACCAGGGTCTTTGGCTTGAAGAACAAATGCTTTAACCACTAGGCTATCCGACCGCCCCCTGCATGCTGAGAAGTACATGACAAGAAATTAGGGTGAATATTTTATTAAATATATCCTCTGGGGGTCTGTGAGAGAGAGAACTCTTAAATGTGCCTAATGAAATTTCTGATGTTCCTATTCCTGTTATAGAAAAAACAAAGTGGCTAACATTCAAATCGGAATGACAACATTTCATGAAATTACTAAACCCATATTTAGCTTTTAAATGCACAAAGAATAAGAAAATCATTTCACATTGGCTAAATTGGCCAGGAAATGCTTTGAGGATCATGAAAGAGTAACACTATGATACACATTAATTCATTACACTGACAGTTCTGTCCCCGAAAGCCTGGTCGCATATGGATGTTGCTTGTTCAGAGATGAAAAGAAATTTCACTCAGTCTGAAAAAAAATGTGACTTCACTGCAATTTTCGTTAAACTCTACAAAAAAGGATGGTGGTGGACTGAAATAGCCTCTGCTTTTTAACAGCACGTCTTTGTTTTTGTTGTTGGACTGTGTCATCTGTTGCCATGGGACAAACACGACATGAGACGACAACATTCCATGCGCAGATTCTGTCAATAATTTCTCTGTTTTTCTAACATTCCTCACTTTACATATGTCTTAACACTCAAACATGACAGGGCCTAAACTGTTTTTGCAGTCTAATCAAGCTGATTGACTTGGAACCGAAGGCAAACGCAGCAGAAGTGGAGGTATTGGTCAGCTATGCCCCCGATGTTAGAAAGGTCTGTAGAAGGATCAACACTCTGGTAAAGTCAACAGATTTCGTGGAGAGTCAGGACCGTGTTTGATCTGTTCAAAATGTTACATCCAGACATATCAAAGATTACTGAAACCATCCAGAATCAGATTTTCTTGTCAATTTCAACAGGGATATCTATTTTGCATGTAGACTGAACTCTGTGATCTGATTTACCCAAAAATCTGATCATACCGTTTGTTTGTTTGTTTGTTTGTTGTTTAACGCCGCACTATGCAATATTCCAGCCATATGACGGCAGTTTGTAAATAATCAAGTTTGGACCACACAATCCTGTGATTGACATCATGAGCATCGATCCACACAATTGGGATATGATGACATGCATCCTTCAAGTCAGCAAGCCTGACCATCCGATCCCATTAGTCGCCTCTTAGTCATACTAATGATCAGATTTATTTTGTCTATTTTGTTACTATTCTGATCAGGAATTTAATAGCAACAAACATGTCTTATCTTATCCACTGTCAAAATTTGAAAAGTCTGATCTTGCAACAAGGGATGTTATTCCAAGTTATTTCCCAAAAATACCAGCAACAAGGAATTAATAAAAAAGTGCTCTTAAAGTTCTTTGGATAACTTTCTATCTTGACCTTTTTGTATATTCTGTGTCACAGAAAAAGGCAACCTTAATTAAAATGAAAAGTAAATGAGTGTGTGAGTGAGTTTGATTTTACGTCACTTTTAGCAATATTCCAGCAACCATATTACGGCGGGGGACACCAGAAATGGGCTCCACACATTGTACCCATGTCGGGAATCGAACCCGGGTCTTCGGTGTGAAGAGCGAACGCTTTAACCACTAGGCTACCTGACCGCCCCAAAACGAAAAGTGATCAAAGCACAAATTATATTTATAAATCTTCAAAATGCTTCACCAATCTCTCACACTACCAACTCACTGACACAAAACTGCAATTCCTCTCAAACGAAATAACACACACATGATGAATGGTTCCTCTAAGGATTTGGTGAAGCATGTGTCAACATATCTTGTCTTTTTACATCAGACTCAACACAAAATGCTGCAAGTGTTTGCATTATGCTGCACTGCACTTGAGGGTAACACAGGTCAACATAGACACACTGCCTCCAGCACTGATCCTCCACATGGCTCACAAGTGTCCCAGTGAAACACCTTATCAAAGTTTGCGCCATTTTCATACAGGCAGCCACACGTTACTCTACCCATGGATTTATCGCTGTTAAATTTCACTTAACTGATCTCACCTTCGGACTTATCGTTCTGATAGCAACGCCTTGTCTGATAAACTTTCTTGGTCAACATGAGCAATGGAGAATGTATACATGTTCTGAAATATTTATGAGTTTGATACAATTAATCCAGTGTTCATGTATCTATTATTATTGGTTGGCAGGTCAAATGTCTCAGTACATATAAGCTATATGGTCTTAATAATATGGCTATAATATATGTTAAAGAAGCAAACCCGTCAAGTCAAGAAACAAAAACAGCAGATTAATAAATGTGCCCAAATACTCTGCTCAGCTTCCTTATTGATGGACACCTACAACGCCTCGGTTAGACTAACATTTAGTCTCTGAAATCTTATATTACACAATATCCTTCTTGACTCTAAAAATTAATTTTTTTTCCCTATGCTGATTTTGTGAACAGAGCTAGCTAGAGCTGGCTAGACTTGCGTTATATGCGTTTCCAGATTATTATTTTTTCATAAAACAAATATATTCCATGGTCATGGTGCAGGACTATGCCTCGGTATGTAGGATGTCAAACATGAACATATGACAAGCTTCAATAGATCTGAGAACGGTTACAATGTGATTAATGTGATTAACATGATTAACAGTTGAAGAACATGTTGTTTATGCCTATGTCACTCTGATTGGATGCCTTATGGAAATGGAAAAAAAACAATAGAAAAATGCAAGATGGTGATGGAAAAAGCTACCCATAACATGGCTGAACGCAGTGGTTTATCGTTGCACGTGCAAGGCATGACAAGTAACAGTCAATGTGGGTGTCAAATGGTTCATTCCAGATGCAACTGAACTGCACTCTAGCAAATTGAAAATGTGACGTTATTTAAATACTTTCATCTCTTATTATCTGTGTGACCCCTCAAAAGTGATGCTGGGTATACAATTGCACATCTTGTGCACAGCATGTTCGAAATGCGAAATGATGCCGATTCTACATAAATTTCTCCACACTGACATTATGTAGGGTTTTTATTTTTATTATCACTATTATAATGTATAAAGTCTTATTTTTTTCTATTCTATGTCTAATCTGTTTGTACCCTGTCCTTCATGGGTGTATATGTACAATAATTTGTTGTTATGGACTTGCTACAAACCGAACATTCTGGGACAGATAAGATCCAGAAACACCACTGATGTACATCGTTTATGACACAGGTCTGAGCTATTTTGGAGATGCCGAGATGAAATCATGAAATCTTCAGGCAGATGGACACAGATACCTAGGTGCAGGCAGCTTCCGTAGGACCTTTAGCCATGGTATCCTCATCACTGTACTTCAGCAACCCCCATAACCTCTCTAACATCACCCAAGCTTACTCTCCTACACATAAAACTGGGCAGAGGAGGCCAACATCAAGGCCAGGGATGACTCTCAGTTATTGACAAAATAGTCCCTGATGGGCCAGAGCACTCCAAGGTGAAACTCCCATCACCCTTTACGCCATGTGACCGGTCAGATTGAGGAAGTGATCTTAGAGCTACAACTACCATTAGTCTTTGTAGGCGTTACGGTACATGGGGAGTCATGGTTCTATAACTGCTTCATGGCCACAGGCCCAGAACGGATCAGACTTCATCGCTGTAGATAAATGGGTCAGTCTTCACTATGTCATGTGTATAATACAGCATCAACATGTGTGCATAAAGGCCTGAACTCATCTCTCTTACAGACCCTACAGAACATAGATGGACACTGAACAAATATCTCCTGCTAAGTCACTGATGTATGAGTCCAGACGATGAGATATTCCGAGTTATGTTATAAATATGACTGACCATTGTTAAGTCCCCGAAAAATAAAAGACCAGACAAAAAATATAAGGGGTTCCTGGGTAACTGGGGTCCTTGAGGTTTACTAACATCTAGTCTCTGAAATGAACATATTCTTCAGATAAAAACAGTTCTTAAATATAAATATAATAAAAGGAAGCCCAGGGAATCTCTTCATTTTCAGATCCTGATACTGCAGTAATCTAGACTTGCCAAATATTATAGACTTGCCTGGGCTGTATTGGATATATTTGTTTCAGGGTCTGTATGACAGACAGTGTGCTCCTACAGTATTTGATTCCTGGAAACCATCAGACTTTAGCTTTAGGGCAATGACAAGAACCCCTTGACCTTCATGATGCCACTAGATCACATTAGCTGTTGAAAGATTAAAAGACAACAATTAATGAAAAAAAATCTGAAAATATAGGCTGACAGTTCTGACCTTACCTCCCTGCCCCTAAAATCATTTTTTACCAAACAAATCAAATCAATGTCATTAACTCTTGAGAGACTGAAACATAAAAAAGTTAAAAGGATATAAAATATAACATAAGTGTCTATGACTAAGTGTCCTAATTACATAAACAGTCATCAGTGAATCCTATCTTCATCACCCGCTTCCTCCCACTCCCATCCTGTATTGGCCCAAAGGACCGAGGCATCCCCAACTCTGCCTCCTTAGACCTAGTAGTCAGAAAGATTGCCTCCAACCTTCACAGCAGTTTATCTCTGACTGTGAACTCAGGAGCTTTGATGCCAACATCCAACGCCAACATACATGCAACACCAGTTAGCCAAAAGAAATAAATTCAAGGAAGTCGATAAACTGCAACACAGTTCTTCTTGTGGCTAGTTCCGTGACTCAGTTTCCTGATACAGCCATCTACTTCCATGATAATGTTCCTCCTGCCAAACATCATAATTGTGTGATACAGGTCTGTGGAGTGTCGGACAGAAGCAGCATTAATCACACAGTCAGGTGGGGAATGTGTTCCCGATAGGCAGTGTATATCTGGCATATCCTGGCTTTTATACATGTGCCTTTACATATATCTCCGATCACACAACATAGATTGACTTCCATGCTGGCAAGGGATACGTTTGATAAATTGCATACCATGAAACTGTCATTTCCGACAGGCTACTTTTGGACCATATTTGTGGGTGTGTAACACTTCCCTCATACATTCATCTCCATAACCCTTTTAAAGCTTGTTACTCCTTTGTGTCAGCCATTTCTCTGAAATCATACAGCTTAATGTTTTAAATGATATTATGTGCTTTGTAGTGCAGGATATGCTTGCCTTTTAGCAAACACATGGTATCATCACTATTTGATAGTGATTCATAAATACATGCTTATGATAAAGTTAGAACCATAACATGGATGTTGCTGTTAGTAGAGATTTTTAATGATAATGAAAAAAAAATCACTTTTATTAAAACATAATTTGAAATAATGCATATTGTTAACACATTTTTAAATTATTTTCTTCACAAGCAGATACATATTCTATTTTTCCTACATTGTGAAAACAAATTAATAATGAAGAGATTACTAACTGTATTGTTACCATTTAATTAAAAAAAAATCACTTTAATATTTTATGAACTAGAACTAAAATAACTGCAAACTTAAACTTGTTACATCAACAAGAAAACCCACATTCACTGAAATTAACACGATCAAATTCGTTGATTTCCTGTTTCAGCAACAAGATGTCGGAAACCACTCCAGCAATGAAACAAACCTTTTCTTATGCAGGGACACGTCAGTACACAAATATTGATCCCATTATCCATCACACTCAAAGTGAGATCTACATCGGAGAGATACATTAAGCAACATAATATTGGATGATGAAATTTGACTTCATGAATGAATGGTTCTAATTCCTTCACTGTGGCCTGAAATAGCAGAGACACAAATGCCAGTGTATTTTGAATGGAGAGGTTGTTTTCACACAAAACATGGGCTATCTTTGAAGACTGTTTACAGAACAGATTTGTCTCAAATGACAATTAGAAAGCTGTAGGGCTCCCTATTATATACCGCCTGAAGACTGAATGATAACCCTAACACCTGACTTCATGGGGGACACTGTAGAAGATTTATATCACAAAATCACGAGTGAATACAATAAAGGTTATGTGATAGTGCCTGTTTAGGCTTAACAATGCATGCATCATGCATACCGTCTCAAAATAGCTGATAAAAAAATCAATTTACAAATCCATTACTACAAATTGTTTACATTAGGCATTTTATTGATAATATTTTCACTACAAATTCCTGATCATACTGTTTAATGTTATATTTTGAATCATCTTTCAACACAAATACAGATCTTACAAAAAAGTTAGAAACTTTGCATTAGAATATCTGTTTAGTTACACATAAGATTTCATCATAGCATAACCATGTGAAACACTATTATGTTTTCCTTTAAAACATCTACCTACACACCAAAGAGATAGCAATAAATTAGCTGTCTGAGTGCATTACCCTTGTGTATCTATTCAACACTTTGTACACTCTGAAAAGCATGAATTGTAATGACACACATGCCATCATACACTGTCAGCTATATGAAGAGTGAAGGGCCAATGATATGTCAGTGTAATCCTCCACTGACAATCACTTGACAAATCCAGAAAACGAATACAAAACTCAAATGTCAGCATACAGCTATGTAAACGACACAAAATCAACTTACAGTTTTACAGCAGGAGTAAAATCCAGCACCTATCTACACATGCAACGAACGTGTGCACGCCAGTTACCGCTAATGACAACAAGCACAAATCGCCAGCTTCGTACAGCCAATATCAACACACTCCACGTTGATACGATCAGAAAATCAATGAAGTACGACTCGCTGGTAGGCAAACTAGGTCACTTAGCGCTCTGCATTTAGGGGCCAGTCTGGGCCTAGTTTCAAAGTAGTGGGTACCTTATTTGGCAATTAGTCATATTTGTTGAGAAGAATTGCCTGTGAATAGATTGCATGTTAATCAGTGACGGCGCAGCGAGATTATCAGTAGTAAGCTCAGGTTAAGATTTGTGTCACGTCACATGAATGGGCGGGCTAGGACTTTGACAATAGTGTACTATGAATACGTGATACACTCACCCTCACTGAGGTGGAATTTGAAACTACTGGCTTGTGTATACCTGGACAGATTGCCAAGTGATTGCCAACTATCTGGCTGTGTGCTGGAACAATAAACAGTCATAAGGACTTGTTCTTTCTTCTTTTTTTATAAATACTGCACTGAGCAATATTCCAGCTCTATGGTGTGGCCTGTACATAAACAACTCTGGACCAATGATTGATATTATGATCAACATCCCACATCATGGTTTGTTTGTTTCTTTGTTTGTTTCTTTCTTTGCTGTTTAACGCTGCACTCAGCAATATTCCAGCTATATGACGGCAGTCTGTAAATAATTGAGTCTGGACCAGACAATCCAGTGATCGACATTATGAGCATTGATCCACGAAATTGGGATACGATGACATGCATCAACCATCAAAGTCAGTGAGTCTGACCACCCGATCCTGTTAGTCGCCTTTTGCGGCAAGCATGGGTTGTTGAAGTCTTATTCTTCCCCGGGATCTTCACGGGTCTCCCTCCCCCCCCCCATCCCCCATGGGGTACAATGACACACAATATAAAACGTCATTAAATCTGACCACCCGAGCAGTTTAGTCGTCTCTAGTCTTCTCTTCAGTTGCTGAGCACCTGTTCTAACCTGGGATCCCCCAAGGCCAACAGCAACTAAGATGTGAGAAGACAGGGCCTGACATTTAGAGAACAACGAATCCATAAAAAAAATTTGCAGTTAGACTTGTTCCAAAACATCTACTTCCTGGACTTTCTTTGATATCGACTAATTTGTAAAAATGCAAAAATGCTGTGCCTATTGGCTCTCATACTATCAAATTCTTAATGTATTAGAATGTTATACACTGGAAATAATAATTTCTCATGCATTTGATATTATTTGTCTGACTGTAAGATAAATCAGCATGATAAGCAACTGCTTGAACCACAAGACAACCACACCATCCCATGGTGCATTCAGTTGTGGCTTCTGAGAAAGGTGTTTTGAAAAAAAATAATATTCAAATTTGACTTTTCAATTGTATCAAAACAGCTTAATTAATTATTTCAATGCCAATATCAAACATCCATTGGAAAAGATAAATTTAAACATGATTCACAATTTTTATAGGTTTTTTTATTTTCTATGAACAATCATTGTCCAATCATGACACTGCATACATCTTTCTGAACGTTTCTGTTTCTGAGGAGAAGATTAGTTGATTAACTTGGTTGTTGTCACTCAAAATGTCACTATATGCAATAAACCAGAAGTTGTTATCCATAAAGTTGAAAGTTTTCTTACTTACCTACTTATAGAATGCCAATCAAACAGTTCATTGATAATTTGTTATAACTAATAAAAATTGAAGAGGTTTATTTTTCAACTGTAACACATTTGTTATGCTGTCAGATATCAAAGATATTCAAATTTGACTTTTCAATTGTATCAGATATATCTCAGATATCCTCCTAGAGCTTTGTCAGTTCAGAGAAGATGCCACAAGCTAACAAACAGAATGACAGCAGACAGATGGCAGACACAGCACCATGCCATCAGCTAACTCTTATACGTTGGTCCTTCAGAGCTAAAAACTTTAATGATTTATTCTACTTTTGATATGACAATTAGAATATTTTGCATAATAAACATGATTAAATGATAATGTTCTTATCACAACTGATGTCATGAATGGAAAATTAATCTCAGATAGTTTTTGACAAAATGTGACAGCCAAATTAACTTATGAACCTGCGGCCCAATATAGATGCCATGCAACAGATAACACAGATAATTTGTCTCCAAGTTGACAGAATTCAGTGAGATTTTTATAATGAGTCATGCATGGACCTATCTTGGAGATACTTGCTTCTGGCCAGGCCCAAAAGGCTATCAGAATGAAGTTATGGGTGAAATTAACAGAGTCAGCTGTTGAAATTCCTCAGAGAACAGTGAGTGAGTATAGATTTACGCTGCTTTTAGCTATATTCCAGCAATATCATGGCGGGGGACACCGGAAAAGGGCTTCACACATTGTACCCATGTCATGAATTGAACCCGGGTCTTCGGCCTGGCAAACGAGTGCTTTAACCACTAGGCTACCCGACCGCCCCCCTCAGAGAATAACTGCAGGGAAACGGGTTACTCAGCCCTCCACAACAAGTGTTCATCTCCATGGTGATAGGACAAGAACAGGGTGGTTAGAACAAGAACGCATCTATTCCAGCCACCAATCTAACAATTAGGTGTATTGCATCAAGATGCCTGGAAAAACATGTGACAAGATACTTATGCTGGACATAAGGAAACAAATATATCACCTTTGACCTTTGACCATAACACCATGAACTATGACCTATATATGCAACCAGTGAAGTAGCTGTGTAATAACAAAGGTAAGATATGGGTCTGTACAGGGGAATCTACACAACATCTGACAGAGATAACGAACATGCTCATTGCTATGGTAACCAGTGTCATTTTTACAGAAATTGGGAAAATATGACCCATCTGACGTAAACACTGATCTTTGGGTGGTTTCCATGACGGCATGGACTCAGTTATCCCAGCATGGAACACATATGACCTTTGTGGGTTAGTCATGGGTAAGATGACCCAGGCTGATGCTGCAGGAAAAGACACAGTTATCAGACAATACTGTGCCATATCATCAATCTATGAACATGTAGTTGTCATTAGACATGGTCAAGTAGTTCAACTACAAAAAAAAGCCATCTATACACATATTCACTAGGTCCTTGAAATGAAGAGATGAAAAGTTACATGGTACAAAGTTTCAGATTCATTTTCCCAATTTGGTAATAAATAGAGAAATATCCTTTAAAACATTTACAAAATCATGTCCAAAGACCATTTGTCGCTTGAAATATCGCTGTGGTGTTCTAAGTTCATCTTGAATAATTTGTGCATACTATCCCAAATTAAAATTCAAAATATAAAAATTCAATATAATTTGTTAAAATCTGGATCGTAGGATGTTGGCATGAATTGTATGATTATGTCATTCCCTTGAGCCTTGTCTTGAAATCACTCACACAATATAAGCATGATAAGAGACAGCAGCAAGATTGTCCTTTACTTGAAATTATTGTGTCAAACTAATCTGTGCACACATGAAATAAAGGATGCCTCTGTCATTTAGATGAGCACCAATATTAATAACAAATATTAATGACAACTTTGATTTTATCAAAATAAACCTTTAATTTTCCAAGTGTAAGAAATCCTATCCCTCTTATCAACCAATTGTATTTAAAACAATTTATTACCGGTACCTAACTGTTGCACCACTTACAAAGTGTCTTGGCTTCTGAGGAAATTTCTATTTCAAAAGAACATAAATGAATATAAAATTATAATAACAAATGGTCTTTCTACAGAAAATTTGGCACATGAACATATTTTTTAACCTTATTCAAAATTTACTGTCATTATTAAAAAATTATAAGACACAGATTGAAGTCAAACAAAACTTTTCAACTTATATTAAAAAAAAACATATGTTTCAACTTTTCAACAAAGTCTATGAACAAGGGCTAGGTCCAAGGTCAAGGGAAGCCAAAGTTATCCTGACCAGGCATGTTAAAACAAACAAATCTTGTCTTCCCTTGCATCCACTGCACATGAAAAGACAACAGCCCCAGATTCATGCCAGACCCGGTATTCCTGGTAGTATGTGCTGACTGGGCCACACAGGGATGGAGACTTTCCAGCATGACCAACAAACAAAACACCATCAGTGCTACACTTGGCAAGGTGGCAGTAATAGGATGGAGAAACCGCAACATCCCACCAATGTGCCAGAAATTCAGACCAACAAGAGATGCACAGTGTGACACTACAGAGGCCATACAGGACCAGTGTTGTCATACCTCTGCTGTAGCAGAAGAGTGTGACAAGATGGCTGGAAATACCTATCCCAGGTAATGACTGGGGTATAGCTTCCACAAATTGCTGAAACAGTAACAGACAAGCTCCTTTCACAATGGAAGCAAGCCTCATTTAGAACAGTTTAGTAAGGATGGTATCGGCAGAGATCATATGCAGTGGCAGATATACCATGCAGCCACTAGGGTCAGTGCAGCGGAAATCCTGCGGGCAAGCAGAGTCCACTTACCTGGGTTGCCTACAGGTTCCGTCAGCTAAGTTCACACCCGGCCCTGAATTCCCCTTCACTACGTTTTTTAGTAGTGAAGGCAAAAAGTTAGTGAATCATAGACACCGACTATACAGAGTTGGAAACATTCCACAAGTCACATGATTACTCATCCCAGTAGGTCATTCCCCATCAGACACACTCAACCCATATATGGAACACCGGTGCTCAACTGCGGTTCCTTTGACTTGCAATTAATGGATAAGAACTAAAGTTAAACTTTGAATTTTGGATACAAATTGAACGGAAAATGTTCACTGAGGCAAAAGCTTCAAGAAAATATGGGATTTATTTGGGAGAAATCTGCAGCAAAGGTGAGAAGGCTAACCCAAGGCAGGAGTACAGCAGACATTTTCAAGGTGGGGAAGCTCTCACTGTCTGCAGCAAGCAGTGGTGTAGGATAACACTGCCTTGTCTATAAGCGAGCAACACAACCTTTTTATCATCTGCTGAAAGCAAAAATAGAAGGAGGAGAAATGTTGTTTATTTTTAGCACAGAAGGTAAATTAGCCTCGCTCGTTCTTCCTCAACCTTATGACCTCAACCATCCCTAATAATGAAAGACACCTAACTATCGGGGGCAGTATGTATCAGAGAAGTAATATATGAGCAAGCTATGAGAAGCCACGACCATAATGCCAGTCCCAAATCTCCTTGTCTGATAGTGCTTGTCCGTGTTTGCTTTTAAAACAGAAACCAGATGCAAAACTCATCTCTGTGTCTGAAAATAGCTCGTTACTATACATGGAAAATTGATTTCCAAAGGGGCATGATTGTAGCTTTTCCCCAAAGGAGACAATGATAAAACAAAGGTGAACAGGCTGCACACAACAACTGTAAGCATCAACAAATTTCAACTTGAGGATATTAGTTTCATGTCATCAACAAACATTCATACTATCTTTCAGGTGTTAGTATAATTTAGATAGTGTTCCTCTCAAAATAAAGCAAAGATGCCCAAATAATCACTGGTTTATCAATTTGGAAAGTGTGTATTTTCCATAAAATGTAAAATCATATCAATTCATTGCTTTTCCATTTCTTTGGAAAATAATGAACACATGTGTTATAGCCCAAACGTTCTGAGAAACGTATAACAAAGTTGCAATTGTTTAATCTGGTACATATGTTGCGTATATGCTGATGAAGTAAAAAGGTTTCCCATGAATGAATAGGTCTCTAGTACCAGTTATTGTGATTAGAGCAGGCTAAAATCAGGATATTGTGTGGTTATAGTATAGGGCTGGGTGCCATTGTATAAAGCGATCTTAGTGCTAAGGTGATCATAACTTCCATACCTTAACATAGACTTATGACATAGCTTACGAGGTTGTTTTGTACAACAGCACCCAGGGAGGGGTAACTTGGGTGCTCGGGTCGGTTGGGTACTGAGTATTACCCAGGTACACACAGGACTACCCGGACCCGTGGTAAGTCACATGATATATTGTTGAATAACAAAAATTATCTGCTGGTAAAACTACAAGTCACATATGTTCTCATTTTCTTTCTCACTATCCACGCATTCCTCCCGACTTATACATTTTTTAGAAAGATAAAACTTCAGTCAACCTCAGTGTATTCATGATAAGATCGTTTTATAGTGTTCTGGTCAAACAATTGGCAGGGGGACATCTTGTACCCATCTCTTGAGACTTACAGCGGGGACCTGGGTAGGGTCGGGTAGTAGGGGATTGGGTACCCAGGCAGTAAATTCGGACTCATCCGAGGCATATTATAGTGGTTACAGGATGATGTGGACTGGATGACTGTGTCATCGTTCCAAACAATGTTATTGTTGCTCATGCCCTCGACCACAAGGTCTAGACTTGATTTTACACACTTCACACCAATAAATAAATTCCCCAAATTTCACTTTTTCTATATATTCACCGAAACTGTGATTACTTAACCACTCTGTATCAGGAAGATTGCAGAAGTGTTAAACTACATTCACTAACTCAACCCTTTTCCAACATCCAGCTTGAAAATATTGTTTAATTCACTAAAAAACACAGTTTCAACATAACAACTGTTAAATGATCATGATCAAAGCTGGCTCATCAGCAAAATCCATTGAAAACTCCCATGAGATGCAATATGAATCCGAGCCAATAATTCCCCCAAACATTACAAACAAATCGTATTATTACAATCAGAAATCAATCATAGCTATCAATCCGGAATTAATCAATATTTGTAATCATTTAGAGGTAGAAACCCGAAGCCATGCTACATGTACAGAGTAAAGACAGCCATGGAAACTGTCCACAGTGATCCCTCTCATCCAGCTTTGCTCTCGGTAAATTTACATCCAGCTTCAACAAACGGTGGAAAACACAAAGTATTTGTAGAGAATGTACACAATTACTTTGGAATGATCATAATCCAGGGTCCAAATGTTTTCATTAAACTGAAGATATGTTGAAATTTGTACCCAAGGACTAATCCATGCAATTAGAATTGCAATAAACAAGATGTAAAGACAATTACAAATGTAGCTTTCAAAATTTAATAAAAGATTATTTTCATTGCGTTATATTTACGTTTTCACGTCTTTCATTTCTTAATTTCCAAATGACATAAAGCCAACTTGAACATAAATGAAATATCATGACTTAAAATTATCTTAATGCTGTTCCTTTGTTTTAAAACTTTGCTTAATTCTTCATTTCCAAATCCAGGTTAGCTTGACAATAAGGTCTGTGCATGTGTGCAGTTGACATCTGTGCGTGATGCATGATACGTGACGCTCATACATTGCACGCCCCACCTTCTCCTGTCATCATTCCCATGCAATTATTACAGAGCTGACAAAATGTGACATCAAATCTCAACGCTACCGACCACATATCACCATTCCTAAAAACAGTACATACTTCTCAAGACAAACTGTTCATTTCAATCTCATTACTTCTCACAAAATCTACAAGTGTTATTAAAACAGAAATCGTCAACAGGTAGGTTACATTTCAACTTACCTCTCAAAACACAATTCCAATGTAAACAGATCCATGAGTTTCTCACGAACATTCCACACCCTCCAACAATTCACATTTTGCGAAAGTGTCAAAATTTCAAGTGTCTCAAAATTGGTGACAAGAATGCACGGCACAGCTGAGAACGAAATAGAGGGCGGATAGACATCAAAGGGTTGCCCCGTGAAAATGAAACGGGAAAGTGACGAGGACGCAAGGTAATATTTACTTGCGGTGAATGTCAGCGTGTCCCCTGTGTGCAGGTGGAGGTATGGGGGAGACCTGTACGTGTGGGCAACACACTCCACTCAGCCAGGCACTCCGTCTGTCTCCATGGCACCCCACACTCCTAACACATCTACACTACTCCTTCCTGGGCCAGGTAAATGTTAATCTAAGATATATTAGGATGTATTGCACTTAACAATAATGTACACCGTATAAATGTGCAACAAAGAATAGCTTGTGTGGGAATAAATGAGAGCTATTATGCAGTGAATTCCACAGTCACATTTTGATATAGATCTTAATGTAATAAATACAGTAGGTGTAATTTGTTCCATGCATGCTACAGTAGACAAGAAGACTGTGTCTGACTGTCTTAACAATAAAGTGGGGAATAGCGTCCTATTATGTACACCTCCCCTTGTGTCATCACTACTAATGTCCCCTGTCAAACTCCTCAACCTTGTGTCCTCTGTCAGACGCCTCCCTCCCACAACCTTGTGTCCTCTGTCAGACACCTCCCTCCCACAACCTTGTGTCCTCTGTCAGACACCTCCCTCCCACAACCTTGTGTCCTCTGTCAGACACCTCCCTCCCACAACCTTGTGTCCTCTGTCAGACGCCTCCCTCCCACAACCTTGTGTCCTCTGTCAGACGCCTCCCTCCCACAACCTTGTGTCCTCTGTCAGACACCTCCCTCCCACAACCTTGTGTCCTCTGTCAGACACCTCCCTCCCACAACCTTGTGTCCTCTGTCAGACACCTCCCTCCCACAACCTTGTGTCCTCTGTCAGACACCTCCCTCCCACAACCTTGTGTCCTCTGTCAGACACCTCCCTCCCACAACCTTGTGTCCTCTGTCAGACACCTCCCTCCCACAACCTTGTGTCCTCTGTCAGACACCTCCCTCCCACAACCTTGTGTCCTCTGTCAGACACCTCCCTCCCACAAACTTGTGTCCTCTGTCAGACACCTCCCTCCCACAACCTTGTGTCCTCTGTCAGACACCTCCCTCCCACAACCTTGTGTCCTCTGTCAGACGCCTCCCTCCCACAACCTTGTGTCCTCTGTCAGACACCTCCCTCCCACAACCTTGTGTCCTCTGTCAGACACCTCCCTCCCACAACCTTGTGTCCTCTGTCAGACACCTCCCTCCCACAACCTTGTGTCCTCTGTCAGACACCTCCCTCCCACAACCTTGTGTCCTCTGTCAGACACCTCCCTCACACAACCGTGTGTCCTCTGTCAGACACCTCCCCCACAACCTTGTGTCCTCTGTCAGACACCTCCCTCCCACAAACTTGTGTCCTCTGTCAGACACCTCCCTCCCACAACCTTGTGTCCTCTGTCAGACACCTCCTTCCCACAACGTTGTGTCCTCTGTCAGACACCTCCCTCCCACAACGTTGTATCCTCTGTCAGACACCTCTCTCCCACAACCTTGTGTCCTCTGTCAGACACCTCCCTCCCACAACCTTGTGTCCTCTGTCAGACACCTCCCTCCCACAACCTTGTGTCCTCTGTCAGACACCTCCCTCCCACAACCTTGTATCCTCTGTCAGACACCTCTCTCCCACAACCTTGTGTCCTCTGTCAGACACCTCCCTCACACAACCTTGTGTCCTCTGTCAGACACCTCCCCCCACAACCTTGTATCCTCTGTCAGACACCTCCCCCCACAACCTTGTGTCCTCTGTCAGACGCCTCCCTCCCACAACCTTGTGTCCTCTGTCAGACACCTCTCTCCCACAACCTTGTGTCCTCTGTCAGACGCCTCCCTCCCACAACCTTGTATCCTCTGTCAGACACCTCTCTCCCACAACCTTGTGTCCTCTGTCAGACACCTCCCTCACACAACCTTGTGTCCTCTGTCAGACACCTCCCTCCCACAACCTTGTGTCCTCTGTCAGACACCTCCCTCCCACAACCTTGTGTCCTCTGTCAGACACCTCCCTCCCACAACCTTGTGTCCTCTGTCAGACACCTCCCTCACACAACGTTGTGTCCTCTGTCAGACACCTCCCTCCCACAACCTTGTGTCCTCTGTCAGACACCTCCCTCCCACAACCTTGTGTCCTCTGTCAGACACCTCCCTCCCACAACCTTGTGTCCTCTGTCAGACACCTCCCTCCCACAACCTTGTGTCCTCTGTCAGACACCTCCCCCCACAACCTTGTGTCCTCTGTCAGACACCTCTCTCCCACAACCTTGTGTCCTCTGTCAGACACCTCTCTCCCACAACCTTGTGTCCTCTGTCAGACACCTCCCTCCCACAACCTTGTGTCCTCTGTCAGACACCTCCCTCCCACAACCTTGTGTCCTCTGTCAGACACCTCCCTCCCACAACCTTGTGTCCTCTGTCAGACACCTCCCTCCCACAACCTTGTGTCATCACTAATAGTGTCTATTATAGAATCTAAAAGAATCTACTGTATTGCAGAGAGTATTAGTGTATAAGTAATACATTCTGCAATACAATAGATTCTTTCTCATGATAATAGAAAACATATCTAGTAACATTGTACACCTAAGGTGACTTTGATAACTTATTTACGTTTTCATTTATCTACTAGTACAGTGTCATCTTATTACAGAAATGACCAAAATGTAATAGATGTATGTTGCTTACTTCATCAAGTAAGTAATCAAGGTGAGCTGTCCATCATGACACCATTACAAGGCACCCTATGTCCTGCCACCCCCTAGTGAGTGAGACTGGAGGATCGATACCGCTCCCCCTTTGACACCTGCTATGTGATACCCCTCGTTGCCCCTCACCCCGGACTGTCACTCAGGTAAACTCAGGTAAACTGATCAACCCAGGGGGAGTCTCTCACCTGGCCCCCTATATGCTGGGACTCGGTTGACAAAACTTCTGTGCAAGAAAACTGAACATGCAGCACTATATTTCTCTCTATTTTCTTAAATCGTCACTTAACTTAACCATTTATTAATTGTCAATTAATTGTGGCCTCTTAGAAAATTGACAAAGGGGTACTTAATGAAATCATACACAAGTAAAAATTGTTCTCAGAGATCAGTAAACAAACTGAGATCAAACTTCGATGAAACTAAACCTACATGCAAACATAATAATATACTCCATCTACACTGCTGTTTTCTCTAAAATCCCTTTAAACGCAATAAATATTGAAGTCAATTTATAAATCATTCTTACATCAATAAAAACAAAAATATATTCAACAATTATTGTTACAAGACAAGTTACAAAGTTGTCCTTCGGTAAACAGTCCACATTGTATTTGCAAGCTTTGTCAAGTGGTCAGATGAAACAGACCACACTGTCTGTATTTACAGGAGGTACGAGCTATGTCTAGTGGTCAGATGAAACAGACCACACTGTCTGTATTTACAGGAGGGACGAGCTATGTTTAGTGGTCAGACTAGGACAGTCAACAACGAACATATTTGGATGGAATGACCAGCAAGCTTGAAGCAACAGGCATCCCTGATTTAACCAATCAAACAGGGGACCCTGCAGTAAAGATGAACATGACCTAATGACAGATCAATATTGAAGCCAAATAGCGACACATTCGGACATTTGAATGACAAACGTTCTCAATGCATGAACAAAGATAGCTAGGTGGGTACTAATGACCGGTAAATAAGACGAGTGTCTGTCATAAACTAAGCATTGAAGTTGTGATCAAATGGTGGTTAGTCATGCAACACTTTGAGTTTACCATTGACACATGACGGGGAATGTAATTGGCACTGCATCAAGAGTTTGGGTATTCTTTAGAAGTAAATCTAATTACCATGATTGAGTGAGTGAGTGTGGTTTTACGCCACTTTTAGCAATATTCCAGCAATATCATGGCGGGGGACACCAGAAATGGGTTTCACACATTGTACCCATGTCGGGAATCGAAAACGTGTCTTCAGCGTGACGAGCAAACGCTTTAACCACAAGGCTACGTACCCCACTGCCCCTAATTACCATAAGACACTAGACCTAATATTAATACTCTCTTACATTCATTTAAGTTTATGTGTCAAATCTTTCCTGTCTGTTATAAATAGAAAACTATTTTACCTAACATAAATAAACACCAAATCTTTTTGTCAGCTATAAACATAAAATTATTTAACTTATTCATGTGTTTTGAATCATTACTAGTCCTTACATAAATATAAACGTATTTTTGGAATGGCATATCGTAATCAAGCATTTCCTGTCTAGGTAACTTATGACTGTATAACGCTTAATTAGTCATGATGGGAGAGTCCGGAAACAAACAGTTGTTTTTCAAAGGGAAATACAGAAATGAAAACAGATTGTCTTGTTATGACATATTGAGTGCCTGTTCTATGACAATACAGTAAATTATGGTTATAACGAACAAGAAGGGACCAGTAATTTTAGTTTGTTATAACCGTAGTTTGTTAGAAGCATTTCTACAGCCTGTACACAACAAATGAGGACAGTTTGTTATATCCGTCAGTTCATTATACAGGTTATAAGCGTGTTCGTTATAAACATTGTTTACTGTAGTTTTCGGCTACCTTGTTAGCATCCTCTGTTTCTTTGTATCGTGTGACATAAGTCAGTACTTGTGAACATCAGGCGAAATATACAATGGTATCCTGGGCATTTATCACACAGAGATCGATGTCATATGAAGATATGTCCCAACGGTACATGGAAGTTCGGGATACATGAAAATGGGGAAGGGATGGTGCTTATTGTATATTTAATAAATACAACCTATGATACACATAAACCATTCCTGTCAGATTATAGCATTGATTAATATCTATTGAAACTATATCCTTTCCGAAAATCTTTATGAAAACATTTCAATCGGGTGATGTTTCTTTAACCTGGAAATACAAACTATTCTCAAAAATTGTACCTCTAAAAATAAAAGTTCATATATAAATAATATACATACAAATGTACCATACATGAAATTCATTACACATTTATTGAAATTACATGTATTAATGATAAATGAATATATTCTTACCATTTTCTACAGTTCGAAAGCAAACTCCTCGAAACGAAAACTTCTCAGCCTGAAGGAAGCCTCGAGCAAAGTATTTCTCTCCCACATTCTTTTATTTTTTTATCATCTGCGTAAAAGATTCTATTTTTACCTGTGAGATGAGTGGTTGGGCTATGATCTAATTGAAAGCTGATATCAGCACCCCCATCCCCAACTGTTTCACTTCCTCTGGTGATGTCAGGTATTTCAATCAGCCAGGAATAGAAGAAGAGGCTCACTGAATCACTAGGTTTGCAGGAGTTACCTCCCTTCATGTGATTCCTGCAGTCAGCATATCATTCTAACACAGTTTTAACCTATTCAATGACACCTTGATTTTGTCATCAATTTAGAATTAGGAACAATTATGTGATTGAATTATTCATGAACCTGTTTGAAGAAATTCTGAAATGTACTTTTTTGTTATTTATTAACTCTACTGTTTTGTTTCTCTGTTTCTCGTTGATGCCTGTGAGACAAACCTCAGTCTGGCATTGATATATCCCCAGAGATTACCCTCGATCTATCTGGTATCAAGCCCACGGGACTCTCTTCAGTACATTTTGGAGGTCCAAGGCAAGAACATAGTGTCCCAGACTGGCAGACTGCAGCATGCTTCACTTGATTTTCAAGGTATTAATTAATATCATGTTATTGCATCTGCTCAGCAGCATTAATAACATGAGGACATTTTTTCTCGTGTGGAGAAATTTGAATGTTAATGAGTGAGTGAGTGAGTGAGTGAGTGAGTGAGTGAGTGAGTGAGTGAGTGAGTGAGTGAGTGAGTGAGTGAGTGAGTGAGTGAGTGAGTGAGAGTGAGTACCGTATATGACCGCGTATAAGCCGAATTTTGAGGACCAGAAAAAAGATTCTGTAGAAAGGGGTCGGCTTATCCACGGGATACACTTTCATGATAGTATTTTTCAGATCGTGATCTGTCAGAAACATCTCCTGAATGACGGTCCGATAGATTACAACTTCCCGAAAGTTTGGAAGTTGCCACAACTAGAGCCATTATTGTTATAAATTATCAATAAAGTTATTATTATACACCAATGTTGTCATTATTAAAAAAATGTTATGCATGTTACTACTTCCGATAATAAGTTTTCAATTGAATGTTCAAAGTTTATCGTTCTTCGTCAACTCCACAATCTTTACATGTAACAATATACGTAATTCACAGCTATAATATATAATCCCCAGATAAAATCGCCAATAGCTATTACGTACGTTTTGCAAAGTTCATAAATTGATAGTGAACAAGTGTCTACCTTTATTGAAAGGGGCAAATAAACAACTGTATTGGCGAGTTATTCCGTTCGCCATTTGCAAAAACATGTGATCAGCTGTTTCCTGTGACGTCACAAACGGTGACCACTGTGATTGCTTCCTGTTGTTTAAAGCAACACGGTACACAAGGAAATCAGCATTGATAATAACGGGCCGATTGCTATTGTCATGTTGTTTACACAAACATTTTCAAGTTGTGGGTGCTTAGCGATCGTGTTGGGAGTAGGGGCTTAATTCCTTTGTTTTCGAGAGATTAGTTTAATAAACTGGAAAAGCCTGAGAGTAAGTGATGGTCATTCAATGTGTTCATAGTATGATAGTTTATTTAATTCAATTGGATTAACATACAATAGTGGTGTAAAGGGGGTTATAAAAGTTGGTAAATTTTACTGACTGACATTTTCATCATGAGTTTTAAACGAAAACGCCATGCTTACGATGCTGAATTCAAACTGCGAGTTTTCGCTCCAGCTGATATATTTTCTCACGGGTTCAGAATTCTATATACACCGATTCACAAAATGGCGCTTGGTTGTTGATGGCAACTATAACGATCATTATGAGATTAAAAAAAACCACGAGAAACAGCTTCCCACATTATGAAAGTGGATGACTGGTTTGTTAAATCTTTATTAGAAATAATAATGACTTTTTCAATATAATTACAACGTTTTTCATCTTATATTTTTGAATATCTGCGAGTACCGGCACATGTCTTGCAGTCCGACTTCGCAGTGTTTTTTGTCTTTCAATTCCTGATTCGGCTTATCTGCGGGTCATATCATTTTCTTTCGTATTTCAATGGTCAAATTAACACCTCGGCTTATCTACGGGGTCGGCTTATCCGCGGTCATATACGGTATGGTTTAACGCTGCTTTTAGCAATATTCCAGCAATTCTCCCGGCAGGGGACACCAGAAACGGGAATCGAACCCGGGTTTTCGGCGTGACGAGCGAATGTTGAATGATTATGAGATTATGTTGAATCATTCATTTTTTATCAAAGGAACTTACCATTTATATGAACATTGAATAAATGTATATGACGTTAGTCAGTAAAGTTGTTGCTTGTTTCTTTCATTCAAATACAATAAATACACTGTGCATGATAGCAAAGTAACATAGTTCATAGACTGTAACTCCACAGCAGGGTCCTACATACTAATAACCTATATGACAATAAGGTGTGCTGCTAGGAGGATCACAAATACCGGATGCATGGAGCTGAGATCGTACTGTTTGTTTCTTAACATCAGCAATGTTCCAGGTATATCGTAGTGACCCATAAACAATCAAGTCTGGACCATACAAACAAGTGATTGAAAGCATGAGCAACAATCAATGCCATTGGGGCACAATGCTACACTGTCGTCAAATCCTGACCATTGGTTTATTGTAGTTACAACAAGCATTGGTCACTTGGGTCCTATTCTAACCATTTTAACCTATTCTAACCCTCCGGTTTCAGGGAAAAAGGCTAGGTGGTAATACAAGGAAAATACAAAGTGAAGTCCTGCAATGCACACAATACTTCCTCAACTGATTAACCCATGCAGCCATGCTGAAAGGGAATGTCTATAGACGTATCAGAGCACAATAGCAAGTGATTGAGTGTTGAGTGTCATGCCCTCGTCCGCGATATTCCAGCTCCATCACTGTGGAGTGTCAGGCTTAGGTGCCCCAGTGGCTGATAGCATCAACAGCCATCCATGCACATGACACATGACACGACCCAGGATCCACACAACATACATGACCATGCCACACGTCCACGTGACACACGACCATAACCATGTGACCATAACCATGTGACCATAACCACACAACACACGACCCAAATGACACACAACACATGACCCAAATGACACACAACACATGACCCAAATGACACATGACCCATGACCCAAGTGGCACACGACCCAAATGACACATAACCAAAATGACACATGACCCAAGTGACACACGACCCAAATGACACACAACATATGACCCAAATGACACATGACCCATGTGACACACAACCAAAATGACACACAACATATGATCCAAATGACACATGACGTAAGTGACACATGACACATGACCCACGACACACATGACCCAAGTGACACATGACACACATGGCCCAAGTGACACATGACACACATGACACACATGACCCAACTGACACATGACACACATCATAACCATCTGATCCTCATTAGCCTGCTCTATGACAAGCACAGTATGTGGGACCACTTGTGACCCGGTGACCCACAGGGCGCTGGTTAACACAAACACTGTACACATACATATATACACACAAACGGCTAAAAGAATTTGCATCTAAATCAAAAAAGGATAGAAAACACACACTGAATTTGGAGCCTGGGGAAATAAAGGTCTTGTCAAAAATATGCATAAATGTTTCACAAATTTCATTGAACTGCATTCTCAGACAAAATTCTACAACATGCATATTCTAACATTTACGCATGATGACTAGTCTATCCATAAATAAAGCTAAAATGTTAATGATCTAATTACAAAGTCAAATAAATTTTAACTTCGATCAACTTTTGTTCATAAAGTCACTTTTGACAAATGGAGCTGTGTGAACAATCCATGGTCCGGTATCCCAAAGCTAGTGTATTATTCTGTTTGGTATGCAGTGGAGTTTGTTTGAGGTCCGATTTAACCCTTATAGAAATATACACAGCATGTACAGTGGAAGATAAACAGATAAAAACTGGTGTCCATTCAAGTTCAGCGAAGCAGTTCACTGAACAGGCTCTTTGAACAATGGCGAGCTGATCTTAGCAAGGTACATGAATAGATATGTTCATGCTGCAATATGAGCGAAACAGGTTTGATCCGATTTGATTGCTACTCTATCGAAATATGACAACTCTATGCTTTGTGCTCAAGCACCTTGAGGGGGAGGGTGTCACAAGTTGAAATGTCATAAAATCCTGAAAGATTCTCTCTTGAATCACTAAGAACATCCTTTTTTTCGCCCAGATCATTGCCTCACGGGAATTTTTTAAATGGGTGAAAAAAGGAATAGCTTTTTTCCCTTTTGAACAAACTCTTCAAAGACAAACAGCTTTTCTGTGAAATAATAAGTAATTAAATTCACCACTTCTTAAATAGCCAAAGAAATCAGAAACATCAAATTCATTCCAAACTCTTGTAAACAGTTTCAAGATTGGACAAAAAATAACAGGGTATGAAATGGAGTGTATGTGTATGAAGGACTTGTAAGTTGCATCATTTATTGTTCAATCAAAATAAAAAAGTTAACTGATGCTCTTATCTTATTTAAATCATATTTAATTTTATCTACCAGAGACTCCAACCTGAATAATCCTATGATCCAAGCACTAATATGGCTATAGCATGAAAAGGAACAGTGTGGAACAGTTTTGTATCTTGTCTTGTTTGATGCAAAGATTTACATGTAGGACTTTTTAATTTGAGACGGAAATGGATGGTGAGACATACCATAGGCGGATCCAGCATTTTCAAAAAGGGGGGGTTCAAAATATCAAAATCTTCTCTCAGATAATTTTACTGCCTACAACATACCACCTTTGTCTTGGTTCTCAAAACAGGGGGGGCCCTGACTTCACACACTCCATCCCGCTGATGGGTAAAATACATTGAACTTGCAGAATGTTAGTTTTGTTCATTTGCTGTCTTACACACTCAGCAATATCGCGGCCATAACAAAGCAGCCTGTCGATAATTGAGTCAGGGACAAAAATAACAGTGGTCGATAGTATAAGCAACAAAAATAACTGTGGTCGATATTATAAGCAACAATGTCACACAATCAACATAGTCCCAAAACCAGGCCATCAAATTTAGTCGTCTCTTACAAACCATAGAGTGCTTGGGACCAATGAAGTGCCTGGGTAATGACAGAATTGTCTTCACAGTCATGACGACAGTGGTGTTTGTTGCTTAAATGCCACATTCAGCAATATTCCATATATATGACGACGGTAGGTAAATAACCATTCTTGACCAGGGACAAGCCAGTGATTGATATTGTGAGCAATGATCCACATCGTCGGGGTAAGATGATATTCAATCAATAAGTCACCTCTTACATTGCTGAGGACTAAATCAAGCCTGGGTACTACAGGGCGATGAGACAGCACTTTTACAGCAATTTCATAGCAGGCTATAAACTATCAAGCCTAACAACCCCAAGATCAATCATGTAAGCAAAAATAAAATCAGCCATGTTGCAGCTGAGAGTTGGTCTTCCCAATGTCTCACTCTAAAACACAATCATCACGCCATGTCTGTCGTTGTCAATGTATACAAGTAATGCCAGTTGCAGCACTACAATAGCTTCATGAAATGAGCCCTGATCCATCTACATATACATATTGTCTGTTGGGATTTTCTCAGGAATATTAATTAAATGATTTTTCCCTAGTTTCAATGCAAGATCTTTTTCAGAGTGACAAGTGACATTTGTTTACCATCCAGCCTACCCAAACACACCCAACACTAATGAACATGAATTCATCTCAAGTCTACATATTTTCACCTCACTGAGTTATGATACGACCCCTTACCCCGGCCAGGTGCATGGTGGGAGACAGGCGTCGTGATGTTACCTTTCTAGGGTGCACAGTATAGAGTATATCATCAAACATGCTGTTTCAGTTTATAGGGGAAGGAGCAAACACACCTAGGTCATACGGTTCATTATTCTTCCATACTGTATCAAATAAAAGCAGGTTTTAGTACATGCTGTCTTTGTACTGAGAGACATTCCTGTCTTTATGTCAGTGACCTGACAACAGTCAGCATAAGGTCTTCTTGACTTCACCACAATGGCCAAGATATTGCTGATACAACATTAATACTTTCAACTCGCTTCCCATACAAGTATCATATTTGCACATGTTCTTTGCTAATGTTTGGAGAGAATACTGAACCCCAAAAAGGTAATAGATCATGGCTATTTTGGGGGATATTCTTTTTTGTAGTGAGTCTTGACTTTCCTTAAATGCGTACAGTATATAAAAATATTTCATGATCCCTCACTTTTTTGTTGAGTATATATATCAGAATGATACAAGCGCTGTCGTCAACAATGTCCATTTTACCAATTCTGTCATAACTGTCTTTTCATCATTGATGCTAATAATGACCAACCGTGGAATATCTTTGTCATTCATTTGTTTGTTTGTTTGTTGTTTAACGCCACACTCAGCAATATTCCAGCTATATAAAAGCAGTCTGTAATTAATCGAGTCTGGACCACACAATCCAGTGATTGACATCGTGAGCATCGAGCCACGCAATCGGGATACGATGACATGCATCAAGCAAGTCAGCGAGCCTGACCACCCAATTCCGTTAGTGGCCTCTTACGACAAGCATTGTCACCATTTACGCCAAGCATGGGTTGCTGAAAATCTATCTATTCCACCCCGGATCTTCACGGGTCCATTCATTAGTAGAAAGTGCACAACCTGAATTATATACATAATATATACAAGGTGGGTGTTCTGTAAACACACAAATTTTTAATTTCCCATTTATTTTCTAGTCCATTTAATGTTGAACAGTGTGAAAGGAAAGGAATGTTGGGGTGCAACTATCTCTTTGCCCCAGTCAGCTTATAAAGGACTTCAAGGGTATCATAGTTATCATGACTAGTGGTTTATTCAGCTCACAGCTGAAAAATTAACAGCTTGGTCATGACCAATATTTAAAGCCATCTTGTCTGAATTTGCAATTAATTTTCAGTTAATCATTAATTTATACATTTACTACTGTCACTTAGAACATATGCTCATAACGAGAATCCAGAAAAAAAATTCCACATTACAATAAACAACATTAGCATGAATGATTTTCAGGAATTTAGTCACAGCTCATCTTGCATGACAAATATTTCTATACCATAATGTTTTATTTGTTGCAAGGAGCAGAACAACTGAGAACTATAACATGTGGTTTAGATCAAAGAATGTTTCAATTAACATCTGTAAGATAACTTTATCATTTTGATGACCCCGACATTTACTTTCATATGTAACAAACACTTCATTTCATAAATAAATAGATTATTTTGCCAAAAAAGGTCACAAATGTAAACAGGTAGTCAGTTATGTCTTGTGTTCAAGGGATGAATCCCATTGTGGCATATCAATATCACATGATACGCAAGGTCTGGAAGCCTTTCGGTAGCCCTCCATGGTAACCTTTAAGTGCCAGGTTGTGAGAGTCTAGTTTGCAGCTGTTGCTAACACTGTTAATATTTGTATCAACAAGACACGAAGAGGGAACCTGTGCCTGATATTTGTGTTTGTTTATAATATTTATGTTTTGTCACTAATTCAAAAATGTTGATTTGTATACTACTGAGGAAGTAAGTATGTTTTCATGCCACTTTTAGCAATATTCCAGCAATATCACAGCGGGGGACACTGGAAATGGGTTTCACAAATTTCACCTAACCGTGTGGGAATCAAACAAAGGCCTTCAGTGTGACGAACAAACGCTTGAACCACAAGGCTAACCTACCTACTACTACTGCTCTGAGTGTTTACCTTGAACTATCATTTTCAAACCGCACATACCACCAGAGTGAGGCAGCAGGGTTGTTACACTGTGTACATAGTAGTAGTGGGATGATACACCGATGCATCGGTGGAATTGCGATATTTCACTTCCTGAAACAAGTATCGATCACAGTTGTACACTATGTAAAAAGTATTGATTCTTACCTTAAATGTAATTTTTAATAAATGTTACACCAAACACTAATAAGTAGTGAAAAAGTAAATATTTTCATCCACTGCACCAAACTTGACACTGCCAACTGTAAATCATCAGTGTGCCAGGTATTTGAATATTCTGTCTGTGCAAAATATGGATTACACACTACAGATACGGGCACATACAAGTATCGTGATATGTATCGGATAGTGAGCAAGGTATCGTGATACGTATCGGATCGCACAGTTGGTGTATCGTCACAGCCCTAGTACACAGCCATATTCCGACCCATAAAGATCCGGAATAGAATAGGTCTTCAGCAACCCATTCTTGCCGTAAAAGGCGACTATACGCTTGTCGTAAGAGGCGACTAAGGGGATTGGGTGGTCAGGCTCAATGACTTGGTTGATGCATGTCATCAATCCCAACTGCATGGATCGATGCTCATGATATCAATCACTGGATTGTCTGGTGCAGACTTGATTATTTACAGACTGCCGTCATATAGCTTGAATACTGTTGAGTGCTGCGTTAAACAACAAACCAAACCAAAACACAGCCATATATCAGCCATATCCCGAAAGGGGACCTCAGCATTGGGCTTCATACATTGTGGAGAATTGAACCCCGACCTCCCACCCACATACATGTCGATGATTAATTGTTTGATGAATTACCACAAGAACTGTGTCATGGCCCAAGCAACATCTGTTTACAGTTCACAACTGTGATCAGACTACATGAAAAATCCATGAAAACAATAAATATATCCTGTGCATATATATTCTATACATCATGACAAACTGTGGCAACAGATGGCATCAAACATTGAACCAAATCCTTCGCATCGCAGAACCTCAGTTACATCATTAGTCGTTCAGATTCCAAGTTGTCGTCTACAATACAAATATGCACACTGCTCAAACCTTATGTAGTTTATACCACAAGTATTTAGCCCTGAAATATTTCAATATCCCCCTATCAAATGTCACATGGTGATGATAAATCGGAAGATAAAGAATAAAGTGTTTAGCAGCATCAACTGTTAAACCATACCTCCATAGGGAGATGCTGAAATCATGTCACAACAAGCTACTCTCTACGGTGTTCACGCAAGGGGATCAATTGTATTTGGTCATGACCTAACAGACGTTTCTCTGGCTCCTGCTGTCGATGCATAATCGCTCCCTTGTGTGTGCTAGGTTTGCATTCAAGAGTCAAGCTGTTCTTATAAATCCCACAGAAAATATTATGATGGTACAGGCCTGTCAAATTCACTCTCATTCAGGAAGGAAGAGTTTCTGATTGTCGAGACGACAGCAGGGAGCAAGAACCAGATGTCTTAGGCTTGAAAAAAGTGCACCTACATGTACAGCCGCAATCTGTCTCACTGTCATCAGTCAAGATTCTCTGCTGTCTGGATATATTTCACACCAGGAAATATGGCTTCTTCTGAGGACTGTTTTGGTCAAATAACATCTGATACAAATTTCAATCTTATCATGACGTGTGTGTATGTATAAATTCTTAAACATCTTGATGTTTGGTATCAAGTAGGCTGAACATGATCAAGTTTTTTATAAACCTGCATAAATTCTCCATGAAACAGGATCTTCTGCTTGCCCTTTGGATGCCAACATCATCAGGAAATGAGAAAAGCTTTGTATGAAGCTCTCACCGAGTGTTTAAAATTGGTTATCTTATCTGAACATTCTGTTCAATTTGTCCCCAAACATCAGGCTTCTTGGCTGGATACATGCTCCTACATCACTTCCAGTATGCTGTGCATGTTCTTCACAGGTACACAAAAAACATGGCATTCCTTTGATTATTGTGTGTTCAGCATTACAGAATGTAGCCTTCACAACGTGTTAATGAGCTGTAGGTAGCTAATAACACTCACTAATAGCCTTGTGTCTACTAATAATTACAGACTGTTCATCCGATACCTTGTAATTACATCACACATCAGTGGTGAGGGAAAGGGGAAATTTTACAAGAAACTACCGGGAGTACCCGACCTGCATTCTCTGGCACGAGGAGCTCCACAGATCCCTGCTATTGTGCCTGCACCGAGTCAGAGGCTTCGCAACAACAGTGTTCAAAGGGGGTCCTGGGATCCTTGAGGCCTTCGGCAGTATTTGTATGTAGGTACCTCCTTAATATTTTAGACCGCCTCTGTGGTCTAATGGTAGAGCGTCCGTCCGGAGAGCGGAAGGTCCTGGCCACATCATACCAAAAGACGTTAAAAGATGGTACTTGTTGTTACCATGTCTGGCGCTCGGCATTAAGGGGCTAAAACAAGGACTGGTCGGCTCGGAGTCAGTATACTGTGTCTGAGTGGGGTATTCATGTTAAACTCTGCGGCATGGTATCTCAGTGTGCTAGTAGTATAAATCAGCATCAGTCTGGACTAGTACAAGCAGCCACAAACACATACACGCGCATGCACGTCGCTATATAAGTGCAATAATCTTGGACACGACGTTAAACCCCATTTCACCTCACCTCACCTCACCTTTATATTTTACAATTGGGTTGTGACAAGGACCTTGTGACTTCTATTCTTAATTTCAACATTTATTTGTCAAAGTTTCCAAACAAGTTGTAACTAAAGAGGAGTGAACTGATCCATTTTAAGATTTTGTTTTTTGTTTGTTGTTTAATGCAGCACTCAGCAATATTCCAGCTATATGACGGCTGTCTGTAAATAATAGTCTGGACCAGACAATCCAGTGAATGACATCATGAACATTGATCTACGCATTTGGGATAAGATGACATGCATCAATCAAGACAGCGAGCCTGACCACCTGATCCCATTAGTCTTACGATCCCGTTAGTCTTACTCTTATGACAAGCATAGTCACTTTTCACGGCGAGCATGGGTTGCTGAAGACCTATTCTACCCCGGATCTTCACAGGTCTCACATTATAGGACACATATGAGGGAAAGAAGATACAGACTATAGTATAACCTTGCTAATCCAGACCCTGTAGATCTGAAACCCAAGTCAAGCCATTACTGCTGGCTTACATGTGTAGAACATTAAGGGATATATCCATATATACTCATGACCAGGACATTTCTTAATCTGGACGATATCACTGGAAACACATCAATCCAGATTAACAAAGTTAAGAAACAATTCAAATAATGTCAGTATTATAGCAATGGGGACCACCAAAGGGTTGCTCACATGGGTCATCAACATAGGGATTCAAACCCAGGTCTTGTGCCAAGCAAATACTTTAACTGCTAGGCTACCCCACTGTCTGCATATAGTGAGTGTGTCTGTTAACACCACTTGAAGCAATCAGGGCAGTCACACCTTGTACCCATGTGGGAACTGCCCCAGGCCTTCATCATGACAAGTTTCTGCCTCAACCACTATGCTTAGCTCCACCACCTCTCTATTCGTATTTCAAACATTCAACAATGGTCTGATTTGTACATCCTTCAGTTTTGTTATAAGTATGTGAAGGTTCAAGAAAGACTGCTGATAATCATTCTTAGTCTTTCGGCTTTAATGGTATAAACAATAAACAGATGTCAAAATAACGCATGTCAAAATGGACGATAGATTTTGTTGATTGTTACACAATCTGCAAATTGGTTAAAGATGGTTTAGAGAGTTTTCCCCTATTCCTCCACTCCAATCAAAAAACATGTAGCCGCTGTAATTAACCAGGCAATATCCTGAGTGATTAATTTTTAAATTTAATCAAATCAACACTCTTCAAAATTAAATCAATATGTTAACAGACCAAATATTTTAGACATATCTTACTTCATTATCATTTTATCTGTGTTGCTGGAATCTGCAAATAATTAAGTTATTATTCTCATTTCTTCTATCAACACATCAAGGTCTCGCCATATTAGGATGTCTTGTTAGTTCTGTAAGACCAGCATTTTTAGAACCAGCTACTGTTTAGAATAAAAAACAACAACTATCATTTAAAGAAGTGAAGCTACTATCTTAGCATACAACTATGAAAAAGTAATGAACAATGAAAAGAAGTGTTTGTTACAAATACTAAGACATACAAAGAACAAATAGTAGATTGCAGTCATTCTTTCTGTACTTTTCACTGGGTCTTAAGCATTGTTGTGCGTCCAATAAGACACACAGAGAGACAGACACAGGTTTACATACTGTCAATCCAGGAAAACAAATCTTTTCAAAGGTTTCAGGAGACTGGTGGTTTGAGAATGTGGATATTGATTTTACTTGGTTATAATACTAAAATTAATATTGTATTATTACAGCTGCACAAAGTCATAACTTGAAATCAATTTCCATGGTGACATCCAGTCATCCGATTCTGCAGAGACAATTCAATACATGGACAGCAACACTGTAACAACAAGCTATATCAACCTTCTCATGCAGGAGAAACTGTCAGTTTGAGAAATTACCGTATTCGACACAATAAGCGCCCAGGGCGCTCTCAAAATTAGAAACATGAGGCTCTTATTAGAATATTATTTTGGTAGACAGGGTTGAAAAACAAATTTCGTGGTTTATGCTGACAGCCTGAAATGTTTATATATGACATATATATTTTTCCAGAATTTAATTGCCTATAATTAAGGTTGCATATGACACACAAGTGCGTATTATGCGCGAATAGATAAGTCTTGTGTACATTGATCAATCCGAAGGGGTGCTAATTGGGATTGTTCACTAGCCAGTATATTAGCAAATATCGCCGTGGGCGCTTATTAGAGCGGGGCGCTTATTACGTCGAATACGGTAAACCCCAAAAGGTATTTCCTAAAAACACATAGCCTTTTGAATTAGTCAAGTGACCATTAAGACAATACCTTAGATACTGCCACAAATTATTAAAAAAAACTTATTCATACAAACCTGGACCATTCATAAAAGATAAATTATTTAATTCTGTTAACCAATGCTCAATAAAAAATGTAAGTTAGACCCTTCCGCTGTTGATATTCATCAATACATACAAAGACTCCCGGATAACCTGTTCACATAATCCTTCTCTCCCAACAAGTACCAGTTCATTCACTAATTGCGCTGCTGGAGATTCTGTTCCCCAAATTGTTTCCCAATTAAATTAACACTGCCGAAAATGTCACAAAATTAAATTGAAACAAACCATTAGTCAGCATACTTCCCACAAGTTTAAACAGAAGAGCTGCAAAATTCAAACAAACCACGTCTTTCGAAACAATTGACAAAAATGGAAGACACAATACAAATTTCCCCACCAAGCTCTGCATACTGGAAGATGTTTGAGAACATAATCTCCCATGTCAAGTAGCAATAAGTGAAACAAGCGACTGTGGATCGAGTTAGACAAGGGATGTGAAAAAACAGCAACCTTGCCCAGTTGGTGCTATCATGTCAGCGGCCTATTGTTTGTTATGGGGGACGTGTTTGAATGAGGACAGGTAAGACGCCAGTTTGTGAAAGAGGGGTCATGTTCGGCGTGTAAAGGCAGGGACCTTGTGGTCCCTGTGCATGATCTTGCATCCGACATCGGCAATTACTGAACATAGTGGAGGTATTGAGAACATAAATAGCCTTCAGCTTTAGTCTCCCTTTACCAGGCAGCCACTTGACTACTGTTCCTAAACTATACCCACAGCTAAATGTCATCATTGTCATGTCAGGATCTTAGTCATATCATCTACACAAACGCTTCATGATTTAGATTATAGTACTGGCATATTTCTGTTAAAAATAATCATATGTGACAGTGAAAAGTAATTGTTCTCTCACCAATCGCACTTGATGATAGACCAGTTAAGATTTACTTAATGCAGGCGACAGGTGATATGCATAGTCTCAAAATTATTGGCGCATTTTTCTACCATTTATTCAAATTAACAGGCAAAATTGCTAAAGATAATCGTTCTAGTAGATCTACATCTATCAAAGACTCTCAAATTATCAGTACTGGTAATCAGTCTACCACTGATGTCACACTGCCATTAAGGAGGATATTGATAGAGAATATTGCATTAGAATGAACATGGGTCATGTGGGTTTTACAATGTTCTCAGTAGTATAGGTAATGATGGTTCTGCCGCAACCCCACTGGAGCCAGAATTATATACCTATACCACCACTACAGGGGGAATTTTTTATGTCAAAACGATGATCCATCATATGTGACACTTAAAAAAACAGTATCTCTCTCAGAATTCAGTTTACAAGAGTACTGAAAATTGCACAAGATTGCAATTGGATAATTAACCATGAAGCAAGGGAAGAACTGAACACTTGCTCAGTATTTTTAAGTCTGTCTCATGATAAAGATAGCCTTTGGGTTGGTCATGCTGGTTCACTCCAGCTATGTGAAGAAGAGTTGGAACCACGTATGCAGTCAGTAATATATGCACACAATCCGATCCCAGTGATAAATAATATCTGTTTGTATGTTTGGCATTTGAAGCACACTCAACAATATTCCTGCAATAGACAATCATGTCTTTACCAGACAAACCAGTGGTTGATATTACAAGCAATGAACCAATGACCTACAAGTCATCTAACTTGACCACCCAATCCAATAAGTCACCTTGTACGACAAACAGGCTGGCGAGAAGGAATTCTGCTTTCATGAGCGGATCACTACAACCTTTGGGAATTATGACTCTCACAGACTCGGGTCCAAGCACTGAGTACACACAAGAAGTAAATACACATTTAGAAACTGACTGGGCAATTTGACAACAATAAGTAACACCTTCCAAGGTATGGAAACACAACCAGGTGAGTTTTGGTACAATGTACTCCATCTCTAGCAGGCTGTTTACAGCAGGAAGTCCAATCCAGATGACACCACATTCACCATTACATATCATAGTCAAACACTCAAATAAATCATATCCAAGTGCCACAAAAGCATTTGTTCAAAAGGAATGATTTTAGTATTTAATAGAAAGAAGTAAGAATATCAACAGTAAAATCATATACTAGGAAGATGTCGATAGTTTGTATACGTAAGAGATGATAAATTAGTACATTGATATAATCTGTTTAATAATATTCACAGAACTTTCATGTTATGATAATTATTTAGGCCAATGTTGTAATTAATAAACTCAACAACCTTGATAGTTTCCTGTAATATACAAAAGTAAATATAGCAAATATTACAATGAAGAAAAATCAAATATCCAACAGCATTCCTGAAATTCTAAATCATGTTATTATTTTTATAATCTGTGTGTGTGAAATTTTCTGTTTCTGTTCACAACCAACTGCAACAAGTAAACAAATGAAGCAGATGCCGGAAGAAAGTAAACTGTGACAAATATTCCACACAAAATATCATTCATCAATGTTTGTATTTCTCTCATTTATTTCACAACAGTACCAAATTTTGCAATATTACCAACATTTTTCACATTATACATGTATCTGATCATAAAAAGAAATGATTAAATACATTCAGTCATCATATGTATGACTAAACTTGAATGCTGGCCAAAACTGTAAAGCTTTTTCATACATTCCTAAACAATGACTGCTCCCTAGGTTTGGTGAAGCAGACGACTGTTTCACCTCACGTTCAGACATTTGCTTGCTGCTTAGCCTAAGTCCAGCCTATGGCTATTTGCAAAATACTAGTAAAACAGTTCTGAATAGAAAGCGATTATTCCATCATTAGGAAAGATAAACAGCACTTAAGGGATTAATTATATACACAAACAAAATTAGCCAAGCAAAAAAAGAGGATAATTTCTATGTATCCATGAATTTCTATATTTGTGAAGTCATATGGAAGAGTAATGCTGAAACATGTTTGGCCCACGGCATCATGTTAATGTTGATGTGAAGCTTAGGTACTAATACTAAAACTATTTGTATGCTAATACAAAGTTCTTTTCATTCAACTTTAAAGACAAAAAGAGCTTGGATCTTCTTCACATGCATTTGTTGAAAAATCCTTCATTATCAAGATTCACAAAATGAGCATTATTAGGACATTATTCAGCAATGTTATGTTTCTGATCATTGCAAATATGTCAGCACAGTTTTACCTTGAGAGAAAGCTAATGAAATTTTTAACACAGAAACTCTGATAAATGTGAAACAACTTTTATTCCATATACCAAAGAGAACTTCCTACACACTGTATCATTTAAAATGCCTAAACACTAATTAAATATCATTAAAATAATAAATACAATGGTTCAAATAGGATGCATAAATATTCAAAAAATATTTCCCCAAACTCAGATACCATTTCCCACTTATCAAATCCCTTCATCTTACATATCATTAACATTTATTCTCCAAAAAATCAGAACTTTTCTGCAAAATATACAAACAAACAAAACAGTTCTTCAGAAACACTTGTTACAAAGATCCATTTACCAGAAACAAACACCACAAATCTATTTCCAATTCTCTGTGTAGCCGTGGAAACATCCCATGTTCGCAATGACTGAAGACTTGGAATTTTTCAAAACATCATTAGGCCATCTGCCCTCTGTCTTCAACAAACTACCCATCACCTGGAGCCATGCCAACTTCACAAGGTATTTCCTCATTTTTTCGGAAAAGGAGGGATCTTTTTTGAGACTGCTTAAAACACGGCGCAGGTTGTTACAAGTGGGTATTTCACACAGCAATGATGCTTGGTCACAGGGTACCTGTCAAACTTGCCCCAAATAGGTCACAAAAACAGGTATGTCAACTTTCACTGATGGAAAAGGTGAGAAGAAACACATTTCCATTGACAATAAGGTGATAGAAGGATTGTGTGAACACCAGTGACAAGAATGTAATATACAATGTAACACCAATTATGTTGTGAGCGGCTCTCATTCTTCAGTGTAACTCAATGTACAATCCAAGGCCAGAAGCAATAAATCATAAAATGCATAATTATGATAATCATCATTTGAAGCTTTTATTGTTAATTTAAGAAGGAAATGTTCAAAATGAAGGAAATTCATCACCAATGAATGTTTGAAACAATTTTAAACTAAAGTCTAATATAACAAACTTGAAGGCCCTTAGGGACCACTAATTTTTAGTTCGTAATAACCGCTAGAAGCATATAAGTTCGCTATAAGCATATATACAACAACTGGTCAGGACTAAAAAATAAGTTTGTTATATCGGTCAGTTTGTTACAAATGTAGTTTACTGTACATTCACAAACAGCTTCTATTTTGGCTAATAACTCTCACAAGGAGAGCAAGGAGTAATGATCCGTGTTTTAGAGATAACATTGAAACAGGTATCTGCAAGGACATGCAATCAAAGGACATACAATGTCAGGAGATACATAACAAGGACAGCTTTTCTGTATCTATGACCACAATAAAACTATTATTACACTTGCATCCAAATGTTTTAAACATATGAAGAAGGAGGCCTTTTACTTTTTATCATATGTTAACCAAGTGTTCAAGGGATCTACGGACATGAACTTAATAAGCAACAGATGTGATTGACATGATTTTGTTTGTTTGTTTGTTTGTTTGTTGTTTAACGCCACACTCAGCAATATTCCAGCTATATGACGGCGGTCTGTAAATAATCAAGTCTGGACCACACAATCCAGTGATTGACATCATGAGCATTGATCCACACAATTGGAATATATACATGCATCAACCAAGTCAGCGAGCCTGACCACCCGATCCCGTTAGTCGCCTCTTACGACAATATTGTCGCCTTTTATGTCAAGCATGGGTTGCTGAAGACCTATTCTACCCCGGAGAATAAAGGTTTGGTAGGACAAGGCATGTGGTGTATTTCACCATGTAAAAAAAGTAGGAATACACTTCAATTTACTTTGTAGGTACTTGGGGACAATAAATTTAGGTGAGGCGGAGTTACCTGGTCTAAAATCTAAAAATGGATTGACGATACGACCTAAATAAGACAACTGTATTTAGTGAACAAGAAGTATGCATTCCCATACAATATGTTCAATGAGAGCATACCACTTCCCATCAACATTTTGTAAATTGTTTAAGTGCCTTTACCACCGACATGGCAAAGACTTCAGAAATATAGCTGATATTAACGACGTCCATATCATGAAATAGACTCAACCTCAGAGTACTTAACCGAGTCAACAAGTCATCAATTTCACTTGAGCAGGTAGAAAGTAGATCAGGCCTAGGATAGCCCCCTGTCAGGCCAATAACCAGTATGTCACTACTATAACATGAGAGGTTGCAAAAATATTTATGAAGCTTCAAAATATCTAACTGATTTGAAATAATGATTTACTTCAAAGATTGAAATAAACAAAGTAAGGGGCTGTGTCAAAAACCAAAAATAGTTTTATTGATACATTTCTTTTCAACCTGTAAGAGTCGCACCTGTCTCTACAAATCAACAAAGAAAATATACACCATGGCTTTATGGACAAACCAATCATCAGGTCATAATAAACAGACCCAGAGTTCCTTCTTCTTTTTTTGGCATGTTTTCCCTTATCCTAAATATTGTGAATGATCATCTGCAAGATGAATTGTTATAATTCTGTCAAAAGGCTTAACTCCAGCCCCACAAGCAAGAATTGTATTTACAAATCTGTCAAACAAATCTTTTTTAGTGGCTAAAACAAATTAGACTCATTCCAGAGTCTGCCTCCTGTCCTGCAATTAAAGAGGGAATGTCAACAGCTACTTCACTTGGGAGATATGACAATAACAATAGTGCAACAACAATAATAATAATAATAATTTGTTTGATGTTTTATGTCACACCCTGCAATATTACAGTTATATGACAGCAGCTTGTAAAAAATTCAGTCTGGGCCAGACAAGCTGGTGATTGATGGAACAAGTATTTGTCACAAAGTGACGAAATGTCCCCCACCGCCTTATGCGATATGTGTTTTTTTTCCAAATATTTTATTCCTTTTGAATAATATTATTTTCTGTGTTAGATACCTCCATGGAACTATTTGTCTTACCATTAAAAATAATTACCCAAATTCCTGCAAATAAAATTGGCTCATGGCTGCTCATATAGAGACATGTCTGTCAAGATTTGCCTGCTGTGACCTTGAAAATGGGGTCAAGGTCACCAAAACCGACTGGTGTCTGCGGTATATACACCATAGTTCCAAATATGAAGACAATCCAGTGTTTAGTTCTTGAGATATCGCTGCAACAAACAGGTGGGACGTACGGCCGGTCGTAAATACTATGTAAAGACAATGAGCAATGATCCACCCCACCAGGGTACAATGACAAGCTCTCAACCCAGTCACCGAACCTGACCACCCGATCCATTAAGTCGCATCATGAGAAGCATAGGTTGCTGGGGGCACGCTTACCCAGAATCCCCATAAGGCCATAATCATGAAGCAATGATAGAAATCAGTGTATCACAGCTTACCATTTACCATTTGCACAATGATAATCACCATAAACAATTAAAAAATTGTAATTGAAAAGTCTTTTACAAAGAAGCATCCTAATAAATTTATCTTCTGATAACCCACCCCCGAATCACTATGTACAACTAACATCAGCCTGGAGATGTCAGCAGTTAGCAAATGGCGCCTACAACGACCAGGTCAAAGGTGAGGGTTTCAAGCGGCAACAGAGGAGGTATTGACTTTCAGGAAGTTCTTGAATCTCTGTCTGCCAGGCTGGAAGGAAGGGAAGCGATCAGCCAGCCATCTTCATTATCTGATCAAAAACATCACTGGACAGTGCCTGATGAATGGCAGCAAATGTTTGAAGACTATCAGACTATTTCATCCATGCTGATTGCATGGATTAGATCTGTTGCTATTTCTCGAATATCTGCCTCGGTCCTTTTCGTCTCTCGTAACAAAACTGAACCGAAAATCAGACTGATATACATGATATATCGATGGTATCTATGTGTAAACCTCAAAATGTACATGGTCGGCAAATCATTTATGTATATATGAAACTAATCCATTTTTGGGTAGGGGTAGTCTGTCTTACAGATACAAATATATGAAATACAGCCCATGCATGTCTATAATGTTTATCAAGTCTAGATTACTGCAGTATCCGAAAATGAAGAGAGTCTCTGGGCTCCTTTTTATTATATTTTTATTAAGATAATTGAACAACTGTTTTTTTCTGTACGATATGTTCATTTCAGAGACTAGATGTTAGTCAAGGGTGGTAGGTAGGGGTTGAGATGCCCCATCCTGCCTCTGTCCAAATACAGAGCAGGATTTCGTCGAGGATCTGACAAGAAGCTTCAACCCTTGGGATCATCACAAAAACAGATATGTTATAGATGTGTATAAGTCATCTTCAAACAAGGCTATGGTGACTGAGCCATCAGGGGTGTCAGGTTACCATGGAGATGGGAAGCTGGGAGAAGAAGGGTAACAGGAGACAATGGAATTCATAGACCAGGTTAGAGGTTGCAGGCATGGCAGAATGGTAAGCTAACATATGGCACCATAGCACTGGGCCGAATGTCAAAACAAAAAACACTTTGGAAGAGTTCTGATAGTAATACATAAAGTGGACTTCAGTAATGGAGAAAATGTAATTATGGATTAAGATAAACAATAATGAACACACTTTCTCTACACAGATCTTTTAATGCAGTATTTTCAGTAATGTCAAAAATTGAAGTAACAATTCAGTAACATGTTTTAAACACATTACTTAACTAGCTTTATGGCACAGAAACTATCATAAGTTGGATTTGCAAAATCAAACACTAAGTAGAGTCTATCCATTATCATGGTGCTAGTCTGCCATACAGATCCTGGCACAATTAAATTTAATACAGCCCATGCAAGTCTTTATATTTGGCAAGTCTAGATTACTGCAGTGTCACAAAAATGAAGAGTGTCTCTTAGCTCCTTTTTATATTTCATAATATCACCTGATGAAGGAGTAAGCATATACTCCAAAAAGTTGTGTTCCTCATAATAAAGAAGTTGACATCCATAAACTCTCTTCCTTAACCTATACACAGCATAAAAGCATTTATGAATAAAAGCATATGTAATCATAATCATATAAATCAGTAAACTCCTAAACCTGTTTCAATAAGACATACAGCATCTTAATTTGACATTTGTTACCAATTACCAGCTTAATTGTTTGCGATCGATGTGTGTCATGTCGAACTGACACAGACCACCATTGAAAAGTTAAGGGTAACAGAACCCTCCTTGATACTGTCAAATCATTCCCTCTATTGCCTATTTTAGGTCATTAAAAGGTTCAGTAAACACACTGAACATGTAACGGAACACTGCAATCTGAGGTTGTAATACTAATGTTGAACTGACATGGTGTCTTATATTATAGACTAGTTAATCTTATCTTCCAGGGATTTTCCACCTCACTACACACTATTACATATGAAATTAATAGGATATGAGCAATCCATATCACCTGTCACATGCATTCATACCATACATGTATTCGGTATGCTTCTTGTGATTGGGAAGAAATTAATTCCAACCAAAGCTAAAACAGGGTCACCGTAACATTTTATACCTTTCAACTTGAATATTAAATCTACCAGCATATGCTGCAGACAAAAAACTTTCATGTGTAAACAAGACAATTCATAAATATTCATGAACATATGAAACATTTCCTCAAGAATGTTTGGTGACTATTTGTTGAAATCATTATTTAATCTTCCAAAACAAACACCTGCAAGCATTATGGAATATGATATTCAGTGAACAATAAAATATAAATATAGCTAAAGCTATTTTTATAAAGGACATGCTGGTGAAATAGCTGGATATTACTGACTGTGACATGCACTCACTCATGTCATCAAACCAAATTAATAGGGTGAGTGAGTGAGTGAGTGAGTGAGTGAGTGAGTGAGTGAGTGAGTGAGTGAGTGAGTGAGTGAGTGAGTGAGTTGGTTTTAATGCCACTTCAGTATTATAGTTATGTCACAGCATGTCCGCATGTCGCAGGTGCACAGTGTATTGCTGCGCCTTAGATAATTTTATTTCCTTAGTATTTTGGTTAACTTGTAACTTACATGTTAATGACACTGAGTTATAAAAGACTACAGGACCAATATTGCCATTGGGGGCAGCAGTAATCCTGCAAGGATTTATGGTGATATTTATCGCCGATATTCGGCGTCAAATATCTGTAGCAATTGTCCGTGAAAATTCCCAAACTGAAATTAAACATTTAGCATTATTGTATTGAATATAGTGCTAAAATGTATCAATTGTTAACATACCTCTGAAATAGGAAGACAAGAACTTATTTTTTTGTTTTTGCAATTTTGAACAAAGTAACTATGTTTCCCAATTTGCAACTTCCTTGGATCCCAAGGAAATCCGTGTTATGAAAATACCATGTTCAGGGACATTATGGTGTAATCATGTTATCTAACAAGACAACTACTGATACTCCATGTTGTTCAGATAGCTGCAAAGCGTGCAGCAGTGTATTGTAAGGGACGTACTCCACATGTCCATTAAACATGTTAAACTGACACTGCAGACATGAGAAAGACAAAGACTGCTTTGTCAAACTCAACAAAAACAAAATTTCCATCATAAGGAAAATGGCAACAGGATATTAAACTATTAACACTATCAACGCCTCATGAGCCGATGAAATGTGCACCACTTATCAAACAAACAAGATGAGAAGATTCATATGGTAAATGAGTTTTGCAATAATTAGTTTTTTGTGGCACTATGACGTTCACATGAAGTAATTTATTACACTAAATTTGTTAAAATGTCGTTTTTTAATAATTTTGCTGATTTGTTAATATTGCTATCTATTATAATAAAGACTGGTTTGAGGCTATTATTTAAGTAAAAGGAGATATTCCACAGTTATAATAGAGGATTAGTAAGCAGTCACATTGCAATTGGGTAAATAGGGTATCCAAAGCAATATTAATTTATCAACATGAAAAACTAGTCTCAAACGATAAAAATCAAACTTTTTTGTCATCAGTGATTATAACTTCAATGTTCTTAAAATCCAACAAAAACTGACTTGAGTGAAACTTAAAATTTCCTGCTACTGAAATAACTACTTCACTCAGATAACAGCTAAAACCAATTTAATGTACTATACTACACAGTAGAAAGTCTTACAGAAGCATTGCTGACATAGCTAACAAAAAGCATACTGTATCCATTAACAAATACAGCATTAAAATATTGGAATGTAAATTTGTATTTTCATAGAATTTATCTATTTCATGCATCCCTGACCACACAGCATTGACAGTAAATTAATTGCGACACACTTTCGTCTGAATTTGTATCACAAACACCATTGCCATCCATTAATCAGGGCAATTAGGTCTATTGTGCCATCAATTAACAACTAAATAACAAAGAAAACATATTAGCAAGTAGATTGGGTGTGAGTGGTGTGTGAGCAGGACACAATGATATAAATCAGATCTCAGTATGATTTAATTGGCTATCAATGACCTGTCATTCTGTTATATACAGAAAGTAGCTGTAAGCTATTTCACTAAATCATAATACCTTGCTAGGCACACTTCAGGTGCATGGTGATGCAACAAGTGGCAATAGGCTCAATCCTGTTATGTCACCTTGTAGGTAGTCATAAATAGTTATCCTCACCTGAGTTTCCAGAATGCATCCAGGTTTATGTAAGCTATGAGTCAATTAACATATCTGTTGATATTTTTTCAGTTTTTCTGTATTGGGAATGAATGAGTCAGATTTCTTTTTAAATGACATGCTTCCACAACAAATTATTTTTGTGGTACATGTATTTGAAAAGTACACATTCATCTAGATCACATATTATGACCAGTGTAGATAATTATTGAAGCTAACTATCTCAAAACATCTCATTACATATGATGACCAATCAATCAAAAGTGACACCTGTCATTTAGTAATTTATTTAATCTCATCCACATTCTTCCCATTAGACCATGATTTCTTTTGAGTTTTTATTTAACAATGAAACAGTAATTGTTTTCACATCAAGTTTATATTGACTGGTACAAAATTCTGGAAAACGATAAGTTCAAAAATAAACTGCCACAGGTTTTATTTATAACAACCAAACTGCACAAAACCTGAATATCAAGCTCATGTGGGGGAAATACCGTCTTTCATAACACAATAGGGTTTTCACAGAGGAGTGCATGATAAAAAAGGATCCGTGAACATACTTGCACACACTTCATATTCTCAAAAGGCATGTAGCCACTCATCCATAGCTGATGATTCATGTCCACCGGTAATGTTTTTCTTTGTCACATATTGTAAAAAAATAATCACACATTTCAAATAAGAGTGAAAAATAAAGAAATCATGTGACTGAAACTATTTTTCGAACACATTAAAAAAACGATCGTGGTATGGTGAGAAACTCTCCCTTTGAGACACACCTGTGGACACACCCCTCTGATCTGTCAACTAGGCCTTCACTTGAACATTTTATCACTGAAGGGTTTGGTTATAAGACACTGACATCGCTTACAAAAATTACAGTCGAGATATCTTAGGAGAGGGAGCCTGTACTGCGCATCTGTGTTACCTAGGTAGACCTATTTAGCAGAGATGTGAATCACATGTGAGGTGCTAGTCAAACCCCCGGTCGTGTTGCACCAAGCTTTCACTGCACGCACTGGTGAAAACTTTACAATTCGTTTTTCGATCAAACTGCGAATGGGAAATTATAATAAAAATGAAACAGGACTTACCTTTGCTATTTTCAATGCCTCGTTAAATTCCCTGCCACCCTGAATTCTAAATCCCCAGGGCGAACCCCCCTTCAAAGCCACGGAGAAGGTACTCATGTTTTGACCGAAACCGCCATGAAGTAATCCGAAGTGGCTCGGCAGGGAGAACTGAGAACGGCACTTTCTGTAAAAGTATTGAGATTCAATAACATTGTATTTTCATGTGTACAAATGACAACAACCTAAAATACCACTTACATGCTATAGGCTGTATCATTCTGAAGTCAAAGATAAAATCGTATATATATTTTCGAATGACTTGATTATATCGTATTTGAGAACATCGTTTCCTTTCGAACCCCAACGGGAGAATTCATTGCTTAGAGGTAGACTGCTGAATCAAAACAAACACACGGTGCATCTTTGACCATACCTCTTTCAGTTGAAACCTGGTAGTTTCTCGCCCCAGGAAGGTAGTTTTCACTTGAAAATACAACTTTACACCCCGATCGTCATCTGTCAATCACGATCACCTACTGCAGGCGCGGCGATGAGCAAGTGCGTGAATAGTGACATATCGTTTACTTCCGGTGTCATGGCAGCGCCCACGAGCCGATGATCACACAGTTCATTATCATGAAATCGTGATATTGTCACAACTTGTGAAACATATCACTTATCATATTTTGTACATCGGTCTCCCTACAACTGAGAATCAGCTGCCGGAAAAATGGGTAAGTGCGTTTCAGAAATATCTTACAAATGAACATCTAAAGAGAAGCAACAACCCGCCTGCTGCTTTTCCATTCATAGGAAGTACACAATCAGTGTCCAGTTCTGACGTCCCCAAGTCACAATTTCCAAACTGTAATTTAGCTGATTAAGCATTCATTTTTTACCATTGCTGTGTCAGTGAACACAAGAAAATAGTTAAATCGTGTACGAGCAACCCCAAAGGGAAAAAAGCATCGTAAAGATTTATCATTAATGATTCTTAATCAGTTAATCATGAATTAATCGGATGTAACAAGTGGTATGATGTTGCTGCATTAGTATTGATTTGGGGTCTGGTGTGTGTAAATATCCCCGTTTTATCACCATATTTCAAATAGATTTGGTAGATATGCGTTATAGATTTTGCAGCACCACTATATTGTACGCTGCAAGATGTGTTAGATGTTACTTTTGTAACTTTATGACCAGCCAGGGCTAGGGTGCGTCGAAATTTTGAGGCCGATGATTAAATTAATTGTAGATACCACACTTATGATAGAGGCTATTGAATACTTTAAGATAGTTTGGTGTATCAAATTATCAAAAAAAGGTACCCAACCCTACCAGGTACCCGCTGTAGGTCTCAAGAGTTGGGTAGCAAATATCTGATTGGGAATTGTTTTACCATAGACCTGGCAAAAACTATTTAGATACATGTTTAAAACGATCTGATCATGCATAGGCGGCAAGTTATGGTTGCTTTTGCAGCATCACTGTACTCTACTAGGAAAAGATATGTTAGATTTTATGGCATCACTACACTGTACAAAGGCAAGTTATGGTTGCTTTTGCAGCATCACTATACTCTACAGTGGAAAGATATGTTAGATTTTGCGGCATCACTACACTGTACAGGAAATGAGCAGAACTGTTCAACCCAACCTTAGAATATGTAGAAAGAAAGGCATATTGCAAATGAATTGCTAATCCCTTTAGATTACACAAGTGCAAATTCAGTCTTTTTAGTCAAGGTGAACAATGTTGAATTGATTATTTGACTTCAAGTGGACTAAAATGTGCAATGCTGTTGCATATGTATAAAACCCTGTATGAATTGTACTCAATCAATACACTTCCCTCAGAATCTTAGCATTTCTTATGCTGAGCTGATCTCATTGCATTAAGCATGGCCATTATCATGTAGCCTAGACATGCTATATCAATCTGGCATGCCAATTCAGTTGAATTTATGCAATTACAGAATTAAGATCTCTATGAATAAAGTAATGAATGCATTGATCAGAATATGCAGAATGTGTGGAATGTAACTATTACTTCCATGAGACCCATAAGGATCAAGCCTTCAACTTCTGATGCAGTTTTGTTAAATGTCTGGCCAATATCCTAGAGTGGCCCATGTGTGTGTTGAATCAACAATGTTCAATGTAGAACTTGTCTGGGGTCAATAACGGTAAGCTTGTAAGTTGTATTGTGCACAAGAGCAGTAGGGTGGTCTAGTGGTTAAAGTGTTTGATCATCGTACCTGAAACATAAATGTCCCTACTTGGTTACACTATGTGAAGGTCAGTTTAATGTTTATTGCTAGAGTATTGTAAAAACTTTTATTCACTCATTATTCACAACATACCCACCCACCCACCCACTCACTCAACCACCCACTTACCCACTTAACCCCTCACTCATTCACTCACTCACTCATTCACTCACTCAACCACTCAAACACACTGATCAGTGGGTTGGGATGTTTTACTTCTCGATACAAGTACCAAACACTAATTAGTTAATGAAAATTAGTACTGAAAGCATAAATGCATCCATGCACCATACTTGACACTGCCAACTGTAAATCGGCAGTGTGCCAAGTATTTGGCCATGCTGTCTAAGATGGCTTACACTCCACAGATAAGAGCACATGCAAGTATCGTGATACGTATCGGATCATAAGCAAGTTATCATGATACGTATCAGATCTCATAGTTGGTGTATCATCCCAGCCCTACCACACTCACTCACTCACTCACTCACTCACTCACTCACTCACTCACTCACTCACTCACTCACTCACTCACTCACTCACTCACTCACTCTGTCACTCACTCACTCACTCGACCCGTGTAGATTCCGGGGTAGAATAGATCTTCAGCAACCCATACTTGCCCTAAAAGGCAACTTTGCTTGTCGTAAAAGGCGACTAACGGGATCGGGCGGTCAGACTCGCTGACTTGGTTGATACAGGTCATCGTTCCCAACTGTGTGGATCGATGCTCATGATGTCAATCACTGGATTGTCTGGTCCAGACTCGATTTTTTTACAGACCGCCATCATATAGCTGGAATATTGCTAAGTGCGGCATTAAACAAGCAAACAAAAAACACTCACTCACTCACTCACTCACTCACTCACTCACTCACTCACTCACTCACTCACTCATATAATTTATAACACTAGGATTATGACAAGGACTCCCAAACTTTCTTTGTTTATTTATTGCACACAATGAGCCCAATGCCCCATTCCACGAAGCGATCTTAGAGCTAAAATGATCGTAACTCCCATCATTTAATTCAGGCTTACAATGATTTATTGTATCCACACTGTACTGTAATAATGATGCAAATGTGAAGGACCAGTTGTTCAGACTGTTTCCAGTTACTCCTGAAATATAATGCATAAGAACTTCAGATTTACTTATACTTTCTAGAAGGAAAGATGAAACTTGATGATGTTGTTGATGCAAACAGCCATCACTGAATGGCAATATGATCACTTCATGTTCCATGTCATGATAGCTTTCATCAGGAGACTGTTTTGGGCCACATTTAGTATGGAGATTGATGTATACTGACAGTGAAACTGGCAAGTCATGAATGCTTCATTTTCCTCTCCAAATCCCTGATTGCAGTGAAGTGAATGTTATTACACAGCTACACCTCCTCCAGGGTAAGCTTGATTTATGTGAAAGGGCTTTTCAGGTCACCCCTCCCTCAATATTATAATTTGGTTCCATGTAGCTAATATGTACAACATCCCCTTTCTGAAATAAGAATTTATCCTGATCATGCCTTCATTATTCACTGAATAAACAATAGGCAGTTGTGGGTGATAGGAATAGATCTTCAGCTACATCAGCCATCGCATTTTTAAAAAGAGTTGTCTGAGGATGAGTGTTTGTTACAGCCAGTTGTCTGAGGATGGATGTCTGTTACAGCCAATTGTCTGAGGATGAGTGTTTGTTACAGCCAGTTGTCTGAGGATGGGTGCCTGTTACAACAAGTTGTCTGAGGATGAGTGTTTGTTACAGCCAGTTGTCTGAGCATGGGTGCCCGTTACAGCCAATTGTCTGAGGATGAGTGTTTGTTACAGCCAGTTGTCTGGGGATGGATGTCGCTTACAGCCAGTTGTCTGAGGATGGGTGCCTGTTACAGCCAGTTGTCTGAGGATTGGTGCCTGTTACAGCCAGTTGTCTGAGGATGGGTGCCTGTTACAGTTGGTTGTCTGAGGATGGGTGTTTGTTACAGCAAGTTGTCTGAGGATGAGTGTTTGTTACAGCAAGTTGTCTGAGGATGAGTGTTTGTTACAGTTGGTTGTCTGAGGATGGGTGCCTGTTACAGCAAGTTGTCTGAGAATGAGTGTTTGTTACAGTTGGTTGTCTGAGGATGGGTGTTTGTTACAGTTGGTTGTCTGAAAATGAGTGTCTAGTACAACCAGTTGTCTGAAGATGGGAGCCTGTTACAGCCATTTGTCTGAGGATGGGTTTCTGGTGCAGTCAGTTGACTGAGTATGGGTGCATGTTACAGCCAGTTGTCTGGGGATGAATGTCTGTTACAGCCAGTTGTCTGAGGATTGGTGCCTGTTACAGCCAATTGTCTGAGGATGAGTGTTTGTTACAGCCAGTTGTCTGGGGATGAATGTCTGTTACAACCAGTTGTCTGAGGATGGGTGTCTGTTACAGCCAATTTTCTGAGGATGGGTGCCTGTTACAGTCAATTGTCTGAGGATGGGTGCCTGTTACAGCCAATTGTCTGAAGATGAGTGTTTGTTACAGCCAGTTGTCTGGGGATGGATGTCTGTTACAACCAGTTGTCTGAGGGTGGGTGTCTGTTACAGCCAATTGTCTGAGGATGGGTGCCTGTTACAGCCAATTGTCTGAGGATGGGTGCATTGTTTTGACCATGTACCTGGCAAAAAGACATCATAAATTACATCATAGGATATTGTGATGTGTTCGTAAACTTGTGGTATTGAATTCTCATTGCAGGCCATACTTTTGCCCTTTCATATTTGATTAGCAATGCTGATAGCAGCATTTGTTAAATGGCTGTCTTTGTTGTTTTCTTAAATGTTGACTATATTCTCAGGTGAGCTACAGTGCCATTTCACAATTTTTTCTAACAGTTTTAATTTTTCAGCTCATAAGTGAATGCCAGTGAACATTTGATATGTTTTTTTTGTGGTCACTTTATATCTTTTTTAGTGTACAAGCACACGCTTTGGGTATTGACACATTTCAAAGAGAAAATTGAAATGATAAGAATTTGTCATATTTGATATGTTGTTTAGATATGAATAGCTCTAAGTGAGGTGAGGTGAAATGGGGTTTAACGTCATGTCCAAGATTATTGTACTTATTTAGCGACGTGCAATAATTTGTGTGTGTGGCTGCTTGTACTAGTCCAGACTGATGCCGTATCATAGTGCTAGCCCACTGAGATACCATGTCGCAGTTTAACATGAATACCCCACTCAGACACAGTATACTGACTCCGAGCTGACCAGTCCTTGTTTTAGCCCCTTAATGCCGAGCGCCAGACAGGGTAACAATAAGTACCATCTTTTAACGTCTTTTGGTATGACATGGCCGGGGATGGAACCCAGGACCTTCCGCTCTCCGGGCAGACGCTCTACCACTAGACCACGGAGGCGGTCCGAATAGTTCTAAGTATTAGTCAACATCATCATACTTAACTTTTGATAGTAAGGTCACAAATACCCCAAGCTATTTCAAATCCAACTCCAACTTCTCAAACAGAGCTGTCTGAATGATTCTTCATATGATTTGTGTGTTTCCCTTCAGACGAAGTCCTGCCCCTGATTGAACAACTGAAGATTACTGAGGACCTGAAAGCCAGAGAGGAGTATCTGGATAAACTTACAGACCTCATATCTGAGAGTGGTAAGAAAGGATATCAAACTTCAACTCAGTGTTGTAGCCAAGTTGTAGCCCAGTTTAAAGTCAGTAATATATGCACACACGCGCCCATGCTCACATACACATGCTAACGTACATGTGCTCACACACACACACACACACACGCACACATGCTCACACACACATGCTCACACACACATGCTCACGTACACATGCTCACACACACACACACACGCACACACGCTCACACACACATTCTCACACACACACGCTCACACACACACACACATGCCCACACACACACACGCTCACACACACACATGCTCATGCTCACACACACATGTCCACACACATGCCCACACACACATGCCCACACACACACACGCACACACACATGCACACACACACACACACGCTCACACACACACACACACATGCCCACACACACACATGCTCACACATATGCTCATGCTCACACATATGCTCATGCTCACACACACACACACACACAAACACAAACACACACACACACACACACACACACACACACTGAACCAGTCAGACTTGTGATGACAGCATGAGAATCTACATGATCTACAATGGTGGTACGATAATGCGTCCAGGCACACATTGTATCCACCCTATCTTCAGCCATTAGTCCTGTTGGATGTAGGGAACTATTCTGTCCCAGAATTCCCTTGGATGATGCAAGGGCAGAAGAGGCCTACAAAACCACATGCTTGTTTCCGTAAGAAGGCCCTGCCTATTCATGGCAGAAAATGTGTTTTTCAGAGAGGCATTTCAACTTAGTTTTAAAAAAAGGTTTCTTTTGCCATCAAATATGTTTTTTCATCAAATTTAAAACAAAATTCAAGGCAGGTATTTATTTGTATCTGTTGATCCAGTGTTTTTTAATCTGTGCTTCAACATTGGCATTATTCAAGCATCGATGGTGCCAATGTCCCCGCTGTATTTCGCAGCTATAACATCAAAACTCTTGCAATCAAGTTTTTGTTAATTCTGCAAACAAATTTGAATAATTCTGCACAGAATTCTGCAAATGTTAATGCTTAGTTGTCATGAACTACATAGTTTTTCACCTGTTTGACTTTTTGGGATAACTTATCCACAGCTAGAACTTCTGAAGAGCTTGCTTATTGAAGTGAATCTGGAGATCACTGGCGTGAACATACAGACATGCAGTAATACAAAAGTCAACTTCACTTCAAAACAAAATAGATATCCGTTAACATGTTTAAAACCAGCTTTGGAATCACATGTAAAAATTCTGCAATGTAATTGATGAGTTCTGAGGCAGATAAATGCAAAATTCTGCAATAGTTCTGCACAAAATGTGATTTCTGCAAGAAAAGTACCAAGTGGGCATTTCTGCAAAATATTCCGCAACCGCGGAATCACGGAATACAGTGGGGACTGGTACAACTGGGGTCTGTCTCCAGCTTGCCATAATAGTCACCCTTATTGGAATTGCTATATAGTTTATAGTTTATGACCTGGTGGATTACTACTTTTTTGGTTTGTTCAACAAAGTGAGATTTCTTTTCCTCATCATTAGAAGTACAGTACTCATTAGATATTGTGTATGATTAATAACATTAAATTTATGAATATCTTGAGAAATCAGCCAATGTAGAACCCTCATCAAAATTTCACATCCAGGCATAATAGGCTAGTCTGTCTCACAGTCCCTGAACCATGTCATTTCCCCTTCTTCCCAGCTCTAACTATAATGCTGTATCCCTAAGGGACCAACTATTCAGCCAAAGTTACGCAACTAAATATTTTCTTATTTATGACCATGAGTGTGAATTATTGTTAAAAGAAAAACACCTTGCAACAATGTTACTTTTGTGGCAGGCAATAATTTTTTTGGGATCGGTCCGAAGCATACCGTATTCGACGTAATAAACGCGCAGGGCGCTCTTAAAATTAGAAAAGGGGGCTCTTTTTAAAATTTTGGTGAAATAAACGCAGAGTTAAAAGATCATAAATTTTGTGGTTTATGCTGACAGCCTGAATGATACAAAAGAAAAGTCTGTGCGTATTATACACGACTAACATACTTTTCCATAATTGAATTGCCCGTAATTGAGGGTGCATATAACACACGAGTGTGTATTATACACAAATAAATAAGTCTAGTGTACATTGATCAATAGGAAGGGGTGCCAATTGGGATTGTTCACCAGCCAATATATTAGCAAATATCGCTGTGGGCGCTTATTAGAGTGGGGCACTTATTACGTCGAATATGGTAATTATTTTTTCAAGAACTTTCGGGAACCATATTTATTTTTGATACAATCTTAGCACCCCTACCCAGAATGTCAAATGGTCGGTCCCTAAATGAAGCATGTCTAGATTTTCCACAGGCTCTGAATCTTCCATCTCATCAGGGCTCCTTTTCAATTTAAATGTCGCTGCTTGTTTCTGTCAAGATTATATATTTTCAGAGACTAAGCGTTTAATAATGGGCCTGTGTTAATTGTTAACAGTAACACTATGTGCTATCACTTGATAGGAGCATGACCAAAAGAGCATAACAGTGTTCAAAATGAAGTGGTGTCCTGGGGTCCTTTGCTCCCATAATATTTGAATCTAGGGAACTTTCAACGTTAGGGTTAAGAACCCCAAGACTTTCATGCTTTTTTTTAAGCTGTTGACGTTCTACATGCTTTTTGCCCTTCTAATGAAGATTATTCCGCACGACATAAACTGAACTTTCCCCACCCGTCTATGGTTGTATTATTTATTGTCGTCTGCTCTCAAAAATCAATTCCTCGCTGGATGTTTTGTACCGGCCAATAACTGAGTCTGTCAGCAATGCACTCACAGAGCTGAACGTATGTGCACATTTACATGCCAAATGAAGGACAGTGCTCTCAGAAACTGGATGGTTATTGTTAGTTATAGGAGTCACTGGGACCTATAAACACGATACCATTGATGCAGAAGACAGTAGATTGATGATAACTTTATCTTACAGTTCTGGAGACCACTGGAGGATAAGGCTGTACTTGGCAGTATATTTTCCTGAATTCTTCCTTCTTTTGTGACTGCAGAACAAAGTACAGCAAAGAATGTGATAGTTGTTGAACTAGGGAACATAGTGGTATTTTATTGATATTGCATTGAGATGGTGCCAGCATTACAGAACCCATACAATAATCCAATAATCCAATCCACAGACTCAGCACAATAATCCAAGATACAAACTACTTGTAGCTACAATTATCCAACCTGCACACTGTTAAAATATCCATACCATAGACTGGCTACAATAATCTGAGCTACATACACGCTACAATAATCTGAGCTACATACACGCTACAATAATCTGAGCTACATACATGCTACAATAATCTGAGCTACATACATGCGACTAATCTGAGCTACATACATGCTACAATAATCTGATCTACATACATGCTACAATAAACTGAGCTACGTACACGCGACAGTAATCTGAGCTACATATACGCTACAGTAATCTGAGCTACATACATGCTACAATAATCTGAGCTACATACATGCTACAATAATCTGATCTACATACATGCTACAATAAACTGAGCTACGTACACGCGACAGTAATCTGAGCTACATATACGCTACAGTAATTTGAGCTACATACATGCTACAATAATCCGAGCTACATACACGCTACAATAATCTGAGCTACATACATGCTACAATATTCTAAGCCACAGACTAGCTACAATAATCGAAGCCACATAAAGCTGCAATTATATACAGGCTACAGATTAGCTACAACAATCTAAACCACAGACCAGCTGCATTAATCCAAACTACATACAAATTACAAGATACAATAACCCAAGCCACAGACAAGCTACGAAGTACAATATTAAAACACATCTGTGACGTCATTCTATTGTTTGAAGTTAAACACTCCATGATTTTTAAGAAATGGACAGTTGTTTGTCAGTTGTTCATTATCTTGAACCAACATTTCAATGAATTTACACTTGGAATAGACAGAAATATTTTGTTCATATTTTGACACTTAAATGATTTCAAATTTGGTCGGAACCCACATTGTTTGATTTAAGGACGGCCAACTGTTTACCTCAGCTACAGTGGTGTGAAATTAACTATATTTAATATTTTTAAATATTTGCATAATCCTTAAAAGCTAAAATATAATAGATCTATGTATATAGTGTTGTGTTACAGCAGGGTACATACAACAATGTTCATTTTTAAAGATATTCCCCATCAGCATCTCTCTCCTGCTTCAAAAAACCCATAAGTTTCATTATAGCGCACAGAGCACTTATGCACAGTGGATGCTCACTATGCAAATGCATAAATTATTATTGTTGTTGTTGTTGTTGTTGTTGTTGTTGTTGTTATTATTAACAATGTGCAAGCGATTGATAAATACTAGTTTAGGACCTCACGAAATTTTGAAGAGCCATGTACCATGCATTGTAAATATCAGCTCGTGATGGAGCTTGGTGCACATGCACCAGCAACAGAGAACGTATTCCTCGTGCATCACGCAAGGGCGACTCACGCAACATAATACAGACTACAAAGAGTTCTGGTTTATTTTTCAAATATTTTCCACAAGGGAATGTTTTGTCAAAGTGTAAGAGTAGGGATGTGTTTTTATCGGGGAATATCCTCGTAACTCTCCATTCCTTAAAAACAATGGGCTTCTGCTCCATTATTTTTAAGGAATGGAGAGTTACTCGGACATTCCCCTCTACATCTTTTAATAGAACTATAGTGAGTGAGTGAGTGAGTTGGGTTTAACGCCGCTTTTATCAGTATTCCAGTCATATCACGGCGTGTCAGCTTAATGTGGGAGGAAAGCCCGAAGAGATGCAGGTCTTAGACGTTTACCCCTTCGGTGAAACCCACGAGCACGGGTATGGTGCTGACAAACCTAGAAACATAATCTGGGCAAACTGGGATTCGTACCCACAATCATAGGTTTCTGGCGTGTCCAAAGGACGCAACTCTGCACAGCGAATCGCAGCGCCTTAGACGACTGGGCCACCCGTGCCCCCTTCATAGAACTATAGTTCAAGTGCCAGTTCACAGCCTAAGTACACCTGGTGCAGGTGATCTAGGTTCATCTCATCTCTCAGATCAATATGTTCTATTAAATGATAATAGCTGGTATTGCTTGGGATAAAAGGTAGCTTTTTTTGTTTCCTATTAATATGGTCCAATAGCCTTGATAGTGAAACTGGTTCAGCAAATATGTTTTCCTGCATAATTTTGATGAGGTTTAGAAGTACATATGAGAATTACCCTTTCATCCTAACACTAATTTAGATATATTCATCAGAAGGGGACTAGATTTATTTCCCATCAGATCCCAATCTCATGGCTCCCAAGTATTTGAGATACAGCCTTGATACCTTCATGACAAGACAGATCCCTTGATAAGGCAGTATGTGCTGTGATGGTGAGTTCTCCAGTCAGGTCAGTTAAGCAGGTTGGTTGCAGAGAGTCCTTGGATGGGTGACGGTGTGGCAGCTTGGCTCCTAAGACTTCTAGGGCTTCAGGGGGCGGTCGGGCAGCCTAGTGGTTAAAGCGTTCGCTCGTCACGCCAAAGACCCGGGTTCGATTCCCGACATGGATACAATGTGTTATCCCATTTCTGGTGTCCCCCGCCGTGATATTGCTGGAATATTGCAAAAAGTGGCGTAAAACCTCACTCACTCACTCATTTTAGGGCTTCAGACCTGCCCCACACTAAAGCACATGTAGCACATGTGGTGTCTCCCTAGGCAAGTGTCGTTGTTCCAAATATGCCTCAGGTCACCCATCACTGAATGGGTACCTGGTAGGATGAGGTGATAATGGGACTGTTAACCTTCTAGTGCCTTACAGGCAGCTTGGGTTGTAACTTGTATACTCCCCACGGAGCTGAGAATCACAAATTGAGTGCACAATGTGTTATGCGCTTTACAATTGGATTATTGTTGTTTTGTTGTTGTTGTTGTTGTTGTTGTTAAGTGGCATTCCATGAGGCATTAAACAAACAAAAGAAATTTGGCATGAACATCAAAGGTTCTTTATAAACTTAAAGGGGCACTGATCTAACGCAATTCCCCGGACTGGTTGTTGCCTTTGTTATTGTTTTTTCCCCCGTGAGTACCCGGATGATACGCAACGCAACTGAGCGTGACCAGAGACTGGGCTACCGTCTGCAAGGACAGCTAAATAAACTTGGAGGCTGGAGGCAATATTTGTTTTACGCATTTTTGCATAAACACTGATTGGTTAACTGTGATCTATACAGATTTCGACAAAGGGCGCATGTTAATTAATTTCTTCAGCCTAAACAAGCAGACAAAAAGAACAGCGGAGCTCATCGGATGTCGTCATTTGGAAATACCCCAGATGGTTATAGTTTTATACTAAAAAAAGTATCCATGCAGTGAAAGCATTTTCGGATTTCGGCTTGCGTCGATAATACGATTACTATTCCCTTGTTGACATCCACGTTTTCTCGTATAACCCTTCACTTGTGTATTTGTCGTCATTCACTTGATGCTCAGTTAATGAATTTATTACAGGTACAATTAGTGGTAACACCACTTAGATTACCTGACAAAGGTTCCCATTTGGCATTTATTGTGTCTGGGGTAATTATTCAATCTAAATCCAGGTTTGAAGTGAGGTGAAATGTGTGTTATGTAATATGCACGTGGCAGCCCAGCAAGAGATGAATGATCAGTTGATTTATTTTTTTGTAAATCAACGGAACATTCCTAGTCATCAAAGGATTAACAGAAAATACGTTGATTGATTAATCACTGTTATCTTGCACAGTGGATATGTCAAGAGTGAGTGTTTACATGTCTAGGTTTACTAAAACAAAGGGAATACACTCATACCATGGCGTGAAGTGCCGATGTAAAAACAACATACTTTGTTCAAAGGGTTAACTTATAATACGTTGATTGATTGATCATTGTTATCTATCACTCAATGGATTTTTTAGGAACCGTGAACGTTATGAAAATAGTTGTCACGTAGGCTTTCTCAGCCGACCATTGAGACTTGACACCTATGTAAAACACCTGAAACAATCCAAGTGATCAGTTGAGAAACGAACACGGGTTATAATATCCCGAAACGACATATATCTTTTAAAATATTTGATTGTTACTGAGACACGTGACATCGAATAAGTTTCTTTGTACATCTGCAGACGAGTGGCACGTGACATCGTGACATCGAATAAGTTTCTTTGTACATCTGCAGACGAGTGGGATATTGTTCCTTTGTGTGGTTATTCACGGATACATTCCTCGAACAAGGACGCTGCCTAAAATTTATACACATAAATTTGGTAGGTTGTAATTATGATATTTGCATTTTGTTTTCCTTCATTTGAACCGATTCGTTCTTGTTTCTCTACGTCTTGGTTGGGAAATTCTTCAATGCGCGATAGACGTTGTTTTCACAGGTCTTTTCCTTTGTAAGCGTGTATATATTACCGCCAATTTGTAAAATGTGATTCTCTCAGGCAATTTATAAAATGTGTAAATATTTCAGTCATTTTGACTAAAAAATCTGTCCAGATTGATTAAGACGATCAAAAGGGCCTACAAACATCACAACAGATTATTATGTAGGATTAGAAGCCAAACAACATAGAAATGTACTTTTCTCAACGTAACATTTTCAGTCTCTTGGTGATGACATTAAACATGAAAATGTTTGGAATTTTTCGTTATCATAATAATACAGATGGAAATGTTTTTCAGTCACTTTGTAACATAACTGAATATTTAGACGTTTAATAAATTTGTTACTCATTTGACAGTAAAAAAAAATACACACTATAAAAAAAGCAATGCTCAGGTGAAATATGTACTTTGTGTTGCAAGTCAAAATAGTGCAAACAAAAATCGCAAAATTACCAAGCAAGTGACTTATCAAAACTTCGTCACCATTACCGATGCTACCCACAAAGATACCTACATTTCCTTATTATCTCGAAAACTGTATTTCATTTTGTTCATCAATGTGACCATACGCCCTTATTACTACCCATAAAAGCGACTAATGCGCTTACGAATGGCGCAGCAGAGGTCGCGAACTAGTCTAGATTTCTGCTATACATCCGGGTACTCACTGGGAAAAAACAATAACAAAGGCAACAACCAGTCCCGGGGAATTGCGTTAGATCAGTGCCCCTTTAATGTTTAAAGACACATCATTTGAACCTGGTACCAAATTTGCTTCCAAAATACTTCTTACAAAATTCGGACCATAGTTTGACCATGTCAACAGGTTCAACACTTACACTCCTCCAAATATTCTAATTTGGCAAGGCACATTTACACCAGAGGATTGTCGTAAAGCTCGAACAAAAGATTGTGCAATCCCCCTTTAATTAGTCAGTTCAATAAGAACAATGATGATCTGCTATGTTGTTTAATCAATGAAGACCTACAGATATTTTTTTCAATTGAAACAGAGTTTAGCAAGAGTTCAGGTATAAATCTTTCTTTTCATTTCTCTGACTATCAGCATGATCAGATGTTACAGTGTTTGTAAGAATGTTTGAGCAAGCCGAGGTGGGTGGTAATATGTGATACCAATGTAAACGCATGAAACTGATGAAGATGCTAACTCATGAAACTGATGAAGATGCCAACTCATGAAACTGATGAAGATGCCAACTCTGATTACTGATGAAGATGCCAACTCATGAAACTGATGAAGATGCCAACTCTGATTACTGATGCAGTGTACACCAGTAGCCAGGCAGAACTACGACAGTTGTCTTACAGTGTGCTTGTCTCTCATATAAGAGTGAGTGAGTTGGGTTTTAACGCCGCCTTTAACAATATTCCAGTTATATCGCGGTGTGTCAGCTTCATGTGGGAGGAAAGCCCGAAGTGATGCAGGTCTCAGACGATTGCCACTTCGGTGAAACCCACGAGCACGGGTATGGTGCTGACAAACCTAGAAACATCATTGGGGCGAACCGGGATTCGAACCCACAATCATAGGTTTCCGGCGTGCCCAAGGGACGCAACTCTGCACAGCGAATCACAGCGCCTTAGACAACTGGGCCACCCATGCCCCCTCTCATATTAGAGGGGCTGTGGGGTAGCCTAGTGGTTAAAGCATTGGCTCATCACGCAGAATGCCCAGGATCGATTCCGTGATTGATATTGCTGAAATATTGCTACAAGCAGCATAAAACCATACTTTTTTTTAATCATTTTCAATACAGTAAGGTTTTTGGCAAAGTCTGTGTTAAAACTGCACTCATGAATATTCCAACTATGTCACGGCAGCCCGTAAATAATCGAGTCTGAAGCAGACAATCTGTGATGATGATAATATAGGGCAATATATACAGTAAACTCAATTATAACAAACACGCTTATAACGAACTGACGGATATAACTTTTTCTGGTTGCGGACATTTGCTGTATATAACCTGTACAAATGCTTATAACACTATGGTTATAATGAACTACAATTAGTGGTCCCTTTGAGTTCATTATAACCCTAGTTTACTGTATGCTGTTCCTTTGACCCTGTCCAGCAGAAATAACATAATGTTTGTTCTCATTTTAAGCCACTTGATGGATGGCCCAAACCATTGTTAACATTGTTTCTCATATTGATTCCACTAAATTAAAAATTAAAAGTTGGCTGATATTCTATATTAAGTAAAATGCCATATCAGACTACATGGACTAAGCTTAGGATTATAAGGATAATGATTGATGTTGAAACAGTGGAAAGCTAGGCTCCAGAATGTGTTGCCATGGAGATGGTTCACTTACAGGCTATAGTTTTGTTTGTTGTTTAACACGGCACTCAGCAATATTCCAGCTATATGACGATGGTCTGTAAATAATTGAGTCTGGACCAGACAATCAAGTATTTGACATCATGAGCATCAATTCACACAATTGGGATACGATGACATGCATCAACCAAGTCAGCGAGCCTGACCACCCGATCCCGTTTGTCGCCTCTTACGACAAGCATAGTTGCCTTTTACGGCAAACATGGGTTGCTGAAGACCTATTCTACCCCGGATCTTCATGGGCCTACAGGCTATAGCCCACCCCGATCTATAACAAATAAATCAGACCACCCACGCTATGGTTTAGGGGATGGCACACATGTGACTGTCATTCTATTCAATTGGAGCTCTCGGATTGATCATTTATAGTCCTTTTATTTCTCCTCACAAAATCAATGAATTAGATAACACAAATAACGTGACCTCACTGGTTTCCAGCTTTCTCTTCAGAAATGTCAAGAAAAACACAGAGTTCAGGTAACAGGCCCTTACCTCCAGCTGTGGCATTCTCGTGTCAGGGAGTTATTTAAGACATTGCAAATTATGTTTGATAGTCGTGTTCAAAGATATCTTTACTTGAGTGAGCTTATGTCGCGGCCTGCTTGTCGTTTGTGGGTATCTGTCGTGATGATCTTCTCCTCAGAAACCACTGGCTAATGAAGCTGAAACTTCACCTACTTCTTCCCAAAAATGTTGACACCCCAAATTGCTCAAGAGGTTTGAAGCTGGTATTCAATGTGGCCACTGAGAGCAAATTTTGAAGTGAATGTCTTTATTGACATTTTTAACTGTTGAATACATTATCTGGTGAACTACAGCGCCATGGCACTCATATTTTTTTATTATTGATGGTCAATAAATATTTCAACGATCAAGATACAGGGTTTCAAGTCAGTTCATTTTCTAGGAACTTGACTGAATGTTATCCAAATTCACCTAAAGATATTTTTCAACTTTGTAGAATGTCCTATTAAAATTTGCTAAAATTTAAAAAATGTGTTTTTGTTATATGTCTCCAGCAAAATCACTGAGCATTATATAAGCTAAATGGTAAATTCATCACAGATCAACCATTCCTGATCCTGAATTTAGAGGAGGCCTGTAAGATTTGCCATGTATCTGGTACAAACTGCTTCTTCGTCTGGTTGCACACAGAGGTGACATAACTGACTTCAACTTTTGACTTTTTGTTAGATCCTCAAAATGCCTACAAAAGGTCAAAACTGAGTGTCAGTTTTGAAGAGAACGTCAGTAGGTAAACTCGCTAGCGTGTTTTCTTTGCTATGTGTGTGTAATAGAGTACTGACAATCTCAGAATATTTTGTGGTTGTTGAGTTACTTCCACAATGCCTATGTAGCAAGTTCAGGGATTTCTCCAGGTGTTCTTGGAGGCTGATTTTTGGTACTTAGTCTCCATCACATGTCAAAATTCCCAAATTTGAATGCAAAATTTCACAATTCAGATTTTCCTTATGTCGGTTACTTTGTTAATTTATTCATGATGACCTTTAATAATTAATTTGTGATGGCCTTCCACCATAAACTGACCTCAGGGTTGGTTTATCTGGGCCCGAATGCTTTTAGTTAAAAATGTGGGAGGTCTCTATGTTTCATACTACAGGAGCAAGCCTCAAGGACCCTGGACCCACCTTAATTTCAAACACTGCCTTTCTGTGATTATAAACCCCACTAGAACACCTACATTTTTATTATATAAATCATGGTATGTTTCTTCTCTGTGATGGATTTGTGAAAAACAAACATCATCAAATCTCATAATGCTTTCCGCTGTTAGCTTAGAAGTATGGTTGTATGGCAAGGAAATGTGATATTCAACATCAATTTCCTGATGTCATTATGTGGTTGTTGGTTAGAGACATGTGTTTGCCACGTGCCCGCTATACCTGTATCCACACATGTGTTGAGTATACCTGGCTTGCTTTCTCTGACCTTAAGCCTTGGTATGAACATCACTGACCCACAACTTCAGGCATGTGGGAAACTTGTAGACTAAAATCTAGTCTCTGAAATGAACATATCGTACATAAAAAACAGTTGTTTAGTTATCCTTATAAAAATATAATAAAAAGGAGCCCAGTGACTCTCTTCCCTGATACTGCAGTGATCTAGACTTGCCAAACATTATAGACTTGCATGGGCTGTATTTGATATATATTTGTATCAGGGTCTGTAAGACAGACTAGGGAAACTTGCTGCATCAGCACAATATTTTACACAGGTCTCATTCTTGAGGCAGAAACCAGTGACACGTACAACATGAGGTTTCTGATGCTTTGGGGAATAACCTGAAGACTTGATGTATGTGCCTCTTGATCAAGAAATATTAAGGATAATTATTTCGGTTATTTTGCGATGTATTGAATGTCAATATACACAGACACACTATGCGTCTATTAGTGTTTTATGTCTATATATTATGATGGCATTGATGTGTTGCCGTGGAGTCATGGACAGTTGTGAGGCATCAATAATTCTATTAATTCCTCCACCCCGACTGTACACAGGCCTCTGAAGCAGGACAGTGATATTACTGAACACTGAACTCATATATATAAATAGACGAGGTACGTCAATTGCCATCTTGGCTCAAGCTGCTGTATCGTTTTAATTGAATGAAAATTTATGCATGTCATGTTCACAATACCTCCCCACCTCCCACCACTCCATGCCACAAACCGGCATGTTTCGCAATTTATTACCTATATCTGGTCATTTTATTGAAATATTGGCTCAATCATGGCTGTTGGTCACATAAGTAAACAAAATGTCCGCGCTCAGTTGGCATCAAGTGCTCTGATCGGTAAATATCACCATGTGTGTTTGTTAGAGCGTGAACCAATCAGAGCTCTCTACGCAATTGAGCGTGGAGATTTTGTTGCTACCATTGAAAAGAAGGACTGACTAACTGACAAATATGAACATGGTAGAGAATTATATATATATATGGTAGGTGAAAATTAAACAGCAACAACAATTTGCATACATGAAAGAGATTAACATGAGTGGGTTAAGTAGTAACACCAGGATACGTTTGTAACCATTCATGATGAGGAAGCCATTTAAACAATGAAATAAACACTTCCCCAGTGTTCCACAACTCCAGGAGATCTAGACAAAATTCTAACCATGGTGACAGATCCAGATAATATTCCAAGTTATTTTAGTTAATAAGAAAATCTCTTTTAGTGTTGAATAAATCAATACAAGTCGATAAAAAGTTTAAAACTCTGAGGCTTGCCACAAAATGTTAGTCCAGCTTTTTCAGTTTGTAAACAATTATAACCAATGTCTTGTGTGAAGTGAGTGAGTGAGAGTTTAAATTTAACGTCACATCAGCATTTTTTCGGCCATATAGCGACTCTTGAGTGTTAAAGGTACAGCTAACCAGCTTCAGTAGCAGAGAGAATAGTGATGTCATTGTCACTGATGACATCACAATGGTCTGCAAAGCATTGTGCTGCAATTTCATTTTAATTATATTGCCCCACAGACAGCATTTGATCTCATCCAAGCAATATGTCTATGGAAGAAGGAGTGGTCGGGTAGCTTAGTGGTTAAAGCACTCGCTCGTCACGCCGAAGGCCCGGGTTCAATTCCCCATGAGGTACAATGTGTAGAGCCCATTTCTGGTGTCCCCCACTATGATATTGCTGGAATATTTCTAAAAGTGGCATAAAACCATACTCACTCACTCACTCTATGGAAGCCAGTTTGGGATGAAGACATGATCAACAAAGTGTTTACTTCTGGAAGAACCTTGAATATATTCAGAGCATCCTTATTTCGGGAACCTCATATTATAGACCATCTTGACGGAAAGGTCTCTTCTTAGATGCAACAAACACCACAAAGTTGATGCATGTATCTGGAAATTTGTTAATGCAGGTGATTTTGGAAGGAAAAATCCTGTATGGATTAACAAGGTTTCAGTGTATACAAACATGCAATATGGGACATGATGTCAGTGTTACTTGTGTCAAAGTTAAAACATACATTTTCCACACTATCTTCTATAAATCAGGACTATGATTTTAATTTGAACTGTTCATATCAACAAACATCTAACTCTCGACAAGTGTTGTAATCAAAGAACAAACATGAAAGAAATGGTTAAAAACAACTTTAATTCTCTACATGATCTCCAAACATGAGAGCATTGAGCTGAATCCCCTTCTCAGGCCATTCGACAGCTAAATGTAGCTCTTCCAAAACCCATCAGCTCTGCTTGCAGTGCGTGCAGTACTTGGTTCAGGTAGATGGAATTCCACACCACAGATCTGTCAAACCAGCAGCAGATCTGGAATTAGTTGAGCCAGAAAGAAAATTAGGAGCTTATCAGTAATGAAGAGAGAATTGTTGGTACCGGACCTCCTGGTGGTTGGTGGTGTGTGATGCTTCTATGTTATCAGTGTGGATGGGGGGCAGTGAAGAAGCTCATGCAACTGCTGGAGTTCATTGGATATACTTGAAGCCCTTTAGTGCCTGTCATGCTCATGTTACCATGACAGCCTCTGAAATAGTGATACATTATTTGTATTCTGTTTTGTATGTCAATGTTTTAATTAGTCATGTTCATGATTTGTACCCTGCCCCCTGTGGGTGTTTTGTACGATAAATATTCTTCTTCTTCTTCTTCTTCTTCTTCTTCTTCTTCTTCTTCTTCTTCTTCTTCTATACTTAAATTGCAGTTCTTGTTGTACGGGTATTATATATACCGGGAAAATACCCGTAAAGATCCAGGGTAGAATTGGTCTTCAGCAACCCATGCTATAGCATTTGGCGGGGATGTGTATGGAGAACATGTCATGTTTGTGTGTATATAGCTGTCATCTGGTAGCAATGATGGACAGGTTGGTAGGTCTCAGCTTGTGTGTTACAGGTTGTCTGTCAGGGAGGAGGCCTGGGTGCATTAGTTCTGTTGTGACATGTTTTCTTCTTCTTGCGTTGTTTCATCTCATCAACCCATGCTTGCCGTAAAAGGCGACTATGCTTGTCGTAAGAGGCGACTAACGGGATCGATTGGTCAGGCTCGCTGACTTGGTTGATGCATGTCGTCGTATCCCAAATGTGTGGATCGATGCTCATGATGTCAATCACTGGATTGTCTGGTCCAGACTCGATTATTTACAGACCATCGTCATTTTGCTGTGTGTGGCGTTAAACAACAAACAAATATAGGGAAAAGTTGAAAAACTGGAAAAACTCACTAAAGGTGTGTTGTTCCACCAGGACAATGCACCTGTGCTCATGCCTGTTGTCGCCATGGCGCCAATGCATGATTGTGGCCTTGAACTCATTGAACATCCTCCAAATTCATCAGAGTTTGCCACTGTCAGATTTCCACCTGGCTCCAAATTTGAAGAAAGAACTGTCTGGCCACATTTTCAAATGATGATGACATCATTTTTGCTGTGGATGACTTTTTACACCACCAGGAGGAAACCTTCTACGCCTGTGGAATCCAAACACGCCAGCATCTTTTGCAGAAATGTGTGGACTTTGAATGGATTATGTTGAGAAGATATTATCAAGCAGCACCATCAATGCAGTCCATCAAAGTTGGACTCAAGACCTTTTCAGCCACCCCTTGTAAATGTAGACGTTCCTGACAAGGTTGTCTGTTTGATTATTCATTGAAACCATTTTTAGAGTTTAAGTTACAGGAGTTGAAATTACAGGAGAGAATGAGAAGGAAATCAATATTAGATATCAATCAGTATATTCAAATAACTCAAGTCTCATTCAACTGGAAGAGAATTGTGAAGATGACTTTGCCCAGAAAATGTTACTGTTGAATGTGATCAGCATCGAAGAGGTTAAAAAAGCAGAGACTGATATTATAAGTAAATGTTTTATATGGAAGCCAGGCTATATTTTGTTAATATACAATAGCCTTGAAATTTCATGAAATAAGTAAATCATCTATTCATTCCAGACCAATGATAAACAATTTACATTTCAAAATGTTTTCTTAAAAAATAAGCTTTGAAGTTTTGCAATATCATTGATCATCTACTGATTCCAGTCAAAGAAGAAGAAGGTTTATTGTACATAAACACCCACAGGAGGCAGGGTACAAAACATGAACATGACTAATTAAAAACATTGACATTCACAATAGAGTACAAATATTGCTATGATTATATTGCCAGAGAGGAGATGCAGATTTTCTTTGCCTGAACATTTTGTGAATGAAATTGGAGATAATTTTTGCAAAAGGCTCTGGTGGATTTAATAGTATTTTTAGTGATATTGGGAGCATGACGGGTGATGAATTTAGTTCTCAGATCTTTGTAGAGAGGGCATTGCAACAGGAAGTGTTCTCTCATCTTCTATTTCATCCATATCACAGAAGGTACATAATTTTTCTTCTGATGGAGTGTTAAAGTATCTTCCTCTCTCAGATGATAAATATAGATATCAATGAAGTCAAAATGTTGATTTTAAAGATTAGCCCTGTAATTTTATAACATTGTACATTATCCCCAGATTCCAGAAAATCATCTTCATAGTAAGGAAAAAGTGAAGGTTTTGTAACCAGACCATAACCTATGTTCATGTTATACAAATGTTATTTACAAAATGGCCTAGATCTCCCTTCTACCCAAACAGACAGTGATCTGTTGGCCAAAAGAGCAACTCTTTAGTAATTCATCCCAGGTTGCAAATATTTCTTGACAGGAAAGGTGAGGGGTCAGTTGTTACTGATAATAGCCACACCGAGATGCCAGGATCTTCACAATAGCTGGAGGAGATATTCAGGTCTAAATGTGTTTAGCTGACTCAGCCCACTCACTTCCACACAACAGGAGTACTTCCCCCATTGTATGGATTTTGTCACAAATGTTGTTTGGGGGACTGATTTCACCTGACAAAGTGTCAGTTAATGCTGAAGGCTGTCTGATATCTAGGTGATAATAGATAATCAGTTTTTATGATTTCTGACACATTAAATATATTGTGTTGCATGTATTTTGAAGAAAAGGACATAAAAGGCACCACTGTGTTTACGATGTTTAAGATTTTAAAAATTGTAGTTTTGAATTCGACGATTCAAAGATAAATTAGTTGCTTATCCCACTGAAAGACATTTTGATATTTAATATTTCCACAATAGCAAACAGCATGTCATTTTAAATGTGACGAAATAATGAAAAATTAAATATATAAAGTAGAACCTTAATTAAAAAAGATAAAATTCAATATTTATGCTTCAAATGTATCATGTGTTTTACCAAAGTGTTAACATCTAAGACCTGCCCCCCCTTCAGACGTTACCCATTCTCTCAGGTTTACCAAAGTGGTAAAGGTCTGAGACCTGCATCTCCCACATTAAGCTGACATGTCATGATATAATTGGAATACTATTTAAGGCAGAGTTAAACCCAACTCACTCTCTCTCACTCACTCACTCACTCACTCACTCACTCACTCACTCACTCGTCCCTTGAAGATGCCGGGTTGGAATCCAGGTCTTCAGCAACCCATGCTTGTCGTAAGAGGCGACTAAAGTGATTAGGTGGTCAGGGTCGCTGACTTGGTTGATGCATGTCATCATATCCCAATTACGTAGATCAATGCTCATGATGTCAATCATTCGATTGTCTGGTCCAGACTCGATTATTTTCAGACCGCCATCCAGACTCAGCTGGAATATTGCTGAGTTTGGTGTTAAACAACTCACTCACTCACTCACTCACTCACTCATTCACCATTATATAACTGAAATACTATTCAATGCAGCATTCCACCAAACACACTCACACTCACTTTTATCAAATGTAACAAGATTTTTAAAATGGTTTGATATCGTCACCAGTGTTTTAATAATATCATTGCTGCAGGCACACTGACTTAATCTCCCGTGTTGACAAGCACTTATTGGCCTCCGGTTGAATAATCCAGGCTGAACTGATGTATTCTGTCAGTTGGGGATTACCAAGCACTGGTGTGACTGATGATGAACTCTCTGTGGTGAACAACTGCATGTCATCCCAGGTGGAATTAAAGCAGCTGAGGAGCTTACTTTAGTTTCATCATGGTTGTTTTTTACTTCCCCTTGGCCTTGGGTCATAGTTCTTATTTGACCGCCTCCGTGGTCTAGTGGTAGAGCGTCCGCCTGGAGAGCGGAAGGTCCGGGGTTCAATCCCCGACCGCGTCATACCAAAAGACGATAAAAGATGGTACTTGTTGTTACCCTGTCTGGCGCTCGGCACAAAGGGGCTAAAACAAGGACTGGTCGGCTCGGAGTCAGTATACTGTTTCTGAGTGGGGTATTCATGTAAAACTGTGGCATGGTATCTCAGTGAACTAGCACTTTAAATCGGCATCAGTCTGGACTAGTACAAGCAGCCACACACACACACACACACACACACACACACACACACACACACACACACACACACACACACACACACACACGTGCATGCACGTCGCTATATCAGTGCAATAATCTTGGACGCGACGTTAAACCCCATTTCACCTCACCTCACATAATTCTTATTTGAACCTTCTTTGAGATGGTCATCGGAGGCACATGGTTCGGGCTGATAAGAATGAAATTTCAGAAACAGTTACAGTTATGGCACAGTTATATTAATTGGACTTTTTGATTGTGGGTTCCTGTGCAAAATAGATACCCAATGCTCTGTGGTTATGGTTTGGAATTTGGTTGTCGCAATGGTTGTGTGTCTGTAAGCTGGTGACTTTCAGGAAAAACAACCTCCTGACTGCAACCAAACTGTTACATTGTGTCACTGGTCACAATGGTTGTGAGACTGTAAGTTGGTGTGTTTCAGTGAAGACAACCTCCTGACTGCAACAAAACTGTTACATTGTGTCACTGGTCACAATGGTTGTGTGACTGTAAGCTGGTGACTTTCAGGGAAGACAACCTCCTGACTGCAACCAAACTGTTACATTGTGTCACTGGTCACAATGGTTGTGAGACTGTAAGTTGGTGTGTTTCAGTGAAGACAACCTCCTGACTGCAACAAAACTGTTACATTGTGTCACTGATCACAATGGTTGTGAGACTGTAAGTTGGTGTGTTTCAGTGAAGACAACCTCCTGACTGCAACCAAACTGTTACATTGTGTCACTGGTCACAATGGTTGGGTGACTGTAAGCTGGTGACTTTCAGGAAAAACAACCTCCTGACTGCAACCAAACTGTAATATTGTGTCACTGGTCACAATGGTTGCGTGACTGTAAGCTGGTGACTTTCAGGAAAAACAACCTCCTGACTGCAACCAAACTGTTACATTGTGTCACTGGTCACAATGGTTGCGTGACTGTAAGCTGGTGACTTTCAGGGATGACAACCTCCTGACTGCAACCAAACTGGTACATTGTGTCACTGGTCACAATGGCTGTATGATATGACTGTAAGCTGGTGTGTTTCAGAGAAGACAACCACCTGACTCCAACCACAGTGATAAATTATGTTACATGTACTACATCACATGTGTGATGTGCATGACTCAAATTGGGAGGAAAATGAAAGATATGTTTTATGTGAAACATACAACTACAATAACTTGAATATTTTTCTGTTATAAAGTATGAAGTTTTTTTGAAGATAAAGATTACTTTCATGTGTTGTAACCATGCTGGGTCAGTTAAATGAGTCAGTTATCTCTTTTGATGTATTAAAGATTCTTCTCCAAAATATAGTATACGATGTGTGCTATTTTTTGGAGGGTGGGAACGTGAAACTATTGCAAGTGGATTTCTGATGCAGGTCACACATCCCAAAATTCCCATGCAGGTTTATAATAGGTTTACAAGTCTACACTTCTTCAGTATAAGGTCTGAATTGAAGAGCTTCATTGGGCTCCTTTGTATGAAGAATTGAACAAATTAAATGTTTATGTAGTGGTTCAGTGTTTGGTTCTGTTCATGTCGATGGCGCTACATTTGGACCTGTCTCTTCCAGAGGATGGCGAGGATGACCTGTCGGAGCCGCTCCTGAACTCGGGGATTCTGGAGGATGTTCTCAAGCTGCTCATCAACTCCTCCGACTCCAGCTTCACGTCCAAGTGTGCCCAACTGGTGGCAGAGTTGGCCAAAACAGGTCAGAAATAGGGTCAAGCTGAGGCTTTAAAATGCAATTTTCTCCCCAAACATTTTCTTCATTTGTTGGATCACAGATCCACTGACCCTAATTTCAACAATTATGGATTTTGTTCTGCAGTGTGTTTTTTTCTGTGGTGTGACACTCGCAATAATGTTTTATAATTGGTCAGTGTGGATCTTTTTAAAGATAAATCATCAGTGACACTTATATAATATTCAAATTTTATACTGATATTTCGACAAATCAATTGGTTGCTCCTTAGTCTACTAAGAGAAGCCAACATTTTGCTGCACACTTGCACAGTTAAGAAATCTAAGTTTGTTTATTGAGGCTGATGTCAAAGATTTATTCTCTCTGATGATATGTTACTTTTGGCAGAAAAAATCTGTGATCCAACAAATATTTTACAAGCATCAAACAAACTGACTAGGGTTAGCTGGCCATATTGCATCACAGGTGATATATATAGGAAAGCCTTGTATGAAATTCAATGATTGGTCAGTTACACTAAATGTGTAATCCTTGGACTATCTCATCCTTGATTATCACGTCTCCATCCTATAATGGTGTATTACCTGGACACATTGACCATCATAGTTTAATACAGAGACTGATTCAAATGACACAACTCTAAAAATAGCTGTCCAATCAAATTATATTGTTCCTTCATGGTATGTGCAGCAATATCACCAGTACATGACCAGCATTGCTCCTCTCTTACTCAAACACAACTGGGAACATCTTACAGTCGTCACTTCCTTGCCCATCTTTATTCTCATGAAAACGTCTTTTCCAGCTAAAATTTCTTTTAGAACTGTCTTCATTTTTCAGTAAAGACATTGAGAGGTTGCTTGTACGCAGCCGAATCTGAATGTGGAAGTTGAATTGGTTGTTGATTTCAAGGTTAAGGTATTATGTTAGTGACAGGAGAGTTGGATATGGTGATGTGGATAGGCTGTGGTGGAGAATATATCCAGGGCAGCCTCTAAGTAGCCACCATTTTGGTGTCCAAATGCGACTCAGTCAATGATTGGCGACCTAAATTTATCTACTGCTGACCCATTGGCAACCTAAAAGTAAATGACAATATCTGTTTAGATATCTGTTGGCTCCAAAAAACTTAGGTTTGGCTCCTAAAAATATTCATGTTAGGAGCCACTTGGCTCCCGAACAAAAAATCGAACTTAGAGGGCCGATCCTGGGTATGTATCATAATAGAATAGAGATGTAATGTACTAAATAATCAAGGATAGGACCATCCTGGCACATCTCTGTCATCTTCTATGGTCTTCTGGTACAGTCAGTGTTTGTCCCGACCTGTGAAGATGCGGGGTAGAATAGGTCCTGTTAGTCCCCTTTTACGACAAGCATAGTCACCTTTTACGGCAAGCATGGGTTGCTGAAGACCTATTCTACCCCTGATCTTCGGGACACAGTACTTAAACATTATATGGTTGAAAATGAAAGGGTCCCATGGTTTGTTTTTTTTATCTGGGTGCAAGATGTTTGTTAGCTCAGCTATAAAGAGGATGTTGATGTGCTGTGTGTGAGTATCCCATGAAAACTGTCCTCCACTGCAGAGTCACTGAGGGGCCCGCTGGTGGAGAGGGGGTTTGTGCCACCCCTGCTGCAGCTGCTGAATGACAAGGATGTTCAACTGGCCACCCAGGGGTGTCGGGCCCTTGGCAACATCTGCTATGACAATGGTAGGTCACTCTTCACTTGTAGATTCTGCTGTCGTCTCCTTGTACACTGTATCAGAATATGTATCTTGATACTTTGTTCAGCGTATGATATATAATCATTATACACTGTTTCAAAGTAAATTGGTTTGAATATGTCATGAAACGATACATTGAAAACATGGTATGTACCACAATACTATTTCATGGTAAGTTGGTGTGAATATATCATACTCTTAGTTGGACAACTGCTGATGTTTTTTCAACATTTATACTTTTTGATGTAAAGTGTGCAAGTAATGTCACGTTAAGACAACACCCACACATGGTGAGACTGAAAAATAAATAATAAAGCTACAATGTAAATCAGAGTTAATTGAAGACTAATCAATCTTGAAATGATTAAAACAATTTCTGAAACAGTACATATTGATGCAGAATGAATGTGGGATGATACACTGAAGCATCGGTGGATCGCGATTTTTTACACTCACACTCAGTAAAAAGTATGGATTCTTAGCTGACATGTATTCTTTAATAAATGTTACGGAATAGTAGTGAAAATGATCAGTGAAAACGTAAATATTTTCATCCATTGCCCCATACTTGACACTGCCAATTGTAAATTGTCAGTGTGTAAGGTATTTGGCAATTCTGTCTATGAAAAAGATGGCTTACACACCACAGATAAGATCACATGCAAGTATCATGAGACGTACCAGATCGTTAGCATTGTTTCGTGATATGTATCGGATCGCACAGTTGGTGTATCATCCCAGCCCTATTGTCTATGTATCTTTGAGATTACTATCACAGTGTGACGGTACATAGGTGAACTGCTTCAGCCTCAGGCCTGCTGAGGAAACTTTGTAGAAATACAATGTACAGCATTATTTATGAAACACTAACAGGAGGTAGACTGACATTTAGTCTCAGAAATAAAGTTATCTTATTTAAAATTGTATATACAAATGAAAAATAAGACCCATACGGAGCCCTGAACAATGCTTAGAGCTGAGGCAATCTAGACTTGCCAAATCATTCTAGACTTGAGTTGGATTAATTTTATTCTCTAGGGTCTGGATGAGGTGAGGTGAAATGGGGTTTAACATCGCATCCAAGATTACTGCACTTATGTAGCAACGTGCATGTACGTGTGTGTGTGTGTGTGTGTGCGTGTGCGTGTGCGTGCGCGTGCGTGTGCGCCAGTCTGGATTGATGCCGATTTATAGTGCTAGCACTCTGAGATACCATGCCGCAGTTTAACATGAATACCCCACTCAGACACAGTATACTGACTCCGAACCGACCAGTCCTTGTTTTAGCCCCTTAAAGCCGGGCGCCGGACAGGGTAACAACAAGTACCATCTTTTAAAGTCTTTTGGTAATACTCTGTAAAGGTCAACAAATATTACCTCCCAACATTGTAGCATTGTGGGGCATGAATGACCAACACAGTATTTACATATACGACCACAAGAAGCTACAAGGTACAAGGATGTAACCTGGATCTAAGGCTATGAACGTGTCAGTTGACATATATAAATGGGCATTTGCTAAACTGCAGAGAAACTGAATTTGTCAGAACAAGGATTTTCTCTCGAAGAATCATGTGGTCACATGAATATAAATGTACACTGCAGTCATGCTGTAACACGGCTTACGTCTCAAGCTCAGGCAGTTTTTTTACATTGCGTATGATACTTCAAATGACTTACATGCTAGGCAATCTATGACATGGTTGGTGCATAATTCATCAATTATGGTGATGCATGCTACCATTTGAAAGCTATCTAAACCATAGCTAAAGCATTTGTCATTACATTCAAGTCTTGGCAATCATGAGATGCAGCCTTTTTTTAGAAGAGTCAATGTTGCCATTTCTGACATCAACATAAATGTACTCTACAGCACTGTGATGATGTACAGCGGGCCTGGGTGTTTTGTTGTAAACATGAAAATACATGAGCGCACATCCTCTACAAGTAAAAACTTCAGGAAACAGACTTTCCCTGGAGGAAACAGTGATGTATGCTTCAGCAGCAGTGGGAGGAAGCTGCAGGGAGGATGTCTGTTACCAGGGAAATGTCTTCCTCTAAATTAACCTCCCTCCATAGCTACACTGTAGCTGATACCATTGATGTCTGTTACCATGGAAATGTCTTCCTCGAAATTAACCTCCCTCCCTTGCTTACACTGTAGCTGTTACCATGGATATCTATTATCATAGATTTCTGTATCCATGGAAATGTATTCACTACATTCATCTCCTTCCCTAGCTACACTGTAGCTGTTACCATGGATATCTATTATCATAGATTTCTGTATCCATGGAAATGTATTCACTACATTCATCTCCTTCCCTAGCTACACTGTAGCTGTTACCATAGCTAACTGTTACCATGGAGAAACTGAAATTCTCTGAAATATGAAAAATTATACTTCCAAGTTGTATTCAACATATATAGCCTTGTTGACGTACCGTATTCGACGTAATAAGCGCCCAGGGTGCTCTCAAAATTAGAAATAGGGGGCTCTTATTAGAATATTATTTTGGTGAAAAAAAAAGAATAGAACAATCGTAAATTTAGTGGTTTATGCTGACAACCTGAATTGTTTATATACGACAGATACATTTTTCCAGGATTTAATTGCCTATAATTAAGGGTGCATATAACACACCAGTGTGTATAATACACAAATAAATAAGTCTTGTGTACATTGATCAATCAGAAGGGGTGCTAATTGAGATTGTTCACTAGCCAATATATCAGCAAATAGCGCCGTGGGCGCTTACTAGAGCGAATACGTTAATAGTGTTTTTGCGTGGTTTCATGTGTAAGATGTCACAAACATTGTGGAAAAGTTAAAATCAGCCCTATCAGAGACTGATAACTAGACATGGCTCATGTTGCAGATATTCTGTTTGTAAAGTATTTGTATTTAGATAACAAGGAAGTCTTAAGGTTTCAATTTCACATCTGATGGCTGCCTGATCAGTTAAAAGAAATGAAGACATCATTTCTGTTGGCTTGGGGCTTCAGCATCACAAACATGCCTTCACACATGAGAATAAAATGTTTTACACAGACACGTAAACACGTCATTTGTCAAGTTGTTCCAGTGAAGCACAAGATCTAGACATGGTTCCTCATTTTACCCATTCATAATGTTATGTGTTGAACATGACCACGTAGAATTTCTAGGAACCTGGTTTTTGGATATCAACTTCTCTTGTTTTGTCTTATTCACCTGATAAAGGAGTTACAGCATGCTGCCAAATGTTGTGGGCCTATCCATAGTGGAAAGCTGGGGTGCAGTTGGTCCTCCTACATAAAGCTGACACTTTCAAAGCGTCATTAAACTCACCACGTAATCGATCTATCTATCTATCTATCTATCTATCTATCTATCTATCTATCTATCTATCTATCTATCTATCTATCTATTATTAAATTAATGAAGTCCAACTTCATACCCATTGTAGTTGTGGACCATTTAGAGAATCACATAAAACCTTTCTTGCAATCTTTCAAAAGGAAATATCAATATTTTACATCTTTTCAGGGAAAGAAGACATATAATTCTTTAGTCCCTTCCTGTTTTGAAGATTATCAGCATGAAAAGTTTCTTACTGAGCAAAATAAAATGATCAGATACCTCCCATAGTTTTGGTAAGAGATGTGCACAAGCAATGTTTTGTTCATTTGTAATGTATTTTGGTGGAAGAGTGTTGTTTATTACAGTCAAGCCGCTAGCATTACACGTCAGTTGGAATTCAAATCTCGCACAGCCCACAGTATCTCCAGCATATTTTGTATGAAGACTGTCAACACAGTCAGTAATTAGACACACACAAGCCTTTGAAGTGGCCCCTTATTTTACGCCCCTCACATTTACTGTAGGAATCAGTCAGTCTCTGGACTAGACAGACACACAGGGATTTCATGTTTATGGTTTATTATTTCAAGAATAATATTGGCTTGGGCTTAGTTCAGTGACCGCCTCAGTGGTCTAGTGGTAGAGCGTCCGCCCGAAGAGCAGAAGGTCCGGGGTTCGATCCCCGAACGCGTCATACCAAAAGACATTGAAAGATGATACTTGTTGTTACCCTGTCTGGCGCTCTGCATTAAGGGGCTAAAACAAGGACTGGTCAGCTCAGAGTCAGTATACTGTGTCTGAGTGGGGTATTCATGTTAAACTGCGGCATGGTATCTCAGTGAGCTAGCACTATAAATCGGCATCAGTCCGGACTAGTACAGCCACACACATGCATGCATGTCGCTATATAAGTGCAATAATCTTGGACGCAACGTTAAACCCCATCTCACCTTCGTTCGGTGATTTTCACTCCCGTTGGGTTTTAGGCTGGAGGTATTTTAACCCCACAAGCCTTTCATTATTTGATCAATGTTATGGAAACATTTTTATATTAGGAATGAGGGATTTATTTGTGGCCTTTCTTTATTGTGAATAATTTATGATATGGGACCAGGCATTTATTACAGGATGGGGGTAGGTGCAGACAGTTGTTTGTAAACTACTGTACATGAATGTATGAACATTTCCCAAATGTCCTTTTTTCAGATATTCCTCAAATTGGTCCCCTTCTTCCGTGACCTTACCTTGAAGGTGTAAATCAGCAAAAGACTTTTCTTGAATAATGTATTGGTACAAATAAATATTTCAGAAATAACTGTCCAATTTCATTGTGACCCTCCCCCAAAATCAGTATTCTTTTCATGACTGTCCACTAGACACTGACCTACAGGTTTATTACCCTCCCTGACGTCCTCTGCCCCTATTCATATTCAGAAGCCTCTCAGAGTCTCTTTCTCAAGCAGTGGTTGATACATTTTTGTAGGGAATATGGTCAACATTTTGAAAGTGATTTAAGCATACACTTTTATAATTTTCTTGAAACACTGTAAAGAATCGATTCTGTTTATCACTTTTAATAGCTACAGTAAGCCTGCCTTTAATATAATCCAGTCATCTAAATTCAAAAACAGTTATTCCAAATGATTGATCATGTATATAGGCGATAGAGTTTTCAGGTCAGCGATGTCAAGTGTTGCTGAGGCTGCAAGTACTCCTGTACTGCTTCCGTGAAGGCTGACAATGCTAGACTTGATGGGATTGCTACATGCTGTATCCATATTGATTCAGAGTCTATCTCAGTCATGTTGTCCCAACATTCCCGCTCTGTCTTCCTGTTAATTACAGCCTACATGACACACCGATGTTTACATCTGTGTCGGGCTGCTGCCTCACTTGATAGAAACTCTCAAAAAAACAAGTTGAAGGTTTGGATTTATGTGTTTTTTGTGTGTTTGGGTCATTATTTTGGAATTTGTCTGTGATTGTAATTTTTTTGTGCAGGCTGAGGAACTAATTTCATGATTTTGTGGTACAACATTTGCTGCTTGTTTCAGTCTAGATTTAATCCAGTGAAAGGTGTATTTAACTCTGTTTCATCAATAATTTGATGTTATTTCTTCATATTTAGAACATCTACCTATTTTGTTCAGTTGTCATGCACTGAGTCCACTTCTTGCAACAGCTTGTGCCTACCTTGACTCAGCTGGCGGATGACTTCAAACCTGCACCGCCAACAACAATAACACCACCATCATAAACAGCAATACAACCACTAACACCAACACCAACAGTGCCATTGTCAGCACAGTACTGGCACCTCCAATCCCATTGCCATCACCAGCACCAGCTCCAACACCAAAACCCTCACCAACTTAGCACCAATACCAACTCCCATTGCCATTGCCACCACAGTTCTGCCACCCCCAATGTCATTGCCATTACTGTCACGACCACTAACAAACACCAATACCAACTGCACCAACAACAACAGCAACACAAACACCAACACCAACTACAACACCTACAATAACCTTGCCACCACAGTTCTGCCACCCCCAATGTCATTGCCATTACTGTCACGACCACTGACAAACACCGATACCAACTGCACCAACAACAACAGCAACACAAACACCAACACCAACTACAACACCTACAATAACCTTGCCATCACAGTTCTGCCACCCCCAATGTCATTGCCATTACTGTCATGACAACACCAACACAAACACAGGCACCAACAACTACACCATTGCACCAACTACAACACCTACAATAACATTGCCATCACAGTTCTGCCACCCCCAATGTCATTGCCATTACTGTCATGACAACACCAACACAAACACAGGCACCAACAACTACACCATTGCACCAACTACAACACCTACAATAACATTGCCATCACAGTTCTGCCACCCCCAATGTCATTGCCATTACTGTCATGACAACACCAACACAAACACAAACACAGGCACCAACAACTACACCATTGCACCAACTACAACACCTACAATAACATTGCCATCACAGTTCTGCCACCCCCAATGTCATTGCCATTACTGTCATGACAACACCAACACAAACACAAACACAGGCACCAACAACTACACCATTGCACCAACTACAACACCTACAATAACATTGCCATCACAGTTCTGCCACCCCCAATGTCATTGCCATTATTGTCACGACAACACCAACACAAACACAAACACAGGCACCAACAACTACACCATTGCACCAACTACAAAACCTACAATAACATTGCCATCACAGTTCTGCCACCCCCAATGTCATTGCCATTACTCTCACGACCACTGACAAATGTTAAACCTAAGTGACCATCTACAAAGCCCAGTATATCAACAGCAATAGAAATGACAACTGGTGAAATCCCTCATGCCCTCAACAACAACCAACCTCAATTAAATTAATCTGACCTAAAATGACCAAAATATGAATTAAGGGACCATATCTAAAGTATGTTAAACCTAAGTGACCATCTACAAAGCCCAGTATATCAACAGCGATAGAAATGACAACTGGTGAAATCCCTCATGCCCTCAACATTCCAACTAAAAAGGCAAGACTCAGATGTGTGTCAATAAATCAGCGTACTACTGATAACAGTACAAGGCCATGTGTACACACCAGGCCTCAATGAAGTACAGGGATCTCCTTTGTAAACACAGGGCAGGGGTGGGGGTGGTAGGATGTTTGGGTGGGGTGGAGTTTGGGGCGTGCTTTGGTCATGGTTTACTGCATGCTTGTGTTGCCAGTTTGATAAGCAAATTAAAAATCATTTAAAGATATGCTATATCCCGCAGGGTGGCACGGGTGGTTTAGTTGTCAAAGGTGCTGTAATTCGCTGTGTAGAGTTGCATTACTGTTATCATGGGTTCCAATCCCAGTATTGACCTGATTAAGTCTCTAGGTTTGTGGTTTGTTTATTTGTTTGTTTGTTTGTTTGTTTGTTGTTTAACGCCAAACTGAGAAAAATTCCAGCTACATGACGCCTCTGTAAATAATCGAGTCTGGACCAGACAATTCAGTGATTGACATCATGAGCATCGATCCATGCAATTGGGATCGATGACATGCATCAACCAAGTCAGCGAGTCTGACCACCCGATCACATTAGTTGCCTCTTACGACAAGCATATTCGCCTTTGCGGCAAGCATGGGTTGCTGAAGGCCTATTCTACCCCAGATCTTCTCGGGTATGTAGGTTTATGAGCACCATACCCATGCTCATGTTTATTCCCACGTTGGTTTAAGTTTAAGACCTGCATTTCTTCGGGCTCTCTTCCCACAACAAGCTGACAAGCCGTGATATAACCGAAATACTCATCTCACTTACTGATCAGAATAGACACACCGGCTTACCATTAGCAAGAATATTGCTGTGTAATCAATGGATGGAAAATTTAATCAAACATAAAACAGCTTATTCAGTTCTGATATTCTAACATCATAGCGATCACAGGGATTTTATTCCCCGACCTCCAGTCTCTTGAGAAAAGTAATCCTTTGACTCACAGCGAGGAGATCCACAGCTGCCATGCAGTCGTGTGGTATGGACACACCATGTTCAGTCCAACAAACACTGGCCACGATGTTGCTGTAACATTTGGCGGGATGTGTATGAGAACATGTCATGTTTGTGTGTATATAGCTGTCATCTGGTAGCAATGATGGACAGGTTGGTAGGTCTCAGCTTGTGTGTTACAGGTTGTCTGTCAGGGAGGAGGCCTGTGTGCATTAGTTCTGTTTTGACATGTTTTCTTCTTCTTGCGTTGTTTCATCTCATCAACCCATGCTTGCCGTAAAAGGCGACTATGCTTGTCGTAAGAGGCGACTAACGGGATCGGGTGGTCAGACTCGCTGACTTGGTTGATGCATGTCATCGTATCCCAATTGTGTGGATCGATGCTCATGATGTTAATCACTAGATTGTCTGGTCCAAACTGAATTATTTACATACTGCCGTCTTTTGGGTGGAATATTGCTGAGTGTGGCGTTATAAACAAAATCATCTTCAAATGGATGGAACATTGTTCAGTGTTTGGAAATTCTAACCTGAAGGTTCATCTAACAAGCTGACAAAAGTTCACTGGTGACCTGTGATCAAATTTGAACAACCCCTGAAAAGTGCAGTCTGTCTTCAGGTGATTTGTTTGTTTGGCAAACATATTTCAGCTATATCAAATTATCTAGTCTCAGATACACAAACCAATGGTGGATATTATGAGCAATGTCCCATGTCATCGGGGTATGGTGATACACAATCAGTCATGTCACACAGTCTGAACACTTGATCTTAGGACCAACATAGGTTCCTGGGGACCATTTCTATCCTGAAAACCCTACTGTGTTATCCTGGGGTCATTATTCTTTCACAATAACAAAGTGTCTCCTGGAACCCAGTTTCAGCAGGACTGTTAACACTAGCACTGATGTCACTGCTCGGGTATGATAATACTAGCAACATGATAGATGAGTTTCGTTACCCCAGGTTCTTTCACCCAAGTAATGCTGGGCGCAAGAGGCGACCAAATGGGTCGGGTAGTCAGGCTCGGTGACTTGGTTGATTGTGCGTCATCATACCCCATTGGCAATTATGGTTGCTCACAATATCGATCACTGGATTGTCTGACCCAGACTCGATTATTTACAAACTGCCATAATACAGCTGAGATATTACGAACAAACAAAATAACAGGGACACGCTTATCCACATGCCTATATTTGACTAATTTGGGTCTGTCAACAATAAAGTTGATTATCAGAATTTGAATATTTGAAACGTTAATGACGACTTTTCAGTACTCCATCTTCAGTTTTTCCCAAGTTGATGTGGCAAGAGAGGATGTCTTTCTGCAGCCAACAGACAGTCAGTATCACTTCCAGACATATCACCAACTTGATGCACAACACCAGTTTCTTGCCAAAACCAAACATCAGCTGGAATGTTGCAGTCATTAATTAACCAGTTATAGTTAGTAAACAGTGTGTCAAGCAGAGATATTGGCCCTATTTGTGATAAAGTTGAGACCAATTAGACTGTGCATGTTCGGGAAGATGTAGATTGTGTCCCCTGCTGGCTCCAACCCAGTCTCCTGGACGACCTGCCTGGAGATATTTTATCATCTTGAAAGGACACTTCTTTACACTAATGTCTCTGTTTGCCCCTCTCCACAGGCCACTGCCAAAGAGTCTCTATGTTTATGTAAGCTGTGGGTTATTTTTCAAGTAATTGTGTCATTTTTTTTCGAAGTGAAGTTTCTAGAAATGTTCCATATCGCTGAATGTAAACATTTGAAGTTGTGTAAATTTAGAAGAATTTTTTTTATCTTTTCACATATTTCTTAAAATTACACACTTTTTTGGAATCAGATGTTCTAAAGAGCATTGGAGACACATGCTGAATCTCTCCATCATGTGAATAGCAGGTTGGTCCTTGTTATTTCACAGATATGTTCAGATGGAGGATATGAAAGACAGAGGTCATCAAAGCAGAATGGAAAAAATAACTCATGCTCAAAACATGCTTTGATCAAACACTGTCTAATTGCTCTACTTCTTGTCCAAATGGGGGAGGTTTTTATGAGAGTTTCCAATGGACCTGATGGACATAACTGGTATTATTTTCTATAAAAACCAAGGTGAAGTTAAATGGGGCTTCATGTTGATTATTGCAGGGGCAAGGAAAGCCAAATCATCTAAGGCACTGAACATGCACAATCTAATTGGGAGTTGCGTCCATTGGTCACTCACTCACTCACTCACTCACTCACTCACTCACTCACTCACTCACTCACTCACTCACTCGTTCACTCACTCACTCACTCACTCACTCACTCACTCACTCGATAATGCAGATTATTACCAGGGCATGCTTTCAGTAACTGGTTTGCCTGGCCCAAACTTGATTATTGATGGGCCACTGTGATATAGCTGAAATAATGCTCAACAGCATTCACTCGTTCTGTCACTGTTCTGTGGCATATATAAACTGCATTCACTTGTTCAATCACTGTTCTGTGGCATATATAAACAGCATTCACTCGTTCAGTCACTGTTCTGTGGCCTATATAAACAGCATTCACTCATTCTGTCACAGTTCTGTGGCATATATAAACAGCATTCACTCGTTCTGTCACTGTTCTGTGGCATATATAAACAGCATTCACTCGTTCTGTCACTGTTCTGTGGCATATATAAACAGCATTCACTCGTTCTGTCACTGTTCTGTGGCATATATAAACAGCATTCACTCGTTCTGTCACTGTTCTGTGGCATATATAAACAGCATTCACTCGTTCTGTCACTGTTCTGTGGCATATATAAACAGCATTCACTCGTTCTGTCACTGTTCTGTGGCCTATATAAACAGCATTCACTCGTTCTGTCACTGTTCTGTGGCATATATAAACAGCATTCACTCGTTCTTTCACTGTTCTGTGGCATATATAAACAGCATTCACTCGTTCTGTCACTGTTCTGTGGCATATATAAACAGCATTCACTCGTTCTGTCACTGTTCTGTGGCCTATATAAACAGCATTCACTTGTTCTGTCACTGTTCTGTGGCATATATAACAGCCTTTTTGCACACTCAGTAACCTATTATTAGCATCATCTTATATATGAGAAGAGTGATGGACTTGGCAGATAATGTATGTTCTACACTTCTCATTGTGGCAGCAGTAGGTTACATAGCTTATTAGAGTATGATTTGACCTGTGAAGATCCAGGGTAGAATAGGTCTTCACCAACCCATGTTTCCCTTAAAAGGGGACTATGCTTGTCGTAGGAGGCGATTAGCGGGATTGGGTGGTCAGGATCGCTGACTTAGTTGATACATGCCATCAATCCCAATTGCATGGATCGATGCTCATGATGTCAATCACTGCATTGTCTGGTCCAGACTTGACCATTTACAGACCGCCGTCATACAGTTAGAATATTGCTGAGTGCGGCGTTAAACAACAAACAAAAACAAATGTTAGACCAACTAAAAATACAACACTTTTATCATTCATTTCTACAGCATTTCATCAGTTCATTTAGGCACAGATAGCCACCTTGATCATGATTCCTAAGTCATTACACCTATCAAGATCAAGCAGTCAGATTCCAATGCGAAGATAAGCCAATGTTCTATACCGGTCTTGGACTCCTACTCTTCATTATATTGTTTTATGATGCAGTAAGCAATTTTTGCAGCTATATCATGGCAGCCTGTAAATGAGTGTGTACCAGACAAGCCAGTGGTTGACAGCATGAACAATGACCCCGTTGTCAGAATATAAAGACACAATCAGTCCGGTCACACCTGGTAACCAACCAGTCCCTCTGTGGAAATACTTGTATTATGATGGTCCAATGATCAGTTACTGTGACGATGAATGGTTACGTCATCTGTGCCAATATTGATCCCAAGTGTCCATTAGTTGTGTTTATTCTCAATTGATATATAGGAGGCCATATTTTCCATTCTGTCGAACCGTGGTACTTTCTGTCACACACCTTTTTTATTAACCAATAATAGGAGGGCCATGGGTGGCCCAGTCGTCTAAGGCGCTGCGATTCGCTGTGCAGAGTTGTGTCCCTTGGGCACGCCAGAAACCTATGATTGTGGGTTCGAATCCCGGTTCGCCCTGATTATGTTTCAAGGTTTGTCAGCATCATATCCATGCTCGTAGGTTTTACCGAAGTGGTAAACGTCTGAGACCTACATCACTTCGGGCTTTCCTCCCACATTAAGCTGACACGCCGTGATATGACTGGAATGTTGTTCAAAGTGGCGTTAAACCCAGCTCGCTTGCTCGCTCGCTCACTCACTCACTCACTCACTCACTCACTCACTCACTCACTCACTCACTCACTCACTCACTCACTCACCAATAATAGGAAGAATGCTAAAATACTGTTAAATATACGGTTGAATATATCCCTACAATTATAATCGTGAAACTACATTGCGGGTTAGAATTTCGTCCCAGGCAGACTATGAGGTTGTAAGAGGCGTCTTCATGGATTGGGTGGCAAGACTGATTTGATTGATTGCATGTCATCATTCCCCGATGGCATGGATCATTGCTCATGATATCAATCAATCAATTGCAGTAAACAAACCCATCCACCTCCATATTATTCCAAGTGCAAATATACATATCGGTTTATCTTATGCCTGTGTAAGAATGTTACACCATCATGTGATTATCAATGTAACTTAGACCTTATGCCAATGAAGTAGATCATATGTCTGAGAAAGAATAACTTCATGATCTGTAAGAGACCTATTATTTACAAGAAAACCGGACAGCTAACCAATTAGACATCATCACTATACACACAACTACTATGTGCCAGATGAATCATTTATGGTATGCAAGAAGCCTCATGAATCCGTCATTGATATGATGGACATTGGCGCCACCTCTGAAGTCTGGTCAATAAAGCGCCTTCACTTTGGCATATTGATGCCTCCTTGAGCCCCATGTTCTGCAATGAGCAGTTCAGTAGCCACACAGATACATATCTGCTGTAATAATATGTTCAGGATATGCTGTCTTCATCAGTATGTGTGTGTTTATTGTTTAAAGCTGCACTCAGCAGTATTCCAGCAATATGATGTGACCCGTCCATAATCAAGTCTGGACCAGACAATCTGGTGATTGACATAAGAAGCAACTATCCACATCAACCGGTATAATGACATGCAATCAGCCAAGTCACCAGGTCTGACCACCAGATCCAGCATTGGTTGCTGAGGACCAATTCTGACCCGGATTCTTATGAGTTCCCGGTGTAACAGGCCGAAACATCACCCTGGCCAGTTCTTCCCTGGAGGGGGTTCGGCCTTGGCCAGTATTCCCTACCCCTGGCCAGTCTTTCGCGTCCTCGAATTGAAAGGTGGAGAAGGGCCTAGGCCAGATCTTCCCCTCTCTTGACTCCAACCTCGGCCAGTTCTATCTCAACCTAGGTCAGTTCTTATACACTGTGACCAGTCGTACCTTCCCAGGTCTTCAAACATGTATTGCCATATGAGCATCCCCCTCTTATGTTCAGTATATATAAAATCCAGTTGGAGGAGGATCCGGTCTAGGCTGAAACATGCCCTCTTATGTTCAGCTTATCCAAAATAAAGAGGGGAGAGGATCTGGTCTAGGCTGAAACATGCCTTCTTATGTTCAGCTTATCCAAATAAAGAGGGGAGAGGATCTGGTATCAGCTGAAACATCCACCTTTTTTGTACAGCTTATCCAAAATAAAGAGGGGAGAGGATCTGGTATCGGCTGAAACATGACCTCTTATGTTCAGCTTATCCAAAATAAAGAGGGGAGAGGATCTGGTATCGGCTGAAACATGCCCTCTTATGTTCAGCTTATCCAAAATAAAGAGGGGAGAGGATCTGGTCTAGGCTGAAACATGCCTTCTTATGTTCAGCTTATCCAAATAAAGAGGGGAGAGGATCTGGTATCAGCTGAAACATCCACCTTTTTTGTACAGCTTATCCAAAATAAAGAGGGGAGAGGATCTGGTCTAGGCTGAAACATGACCTCTTATGTTCAGCTTATCCAAAATAAAGAGGGGAGAGGATCTGGTATCGGCTGAAACATGCCCTCTTATGTTCAGCTTATCCAAAATAAAGAGGGGAGAGGATCTGGCCTGGGCCGAAACATCCACCTCTTATGTTCAGCTTATCCAAAATAAAGAGGGGAGAGGATCTGGTCTGGGCTGAAACATCCACCTCTTTTGTACAGCTTATCCAAAATAAAGAGGGGAGAGGATCCGGTCTAGGCTGAAACATGCCTTCTTATGTTCAGCTTATCCAAAAAGAGAACATAACATGTTGTATACCATGCACAGTGTGTATACCAGGTTAAATAGGTCCTCAGCAACCTATGCTTGTTGAACAAGAGACAGATTGGATGGTCAGACTCTGTTATGTGGTTGATTATGTGGGTTCATTACCCTGACTGTTGGACGTTGCTCATGGTCCAGATTCAATTAATTTCAGGTCGCTGTCATATACATTGTTTTGTTGCAGGTGTTCTCATTCTTGTACAGAGTTCCAGAACAGTGTTACATGTTTATTCAATTATCAGTTAACCGTTAAGATCCGGGGTAGAATAGGTCTTCAAAACCCATGTTTGCCGTAAAAGCCAACTATGCTTGTCGTGGATCGGGTGGTCAGGCTTGCTGACTTGGTTGATGCATGTCATCGTATCCCAATTGCACGGATCGATGATCATGATGTAAATCACTGGATTGTCTGGCCCAGACTTGATTATTTACAGACCGCCATCACATAGCTGGAATATTGCTGATTAGGATGTAAAACAAAAAACAAACAGATCAAGTATCAGTATCTATCAATCCTTGTATCTGCTGACAACTGTATGCTGCGTTTGGAGGGTCTGGTTAAAGCCACCTCCACTCCAGGAAGCCCTGTTATCAGCAGCTGAAAGAAGGGGTATACCCCATGTCTTGTTATCATCAACATGTAGACACACACCAGCCAGTGTCAGGTCTTCAGCACACCGCTCACAGCTTAGCTACAAAACTCTCACATTCTAAACAAACACACACTTGCTTTTGGATGCTTAAAGTTTACAGTGGTTTATCTCCGATTTATTGGACGAGCCAAACTTTTTCAGGGGACTGAAAGATGTGGCTAAAAGTGGGTGGATGATTCATGATAGGGTGTTGATGTTGTCCCACCACTCTTCTGGGTTGAGTCATCGTGGGTTTATGGTGTTTTTACACTGCCAGTGCAGATTTACGGCCATTCAGTGCTTGTCTTTATTGTCAGCGGAAAACTCAAATCGACCTTTATCGCTTTGTTGCGACATTTATTCAGGTCTGGTAAGAGCTCAACATGGCAGATTGCTGAAAATGTGATCCAGGTTTACGTGCAGCTCAGCCAGATTTATGCAAGATTTTCCATGGTGAAGTGCAGTGAAATGGGGTTTAACATCGCATTCACGATTATTGCTCTTATGTAAGGATGTGAATGTGTCTGTGTGCGCTTGTACTAGTCTGGACTTATGCCAGTTTTGTAGTGCTATCCCACTGTCATACCATCCTTCAGTTTAACCTGGATACCAGCCTGAGCCGACCAGTCCGTGTTTCATTGGGGCAGTCGGGTAGCCTCGTGTTTAAAGCGTTCGCTCGTCACCCCGAAGACCAGGGTTCGATTCCCGACATGGGTACAATGTGTGAAGCCCATTTCTGGTGTCCCCCGCCATGATATTGCTGGAACATTGCTGAAAGCGGCGTAAAACCGTACTCACTCACTCACTCACTCACTCCTTGTTTCATCCTAGTTCCAGGCAGGGGATTGAACCACAGACCTCCAGCTCCCAAAGTAGACGCTCTATCCACTAGACCAAGGAGGCAGTAGATTTTCCATGGATGGAATTAATAGACACATGTTCTTAATGTAATAGATAGAGAATAGATGACGGCTCTTTTTCTTGATCATGAGTATGGGATGAGCTGAATGGGCTTGTAAACCACAAGACTGATAGACAATCAAACTTGATGACCTCCTGACCCTCTCTACAGACCAGCCACCTGACTTGTATGGCTTTTTACAAAAACGGCAATTGGACAATCAGATTGATAGATTCTTTAATGAGTACAGTTGTGAGAAATAAAATGAGAAAAAATGTGTTATAAAGCACAGTCAAGGGTCCTCCATCTGTCTTTATAAGAGCGCAACTAAGTACTCGAGTCCCGTGAATAGATGTTGTTTTTTGTTTTGTTTGTTGTTTAATGACGCACTCAGAAATATTCCAGCTATATGACGGCAGTCTGTAAATAATCAAGTCTGGACCAGACAATCCAGTGATTGACATCATGAGCATCGATCCATGCAACTGGGATACGATGACATGCATCAACCAAGTCAGCTAGCCTGACCACCCGATCCCGTTAGTCGCCTCTTACGACAGGGCTAGTCGCCTTTTTACGGCAAGCATTGGTTGCTGAAGACCTATTCTACCCTGGATCTTCACGGATCCCATAAATAGATGTAGAAATTAAACAGTTCACTTTAATTTGGCCCAGGTCTGTGTGAATCTGGAGGTACATGCAACTCAGCCACATTGCTGTGTAAGGTGTATTTGTTGGAGTACATTATTGGAACATAATTGTACTCCACGAGACCCCAATGACAACACCTGTTGATCAGAGGCCTCAGCTGTGCTCCAACATATTTATGGGGATAAATGTTTATAAGGGCCATATATGAAGTGATTAAAGTGGAATGTAGGGTAAGTCGATCCTAGGTACTCCTTTGTGACCACTAGTGTGTCATGTAACTCCAGCTAAACCAGATGTCTTTGCTGCAACAGAGAGGTTTTTCTTGCCAAGACATCAATCTTTGGGACTCTTAGTCATACAAGGTTCAAATATCCTATGTCCCCGTGAAGACCTGGGTTAGAATAGGTCTTCAGCAACCCATGCTTGCTGTAAGAGGCGACTAATGGAATCGGGTGGCCAGGCTCACTGACTTTGTTGATGCATGTCATTGTATCCCAAATGTGTGGATCGATGCGCATGATGTCAATCACTGGATTGTCTGGTCCAGGCTTGATAATTTACAGGCCGCCATCATACAGCTGGAATATTGCTGAGTGCGGCGTTAAACAACAAACAAACAAACAAAATCAAATGTCCTATGAAAGGGTGAGAGCTGACTTGAAAGAGGATGAGGTGTTTGCTGTGTATATTTTAGTGTATAAATGGGTCATTGAGAAACCCAAAGCTTATTTTGCTTTCATCACAAAAGAGCTCACTGTCTTTGCGAAAATTTGTGTCGTAAGTGAGATAACTTTTTGATATGTTTAAGACAGCTTCAAGAATTGCTCTTGTGACAGTTGTAATTTCACCGTCGTAAGTCGCTAAGCTTTGTTTTAACTAAGAATCGTGAATATGGTGCCTGGGTTCTATTCCACACGTTGGTAGATTGTGTGACTCTTACTGTGGTACCTCTGCCAAAAGGATGTTTTACTCAACACTCAACATTCCTTGCATTGAACTTTCATTAGTTTTTAGTTTTTCTTTAAGTTGGCCCTATCACCTTGAAATATATGTCTACTTTATCTGTTATGAGGATTTTATAGGTGAACTGAAATACAAGTGATAAAACAAACAGTGATATGCTATTCAATGACAAGCGGTAAAACCTTTTACCATTTCCCGGTTCCATTAAGGAACAGACAAACATGTGTTATACGTGACAAGATGCAGATGAGAAAATGTATACATATTTATATGGCTAGCAACCTGTTATCTCCCTGCTACATGTTGAAACATTTTTTTGTGTTTGATCATCTTGATCCACTGGAAACATGTTTATCAAAGCCAAACAGGGACATGTTATTTCTTCGAAATGAACACCCAGTGGAAGTCATTTCCTGATTTTCCTGGCAGAATGTTGTGCCAACAGAGCGTCTTGAGTAGCATCAGGCAGCATGATGCTGTTAGCGACGGAGACTGCACTAAGATGCAGCTACAGTGCACACACACTGCACATCAACATAGCCTTCATCGCTGCTAGGATCTCTTGGCTGCACGCACAGGCATATTTTCTGACTGATGGTGTTTACCGTTTCTAGTTCTCTGGAACCGGCTCCTTGGCTCTGTGTTGTTCTGCTTGGGGGACATTATGCGTTGGATTTGTTGGTGTTAGAATGGTTGTGTGGTGTGTTCAAGGGGAAGATGTGCTTAGTCAGCATCATTTCCAGCTTTTATCTAACCAGTGTAAATACAAGGCTCTTATCACAGTGTGCATTTGTCAATATCACAACTAGCTAAAAAAATTATAATTTGTTGGGATAGTCGATCTCTACATTGGGCAATTTGTTAGAATTAGACGGGATGACTTTGTTTGTTATATTAGGGTTCTTGGTAGAGATATACAGGTTATTTATCTTGTGGCAAAATTGCCAAGCATCCTTGCTTCTATGTATTAAATAAGAATGAGTGAGTGAGTTAAAATTTTACATCGCATCAGCATTATTTTAGCCATATAGCGATGAGCCCAAATTTATATGTTCACAATTGAGTCATTTTACAAAGATTTATTTAAAACAATTTATGAAACATATTTGAGCATAACTATATCATGTATACAGTTTTAAAACACGGGCTATAGGCCTCCAGTAACCAAAGCTAGTCCACCTCGCTGGGGATCATGGGGACTTACAGTACCTCTGCTTCCTGCATGATACCCAGCAGGATTTACGTCATCACTTTAGCTACTGGTGGTTGTGCACAATGCGTATTGAATAAGACTAGGATGGGTTTAAAAAATTGGGTTAAAAACCAACAACAAAAATATCTGAAAGTGCACCAATATTATACATAAATTATTTGAATCATCTTTCAGTTCATTTTATTATCTGTAATAACATCTGTATTTCACATACCGTATTCAACATAATAAGCGCCCAGGGCGCTCTCAAAATTAGAAATAGCGGGCGCTTATTAGAATATTATTTTGAGTTGAAAGATCGTGGTTTATGCTAACAGCCTGAAGTGTTTACATACGACAGATATATTTTTCAAGAATTAAATTGCCCATAATTAAGGGTGATATAACACACGAGTGCGTATTATACACGAATAAATAAGTCTTGTGTACATTGATCAATCGAAAGGGGTGCTGCTTGGGATTGTTCACTAGCCAATATATCAGCAAATATCGCCGTGGGCGCTTATTAGAGCGGGGCACTTATTACGTCGAATACGGTATAGTTGCTCATGTCATTGGTTAGAAAAAGATTTTGTGGAGTGGGTTCAATCTTAAATATCATTAACACCATTTAATACATTCCTATGGGATGAAACCTCACCCAGATCCATCCCACCTTCCAGTGGAATGTCATAACCTTGCTGGGCTGACCAAATGTACATCAGCTGTAGATGCAACAGCTCATCAGTCTGTTGTCAATATCGCAGGCTCCAGTAGGAGGATGACCTATAACTACTGCTTCCTGTAATAGACAGCTCGTATATTGCACACAGGTGGAAAACCTGGGGGAACCGACAGGCATGGCTCTCCAGGTAGCCTCACAGTAGCAGCTTAGCACCTTGTGTGGGAGGAGGGTATTGGGGAACTAAGGTCAAATAGGATAAATCAAGGAAAAGGAATAATTTCAGTTGTAAGGATGCTTTTGTCCTCTGCTGCAACATTTACATGTAAAGCAAGGGGCTTAGTATTTGGCTCGGTTCATATGTATTGTCAAAGTAGACACAATTTATGGATAACCAATTCTTTATTTTTCTGTAATTGTGACATTTGGAATAGATCCTTATTACCGTTCTCAAGCAAGGCTGAATAATGAACATGGTGCAGAATATATATTGTAGGTGGAGGATTAACAGTAACAACAATTGCATACAAGAGAGAGATTAACATGTATGCAGTTGTTATTACTGTTAATCCTCCATCCAAAATATTATATGTGAGAGGATAACAGAACTTTTACATGACTTGGGTTTGAACTTGTTCCTAAGGTGTTTAAGGCATATTCACAGTACTCAAAGGATAATGGTGACCTTGACCTTAGTTTCAAGGTCATGGAAATCATTTGACCAATTTGTTGTTTGTTAGCAAGATTATTCCAGTACCTCTGCATGGATTTGGTTTAAATTTGTCGCCCAGCACCTGTTGATTATAGTAACTGAATATAGGTCATGGGAGGCATTGACCAACATGTTGTTTGTCAGCGAGATATCTCCAGAACCTCTGCATGGATTAACCATGAGGTAATGTTTCCTGATCATTGGAGGAATTCTACCATGTTTCTGTTTGTTTGTGAGATATCTCTATAAACACTATGGATCGTATTCAGATTGTTGAATAAATGTTTCTTTCAGAAGTCCACAGACAAGTAAGGATTGTGGTGGCCTTGACCTATATTTCAAGGTCACTGAAAGCTTATTCCTTCAACCCATTTGACAGTGAAATATCTCAAGATCTACTTCATAGTTTATGTTCCTATAAAATAAGAAGGTTAGTGAGGAGAGTTCACACCCCGCTTTGTTATGGTGAACATTGACCTTTTTTTCAATGTCACAGATTGGCTTTAACTGATTTGGAGTTGGTTCATAGTTGGTGATTGATGGGAAACCTACAAGTCCTATTTGATTATTATCATGCTGATTCTTAAAGAAGCTTGTGTTTCATTTGGTAAAGAGAACCTGAATTGTTCCAGCTTGTGTTTCATTTTGGAAAAGATAAACTGAATTATTCCAGTATGGAGATGCTGAATCAGCTTCTTTTATAAACAACCTCACAAGTTCTCCTATCCTGTTTGAAGTGGGAGACTTAGCTACATTAGTGGCAAATACTTGTGCTTGCATGAATAACATGGAACATGGAACAAACCGTGATTTCAGGGTTGTTATTTACATTGATGTCTGTGTTTCACAAAAGGTGAACTGTATTTATTGATTCTTTATACCCTCTCCAAAGTTCTGTTTGTCAAACATTTATTCCGTAGGGCATTATATAGCCGAAAGATTCACAAGTAATGACTCTTGATAAACCATACATAAATACCTCATGATACATTAAATAAATCATCATAAAGTATTTGTTAGTCCAGGGCCCACTTGCACAAAGCAATCTTAGCACTACAACTATTGTAAGCCTATGTTAAAGTATGGGAGTTAAGATCATCTTAGCGCTAAGATCGCTTTGTGCAAGTGGGCCCTGGTCCCCAGTGAGTATGTGTTGCTTGAGACTGTCATGTGTTTACTTCCATGCCTGTGAACATTTCCAGTTTAACATTAGGTATAGTGATTTGTAATCAATTTTACCTTTCATATGATTAACAAACTGAGTTTTATATAGTTTAATTGGTCGTTTGTTTGTTGTTTAAAGCTGCACACAGCAATAGTCCAGCTATATGCCTGTAGTCTGTAAATAATCAAGTCTGAACCACACAATCTAGTGATTGACATCATGAGCATCAATCTACACAAATGGGATACAAGGACATGCATCAGCCAAAACAGTGAGTCTGACCACCCGATCCCGTTAGTCGCCTCTTTCAACAAGCTGAAGACAAATTCTAACCTGGATCTTCCCTGGGGCAATTGCTAGTATGTTGCATAAAGTAGGAAACCTTTATAAACCATACTTACAGTTGAACCTTGTTTATCAATACAGTTGAAAGCCTAGCAGTCATCTCTAAACCAGATGGGGGCGGTGGGGGAGCCTAGTGGTTAAAGCATTCGCTCGTCACCCCGAAGACCAGGGTTCGATTCCCAACATGGGTACAATGTGTGAAGCCCATTTCTGATGTCCCCCGCCGTGATATTGCTGGAATATTGCTAAAAGCGGCGTAAAACCATACTCACTCACTCACTCACTCACTCACTCACTCACTCACTCACTCACTCACTCACTCACTCACAATCAGATGCAGTAGCAGAAAGTGGAACAAAGTAATCATGAGCAACAAGGTCGACCCGCACCCATCTCGGGTGATGACACAGATCTTGAGTTATGTCCCTTTGTTCTGTGTTTGACAGCAGTACACAGGTTTAAGAGGGTAGACCAGAATTAGGAAGTTGACATTAACATAACAGCCACTGGCCCAAAGCCAGAGTCGATAAACATCCTGTTCTGTCAGATAAACTCAGGTGACATAGTCCATAAATAATAACACTAAAATCAACTGAAAACATGCTAAGAGATGCTAGGAGACCAAGATATTAAGAGAATCAAGGAAACAAAAGATATTAAGAGAGGTTAGGAGACAAAAGATATTAAGAGATGCTAGGAGACAAATAGACTAAAATCTAGTCTCTGAAATGAACATATCGTACATAAAAAAAACACTTGTTCAGTTATCTTAATAAAAATATAATAAAAAGGAGCCCAGTGACTCTCTTCATTTTCAGATACTGCAGTGATCTAGACTTGCCAAGCATTATAGACTTGCATGGACTGTATTTGATATATATTTGTATCAGGGTCTGTAAGACAGACTAGGAGACAAAAGATACTAAGAGATGCAAAGAGACCAAAGTTGCTGAACGACAAGTTCGAGAAAGTATACTCCAAAGTTTATGGCACAGACTGACATAAACAAGGTAAAAAGACTGTCAGTGTCTTGTGGTGAAACAATTACTATTCCTCTATTTGACAGCAAGGATTGTGCCGTGGTTGTGTGAAGGATGTCTGGTACCATGGTTCAGTTATTTCCTTGCCAGTCCAGATGTGGAAGCTGAAAGCTACCAACATAAATTGCTGGGTATACCATCAACACAAGATCACTGTTATTGATCTCATAAAAGGCCCATGTTTGTTTAAGTGTACAATTAATAAGGATAAAATCAATAGTTTAAACTCTTGTCTACATAAGCAACCAGGCATATCTCTGTGTCGTCCGGAATGTCATGCAGATCAGGGCACATTTCCACAGAGCATATGAGGCGCTTACCGTTACACTCAACTTTACAATCTCCATACCTAAGTCTTGTTCCACTTGCACAAACCGATCTTAGCACGATTGTCGGACAGCTTGGTTTAAGATTGCTATCTTAGATAGATAGAAGTCATCAATGGTGGAGGTACGAATATCTTAAACTTGACTCCTGTCTACCATTGTCTGCAGAAGCGCATAGCTTGCTACACATACCAACAGTGGAACCCGTTACCTCATACTTCATGTGTTGACCCGTGAAGATCCGGGGTAGAATAGGTCTTCAGCAACCCATGCTTGCCGTAAAAGGTCACTATGCTTGTCGTAAGAAGAAACTAACGGGATCGGGTGGTCAGGCTCGCTGACTTGGTTGATGTATGTCATCATAACCCAATTGCCTGGATCGATGCTCATGATATCAATCACTGGATTGTCTGGTCCAGATTTGGTTATTTACCGACCACCGTCATATAGCTGGAATATTGCTGAGTGCGGCATTAAACAACAAACAAACAAAACAAACATACTTCATGTTTCTCCAATCACACCTTGCAACATGTTATAACAAAGGTCAAAAGTCCCAATGATTTTAAGACAACGGCTTCTAGGCAGATGGTATATAATTTCATCCTGCATTGACACTCTCACGATGTAGGAATTGTGAGTTTGATATTGCATCAAGATATATACCCCACCCATGTTTTATGAATATTTTGAATTTGAAATACGTCAGAACCCCTCCATAAATTTGAATCTTGTTTCACAATAAAACATTGTTCTATCATTTCTGGACATTCGATCATGAGCTCACAGCTTGATGACGTCTTAAATTGGACAACATTTTTTTTAGAGGGAAGTGTCTAGTGAGTTGTTCCCAATAAACGTAGCTTGGTAGCATAGATAAATGCAGTGGCCAAACGATCGGATCCTGAAGGGGGAGAGATGTGACAATTGGTATTGGGAGAAAAGGTACAGATAATCGACTTAATGAGAATATCGGGGAAATAACAAACTTAACTCACCTATATTAATAACATGGTCTTGACCGACACTGCCTTGGTCGGTATTCTGTTCAGGGAGTCATTTTAAAGCTTGTACATTCTATTAACATCCTAAAAGTGGCTGTACAAAATCTCATTTAAGAAATAAACGACTCGTGGTCGTTGTTTTCCGTACAATAAAACACTGCAGGGAGAATGAACCACTTGGGGCTGCGCCCCTCATGGTTTATTCTCCCTGCAGTGTTTTATTGTACTATAAACAACTCCCACTCGTCGTTTATTTCTCAAATAACAGAGATTGTGAAGAATATATAGAAGGAAAATGCAAATGATAAATAATATTTCCAGGAAGGTGTCCAATATATATTCACTGGGTATCAGTTATTCTGGACATATGATACTTAAGCCCACATTAATTCCATTTGATAATTATCCCCACTCTCCACAAGACTGCTAGACAAGGGGAATGTTTTAACTTTCCAATAGTCAACTTTATGTCGAGCAATAGTCCTGCAGCTCCAACCTTTGGTGTTTACATTTCACAACTTTTGAGATACAATCCAGCATGCTCTTTCTCCCATGCTTTCAAAGAGTGTCATACAACTCTTTCTCAAAAGTTGTTTGATCAAGGCTACAACATTCAAGGCCCCAGTAAAGCTTTCAAAAAGTTTTGTGGTAGACATGTGGAAGACATTTCCAAAATTGATGCATCAGTTACTAAAATGTTGTCTGATGTAATTCCCTATTTTGACTTGTACTTGTTTTTTCAGGTTAACAATTGACATGCCTTTGCATGTGTTTGTGATAGGTGCCACTGGTGGGGCAGGATAAACTTACCTTTTCCCGAACACCTTGTATCATCACTATTTGGTAGTGATTCACACACACGTGCTTACGATATGGTCAGAATCGTATGAAATTTTTATGAATATGATAAGGGTTTTGCCGCTTTGTTTATATGATGCTTCTTACACTCTAGATGATGTCATTGTGTTGTATGTTGTAGATGCTGGCCGCAATGCTGTAGAGGAGGCCAATGCCATGAAGCAGCTGCTGGACCTCCTCAGGACCCAACTGAAGAATGATGCAGAAGGTGCTGACAGACTCCGAACCATTGCATGTGGATTCCTACTCAACCTCACCAATACTCATGGTAAGATATTAACGGGTCAACAAAGAAACCAGTAACCCATTTGTGGCCATTATAGTCCATGGGTAGACATAGGTAAGTAAACAAGGAAACCAATAACCCATTTGTGGCCATTAATGTCGATGGGTAGACATCAGTAGGTTGACAAGGAAACCAAAAACCCATTTGTGGCAATGGGTAGACATCAATAGATCCCAAAGAAACCAGTTACCTATTTGCAGCAATTATAGCCTATGGGTAGACATCAGTAGATCAACAAGGAACCGATAACCCATTTGCAGCAATTATAGCCTATGGGTAGACATCAGTAAATCAACAAGGAAACCGATAACCCATTTGCGGCCATAATGGCCTGTGATATCAGTAGATCAACAAAGAAACTGATCACCCATTTGCGGCCATTATAGCCTATGGGTAGACATCTGTAGATCAACAAAGAAACCGATAACCCATTTGCGGCCATAATGGCCTGTGATATCAGTAGATCAACAAAGAAACCGATAACCCATTTGCGGCCATAATAGCCTATGGGTAGACATCAGTAGGTCAACAAGGAAACCGATGACCCATTTGCGGCCATTATAGTCTATGGGTAGACATCTGTAGATCAACAAAGAAACCGATAACCCATTTACGTCCATAATATCCTATGGGTAGACATCTGTTGGTCGACAAGGACCCAATAACCCATTTGCGGCCATAATAGCCTATGGGTAGACATCAGTAGGTGAACAAGGAAACTGATCACCCATTTGCGGCCATTATAGCCTATGGGTAGACATCTGTAGATCAACAAAGAAACCGATAACCCATTTACGGCCATAATAGCCTATGGGTAGACATCTGTAGATCAACAAAGAAACCGATGACCCATTTGCGGCCATTATAGTCTATGGGTAGACATCTGTAGATCAACAAAGAAACCGATGACCCATTTGCGGCCATTATAGCCTATGGGTAGACATCTGTAGATCAACAAAGAAACCGATAACCCATTTGCGGCCATTATAGTCTATGGGTAGACATCTGTAGATCAACAAGGAAACCGATGACCCATTTGCGGCCATAATAGCCTATGGGTAGACATCAGTAGGTGAACAAGGAAACTGATCACCCATTTGCGGCCATTATAGCCTATGGGTAGACATCTGTAGATCAACAAAGAAACCGATAACCCATTTACGGCCATAATAGCCTATGGGTAGACATCAGTAGGTCAACAAGGAAACCAATAACCCATTTACGGCCATAAAAGTAATTAAAAACAGATCTTTACTTCTGATCATGCTGATGCAATACAGCTCTGCAAGAAAATGTGAGGCACTGTCCACGGTGTGTCAGGTTATCCATGGGAATACTTTGACCGCCCGATTTAAATGAAGGATGCATGTGTGAAATTCTAAATGTTTTGGCACCATATCTTGTCCTCCAATCCTCAAGCAGGGAGGTATCATAGTAGAGTAACAGATCTGATTGTAATGACACTGTCAAACGCTTGAACATATTTTCAAAAACTACAAGGTTGAAATATTCAAGAGTGATGAAGGCATCACAGCAATAAGAAGTTACGAATTGAAAGAAAAAAATGTATTCATCCAAAAGAGCTCGATGTTTGTGTGAATGATGTGAACAATAAGTAGTTTCAAGTCTGTTTGAGGCATCACGATCACCTCTCATATACAGCCGCTGCAGAAATGTTTGTGCTAAAAGTTTATGCAGATGTGTGTCACGATTATGAAAGGCTTTAAAAATAAAGTTTCATTTGTGAAACATATGGATTGTCTTAATTAATGAACAATGATAAGGTTTATGTAATTAAGGGCCATAAGTGGAGACTTTGTGAAAAGGAAATGTTGATGTTGTACTGACATTCATTATTGTTGCAATTTGAAACTTAAGATTTTGTAATTTGTTTCATATTTATTCATTGTATGTGGTCTCTGCCTTTTTCTTAATCTGTAGAGATATAAGGTGAGCTACAGTGCTTTTTCAATTTTTAAACAAAAATTAAACCATGGGGTTATTGGTAATCCATGTGATCATAGATTGAAACAATGTAATGTTCATCAAAAAATGAAAATGGTGGAAAACAGTGGAAATAAGAAAAGGCCAAGAGTGAGAACTTACATCGACATTGCGAGCCTGTCCTCATCAAGCCTAGTGACTGAGTGAGTTTGGTTTAACGCCGCTTTTAACAGTATTCCAGTTATATCGCGGCGTGTCAGCTTAATGTGGGAGGAAAGCCCGAAGTGATGCAGGTCTCAGACGTTTACCATTTCGGTAAAACCCACGAGCACGGGTATGGTGCTGACAAACCTAGAAACATAATTGGGGCGAACCGGGATTCGAACCTACAATCATAGGTTTCTGGGATGCCCAAGGGACGCAACTCTGCATAGCGAATCGCAGCGCCTTAGACGACTGGGCCACCCGTGCCCCCCTCATCAAGCCTAGATAACTGGGGATGTATCTACAGTGTTTTCTTACATGGCAGACTTGGGTTGCCTTGATGGCCAAGCCTGAATGTAGCTGCTCTGGAATGTTCATCATGTTCGCCTCTAACTAATAATCACTTTCCAACTCCTTTCACTCCAACTTCTAGCAGGTTCCAGAATTAAATCCAACTGGCTTGTTTAGCGTCCCTCTTCGGGAGAATGGCAGCACAATTTATGTGTTTTCCTCTGACACTCCAGCACGCAACTAAAAGCAATTATCCTGAAAAGGCACAGGTTAAAAGGAAATGAATTTTCTGAAATCTAAAATAAATTCTGACATGAAACTACACCCACATGCTATGCCTCGAGCAGCTTCATGATTGCCGGCTTCAACGTGTGCCACGGTTATGTCTTTCTGAAAGATGTTTTTGTAATAAATTATGACATTCACTACAAGAGCTGTTATTATCGTTAGAGGAGACTGCAGCCAAGTTTGATGTAGTGTTTGTATTTGAAGGTAATGGCTTTGGCGTATTTAATGCATTTGACACATATGGTGTAGCGGTAGATTTGAGAGCCTTACGCGTTGTACAACTTTTAAAGTGTGTAAAATTCATGCATAGTGACCTAAGGGTATCTCCGGCTTCATATTAAGAGTATTTTTCTCATTGTGAAATAGGTGTTTCTAGAATCTGTACTGTTTAATCATATTTTGAAGAAAGAGGTGAGGTTAAATGGGGTTTAACGTCTTTTTCAAGATTATTGCACTTTTATAGTGATAGGTGTGGGGATGGGTTTTAGGTGTGTGTGTGTGGGGAGGGGGGTGTGTCCAAATTAAATAAGAGGTATCAAATCTACAGTGAGAGGACACAGTAGACGTGATAGATCATTCTGAACCTGAACTGAGTATTGTGTGATTTACAAGTCACATTGTGTTGTTCTAAATGAGAAGCTTGCAAGCCGAATCACTTGCGTGCAATTCAGATTTTTTATAGCTGGAAACAAGCAAATCTTAACTGTGAGTGATCGGTAACGCTGTGAGATTTCCCCAAGGGATTCAGACAGGAGGCACTTGTCTGGAGAATATCGACATTTGTGTTCAAGAATGAGTAACCAAAATATCACTGAGGTTTTTACGAAGTTGTTAATTATCCACACAAAAAATTCTTTCGTTCAAATGAGGTGATCATTGTGGTATTTTTATATATTGCTTAGCTCTATCAATAAGCTATACTTGTTTGAGTTTGTTTCCGACATAGTAGATATGTACTGAGATGTAGAAACTTTATTGTTGCAGAATAAATATTTAAATATCCAACATGGTGACAACCCAAGGGACTGATATATTCCCTTCTTTTAAAAAGCTATAGAATTTGTCTTGACAGAAAACATGCCACAGTAAGTTTTAAAAATACTGCATGGTGGCAAATATAGAACAGAAGAATCGAAAGAAGGAAGTTTTTGTGTAAAAGTGACTGATAGTTCTGCAAGATGTGGGTCCCATGAACATCCGGGTTAGAATTGATCTTCTGCACCCATGCTTATAACAAGAGGCGACTAACGGGATCAGGAGGTCAGGCTGTCTGACTTGGTTGAAGCATGTCATCATATCCCAGTTGTGTAGATCGATGCTCGTGATGTCAATCACAATCCAGACTTGATTGGTCCAGACTCAGTTATTTACAGACTGCTGTAATAATTGAAATATTGCTGAGTTTGGCATTGGACCAAAAAAAGAAGAAGCAAGGTCTGTAGTCACATTTCCTGTGAAGATCCTGGTTGTAAGAGGCAACTATGCTTGTCATAAGAGGCAACTAACAGGATCAGATGGTCAGGTTCGCTGACTTGATGCAAGTCATCGTATCGCAATTGTGTAGATCAATGCTCATGATGTCAATCACTTGATTGTCTGGTCCAGACTTGATAATTTACAGACTGAGTGCAGAGTTAAACAACACAATCACAAACAAAAACATACTGACAGTGAATACAATCCAAACAAATCGTTTCTCCTGCCGCAATATTTTGATTGGGTTGGGGGCATTGTGCAGCTTGTGGAGTGGGATGAAGTTGGGTGGTTTGTGATGTACGGAGAACAACTCAACATCTTATTGGAACAGGGTTTCACCGACGTGGTAAACGTGTAAGACTTGAATCACTTCGGGCTTTCCTCCCACGTTAAACTGACACGCTGTGATACAACTGGAATACTGTTAAAAGCGGTGTTAAACACAAGTCACCACTCACACACTTATTGGAACATATTCATGAAATTTTGCACTCAATCAACCAATCATTCTTATGTTGATCGTTGCTGTCATTGCAATGGAAGCGGGATCATCATACTTAACGCAAGATTGACTGCTTTCCTGGAGCAGGACTACATATATATTCATATGAATCGTTACGTGTTGGACATTTTAGTTCTGTTAATGGTGTACATTTCTAATGTATTGTGAAAATGTACAAGATATTTATTTGTTAAAGGATCAGTCTATATTTCTGACACAAGAGCGTTGCATTGCATTGGATTTTGTATTGTCCTCATGTGCAGGGGACTGTATATTACTCAACAGAAGTTAAAGAATATCTGATCCTTTCATATTGTAATATGAATGAATCGGGTGTTCTTTAACTTCTTTTTGCTAGTATATATATATATATATATATATATATATATATATATATATATATATATATATATACTTGCCTTTCTTACTCACCATCTGTTAGCATTGTTTCTGGAGTATTATTTCAAATTAATTCAATATTTCATCATGAAACCTAACGAAAACATCAGCATTTTGTTTACTATTGTGGTGTGCATTTACTTGGCAGATGCCCTAGTTTCTTGACCACTAACTATAATAAAGTAGCATAAAGTGAAATGTTTTCCTTGCAACTACTCCAAGTTAATGTTTTGATTGTCAGCTGGACAAGAAAGACAGATGACCAGTTCAGGAAGTAGCCAGTTTGAAGTAGAATCTTTAGGAGCGACTGCTTGTTTCAAGTTGCTGATGCAGACATGGCCCAGATGGGTTTGGTACAGAGTAAAAGCACTTGAGACAGTGATTCCCTCCCGATTATCAGCAAGTAGGCTTTTCTAGGCAAGAATTATACATCAGCAGAGTTGGGAAACATCTTGAAGTTCATGGATTTCACTTTCTGAAAACATTCAAAGAATAGAAAAATCAATTGTATTTTGAAAAAAGGATGTGAGATAGTGATAAGTTTCAGGAATTGCCCCACCCCCATTTTGGAAAATGGAGGGGGGGGGGGGAGATGATATAGTGATCAGCATGTCCACTCTCTGGTCTGCCCTCTGTCCATTTTCCTTCTCCAGAGCAGAACTCCTAAACTGTTGAATATGTCTTGTTGAAACTTGCTATACCAGTTGTATACAGCTCAGTCTAGTGGTGAACTGGTGCCTTTTGATAGTTTGGCATATGTCATCACCTGATGACTCATGTTGACCTTGACTTTGTTCTCACCTCATATCCGAAGTATGAGGAAAGTTGATTCTGATACAGTTTTGTTCACTAGAACATGTTTCAAATGAGCATTGTTTTTTGTTTGGTATTCATTCTGTTTGTAATGTGACAGATATGTGTAGACAGTGAGCTAGAAATGGGAGTAGGCAGTTATTCACTCGCACACTTTCTCTCACTCACTCATCTACTCATCCTCTCATTCATTCACTGACTAATTCACTTATCCACACACTCACCCATCTACTCATTCACTCATCCACACACTCACCCATCTACTCATTCACTCATCCACACACTCACCCATCTACTCATACACACATCCACACACTCACTCATCTACTCAACCTCTCATTCATTCACTGACTCATTCACTTATCCACACACTCACCCATCTACTCATTCACTCATCCACACACTCACCCATCTACTCATACACACATCCACACACTCACTCATCTACTCAACCTCTCATTCATTCACTGACTCATTCACTTATCCACACACTCACCCATCTACTCATTCACTCATCCACACACTCACCCATCTACTCATTCACTCATCCACACACTCACCCATCTACTCATACACACATTCACACACTCACCCATCTACTCATACACACATCCACACACTCGTCCATCTACTCATCCACACACTCACCCATCTACTCATTCACTCATCCACACACTCACCCATCTACTCATACACACATCCACACACTCGTCCATCTACTCATTCACTCATCCACACACTCACCCATCTACTCATACACACATCCACACACTCACTCATCTACTCATCCTCTCATTCATTCACTGACTCATTCACTTATCCACACACTCACCCATCTACTCATCCACACACTCACCCATCTACTCATTCACTCATCCACACACTCACCCATCTACTCATACACACATCCACACACTCACCCATCTACTCATACACACATCCACACACTCGTCCATCTACTCATTCACTCATCCACACACTCACCCATCTACTCATACACACATCCACACACTCACTCATCTACTCATCCTCTCATTCATTCACTGACTCATTCACTTATCCACACACTCGTCCATCTACTCATTCACTCATCCACACACTCACCCATCTACTCATACACACATCCACACACTCACCCATCTACTCATACACACATCCACACACTCACCCATCTACTCATTCACTCATCCACACACTCACCCATCTACTCATACACACATCCACACACTCGTCCATCTACTCATCCACACACTCACCCATCTACTCATACACACATCCACACACTCACCCATCTACTCATTCACTCATCCACACACTCACCCATCTACTCATACACACATCCACACACTCACCCATCTACTCATACACACATCCACACACTCGTCCATCTACTCATTCACTCATCCACACACTCACCCATCTACTCATACACACATCCACACACTCACCCATCTACTCATACACACATTCACACACTCACCCATCTACTCATACACACATCCACACACTCGTCCATCTACTCATCCACACACTCACCCATCTACTCATTCACTCATCCACACACTCACCCATCTACTCATACACACATCCACACACTCACCCATCTACTCATACACACATCCACACACTCGTCCATCTTCTCATTCACTCATCCACACACTCACCCATCTACTCATACACACATCCACACACTCACTCATCTACTCATCCTCTCATTCATTCACTGACTCATTCACTTATCCACACACTCACCCATCTACTCATTCACTCATCCACACACTCACCCATCTACTCATTCACACATTCACACACTCACCCATCTACTCATACACACATCCACACACTCGTCCATCTACTCATTCACTCATCCACACACTCACCCATCTTCTCATACACACATTTACTCACTCACCCATCTACTCATACACACATTCACACACTCACCCATCTACTCATTCACTCATCCACACACTCACCCATCTTCTCATACACACATTTACTCACTCAGTCTCACATGCATTACTGGTATCTTAGAATACATTAAGGTAGATAACTTGAATGCACCAACCAAACTCCCTCAGTGCCTCAGCCAACTGTTCTGGGACTTTTCCTGGATACCCTATGTGGACGAGGTAGGCAGGCAGTCAGCACTGATGTATGCTGCAGGATGAGGCCAATTTCACACTGTCATACTCCATCACACTGGAGATCTCCTCCCCAGGAAGCACTTCAGCTTGTTTTGCTACCTGATTAGTCTTAAATCTCAGGTTAACTGAAGGATGAAGCATACCAGTAGCTCCTTGCCTCCTCATAGGTACACTTACATCCATTGTTGGCCATTTTGTAGCTTACTTGCCCCGCAGCACCATGGTGATCACATGCTGCATTGCACTGTTTGGCCATTCATACATGAACCTTTATATTGGCCATCTTCAACATTGTCTGGCCTTATTGTAGGGACTGTAGTAGGTCTTATGGATGTTGTAACATTATTGGATTTCTACTGACATTTGCCCCATGGGTTTCTCTGGGAAAACCATCCTGGAAAGTTGGTAGGAATTTATAAGGCTTGGAATGCTGATGTGCGATATGCAGATTTTAAACAAAATCTTCTTCTTCTTTTTTAAATAATATGTTACATATCATTCTTCTTGACGAAATAAAATAGTTACATGATTACCAATTGCAATTAAAGTCCTGGTAAAATGACCTCTTGAAAAATTGAAGAGTGGTTTCATTTGCATAACCCAAAGTCAAAACCAAATATTTGCCAAACCACAATTCAAAAACTCTGAATTTGTACTCTAAACTCTGCAAACCACAAAAATACACTCATTCACTCTGTCACTCACTCACTCACTCTGATGTCAATCACTGGATTGTCTGGTCCAGGCTTGATAATTTACAGGCCGCCATCATACAGCTGGAATATTGCTGAGTGCGGCGTTAAACAACAAACAAACAAAATCAAATGTCCTATGAAAGGGTGAGAGATGACTTGAAAGAGGATGAGGTGTTTGCTGTGTATATTTTAGTGTATAAATGCATTCATGAATTTCAGTCTAGGGAATCCCAGTATACCCGTCATTGAGAAACCCCAAGCTTGTTTTACTTTCATCACAAAAGAGCTCACTGTCTTTGCTAAAATTTGTGTCGTAAGTGAGATAACTTTTTGATAAGTTTAAGACAGCTTCAAGAATTGCTCTTGTGACAGTTGTCATTTCACAGTCATAAGTCGCTAAGCTTTGTTTTAACTAAGAATATGGTCCCTGGGTTCTATTCCACATGTTGGTAGATTGTAGGACTCTTACCTAAACAAACTCACTCACTCACTGAGCATCAGGTGAATATGATGAATATGATTTTGTCTCATTGTTCCCTGACACTTTGGGTTATTGCTCTTGCTGTCAACCACTGGTTTACCTGGCTCAGAAATATATATTTTCAGTTTGCTGCAAATACATGACATATATATAGCTGCCATTTTACCCACTAACACACTCATAATACTTTGAAATGGTCTTCTCGTTTGTTTTAAAAACTGATGATTATTTTTTCATATTATCTGTGTCATTATTACATTTATACATCCAATCCATTTTGACCCACATATACCACCAGCCAATTCAATATACAATGTATAATTGGCCACATCAGCACACTTACCTCTGTGTTAGTAATTATTACACCTAATCTGTCCCTACCTACTTCTGACGATCTGGCCACACTGTCCAGAACAAACCCATTACAAAGATAAATACTGCGGAGTGTCTGCTCTCCGCTCTCAGGCTCTTAATGGCCTGGCCATCTGAAGCCAATGAGTACTAGCACCAGGAATCTACAGAAACCACCCTCCACCAAAATGGAAGATGGCTGCCACCAAATGGGGAACGGAATTTGGCCATAAGCCCATCAGTGACATGAGGCCAAATAATGCTCACGTTCCAATTTATTTTAGAAGCGGCACAGAAAAAAGATTTAGGTTCCCGCAAGAGTAGTTGTATAACGGAAGAGAAATGTTGAACCCACATGAAATCTGTGTTCTCATTAGCAGGGTACGTCTTTCAAGGTGGTTTGTATTTTTAGGATAATTTTTGTTTTTATGTGTCAAACAAAACCCTGATATTAATAGTTGATTGACTGTAGCTGGTTCTGTACAGTACATTGTGGGAGTCATTAAGTATCCTGCTTTACATCATGTGGGTGTCGTCTTGTGTTGAAGTGATGTGAGGTATTCTCATTATCTCATACAAGTTTCAAGGCTGTTGCTAATGTAAGAGATGAAACTGATGATGGTAGCAATTAGTGAATTCAGACTGATTTTCTGGTCAGGAACAACATGCATGTTGTCATGATAATATAGTAAGGCATGGCAACGATAGAAATTGGCGCTATTCCTATAGTAATTGCAAAACTGCCCAATAGTTAAGGACTAGTAGAAATTTGCTAATTTTCAGGGTTTCCTATATATTATCATTATAAGGACCAGTGGAAAAGACCGCCTTAGTGGTCTAGTGGTAGAGCGTCCACCTGGAGGGCGGAGGGTCCGGGGTTCAATCCCTGGCCATGTCATACCAAATGACAATTAAAGATGGTATTTGTTGTTACCCTGCCTGGCGTTCGGCATTATGGGTCTAAAACAAGGACAGGTTGGCTCGGAGTCAGTATACTGTGTCTGAGTGGGGTGTTCATGTTAAGCTGCGACATGGTATCTCAGTGCGCTAGCACTTTAAAATCGGCATTAGTCCAGACTAGTACAAGCAGCCACACACACATATATACTTGCAATAATCTTGGACGCAATGTTAAACCCCATTTCACCTCACTAGTTGAAAATGTTTGTTGCCAAATGTGTAAGGGTTCAGAGAAGCTTTTAGCAATATCCCAGCAATATCACGGCGGGGGACACCAGAAATGGGCTTCACACATTGTACCCATGTCGGGAATCGAACCTGGGTCTTCGGCGTGACAAGCGAACGCTTTGACCACTAGGCTACCCGACCGCTCCGGTTCAGAGAAGAGCAAGTTGACTGTTAGTGAGCCTCAGCTGGATGTGCCTAAAGCTGTTTACTCAAACTGAAGTAATATTTCAGATATGTCTTGTCCATCATCACTTGATTGTACTAATACTGGTTCTCATTTTGGGGGGCACAGGTGGCCCATTGGCCTAAGGCATCGCAATTTGTATCCCTTAGCTGTGTCAGGATCTGCTGATTTGCCCTGATTATGATCCTTGTCTGTCAGCACCATATCCATGTTTTTCACCAAATTGGAAAACAATTTCAACTTCTAACTGACATTGACACACTGTGATCTTTTTGAGTGAGTGAGTGAATATTAAGTGGTTTAGTTGGTACCTTAACTGGCAGATATTGATGCTCACACTATCAAACACTGGTTTGTCAGTTCCAGGTACATTTGGCACAAGCTGATTGATTTGATATGACTGAAATATACTGTTCAAAAGAAGTTAAAGAACACCGAAATCCTTTCATATTACTAGAGTTAATATGAAAGAATCTGGTGATCTTTAACTTCTTTTGAGTAGTATATTTAGATAACGAAGTAACAAAAACTTTGATATGAATCAACTTATGGTTGCATTACATGATACCACTTTGAATGAGGCCCTTGAAGATCCGGGGTAGAATAGGTCTTCAGCAACCCATACTTGCCGTAAAAGGCGACTATGCTTGTCGTAAGAGGCGACTAACGGGATCAGGTGGTCAGGCTTGTTGACTTGGTTGATACATGTCATCGTATCCGATTGCGTGGAACAATGCTCATGATATCAATCACTGGTTTGTGTGGTCCAGACTCGATTATTTAAAAGACCCCCGTCATATAGCTGGAATATTGCTGAGTGCGGCGTTAAACAACAAACAAATGTTGAATGAAGTTTCAATTTGAAGGTGCTTATTTGGTTTTAATGGAAAAGTATGTAACTTCTCATGATGATATGCCCCTCTTACCCCAAGTATCAATCCCCCTCTTACCCCAAGTATCAATGCCCCTCTGACCCCAAGTATCAATACCCCCTTACCCCAAGTATTAATACCCCTCTTACCCCAAGTATTAATATCCCTCTTACCTCAAGTATCAATACCCCTCTTACCCCAAGTATCAATACCCCTCTTACCCCAAGTATCAATACCCCTCTTACCCCAAGTATTTATACCCCTCTTACCCCAAGTATTAATACCCCTCTTACCCCAAGTATCAATACCCCTCTTACCCCAAGTATCAATACCCCTCTGACCCCAAGTATCAATACCCCCCTTACCCTAAGTATCAATACCCCTCTTACCCCAAGTATTTATACCCCTCTTACCCCAAGTATCAATACCCCCCTTACCACAAGTATTAATACCCCCCTTACCCCAAATATCAATACCCTTCTTACCCCAAGTATCAATACCCCTCTTACCCCAAGTATTAATACCCCCTTACCCCAAGTATCAATACCCTTCTTACCCCAAGTATTAATACCCCCCTTACCCCAGGTATTGATAACCAATGTGATGTTTAATGCAGTCTTCAACAATCAATGTAGATATGGCAGGTTTGAGTCTATGGTAAAGTCCAGGAGCTGCAGTACTACACAAACACCACCCTGACACTGAGCATTTAGTATGCCTAGATACAGGGATGCTGCCTTGAAACACGCTCACATAAACCTTGGCATTCCTCCGTGGTGATTCAAGCCAAAAGAAGAAAAGTATACTGGCTTTTTACAGCGCTATTTGTAACGAGCAGTCAAGTCTGATTTTGTCCCAGACCCAGAATACCCGCTCCCTGTCATTATATATATGCTGAGCTCGACACTTTACCTGAGTGCATGTACCAGAGAGCTGCCCTCAGTGGCAGTAGGTATGGTGTCACTTACATAATGCATGCTCAGCTGATAACTGCAGCAGGATCCCACTCTCACACCTACTCCAGCCTGTCTGTATAATGAAAAAACCCAACCACTGTGTTTGCTTGGAGGTGCAGGGTGCAGTGATTAGAATAGCACATGACACTGAGGATGTCAGGTTTGTTTACCTGTGCTGCATTTCCATACAGTGGTACTTGTGGTAACACTGTGTGTTTGTATGGAGTGGCTCTGGCAAACCAGTCTGTGTTGATGGCTCAGCCAGTGTGTGTTGACTTACATGACTACTGTGGTGGTTGGTAGGTAGCTGTGTTGGTGATGGGGATGGATTTAGCTAGTGGGTGAATGATGTGCAGCAATTTTACGGTGTGGCAGACTTTTAACATTGAGTCTGGCATAAACAAACCAGTGGTTGTCAGGGAAAGTGGTCACAGAATCAGCAAGGCTGCTGAAGCAGGTTTTAAAGCTATTTGTAGTTACTTCAGCAGGTGTCATATCTCCAGGGTGTCTCCACCTCCTATAAGGTGTCACAGCTGTATCTCACTCCTGGATCTCATACACCAGGTGTTACGGCTTTATATAGCTCTCATAGCAGGTGTCACATCTCACATAGCAGGTGTCATATCCCCAGGGTGTCTCCAGCTCCTATAAGGTGTCACAGCTGTATCTCACTCCTGGATCTCATACACCAGGTGTTACAGCTTTATATAGCTCTCATAGCAGGTGTCACATCTCACATAGCAGGTGTCATATCTCCAGGGTGTCTCCAGCTCCTATAAGGTGTCACAGCTGTATCTTACTCCTGGATCTCATACACCAGGTGTTACAGCTTTATATAGCTCTCATAGCAGGTGTCACATCTCACATAGCAGGTGTCATATCCCCAGGGTGTCTCCAGCTCCTATAAGGTGTCACAGCTGTATCTCACTCCTGGATCTCATACACCAGGTGTTACAGCTATATATAGCTCTCATAGAAGGTGTCACATCTCACATAGCAGGTGTCATATCTCCAGGGTGTCTCCAGCTCCTATAAGGTGTCACAGCTGTATCTCACTCCTGGATCTCATACACCAGGTGTTACAGCTTTATATAGCTCTCATAGCAAGTGTCACATCTCACATAACGGGTGTCTCCAGCTCCTATAAGGTGTCACAGCTGTATCTCACTCCTGGATCTCATACACCAGGTGTTACAGCTATATATAGCTCTCATAGCAGGCGTCACATCTCACATAACGGGTGTCTCCAGCTCCTATCAGAAGTGTCACAGCTGTATCTTGCTCCTGGATCTCATACACCAGGTTTTACAGCTATATATAGCTCTCATAGCAGGTGTCACATCTCACATAACAGATGTCTCCAGCTCCTTTAAGGTGTCACAGCTGTATCTCGTTCCTGGATCTCATACACCAGGTTTTACAGCTATATATAGCTCTCATAGCAGGTGTCACATCTCACATAACAGATGTCTCCAGCTCCTATAAGAGGTGTCACAGCTGTATCTCACTCCTGGATCTCATACACCAGGTGTTACAGCTATATATAGGTCTCATAGCAGGTGTCACATCTCACATAACTGGTGTCTCCAGCTCCTATAAGAGGTGTCACAGCTGTATCTCGTTCCTGGATCTCATACACCAGGTGTTACAGCTATACATAGACCTCATAGCAGGTGTCACATCTCACAATATGGTTGATTCCAGCTCCTATAAGAGGTGTCACAGCAGATACTTGCTCCGGGATCCAGTGTCAAAGTTCATACACATTTCATACACCAGATGTCACAGCTATATCTTGCTCCGGGATCCTGTGTCTACCCATTATAGAATGTGTCACATCTCATACCCCAGGTGTTATAGCTCTCACAGCAGGTGTCGCACATACTCCTGGTACCCCAGTTGTGATGTGTGATCTGTACAACAGTTGTGTGTAGTATAGCTGATCTGTGGACAGATGCCACAGAGACAGGTGTTGTCAGCCCCTGTGCAGTCTGTGCTTCACAGTAACACATGGTATTTAAGTGAGGAACACCAAGCTGATTCCTTGTCCGCCTCATCATCATGGTTGTCTGCGTTAAGGTGCAATGTAAAACAAATCATAGCTACCGGTAAGTCTATTCTCAAAGCTGTCTTAGCGCTAAGTTATCTAAGTTTACAACAAAAATTAAGACAGGGTCTTAGAAACTTACAATGTTTGGGGCCTACAATGGCGTCCAAAAGACGGCATGGTGAAGAAAACAAATCGACAGTATGATTCTACTGGATGATTTCTTACCACAAAACCAAGTATTTTCCACTTGCACTTTCAGATCCCACTGATCGCCACTGAAACAATGTATTTACCGAGTATGACTTATGTCTGACATATGCCGAGTCAATAGCAGATGGTAGCAAATATTCATTGCATAGAAACTGTTACTTGAAACCGGGAATCCGGAAATCGGTCTGTGCGCCAGACTTGTCCGGTTGTGACTGCAAAATGTCTGATTTGAAATAGTGCAAACCGGACATTTTACAATTCGGTCAACATCAATCACCACAGGCACACTGACCTACATCCCGAGAGGTTGAAATTTTTGTATATATTAGATCTATGTATTTATCGTGTTTTGTACGCTACATAACACCTCGTAGATCTATCCCTGGCTTCAGCGAATTCAGGTGAACAAACAGGTATAACAAACTTGGTCGATAAAAATATGAAATTTGATATAAACTTCACTAAACATGATGATTTACCATTTAGATTGTATTTCCTGTTCTCCAAGACATTGTTTTATATGCAGAGATGAAGATTGCCATGTGTATTTTCTCGTGAAATAGCAAACAGCTGTGCACATGTTCTCGCAACAATCTACCGGTGATTCAGTCAAAAAGTACCCAATGATTCAACTTCAAAGAATTTTGATGCAATGGTCAGAACAAACTGTATCGGAAATTATTATTTTATCAGGAATAATATATTCCAAAATCGTGCGGCTTTTACTGTATATATACACAAAAAAACGAAAAAGGTATGTTGTTTCAAGTTGAAACAATGTACCTTTTTGGTTGTTTTTTTTCGGTTGAAACACCAGCTGCGTAGGTGCATGCAATCGCAATGGCCGTGGCCTTTTCTTGTTTAGGGCAGCTAATTTGTATGGAGACTGAGAGTGGTTTCCTTTTGACTATGCGTACGACGTCTGAAATCTATAGTGTCTAATGGAATGAGCATCTTGTCGATATAAAAGAAAACAATTCAAGTTTATTATTCAGTGTTGTGTAAACGATACTTAGGATATAAGGTCGGTTTACAACCTGGGAAGGTTTATTCACATATCATTCCTTTTGCTCTAAACCATGTTGCTGTTGCAAGACGTTATGTATACATGTTTTTAGGGGGGAAGAGATGGATGGATGCGTTTCATTGTTATCTGTTCAGGATTTCCTTCTCACGTCCAGCAAAAGGATGTTTGTTCATTTGTGTTTGAGGCAACCTATTTGTTTTTTGGCATTTGGCCATTCGGATATAATGCATGTATTTCTTGTCCTGGTAGATAGTTTCCCATTTGTTAGATGTGAGATCGTACATAGTGAGTGTTTACAGGAGATAGATTAAGTTTAAAGAATACTTTTTTCAGCTGACACAATACACTGGTAACCTTCTTTTCATTCGCTTTAAAAAAACCGAATGAAAAGAATGTTGTTAAATGTGAATCCCCGTATATATCGCAACAATATGACACATTTGCAACGTCCCACAACTACGACGTGGCTTATGCAATGCTCCCTGAAAACAAAATCGGTGTTGCGATGTGTCTCAAGTTTAGGATCATTGCTACTTATTTACGTGTTTATTTTTCGCATTGAGATGTTCGTGTTCCTTCGGCATCATCCTTTTGAATTCTATATACTAGTCTTCAAAACTTGCTATATCTGTCTATAAAGAACAACAGTTTTACGATAAAATACTTCATTGATCACTTGCACATAACAATAACATGAGGCTACATCATTAATCATAACATCAACATTTATCTTCAACAGCGATTTAATTGTTTTCAATCTTATAAAACATTTAAAATCAAATTTTAATCTAGGGAATTCCCTGAATAATCGATAACATCATTCGGAAACACCCAGCTTATTTTACCTCCGTCACAAAAGAGCTCCCCGTCAGCTAAGACTCGTGTAATAAATAAGATTATGTTGCGAAAGGTTTAAGACAGCTTCAATGGCTCAACTGCTCATATGGCAGTTGTATTTTCTGTCTTAAGTTGCTAAGATTCGTCTTAGCTAAGACTGCATAGTGAATAGACTGTCTGTATTTTACTGGTATATGTCCTTGTGTTGCAGAAGCCCTGCAGGAGAAGGCCCTGGAGGAGGACGTCCTCAAGCTGCTGGACCAGTGTCTGCAGCTGCACCTCACAGACCAGGGACTGACCAACATGACACTGCTCACCATCAGCAGTATAGCGGACTCAGGTAGGTGTCGGGGACCTGTTCTCACCTTGAGCCCCACAAGGTGGTATATTCAAAGACGCTACAATGCCACAAGCCTCATGACAGGCTGCCATGATAGAGCTGTAATAATGATGACTACAGCATACATCCAACCTCATGCCGGTGGGGTAGCTTGGTGGTTTAGGCGTTTCCTCGTCACGCTGAAGACCAGGGTTTGATTCCCCACATGGGTACAATGTGTAGAGCCGTTTTGTAGCATCCTCCTCTGTTGACATGTTTTCTGGAATTACTCAGCCTTTTACAATCTTGGTAGACCTGCACTATGACTGTGGAATTTATATTTTTTAGGTATATTTTTTTAATAAAAGCGCACGCAAGTCTAGATCAAACAAACCAAGTCACAGCAGAAGAGGGAAAGGTTCTTTCTAAAAAAATCTTTTTTCATTGACAAAGTGTTAGTCTACAATCTTGGCACTAACTCTGATTCCTCAGTCTGTTAGGAATATATCTCTATTCTTTTTCAGCATTCATAAAAATAGTTACAAACCATGCAGCTAACATCTTGCTTGTTATACTGACATTGATTTCCAATGACGTTTACAGAATATTTCAAAATGTATGACATTATTAAAGTCTATTCTGAGAATCAGATACAATATTACCAGCACTAGACGCATACCACAACACATAAGAAACACAAATACAAAGTTTCACTGTACACCAAGATCAGTTGGTATCTGCCATCTGTCTACCCTCAGCCCAGTGTTGGCTTGTAGACACAGAGTTCAGCAATATAGTGGCAGGATCTACAGTGAGCTATGCTACAACAACACCTAGTAGATACAGCTACCCCAGGTAATGTTGATGTTGGCAGTGAGATGCTACACACACTCAGATAAACATTTGGTGTCACCATACCACAGGGCAGATCTACACTACAGCTTCTCACTCAGGCTTGATAAACATCTCCGCAAGCTAGTAGTAGTAGACAGTGGGTATCGATGTTGGTGGGCAATTGCCTTGGTTATGTGGGTATTGCTGTAATGGTAAAGTGCTGGTTGACTATGATAGTCATTGTCTGTTCTTGTAAATTGTTTCATATTTGGATACCAGCAGTAGAGCATTTTTGGAAATGAGTTATTTCTTGACTGATTGACGTTCTACAAATTGATGAGTTTTCGATGTAGATTCTTACATCGCTATCAAGCTGAAATGAGTTATTTGGGGTAAAAAGTATGGGATGGTGTTCTGTTTTTTGGTTAGTTACTATTAGTCAGTTTTCATAACATGAGACAAGGTCTCCTCTGTTTTAGTTATAAGAACCCTTTGTTTTATAAAACTCAGGGTAGTTGGGAAGCCTAATGTAAAAATATCAGCTCATTGTTTGGGAAGCCTAATGTAAAAATATCAGCTCATTGTTGTGGAAGCCTAATGGTGAAAATATCAGCTCATTGTTTGGGAACCCTAGTGGTGAAAATATCAGCTCATTGTTTGGGAACCCTATTGGTGAAAATATCAGCTCATTGTTTGGGAACCCTATTGGTGAAAATATCAGCTCATTGTTTGGGAACCCTAATGGTAAAAATATCAGCTCATTGTTTGGGAACCCTAAAGGTGAAAATATCAGCTCATTGTTTGGGAACCCTAATGGTGAAAATATCAGCTCATGGTTTGGGAACCCTATTGGTGAAAATATCAGCTCATTGTTTGGGAACCCTAATGGTAAAAATATCAGCTCATTGTTTGGGAACCCTAAAGGTGAAAATATCAGCTCATGGTTTGGGAACCCTATTGGTGAAAATATCAGCTCATTGTTTGGGAAACCTATTGGTGAAAATATCAGCTCATTGTTTGGGAACCCTAAAGGTGAAAATATCAGCTCATGGTTTGGGAACCCTATTGGTGAAAATATCAGCTCATTGTTTGGGAACCCTATTGGTGAAAATATCAGCTCATTGTTTGGGAAACCTAATGGTAAAAATATCAGCTCATTGTTTGGGAACCCTATTGGTGAAAATATCAGCTCATTGTTTGGGAAACCTAATGGGGAAAATATCAGCTCATTGTTTGGGAAACCTAATGGTGAAAATATCAGCTCATTGTTTAGGAACCCTAATGGTGAAAATAGCTGCTCATTGTGCTGAAGACCCTTTTTTCCTTTCTGGAAATAATTTTTGAAGATTGTCCTATGTGTAGGTTTTCATGATGCTTCTGTAAATACGGCTTGGTGCTCATCAAACCCTGCTCCAACTCTGGTTACAGTCTCACTTTATCTCAATAATCTCAAAATAAAAAAACCCTGTCATGACAAACAAGATTACCTCACAAAATATGTGACACAAGTCTCAAGACAAGTCCACAATAACGATATTAGAGAGAGCTTTCAGTATGACTTCTCTATAATGCCCAGGGGCGGCTGGTAGCCTAGTGGTTAAAGCGTTCGCTCGTCACGCTGAAGACCCGGGTTCGATTACTGACATGGGTACAATGTGTGAAGCCCATTTCTGGTGTCCCCCGCCGTGATATTGCTGGAATTTTGCTAAAAGTGGCGTAAAACCATACTCACTCACTCACTCTATAATGCCCACCCACCATATCACCTCCCGCTACCACTCTCACTTTATTTCCATTGCAACATTTTCAATCAGTGGATCTGTAAAGCAAGTAAAAAAAAAAGTTTGGCCTTATTTGAATCTAGTTACAAGCCAAACAGTTGGTTCAACAGTTATGAGGAACAAATGTTCCAAAAGGGTGAGCTACAGGGCCTAATGTTCATTTGTTTCTTAGATGAAGAGTTTAACATCGCCTGGTAATGTTCATGATCTCGAAGCAAGAGAGTTAACTGACCAGTTACAAGGTTGGAATTTCTGGGCTCGATCGTAGCGCCACCTGCGGCTATTACAAGTTACGTCCCTTCCAAGCTCCCTCCTATGGACCAATCAGATTCCACCTCTCGTATCACTTGCATTTGCTTCAAACAAAATGGCGGCGTCCAGTTAAGACGTCTGATCAACAATCAAGATCTATATTGTGATAAAACGAGTCTAACCCTGCGAAATGCATCAAAGCACCTTGATTAAAAACATGAAAAGATTTAGAAAATATCTGTTGACAGTGAGTTGGGGGTGCACATGCTTTGCAAATCCTGCAATTGACCCAAAACTGCATGACAGTTAACGAACCGGATTTTGATTTCGTTGCACGATTTAAATTGGACTATGCATAGACTCGTAAGTCCATCCAAAATGTAACTCCATAATACAAGCCTAGTTCGGCAAGGGTGGAAATTGGACTTTTATAGCCAGTTAACTCACTTGCCTCGGGAAGATGGGTAATGTTATACCATTGGTCCTAGTTTGGACCAAGGTGGTTGAAGACCATTCTTGGTGTCGACATTCATTATAAAGCTGAACTTGCTAAAAGCAGTGTACTTTCTCTCTCTTAAATAATAGTGATTAGGATTCACTTGTGCAGAATCGCACACTTGTTGTTCCTGTTCACTGAGGTATTTACATGTTGATACTGATGGATGTGACTGCAATTAAAACATTTCTTTTTGTTCATATCAGATCACTATTGATCACACTATGATGCTATTCTGGATGACCTGTGGCATATAGAGGATGTATAGTACATAACATCCCTATACTGACCATACTACACACCTAGGTCCACTCTCACAAAGTCATAGTAGCTCTTATTGTAACTCCGTTACTTAAATGTATGTTACAATAATCATCTAGCACTAAGATTGCTTTGTGAACATGGGCCCAGAACCATAATCACAATTCTACTTCTTGTACAACCAGAAAGTTCATCCAGGTCAAGCCATATCACTATTAGTGTCCTTTGTCTCTAATTATAAATACTAGTTGGCCATGGTGGTCCATAGTCTGTGTTGGCGGATTCTAAAATAATGGGGCATGAAATATAATCAGACAGGCAGGGGTAATTAAATATAAACAGACAGGCAGATATGAATGTGACATGTCGGTTATAGTATTGCTACTAATCTTTGAACATCCACAGTGTTTTTAATGGGCCACATTTTTCTGGAATGAAAACAGCAACCACATGGGATATACTAGACTAACATCTAGTCTCTGAAATGAACATATCGTACATAAAAAAAAGTTGTTCAGTTATCTTAATAAAAATATAATAAAAAGGAGCCCTGTGACTCTCTTCATTTTCAGATACTGCAGTGATCTAGACTTGCCAAACATTATAGACTTGCATGGGCTGTATTTGATATATATTTGTATCAGGGTCTGTAAGACAGACTAGGGATAAACCCATGCTGTATCTGAAACCCTTCTGTCCCCTGCAACCATCTACTTTTATGGGCCATTTGTACTGGAGTCAGAGCATCATCAAAGGTTTTCGACCACCAACTATCACTGATGGTTAACTATATCCACCCCTCACATGTAAACTCCAGTGTGTTCCACGTGAACACATTTAGTGTCCATGGCCCCTTTCCACAAAGTGATCGTAGTGCTAAGATGATCGTAACTTCTATACTTCAACATAGACTTACGACAGCCACAGGCTCCACCTGCCTCCATGCATCAGGAGGTGTGCATCTTGGTGGGAGAAATTGGGTTACAACTGCATGGAAGGTTCTGATAAGTAGGGACACTTCATGGACCAAGGACTAGGGTTGATATGGGAGATTGTATCTGCTTGAGGATACATGCTGTCCGTGGTTGATACTTGTAGTGGAGCCGCCGTCATATAGATGGAATATTGCTGAGTGCGGCGTTAAACAGCAAACAAATAAACTTGTAGTGGAGACTGTGTGATGGGGAACAGTGATGGCAGGTTATGAGACACATTACTATTTGTGTGGTGTCCAGTAGGGCTGTTGCGATTCACTCGCGTATTCGGTGAATCGAACCATATCCATTCATGAATTGAATTCGTTATTCGTGGTCACTAGAATCGAATATTCATGAATATGAAGTCATGTGCATTTACATACGCTGACCCTTGAAATATCCATAAGAACATATTATATACATAGATTTCTTCAGTGACAGTATTTTAGTCACTGGTCATTGTCGCATTTGAGCAGACACTAGTACCTGGATAAGTGAAGTATATTAATGTATAATAAATTAATAACTAACAAACCATGTCAAATAATTTATTTTGTTATTGTTTCACTGAATATAATAAATAATACATCAACTGCTGACTTGTTATTATTCGTGAATAAATATTCGTATTCGTTACCCTATATTCATTATACGAATCGTATTCGCCTTATAGTGTATTCGTTGCGGCCCTAGTGTCCAGGCACAGTGTTGCAATGTCACATTCAGACCTGTCATCAGCCATGGAGTTGTTCCTGCAGCTATTGATGAAGATGAGTGTGGATGTGGCTGCGAGGTGACCTGGAGAGTGTAGCAGTATGTGTAATTGATGTAGAGGTCTTTGCGGAATTACCGCTGCAGAGCGTGGGGTTGTTGTCTGTGCCAGGCTTTGATGCCATCAGTGATCATGGAGTATTGCCGTGTTGATGTTGACTCTCTGATAGGATGGTAGAATGTCTGGAATTGTACATTTACTGTAGTTGTAGTTAATTGTAGGCGAGGAGTTCAAGGTAAAGTAGTAGACATGGAAAGTTGGGATGTTTCTTGTCATGCATGTTTCTGTTCACCTTGATTGAATTCCTGGTTGAATTGCATGGTTGACATGCAGTTTCCCGTGTTTGTGGTTAAAGTTTACCCCTGAGAAGATTCCAGTGAAGAATAGGTCCCAAGTCCCCAATGCCAAGAGCCATCAGTAGCATGAGGATTGGTTGGTCACAATGTGTGACCTGGCTTAAAGTAAGTCTACCTACCTGACATGGCCAGGACGGTTGCTCATACAATCAGTCACTACCTTGCTAGACCAGACTTGATTATTTACAACTGTCCATAATCTACCCGGTGACTGATTTGGTGACTGAATATTTACCAAAATCTGGCTGTCCTAGTGTGTCTTCACACTACAAAGGGGTAGGCTGTTTAGCTATCAGCTGCACTCCCTCATTACTGGCTTGCAAGTATGTGTTTGTAATTATCGCTTTCCTGATAGCCCATGACGAGCCACAGTTTCAAAGGGCTAGTCGTGGCCACTTTAGCCCTGCTTGATCTTTCATTCTCAGGGTGTAGATGTCTGTTACTCTAATGTGAAGGCATCACTCACTCACTCACTCACTCACTCACTCACTCACTCACTCACTCACTCACTCACTCACTCACTCACTCACTCACTCACTCACTCACTCACTCACTACTGTGAAGGCATGGGTAGCTGCTCACTGTGTCGACCACTGGTTTGTCTGGCCCGGGCAACAGTGATACATAACTACATTATTGCAGTCTATTGCATACAACACCATGTACCTGTTCACTCTCTCAAACTCAAAACAATTAAACATACTAGAACTTTCTTTTGGATGAAAAATGTTAAAAGACAACAAATTAAGCTTCTTGACAGTACTCACCAATATCTTAATGTAAATATGCATGGCAACACTCCAGGTCCATATAAAACAGTGATGGGGAATGTACGTCACTGACAGTTTGGAAATAATTCATTTCAGTATTTGTGGTTGTAAACCATCATCAGCTAAACACACCAGTCAGTATTACTGGGTGGATAGGAAGGGCAGAGAAAGACTGGCTGAAAGTCAAATAGTTTCATACACTTGTTTGTTTGTTTACCACAAAAGATTGTTTTGTTTACTGCTGCAGCTATCATCGAGTCTGGACTCAGACAATCCAGCAATTGATATGATGAGCATAACTCCCTGCTGGCAGAATATAATGACATTAAGTCATCAAGATCACCAAATCCTGAGCACCAGATTCATTAAGTTTGTTTGTGTGTTTGTTTTGTTGTTTAATGCCACACTCCGCAATATTCCAGCAATGTGTCAGTGGTCTGTAAGAAATCGAGTCTGGACCAGTACAGACAATCCAGTGATTAATATCATGAGCATCGATCCGAGCAATTGGGATACGATGACATGCATCAACCAAGTCAGCGAGTCTGACCACCCAATCCCGTTAGTCGCCTCTTATGACAAGCATAGTCGTCTGCAACGCCAAGCATGGGTTGCTGAAGATCTATTCTAACCCGGATCTTCATGGGTGTATGAGTTGCTGAAGACATATTCTAACCCGGAACTTCATAGGTGTATGAGTTGCTGAGGACCTATTCTAACCCGGATCTTCATGGGTGTATGAGTTGCTGAGGACCTATTCTAACCCGGATCTTAATGGGTGTATGAGTTGCTGAAGACCTATTCTAACCCGGAACTTCATGGGTGTATGAGTTGCCGAGGACCTATTCTAACCTGGAACTTCATGGGTGTATGAGTTGCTGAAGACCTATTCTAACCTGGATCTTCATGGGTGTATGGGTTGCTGAGGACCTATTCTAACCTGGATCTTCATGGGTGTATGAGTTGCTGAAGACCTATTCTAACCCGGATCTTCATGGGTGTATGAGTTGCTGAGGACCTATTCTAACCTGGATCTTCATGGGTGTATGAGTTGCTGAGGACCTATTCTAACCTGGATCTTCATGGGTGTATGAGTTGCTGAGGACCTATTCTAACCTGGATCTTCATGGGTGTATGAGTTGCTGAAGACCTATTCTAACCTGGATCTTCATGGGTGTATGAGTTGCTGAGGACCTATTCTAACCTGGATCTTCATGGATGTATGAGTTGTTGAGGACCTATTCTAACCTGGATCTTCATGGGTGTATGAGTTGCTGAGGACCTATTCTAACCTGGATCTTCATGGGTGTATGAGTTGCTGAGGACCTATTCTAACCCGGATCTTCATGGGTGTATGAGTTGCTGAAGACCTATTCTAACCCGGAACTTCATGGGTGTATGAGTTGCTAAGGACCTATTCTAACCTGGATCTTCATGGATGTATGAGTTGCTGAAGACATATTCTAACCCAGATCTTCATGGGTGTATGAGTTGCTGAGGACCTATTCTAACCCGGATCTTCATGGGTGTATGAGTTGCTGAAGACCTATTCTAACCCGGATCTTCATGGGTGTATGAGTTGCTGAGGACCTATTCTAACCTGGATCTTCATGGGTGTATGAGTTGCTGAAGACCTATTCTAACCTGGAACTTCATGGGCAGATTCATTAAGTTGTCTCTCACAACCAGCTTAGGGTGCTGAGGACTCTTTCTAACCTGGATTCCAATGGGGTGTGTAAAATGTATGTCCAGCACAACAATAAATGACTACCTCTTAGAACGGTGCCGTGTAGACGTACACTGAAACACACCAGAAACAGCCAGGACTCCTCACGCCTTGTCTGTGATGAAGGAAGGACTGACAGACTCAAAAAGCGGACATGGAATGTGTTCTGAAGGTCGATTATAAGAAACCACTGACTACATCATCTTTCTGCCTCAATCTTCCTGCCTCATCTGCTGTGGGAGTTGTTGCAGTTTGGGTTGACTACAAGTTCAGTCCCAAACCATGGAAACAATTTGGCAGCACCTCTAATGGCTGACTCCATGTCGACAAGAACTCTTCATCTGAGGAATGATCGCAAAGCTGTGGCACGTGCAGACCAAGCTGCTGGGATGTTTGTGTGCAGTTAATTTTGTTTACTTCCTACAGCAAGGACGCTGAATTTATCGTGCATATTTATGATGATTGGGTAAACAACTTAAAAAACTATTGTGAACAGGCCATCTATTTACTGCTTACGTTATCTATGTAAACTGTTGTATGCTTCAGCCAAACTCACTGACCTAAGTCAAATTTGCATGACATGGGATGGGAAACTTGTCAAAATTGAATTTACTGTAACTAGTTCATATAATTGACACCCATGAAGATCCGGGGTTTTCAGCAACCCATACTTGCCGTAAAAGGCGACTATGCTTGTCGTAAGAGGCAACTAACGGCATGGGGGGGTAAGGCTCGCTGACTTGGTTGATGCATGTCATCATATCCCAATTGCGTGGATCAATGCTCATGATGTCAATCCCTGAATTGTCTGGACCAGACTTGATTGTTTACAAACCACCGTCATATAGCTGGAATATTGCAGAATGCAGCGTTAAACAACAAACAAACAAATCATAAAACTGACTGACATAATTGTTAAACCAGTGTAACTCTAGTGGCAACTTCCTTGTAACCTGCAAGTCTGATTACATTGTATACTACACTTACATATTCCTGTGTGTAACAAGAAGTCATAGAGGACATTAGTAACTGTAATCTTAATGTCTTCTACTGAAACTCCATAATAACTTGCAAGATATTGACAATTTGAGTGTCGCCCTGTCTTCCAACAGTGTACACAATGAGGGAACAGCTTCTCAAGACAGACCAGGGTAGCGAGCTTCATGATTTTTTTGATGTATTGAAAAAGTCACAACATCAAAAGTAGTCAAATCTCCACTTCATTCACTCGGTCCGTGAGCCAGCAAAGGTTTCTGAGCTGATTTTCTTCACCAAACTGTGTACCTGGGTAAGGTGTAGCCAAAAATCAACTACAATCTTAAATAATTCAATTATTTAGATATAACTTTCCTCATAATCTGTTTCAAGAATATACTGCTCCTCTTTTGAGAGGGACATTTTTAATTATTTCGTTTTTCCTTGATACACAAAACTGATGCTCATAATATGTCAAGTGTATATTTACATATATATGACATAACTGATTATCCCTTCCAACCTTAAGTGGTATACGTTAAACTCCCTGACATAAGTTCGGAGGCTGTATCTGTAGGACTTCATCCCTGTTTTTCTGTCTAGTTGCTGGTACTCTGGCAGACTGGGATGATCGCTTTAATTCAATATACTTGTGATGGATGGAAAAGATTATGGTGTGGGTGGGGAGACTTCTTGCTGTATACTTGTCAGAAATTCCTTTGATTTGGAACCATTAGTATATCCATGTTTATCTTTTGGTAAGAATTATTGTTTATGTACAAGAAGAAAGGGAAATTATTCCTTTATGTCAAGAACGTATCTGATAAACTGTGAGTGTGTGGAAAGGTTAGCACTGAGAAAACAGAATTAGCCTTTACAAGGAAAGGGTGTTATTCTTCCAGGAGAAGTGACACATTCGTATACATAATTATCATAGATAGAGCTGGAATGATTTCATTTGTAAATGGTTTTTGCTTTGGTGAATTGTTGTGCGAAGAGTGACATGATATCTTTTGTTTGGAATACTGTAAATCGTGAAATTAACGCGAGCGTGAATTAAATTTGAAAAATGTGAGTGGTCTTTGCTCGCATTATTAAACATCATATTTATATCAACAATAAGACATTTTGGTTAGCAAAAAAAACCAACTTAAAAACAAACAACTATGAATTCCATATCACTGTTTATTGAGCAGCACTTGTAACAAGTATATAAACAATGTCATTCAAGCACTAATTACATTCTGTGAGTTGTCAGTGCTGGGGCTAAGACAAGAGTTCTACTCACTTATGTGAATACAGCATATACACAAAAAGTATATGTTGTTCTTAGGTAAACACTATGTATTGTTTTAGTGGAAGTACTCTACTCAGCGCTAATAAGCGGTGCTATTTGGTGTGTGATTGGATTAAGGTGAGGATTCTCCTGTATACCTGACAGAAGACATTTTCTTTACATATAGATCCACTGATTATTGAGAGGGTGGGGGGGGGGTCGCATTCATATTCAGTTGCATTTTTGGCTAGGGGTCAGTGGTCGCATTCTTTTGGAGATGCATTAATTTCACGATTTACAGTATTTGTCTTACCGAAGTGCAGCTGATGATACCTTCATGGGTCGACTGAGAGCAAGTATGCCCAAGGTCTTCTTTGCATGGCTGCTGTCAGGGTCAACATGTCATGGCTGTAAAAGGGGTTGTGAGGTTAGAATGTTTTTTGAAGGGATGATGTTATTGTAGGGGGTGATGATCATGTTGGAGTTATGGTTGTGGTTAAAGGGTTTTGTTTTAGAGGTTATCATGGCGTTGATGGAGTTTTGTTGTACATTTGATCTTGTCATCTTTGTCCCCGCCGTGATATTGCTGGATTATTTCTAAAAGCGGCATTAAACCAAACTCAATCACTCACTTGTCATCTTCACGCCAGAAATCTATGATTGTGGGTTCAAATCTTGGTACACCCCGATTATGTTTCTAGGTTTGTCAGCATCATACCCGTGCTCGTGGAATTCACCAAAGTGGTAAACGTCTGAGACCCGCATCCTTTCGAGCTTTCCTCCCACATCAAGCTGACACACCATGATATTACTGGATTACTGTTAAAAGCAGTGTTAAACCCAACTCACTCACTCACTCACTCACTCACTCACTCACTCACTCACTCACTTTTCTCACTCACTCACTCACTCACTCACTCACTCACTCACTCACTCACTCACTCACTCACTCACTCACACTGGTCATCTTTGTCACTTTGCTTTGCTGCCAAAGGCCCTGACTCACCTCCAATCACTGGACAAGTCCTCACTAATCACACATCCTGGAGCACTGGATTTTATCAATCATTGGAACAATCCTCACCAATGAAACCTCCTGGATCATTCCATTTTATCAAACTTTTTAACCAATCCTCAGCATTCAAATTGTGTGCCTCACTCAGTTCTATCAATCATTGGACCATTGCTCTCCACCCAATTCTCTGAAATGTGGTTGCTAGGGAAGTATAGTGAGCCTTGTTTTGCAGTTCCCTGTATACAGAAATACAGAGGTTGACATCCATATGAGGTTAAGTCGCAGTGCCATGGTCACATATTTAATTACCACAAAACTAGGAGTTACACCATCTTCAAATACAGCATGCCAAAAGACTCCTGGAATGTTTCTGGGTTAATTAAGTGTTGTGAGATATATAGGTCAGTCTTCAGTCATCAGTGAAGCTGCCCTCAATTGCTCACCACTACCAGCACAGTGATGGAGTAAGTTGGGTTGGGTTAAACATGGCTTTCATGATAGTACAGTAATGAGGAGGTGTGTCAGCTTCATTTAGGAGGAAAGCCCAAAGTTATGTATGTGGTGCACGTTTACCAGTTTTGTGGAACTCACAGGGCACAAGCCTAGGACTGGCCGACCAAGGATTTGATAAAACTTGCTACCAGCAGATCCTGGCATGGCTGAGGGATGCAACTATGCCCAGTAAATTACAACCAGCATAGAGGACAAATGGTAGAAAAAGCTGCGTGCAATATTATATCACTTGCCTAAGCAGGCATCTAAGATGTGCAAAGCTGTACAGAGCTGTGCAGAGCCGTCAGTTAACGCCCTTGCCTTGGGAAGATTAGTCCTGCACCATGACCGTGGAATATATTTATTTTATTAAAAGAAATAATCTAGAAATGCATACAAAAGCAAGTCTAGCCAGCTCAAGCTAGCTCTTCTGAAATCAGCATAGGGAATTTTTATATATTTTTAGAGTCAAGAAGGATATTGTGTAATATAAGATTTCAGAGACTAAATGTTAGTCTATGGGAAGATGTGCCACATTAGGCATGCCAGAATCCTATAATTGTGGTTTGAATCCAAGATGTGCTGTGACAGATTATAGTATGTCAGAGCCACTCTTGTTTGTGGGTGAGTTTAGTTTTACGCCGCTTTAGGCAATATTCCAACAGTATCACGGAGGGGGACACTAGAAATGGGCTTCACACATTGTACCCATGTTTGGAATCTAAGCCGAGACGAGCGAACGCTTGAACCACTAGGCTACCCGACTGTCCCTCTTGTTTGTGGGTTTCACCAAAGTGGTGAACCTTTAAGACCTCTCTTTTTAACTCTGTACCTCACCTCACCTCAAGACCGCCTCCGTGGTCTAGTGGTAGAGCTTCCGCCCGGAGAGCGGAAGGTCCGGGGTTCGATCCCCAGCCGCGTCATACTAAAAGACGTTAAAAGATGGTACTTGTTATTACCCTGTCTGGCGCTCGGCAGTAAGGGATTAAACAAGGTCTGGTCGGCTCGGAGTCAGTAAACCATGTCTGAGTTTGGTATTCCATGTTAAACTGCTGCATGGTATCTCAGTGAGCTAGCACTATAAATCGGCATCAGTCTGGACTAGTACAAGCAGCCACACAAACACACACACGTACATGCACGTTGCTATACAAGTGCAATAATCTTGGACACAACGTTAAACCCCATTTCACCTCACCTCACCTCACCTCACCTCACCTCACCTCACCTCACCTCACCTCACACAACTAACTACCCCCTATATAAGTGTACATATAGTGAGCTACAGTACCCAGGAGCTACTCTATCACACATTTGATGTTCCAGATAATACTTCTATGACAAGGCTGTAGTATATAAGTAGATTATCCCATGTTGTCCGACCCCAGGGGGACACCTTCACTCCGGAACCCCAGATAGCCAGGGGTTGATCAGCTGCAACCACTGCTGGAACCCCAGATAGCCAGGGGTTTATCAGCTGCAACCACTGCTGGAACCCCAGATAGCCAGGGGTTCATCAGCTGCAACCACTGCTGGAACCCCAGATAGCCAGGGGTTCATCAGCTGCAACCACTGCTGGAACCCCAGATAGCCAGGGGTTTATCAGCTGCAACCACTGCTGGAACCCCAGATAGCCAGGGGTTTATCAGCTGTAACCACTGCTGGAACCCCAGATAGCCAGGGGTTTATCAGCTGCAACCACTGCTGGAACCCCAGATAGCCAGGGGTTTATCAGCTGCAACCACTGCTGGAACCCCAGATAGCCAGGGGTTTATCAGCTGCAACCACTGCTGGAACCCCAGATAGCCAGGGGTTTATCAGCTGCAACCACTGCTGGAACCCCAGATAGCCAGGGGTTGATCAGCTGCAACCACTGCTGGAGCCCCAGATAGCCAGGGGTTGATCAGCTGCAACCACTGCTGGAACCCCAGATAGCCAGGGGTTGATCAGCTGCAACCACTGCTGGAACCCCCGATAGCCAGGGGTTTATCAGCTGCAACCACTGCTGGAACCCCAGAAAGCCAGGGGTTGATCAGCTGCAACCACTGCTGGAACCCCAGATAGCCAGGGGTTTATCAGCTGCAACCACTGCTGGAACCCCAGATAGCCAGGGGTTGATCAGCTGCAACCACTGCTGGAACCCCATATAGCCAGGGGTTGATCAGCTGCAACCACTGCTGGAACCCCAGATAGCCAGGGGTTTATCAGTTGCAACCACTGCTGGAACCCCAGATAGCCAGGGGTTGATCAGCTGCAACCACTGCTGGAACCCCAGATAGCCAGGGGTTTATCAGCTGTAACCACTGCTGGAACCCCAGATAGCCAGGGGTTTATCAGCTGCAACCACTGCTGGAACCCCAGATAGCCAGGGGTTTATCAGTTGCAACCACTGCTGGAACCCCAGATAGCCAGGGGTTGATCAGCTGCAACCACTGCTGGAACCCCAGATAGCCAGGGGTTTATCAGCTGTAACCACTGCTGGAACCCCAGATAGCCAGGGGTTTATCAGCTGTAACCACTGCTGGAACCCCAGATAGCCAGGGGTTGATCAGCTGCAACCACTGCTGGAACCCCATATAGCCAGGGGTTGATCAGCTGCAACCACTGCTGGAACCCCAGATAGCCAGGGGTTCATCAGCTGTAACCACTGCTGGAACCCCAGATAGCCAGGGGTTTATCAGCTGTAACCACTGCTGGAACCCCAGATAGCCAGGGGTTGATCAGCTGCAACCACTGCTGGAACCCCAGATAGCCAGGGGTTGATCAGCTGCAACCACTGCTGGAACCCCAGATAGCCAGGGGTTGATCAGCTGCAACCACTGCTGGAACCCCAGATAGCCAGGGGTTGATCAGCTGCAACCACTGCTGGAACCCCAGATAGCCAGGGGTTGATCAGCTGCAACCACTGCTGGAACCCCAGATAGCCAGGGGTTGATCAGCTGCAACCACTGCTGGAACCCCAGATAGCCAGGGGTTGATCAGCTGCAACCACTGCTCCGATGTAGCTGTGTGTTGATAAGGAACCACACACTGCTATGCTGATTATCATGCAGGACTTACCCACAAATGACTCTGTCTTGGGCTTGTGTTTCTTCTCCTGTGGTTCCTCCGATAGGATGACCTATGGGATTACTCCGTCATGTGTCGTGGGGAGATAAGGAAGCTTCCAGTGACAGTTTACAGTTACGTATGTCAGGTGAAGGGATGGACGGAATGTCTTGATCTTTTTATGAATATTTCATTGGGTAGTTTAAGTGCAAATACAAGTCTTGAATTTTATGAATATTGAATAAGGTTGGGTTCTGTTGTCTGGCGCTTAAGCAATGTGAAGATACTTTATCTCTTTCTACTCTTTTCGAAATATTTCCCCCAAAATATTCCATTTGAGAAAGGACATAGGGGGAGATTATTAATATCATATAATCAATAACTTAATATTATTTCCAGAGATCGAGCATTGGTGACAGTTAAAATATCATAGTTACTTGGCAGATTATATACCTCTCCGCTTATTAAGATTACTTACAAATTATTGGAGGAAGTTGCTCAATATGGCAATGGTGTGTATAATATATGAAAATCAGTAGTCTTAGTCCTTATTATTTTCATGATCATACAGTTTGAGAGACTTTGTAGCTTAATCACGGGAAAATTGAATGCATGTAATGTACATGTCAGTGAGACAGTTGTCATTGCAATACAATTTTATAGAATTTTTCTGATAAATCACAGAAATTTCATGCACGTACTGTTTATACTTCTGTATGGGATTCCAGAGTGAAATAGGTCCTCAGTACATTATGATTATCATAACAGGCTGATGGCTTCGGCCAATTGTGCACAAGCCCATTCAGTGACTGAGTTTGGTTTTACGCCGCTTTTAGCAATATTCCAGCAATATCACGGCGGGGGACACCAGAAATGGGCTTCACACATTGTACCCATGTTGGACACATCCAACTGGTATAACCCAGTAAATCCTGGACACCCTGCTACTGACACATCTAACTCGTATAACCCAGTAAATCCTGGACACCCTGCCACTGACACATCTAACTCGTATAACCAACCCAGTAAATCCTGGACACCCTGCTCCTGACACATCTAACTCGTATAACCCAGTAAATCCTGGACACCCTGCTACTGACACATCTAACTCATATAACCCAGTAAATCCTGGACACCCTGCTACTGACACATATAACTGGTATAACCCAGTAAATCCTGGACACCCTGCTCCTGACACATCTAACTCGTATAACCCAGTGAATCCTGCACACCCTGCTCCTGACACATCTAACTCGTATAACCCAGTAAATCCTGGACACCCTGCTACTGACACATCTAACTGGTATAACCCAGTAAATCCTGGACACCCTGCTCTTGACACATCTAACTCGTATAACCCAGTAAATCCTGGACACCCTGCTTCTGACACATTTAACTCGTATAACCCAGTAAATTCTGGACACCCTGCTCCTGACGCATCTAACTCGTATAACCCAGTAAATCCTGGACACCCTGCTACTGACACATCTTACTCGTATAACCCAGTAAATCCTGGACACCCTGCTACTGACACATCTAACCCTTATAACCCAGTAAATCCTGGACACCCTGCTACTGACACATCTAACTTGTATAACCCAGTAAATCCTGGACACCCTGCTACTGACACATCTAACTCGTATAACCCAGTAAATCCTGGACACCCTGCTACTGACACATTTAACTCGTATAACCCAGTAAATCCTGGACACCCGTTACCGACACATCTAACTCTTATAACCCAGTAAATCCTGGACACCCTGCTGACACATCTAACTCTTATAACCCAGTAAATCCTGGACACCCTGCTCCTGACACATCTAACTCGTATAACCCAGTAAATCCTGGACACCCTGCTACTGACACATCTAACTCGTATAACCCAGTAAATCCTGGACACCCTGCTACTGACACATCTAACTTGTATAACCCAGTAAATCCTGGACACCCTGCTTCTGATACATCTAACTGGTATAACCCAGTAAATCCTGGACACCCTGCTACTGACACATCTAACCCTTATAACCCAGTAAATCCTGGACACCCTGCTACTGACACATCTAACTCGTATAACCCACTGCCTGAAGGGTCTTCTTTTGACGGAAGGAGCTCAAACGTTTAATATTGTTCTTATCTTTATCTATCAAACTGTTTTCTGACCTAAGATAGGTGTGGCCATTAGTATAAGGGGAATAAACAATAATACGGTCTACATGTTTCAGTGTTGTTACATTTGTAAAAAGTTGATTTTCTAAATTAATATGATTTATGTGAATACCCTACCTCTATTACATCATAGCCATAAATTCCTGTATACACTACAATCTTTAATAAATTTTCAACATGTCCTCTTCACCACCTTAGTTTAAATTTAGTTAATGGATTCTATTTTAGTTTTTTATAAAGTAAGATTCATGGTGGTATTCTGGTTGTATAATGCCGATGTTCCATGACTGTTCCAGATTATGGCAAAGAGATGATCAGTGAGTCTGAGATGCCGAAGACCCTGGTCACTGTCCTGGCCTCCAAGGAGGGAGAAAGTCACCAGGACACCATCTTGGACCTCCTCATCTCACTGGCTGATAGTGGTAAGTCTCAGGACATATTGTAGATCTCCTCATCTCACTGGCTGATAGTGGTAAGTCTCAGGACATATTGTAGATCTCATCTCACTGGCTGATAGTGGTAAGTCTCAGGACATATTGTAGATCTCCTCATCTCACTGGCTGATAGTGGTAAGTCTCAGGACATATTGTAGATCTCCTCATCTTACTGGCTGATGGTGGTAAGTCTCAGGACATATTGTAGATCTCCTCATCTCACTGGCTGATGGTGGTAAGTCTCAGGACATATTGTAGATCTCCTCATCTCACTGGCTGATAGTGGTAAGTCTCGGGACATATTGTAGATCTCCTCATCTCACTGGCTGATAGTGGTAAGTCTCAGGACATATTGTAGATCTCCTCATCTCACTGGCTGATAGTGGTAAGTCTCGGGACATATTGTAGATCTCCTCATCTCACTGGCTGATAGTGGTAAGTCTCAGGACATATTGTAGATCTCATCTCACTGGCTGATAGTGGTAAGTCTCAGGACATATTGTAGATCTCCTCATCTCACTGGCTGATAGTGGTAAGTCTCAGGACATATTGTAGATCTCCTCATCTCACTGGCTGATAGTGGTAAGTCTCGGGACATATTGTAGATCTCCTCATCTCACTGGCTGATAGTGGTAAGTCTCAGGACATATTGTAGATCTCCTCATCTCACTGGCTGATGGTGGTAAGTCTCAGGACATATTGTAGATCTCATCTCACTGGCTGATAGTGGTAAGTCTCAGGACATATTGAAGATCTCCTCATCTCACTGAATGATAGTGGTAAGTCTCAGGACATATTGTAGATCTCCTCATCTCACTGGCTGATGGTGGTAAGTCTCAGGACATATTGTAGATCTCATCTCACTGGCTGATAGTGGTAAGTCTCAGGACATATTGAAGATCTCCTCATCTCACTGAATGATAGTGGTGAGTCTCAGGACATATTGTAGATCTCATCTCACTGACTGATAGTGGTAAGTCTCAGGACATATCCTAGATGTTATTAATTCACTTGGTGATCATTTGCTGATACATATTGGGTCTCCTCAACTCACTAGCTCATGTGTGCAGGTCTGAAGACCTTCTCATCTCACTGTTATATTGATGTCATTGTAGATTGGGTAGACACAATTTTATGGATAACAACTTCTTTAATACTGTGAAAAGCAATGTCTCAGTAAAGATCCTTATATCATTGTCAAGCTAAGGATCTATACCAAAACATGCTTTTCACAGTATTAAAGAAGTTGTTATCCATAAAATTGTGTCTACCTTGTCATCCGTCAACTTCTAAGTAATGCCTATCAAACAATTCATTGTAGATTGTATACGTAAACTGATGCTTATAGACAATAATAGAATAATCTCCCTCCCCTGCAGATAAGATCAAGGACACCCTAGCAGACACCAGCCTCAGCAACCACCTGATCAAGATCATCCAATGTAACACTGGGCGATCTGATGACGACAGTCTGCAGTGTGTCAAGATGGCATCCGACCTCCTGGTGTCCCTTCTGGTCGGAGGTAATGCTCCACTAACAAAAGCTGGCATCTCCCTGTCAGCGGCAAATCGTTGAGTGTCTTGGGCCAAAAAAATATTGTGCCATATTGTACGAACATCTTTGAGAAAACAAAACCTAAAATACATGTTTCCTATGCAAAGAAACTAATCAATACAGTACCAATACATCTATTACTCTGAAAGATTTGGTCCCAAATGTGATATTTTATTGCTCTTCTTAAAGTTTAGAAAATAACATTTCAAACTCTTTTCTTGTTAGTTTCAAAGAGTATCATTATGTTTTCGATGTGGTATCACATTTGCTGACTTATGTATTCAATGTTTCAATACATACCACTTAAAACAGTCTGTTCCAGTTTTAGGTCCTAAATTTGCAGCTGGATCACTCAAATAATATTATGCAAAAAACTTTGAACTTTGTTACTTATTAAAATAAAAGACAATTTGTCAATAAGTGATACCAGGAAGAGAAGTAAAGTATTTTTTGTTTGATGTTTAAGATTGAAAAATTACTAATAATTTTAATAAAAATTTCATTTACATTTTGCTCTGAGTTTTGGGTACACTGTAGATCTCAAGAGATAAGTACAAAATGTCCGATTGGGAAAAGTTTGAGTGTAGCCCTGGACAAAATGTATTTAGATACACTTATAAAACAATCTGATCATGTATACACTGAAATTGACTGAAGTTTTATCTTTATTCAAACATATAAAAGTCAGAGGGAATGGGTGCATAGTCAGAAAGAATTGCAAACGTTAGTGACTTGTAGTGTAACCATATGGTTCTAGATCATTTTTGTCATTAAACAATATATCACGTGACTGACCACGTGTCAGGATAGTCCTGTGGGTACCAGGGTCGCTCTCAGTACCCATTCCGAGTACCTGAGTTACCTGTCCCAGCCCTAGTACACTGTTACTAACATAGTAATATATACGGCGAAACTGCATTATCAGTGGTTCATATTGGGAAAGGGAGGTCACTCTAATTTCAAACGGGAGCTTTCTCCGTTGTTTTCGTATTTGCAAGAAATGGCGTCACCCATGCTGTACGTTGTTGGTCCAGCTATTAAATGCTCAGCTTATCCCTAAGGTAAAACGTATTCTAAATTAAATGTTTGAATGCATTTTATATTTATGTTTCCATCCGTACATATTCTAAGATTGGTTTAGTGCTGATATCCATTTATTAAAATGTGGGCCCACATTTTTCTCGTCATCTATGGTGATCGAAACAAGTGGGCCCACATTTGTATATCGCCTAGCTTCGTTAGGTTGTTTCGTTAGCTCTGGTAATCAATTCCTAAATGTGGGCAGACGTTCTTCCGTCATATTGATTGCAACAGGAGGGACCAAATTTATTAATCATGAAACCGATAGGATTAGGTAGGTAGATGTGACTGTTAACCTTCTAAGCAGTTTGGATTGTATACTCCTCAGGGAGCTGAGAGTGAAAATTAAGTGCGCACATTGCCCTGGGTAATAATGAAGCATGCTATAGGCTGTTGGCGACAAAAATAGATATGACCAACCACTGAAACCCGAGTTAGTAGTTGCAATGAGAATATTTACTCTAATGCATGCCAGGACATTCTATGAAAGAACTCAAAGCTACCTTGGAAATCATCAAAGTTAATTTTCTGCAGAAATAATTAACGATGCCTATTTTGTTTTTGTTTTAGTCACATTGCAACTGAACAAAGATGGTTACTTGGTCTATGTAATATATTGTGGCTGTATCAGCACTTTATTTGAGAGTTGGCTCAAGTTGATATTGTTTTAAAGGTACTGGAGCTTTTAGCATGCATCCTGCTGTACACATATTGGATGTTTCAGACAAGACCGCTCTGTTGATCATAAGGGGGCCCAGTCGTCTAAGGCGCCGCGATTCGCTGTGCAGAGTTGCGACCCTTGGGCACGCCAGAAACCTATGATTGTGGGTTCAAATCCCAGTTCGTCCCGATTATGTTTCTAGGTTTGTCAGCACCATACCCGTGCTCGTTGGTTTCACCGAAGTGGTAAACGTCTGAGACCTGCCCACATTAAGCTGACACGCCGTGATATAACTGGAATGAAGTTATAAGCAGCGTTAAACCCAACTCACTCCCTGTTGATCATAAGAGCAATGGGAGGTCAGCGCTATCATATGGTTGGAATATAGCTGTGTCAATGTTTCAGACAAGAGCATGGAGCAGTTGTTTGGAGGAGGGGAGGGGCCGGTGTTCATGGAGTCGGTCAAGTGGTTGGAGGGGGACACAGACACGCTCAAGGTCTCCGGGGCGCTTGCTATAGGCAACTTTGCCAGGAGTGGTAAGATCAATATGGACACTTCAAGGATGAAATCTATCAAAATTTGTTTGGATTTTTTATGATGTTCCTTAATCCAAACAGATATCTATCTTTACATCAGATAGTGGGAATTTAAGCAAATGGTCCTTGTTCTGCAAAGTTAAAGTTTTCAGAGCCTGGTATCTTCAATTGGATATCCATATTGTGGAGTTATTACCATATATATGATCATGGCATTTACATTTGTATAAACCCTCTGAATGGAGATTGGTAGTTCCACTCAAATGCCCACGGAAATGACATTGTTGCATTGAGCCCTAGCACCTTTGTACGAATGAGGTAACTATGGTCAAGGGGAGATAATTAGGAACTGTTTAGTAGGTTGTCTCCCTTACACTATTGCTGTTGTTTCTAGATGAGCACTGCCACCTACTGGTGGAGGATGGTGTGATGGACAAACTGTTGGAGCTGGTGCGTCAGGAGGCCGCCGACACCAAGGAACACAACATCACGCTGCAACATGCCGTCCTCAGTGCACTGCGCAACCTCGCCATTCCAGGTACACCCGCCTTTCAGACCCTGCTACAATAAATTTAATTACTTCCCATTAATGGACGGGATCGGGTGGTCTGGCTCGCTGACTTGGTTGATGCATGTCTTCAATCCCAATTACATGGATCGATGCTCATGATATTAATCACTGGATTGTCTGGTCCAGACTCGATTATTTACAGACCGCCGTCATATAGCTGGAATATTGCTGAGTGCGGCGTAAAACAACCAACCAACCAACCAACCATTAATGGAAGCTCAAACTCCTCTCTGGACTGCTAAGAATGTCTTGTTCAACAATGATAATATGTTGACAATGCTAATTTATTGCAGATAGGCTTTCAACAGCAACAGGACATTATGTTCACAAAATCCCATGTAGTTTGTACTACCTGATTCACCAGCGTGTTTGAGCAAGTTGTCCCGAAACAAACCAGAAACAACTATTTTCTTATATTCCTATAAAATGTCACAAGTAATAATGTATATTACATACTCGCACGCACACTCACATGCCCGCAGTAATTTTAACCTCATATATACACATTAGTACCATTTATCAATACCATTCATAGAACTATGTACATAATAATTAAACTCCTACAAGACTTATTGTACTGAAATACTACTGTTAAAAATATCACTGACAGTTACAGCTGTAAGCTATAAACTATTGACAGAGATAAAGTATTTCAAACAGCAACAGTTATAAGCTTTGAATTATATAAATTACTGAAAACACCGTATAACGATATGGTAGTTAGGGCTGGGACGAGTCCAATTTTACTTCCCGGGTACCCACACCCCTATTACCCGACCCTACCAGGGTACCCGCTGTTGGTGTCAAGAGATAGGTACAAAATGTCCGATTGGGAATAGTTTGACAGTAGCCCTGGCAGAATGTATTTAGAGACACGTATAAAACGATGTGGTCATGCATACACTGAAGTTGACTAACGTTTTAGCTTTGTTGAAACATATATAAGTCAGAAGGAATGTGTACATAGTCATGAAGAAATGCAAACATTAGAGAATTAACATTGTCGTGTAACCATGTAGTTATATTGTGAATTTTTGTCATGAAACAATTTATCACGTGACTAACCACAGGTCCGGGTAGTCCCATGGGTACCCGGGTCCTATTCAGTACCTACCCTACCTGAATTACCTGTCCCAGCCCTAATGGTAGTGTAGCTTCTATAAACTTTCCGAGTTCCGTGATGGGATTCGAACCACGGATCTTATGGCCCGAGGTTGAACACCTTGTCCACTTGTCCAAAGAGCTGAACCCCATCAGCAAGTTGACAAGGTATGGATGTCATCTGTAGCATGACTCCACACCCTGCTACACAGTCCACCCGTCAACAGAAGGCACGTCCTGGGCCGCAAAGTAGGGTACTGAGACTTATATTGCTCAAAATAAATATAAACATGCTCAGCCCCACACTGAGCACCAATTTAGCGGCCATAAAATGTCTATGGCACGTAATGGGATTCAAACCACAGACCTTCTGATCCGAGTTCAGACGCTTTGTCTACATGACCAACGAGGTTAACCCCATCAGCAAGCTGACAAGGTGAGTATGTCATCTGTGGGATGACTTCACACCCTGCTACAGAAGCTTAACACTCTAATTAAATTAAATTCTACTGTTTACTTAATCTTTGCCAATCACAATACATACTAATGTATCATGACAATGTTAAATATACAAGAGATTTACAACATTGCATATTATGTAGATATTCAGATTATACTTAATTACAGATATACAATTAAAATGATAAAATCATAGTTAACAGGACTAACATATCAGATCCTAAGCTCCTTATGATAAATATCAATACTAAAGAAATCTCAATCAACTTACTCCAATCAGTGCAGTGCTGTGAATCATGCAGTTGAGATGCAGCAGTGACAAGAGAAGAGAATGTTGAAGTGTTTGAGTCTAAAGATCTGGTCACATGCGACAGAAACAATAGAAGGGCACTCACAGACCAAGCTGTGGCTGGACCAGGGAACTAAAGACAAAGAAATACAAGATAGATAGATCGGGAGATTACTTCTGCCCACACATCTCTTTCTAGTTCCATAATACATTCTATTGGACTTCCACCAAGTAAAAACGCAAGAATATCATCATCATCTTTCTCCCAGATCTTAACAAAAACATGTACATCCAGGATATCACATATGGTGTTAAAAAGTAAATTTCAGTCATTCATATTGATCGTGCAAGATATAAACATGTGCTTTACAATATCATTGGCAAAGGTTTTACAACAGCATCCTCTAGAGACAATTTCAGCTGATCCATAGAATACAAGAACCCCATGCTAACTTACGTAACTACTTTACCTAGGGATTAGTGGAGTGGGCTCTGGGTAGTTTAAGGAGCCTCTACTGCACTTAACTAAATTATTTACCCAAGTTTAAAATACAAGAATTAAAAAACACTGTATTTACATTCTGCTACATATAATGAGCTTATGTTGTGGCACATCGTCTGTCGTCCATCTGGATGTCTGTCAAAAACTTTTACATGTATCCTGTGAAACTAAAAGGCAAAGCTGAAACTTTGTATGGTTGATCCAAGCAATGATGTTGCTAAACTTTGCTCCTGGAATTCTGATCTGATTTTGAACATGATCGTCATTATTTCTTCAGAATTGAGGTGAGCCTTGTGGTTCTATTTGTCTGGATGTGTTATCCTCAGCTGATTGTATTCCAGCCCCCAACAAGCCTCGGATGCTGAAGGCTGGTGTGCTGGATGTAGTGTTGAAGCTGTCTCAGACGGAAGTGATGGCCGTCGCCTTCAAACTCCTCGGACTCATTCGGATGCTGATTGATTCACAGGGTCAGACATTGCACGTTTCTTGTCTCCATTTGTTGAACCTCAGACCTTACCAAAGTGAAACAAAATGTCATTTAAACCACAGTCAACAGGTTTGTTTGTTTGTTGTTTAACGCGTCACTCAGCAATATTCCAGCTACATAATGGCAGTCTGTAAATCATCAAGTCTGGACCAGACAATCCAGTGATTGATACATGAGCATCAATCCAAGCAATTGGGATACGATGACATGCATCAACCAAGTCAGCGGGCCTGACCACCCGATCCCGTTAGTCGCGTCTTACAACAAGCATAGTCACCTTTTACGGCAAGTATGGGTTGCACAGTCAACAAGAGGGTGCTGACATGCAGTAGCTGAGTGGTTAAGGCATTCGCTCGTGATGTGGAAGGTCTAGGTTTGATTCCACCGTTGGTGTCACCGACTGTGACATAACTGGGATATTATACCTGGAAGGAAAGGTTGTCATAAAAACAGCATGCACTGATATTGTTCAAACAACACCAAGCTAGGAAGCTTCTTCATGCAATTGGCAAGAGATTGCTTCAGGATACAATGGGTATTTTCGGGAATTGGATCATGGCATTCTTATCGTGGCATGTTTGATGATGATTTGTCATAGACAGAACAGACCACTAGATTGTTTACAGTATGATGCATTTTGAAAATGTGTGAAATATGTAATCAATATATTTCTTCTTTTTAGAGGCGGCATCAAAGTCACTTGGCTGTGACCGAGATTTTCTGATGAAACTAGTCGAGTGGTGTGGAGTTGAAGGTCATGCAGGGGTCACAGGTCTGATTCCTGCTTGTTTATCTTTTCTGAGTTAATGAGACACATTTTGAAGGGGAAATATTTTGTCTTCGCAAGTTTGATTCAAGTCATTTGAAAAGTAAACTCACTTTCTCCATTTTTCACATGATACTACTTATGGCTTCCACTAAAAGTAGAAAGTCTCTCATTCCTGGTAGGGCGTTGTTTTACCCTAGTGGTTAAAGCTTTGTTTGTTTGTTTGATGTTTAAAGCCGCACTCAGCAATATTCCAGCTGTATGACGGCAGTCTGTAAATAATCAAGTCTGGACCAGACAATCCAGTGATTGACATAATAAGTATCGATCTACACAATTGGGATACGATGACATGCATCAAACCAAGTCAGCGAGCCTGATACCGTTAGTGGCCCAATACGACAAGCATAGTCGCCTCGTAGGGCAAGCATGGGTTGTTAATGTCCTATTCTACCCAGGATCTTCACAGGTCAGTAGTTACAGCATTCGCTTTACATGGGTACAATCTGTGAAGCCCATTTCTGGTGTCCCTGTCATGATTTTTCCGGAATATTGTTAAAAGTGACATAAAACCGTACTCACTCACTCACTCATTCCTGGTATATGGTGTGTTTCAAGGGGAGGCAACTCGACTCTTGGCTTGGCTCATCAAACACAGCAAGTCAAGTGATGTGATGAAGAACATAATAAAGAATGATGGTATACAGTATCTCGTCAGCATGGCAACCTCCGAGCATGTCGTGATGCAGAACGAGGCCCTGTTCTCCCTCACACTCATCTGTTCAACTGTATTAGGTATGATTGTAAGACATATTTATGGTGCTTAGACAAAATAAAGGCATGACGGGTAATATCAGGTCTCTGCTGTGCAGAGTTGCTTCCCTTAGCCATTCAAGGATCAAGTGATTGTGGAACTAAAACCTACTTTTGCCTTGATAATGATTCCTTGTTGGTATCAGACCACTGCTTGTTGGTTTCACCAAAATGTTAAATATCCTCAAGCAGTGTTACTTTCCACCCACATTATATTAAAATATGACAGAAATACTTTATTCTTAACTTGCCATTTCCTGTCCACTCAGCGTCTGGCATAGACTTCTCTTCAGAAACCCATTTAACCAATGAAGCTGAAACATCACATACTTGTTCCCACCAATGATGACACCCCAATGTGTTTTTTCGATTTGATTTCCAATATGGCTGCCATGTCTTGTGCCATTCGTCACCACTCGCCCCTTTCCGTAACCTGCAAGAAGACTCATCCCCCTATGGATGAATGTTATGTGCGAAAATACGACAAACCAATCAGAATGCGCGTGTGATTTCAAGTTCTTCGTCAAAGAATCCCTCAGAAATAATTTTCGATTTTACATATGTCTTGCATCTAAAAATATACCCAAGACACAGTTAAATGTGTTCAATCATACTGTATAATTCCGCATGTCCCGATGTGCTTTAAATTGCATCTGAAATATATATAATATATGGGGAAATATATGTGAACCATTACGCAACGAGTTGACAATTGTTTTAGGTATGCCCGTTTGCGCTCAGACGGAACCCGGTGGCAAAAATGGCCATGAGAGGGGCACGAGTCGCTATTTGGCTTGTCCCGGAATAACACGAGTTGGTCACGAATGGTCTTGTGCTTGTTTCCATCAATGATGACATCTCAATTTGTTCAAGGGGTTTTGCTATTTCATAAATTTTGACCTTGGTTTGACCTTTGCACTTAAACCATACTGAAAGCGATGTCTTAAGTTTTGACCTTTTTTTTACCTTTGCACTCTGACCATGCTCCTAAAGTCTCTCAAAAATGCATATTTATCATTTTAGGTGTTATCGCCACTTGATGAACACATACATTCAAATCACAAGTTCATGGATATTCAGCATCGGGTGCATGTCATTTGGGTGACATTTAAACTGTTAATGATTTTCAAGGAGTATGTTGTTCCAGTATATCGTATCAAGGTAGTGTTCAGCTCCTTTCCTAATTCTAATCCTTTCCCCCAATCTTCTCTCCAGGAGATGCAGCAGTGCCCCTGAAGGAAGCCGACCTGGCCACCACCATCACCACCCTGCTGAAGAACCCTGCCACCATCCCTGAGATCCTGTGTAACACACTCAGCCTCACCAGGTCCATCTGTACAGCAGGTTAGTGCACACTCTCAGTCTCACCAGGTGGGAACACACTCTCAGTCTCACCAGGTGGGTACACACTTTCAGTCTCACCAGGTGGGTACACACTCTCTGTCTCACCAGGTGGGTACACACTCTCTGTCTCAGCAGGTGGGTACACACTCTCAGTCTCACCAGGTGGGTACACACGCTGAGTCTCACCAGGCTGGTACACACTCAGTCTCACCAGGTGGGTACACACTCTCAGTCTCACCAGGTGGGTACACACTCTTAGTCTCACCAGGTGGGTACACACTCTGACTCACCAGATGGGTGCACACTTTCAGCCTCACCAGGTGGGTACACACGCTGAGTCTCACAAGGTTAGTGCACACTCTTAGTCTCACCAGGTGGGTACACACTCTGACTCACCAGATGGGTGCACACTTTCAGTCTCACCAGGTGGGTACACACTCTCAGTCTCACCAGGTGGGTACACACTCTCAGTCTCACCAGGCTGGTACACACTCTCAGTCTCACCAGGTGGGTACACACTCTCAGTCTCACCAGGTGGGTACACACTCTCAGTCTCACCAGTTAGGTACACACTCTCAGTCTCACCAGGTGGGTACACACTCTCAGTCTCACCAGGTAGGTACACACAAATCCTCACACTTCACCTTTTTTAGCTCTCTGAAAGTCAAGTGAGCTCATATGTCATGGCCTGTTTGATCAGCATAGACATCTTCATCTCAAGAACCAGTGGACCAATGATACTGAAATTTTCACATGCTTGTTCTCATCAGTGATGTCACCCTAATTTGTTCAAGAGATTCAAATCTGATTGTCAATATGTCCATCATGGCAGCCATTTTGAAAAACGTCTTTATGGCCATTTCTCAGCCATTGTTGCTCAAAATATGATGAAATTTGGTACATTTGTAGTAGTAGTAGTGGCTACAGTCGTAATGAAGAGATTTTGAAGATTTTGCATTATGGCAGGGAATTAATTTATAAACAGCAAAACCTATTGATGCAAATTCCTTGAAACCATCAAAAATATATTGTAATGTTTGAAGCAGAGCCCTGATACCAGACCATAAAGTGCTGACGAGAATTCTTCGTGCACAGTAAACTAGTATTGTCTTAAACGGTATATTGCTATATTCAAGTTAAGACATTTCACTGTACATGTATGGTAAGTAATGATATGTTTAGGCTGAAGTAACTTTGCATCAAAGAGAGAATGGTGGTCTGTTTATCAAAATGAGAAAGATATGAAATATCTTAAACATTGATTTACTAGTGCACTTATCTGACTGGTTGATAACTCACGTGTGGCCCAGTCGTCCGAGGTGACACAATACTTGTGCTCGTGGGTTTCACCAAAGCAGTAAACGTCTGAGACCTGCATCACTTTAAGCTTTCCTTGTACCTAAAGCTGACATGCTGTGGTATAACTGAAATACTGTTCAAAGCGGTGTTAAACCCAACTCACTCATTTATGATACAGATCACTATCAGTCCAAGATTTACAGAGTGCAGATCCCTGCTCCGCTGGAAGCACTAGTAAAATCTCCATTATGGTTCAGACTAACTTTTGCAAGATTTACAAACTACTTTGAGCTGCTTGTGCTACTACACTATTTCAAACCTCCTCAAGCTTCCATCACCCAGGAGTAGCCAGCAGCTTGAAGCACTAGCCGCTTGATAAGCAGCTGTAGTCAGCTCTCTAACCAGCATACCCCTTGTGTTTCAGCATCACCAACTAGCCCTCAGGCCCTCCCCTGTAGTCTCCTGGCTTGTACAGGGATTCTCTCAGATGTACAGAGTAGGTTAACCTCCTAGGTGTTGTCACTGAGAGTCAGCCCTGCTTCACCCAGCCTCCCCTTGTCTGGTGCAGTAATGTCAGTCAGTACTTCCCAGGTTTGTATACACTGCGTTCCTCCATCCCCTCCGACACCTGTGAATACATACGGCCACTTTGCGGTTCAGTCGCTATTGTTTTACCAATGAGCAAGCAACGGCTCTGTTCCAGGAAGAGGGAAACCCATGCTTCAATATCAGGTGGGGTCATGAGTGGCCCAGTTATCTAAGGCGAGATTCGCTGTGCAATTCGAGTTGCATCCCTTGGACATGCTAGCCGTGATCATGGGCTTGAACCCTGGTTCGCCCCACACACAAAATCAGGCAAGGGTAGAGTTCGCACAAACTTCATATATGGAGGAGAGTTTATTTGACTTCTCTGAGTTAAATGCGTCGTGATTTTATTACCCGACTAAAATTGACGTATGTCACAACTAATAGCGATCGTATGTATTCCATTGTGATGGAGGACGTAGTGTATAAACATTCGTGAAGTTATGACAATGGGTGTTAGATGCTGTTTCGTCGTGTAGTTCTGCTTAACTTAGTGTAGTTTGACTGTCCTAGTTACATTGGCTGTTGTTTAAATCTGCTTTACCTATAGAGCTTTATGGTATCCCTCACACATGCTTCAGGTGCTATTGTGAATTCAAGGATCCTTTATTTGGGCCCCTTGGGGATTCTGGGTTGGAATAGATATCCAGGAACCTTTGCTGGTCGTAGATCCAAGAGGCACTCAAAGGGTCGGGGGTCAGACTCGGTGATTTGGTTGATTCCATGTCATTCGTACCCCATCAGTGTGGATTATTGTTCACTATGTCGATGAGTGTATTGTCCGATCCAGGACTGAGTATTTACTGGCTGCTGTCATGGTGCTGGATTATTGCTCACTATGTCGATGAGTGTGTTGTCCGATCCAGGACTGAGTATTTACTGGCTGCTGTCACGGTGCTGGATTATTGCTCACTATGTCGATGAGTGTGTTGTCCGATCCAGGACTGAGTATTTACTGGCTGCTGTCACGGTGCTGGATTATTGCTCACTATGTCGATGAGTGTGTTGTCCGATCCAGGACTGAGTATTTACTGGCTGCTGTCATGGTGCTGGATTATTGCTCACTATGTCGATGAGTGTGTTGTCCGATCCAGGACTGAGTATTTACTGGCTGCTGTCACGGTGCTGGATTATTGCTCACTATGTCGATGAGTGTGTTGTCCGATCCAGGACTGAGTATTTACTGGCTGCTGTCACGGTGCTGGATTATTGCTCACTATGTCGATGAGTGTGTTGTCCGATCCAGGACTGAGTATTTACTGGCTGCTGTCATGGTGCTGGATTATTGCTCACTATGTCGATGAGTGTGTTGTCCGATCCAGGACTGAGTATTTACTGGTTGCTGTCATGGTGCTGGATTATTGCTCACTATGTCGATGAGTGTGTTGTCCGATCCAGGACTGAGTATTTACTGGTTGCTGTCATGGTGCTGGATTATTGCTGAGTGTGGCATAAAAAAAAAACAAGCAAACTTTATTTGTCTGTCAACATTTTGCCTTAGCTTGTAGAACCGTCTTGTCTAGAATAGATGTGACTTGTGCTGTCTTGTGTTGTATAACTGTTAGCCAGATGTTCAACTTATTTTAATGGTAACCTTGCCATGTTTCTATGTATATTTTAGCCATGGTTAAACAGTGTTTGGCCTGCCTGCCTGATATCTGGAATTGCAAAGCTAGCTACACTCATTACAGTTGAACTTGATAATCTGATAAGCTCTATCTGTCCGGCATGTTATGCTTCCTGGGTCCACTTGCACGAAGCGATCTTAGTGCTAAGATGATCTTGACTCCCATACTTTAACATAGGCTTACATTAGTCTTAGATCGTTTTGTGCAAGTGGGCCCTGATCAGAACATTCCTTGACAAAGTGGTAGAGTGAAGACGTTTGGATTTAGAATTTTCAAAATCTGTCGATGTAATTTTCATTAACATGACAACCTAGCCTATGTCCGTCCTTCTCCCATTTATGTTTATTCACCTCTAGACTTATGTTGTGTGCACCGCTCCATTGTCAAAATTCTGGATTCGTCTCTGCAAGCTGAAGCCAGTTAATTGCTCTACCACCGGTGTTTTATATGTTATTCATTGTAAACGAATAGTACAGGTCCCCTGGCCTGTAGTAAGAGGTGGCTTTGTAAAATCAGTCAGGTGAGTTGGTTGATTGCATATCGTCGTAAATGGACTGTGTGAGATGTTGCTCATAATATCAATCACTGCTTTGTCTTGTCCAGATTGGGTTATTTACTGGCCAGTGTTATATTGCTGGAATATTTCTGTCTGCAGTGTAAACAATCAAAACATTGTAGTTATGGATAAATCTGATTTTGAGTTGGATGTTGAAAATGAGATTAAATGTATTTAATAATGTCTGAAGCCATCTTCAGGAAGACTTGTGTCACCCATCGATTCTGTTCACTTGATATTTTGGTCTAAAATTTAACTACTACAGAATAGTAGGATAATTAGGCCTTTACAATGTCAACATAGTTCTTTGTACGTTCTCTATTGTCCAACCAATGTCTGCCTTGTAACATTGTCCTCTTCTGAAGATTCTCCTCCCCAATAAGTCCCCCCAAACCTATCCTGGTCATAAGAGGTGACCAAAGGGATCAGGCTGTCAGGCTCGGTGACTTGGTTGATTGAGTGACTTTGTTCCAAGATGGCAGGATGGCAACCCATACTTGCCGTAAAAGGCGACTTTGCTTGTCGTAAAAGGCGACTTTGCTTGTCGTAAAAGGCGACTCACGAGATCGAGTGGTCAGGCTCGCTGACATGGCTGATGTATATCATCGTATTCCAATTGCGTAGATCGATGCTCACAATATCAATCAGTGGATTGTCTGGTCAGATTCCATTATTTACAGGCCACTATCATACAGCTGCAATATTGCTGTGAGCGGCGTTATACAAAACAACCCAAGGTGGTAAACAGCTATGACCTTGGTCACATTAAACTGTGCCATGTTCCAATATAACTAAGATACTCTTCAAAACATCCAGCTTTAAACCCTACTTACTTTTCTCCAAAGCTATCAATCTTAAATATGACTTCAGCGTCTTCCATCAAATTGGAGGTTTTATGTTTGTTGAGATTGTAATAAAATTTTATCTGTTTCAAATGTCAATTGCATCAATGTTCCACAAGGAAGTATGTAGGTAGCTTTTGATATTTTAAATTTTTAACAAATCTAATGAAATAAATCAGCATTTTAGTATTTGGATGTAATATAATTCATGACTGCAGAACAGTTTTTCTGATGTTAAATCAGTACACTGAAGTTTGTGTGTTCAGCATTCTGGGTGAAGGATTAGTATTCAACCATGACTCGTACATTCCCAGTTTGTGTGCTGTGAATGTCAATGAACGTTGTGCATCAAGGTGGCTGTAGGACTCACTATATAGCATCACCAGCAGCAGCATGGCCAGTTAGTAAAGATCAGCAATGTCAGTAATCAAGCAGGAGAGAAGCATTCCATGTCTTTATTGATCTGATTTGTTATTTATAACTGACAATAATGCCACATTAAGCCCAAAATATGGATTGGGATATATATGAAACATGTGAGCCTCTTTTCAGATCACTTAGTCCAAGTTTATGACTCTTTGGAACAATTAAAACATACTGACTGCTGTGCTTCTGATGGTTAATGGCTTAAAGATTTTCAACAAAATTGTCATAAATATATGCAGTAACTGTATGTGTTGTCACATGGTTTATTGAATGAGTGTTGCTCTTTGTAGCGCTATTTTGAAGTTACATGGCGTTCACGCATTAGTTAAACAGTAGTGCATGAAAGCTTTTACATTCTATTTCTGCTTGTAGATATTTATTATCCAGGACACCACATCTTCCCGAGGCAAGGGAGTTAACTGACTAGAAAAGTCCAGTTTCCACCCTTGCCAAAACTATGCTGGAATTCGTTGTCCCTCCTATTGACCAATCAGATGCCGCCTCTCATATCACTTGCATTTGCTTCAAACAAAATCGAGGCGCCGCGATTCGCTGTGCAGAGTTGCGTCCCTTGGACACGCCAGAAACCTATGATTGTGGGTTCGAATCCCGGTTCGCCCCGATTATGTTTCTAGGTTTGTCAGCACCATACCCGTGCTCGTGGGTTTCACCGAAGTGGTAAACGTCTGAGACCTGCATCACTTCGGGCTTTCCTCCCACATTAAGCTGACACGCCGTGATATAACTGGAATACTGTTAAAAGCGGCGTTAAACCCAACTCACTCACTCACTCAAACAAAATCGTGGCACCCATTCAAGATGATCTGATTGATAATGAAGGACTATATTGTCATAAAATGGGTCTTGCGCTGCAAAGTCATCACATCACTAGAACACCTTGATTAAAAGCATTGATGCTTACATGCTTTGCAAATCCTGCAGTCGGCATACATGCTGTTTATGAACCAGGTGTCTAGTTGGTTACGTGATTTGATTGGACTGTGCATAGACACGTCAATCCAGTCAAGCTATAACTCCACGATTCCAGCCTAGTTAGGTAAGGGTGGAAACTTGACTTTTATAGTCAGTTAACTCCCTTGATGAGCACACCGTTCCATAAAACGATCATGGTGCTAATATGATTGTAACTCCCATGACTTTTGACAAGCAATGAGGCCTAGGTTAACTGTCACTTTTCAAACAAGAATATATTATCGTAGAAAGTAATGTGATAATTTGAATAATTTCATTTTACTTATAGGATTAAAGGGTATGACTCAAATAAGTCCCAAAAGTTTGTGGGAATATCAACAGTTGTCAAATTGACTTATTTTAGTCGATGATTTAAACCTTTGTATTACTTTTTCAGACAATTTACGTGAAGAACTAGTCGCCTCTGGGATTGCTGACATTACTCGTGAACTTTCGCTACATGGAGATGAGAAAGTGAAAGAGGTGGCGAAGTCAGTTCTAGCATTCATCGATGACTCACCTGTCAACAGATGAATCACAGATAGCAACGACCAATCAAAACCACTGTTTAACGACACATGCACTGTAAAACTTGGACAAGGACAAAAGGGTCAAGGTCATATTTAAAAGTGAATGAAATAGCACATTTGGATTGCAGTGGCGAGGGTTTCAAAGTACTGTCGCAATACTCACATTGTCATGTTAAGTCCGACCATGTATTGAACCTTGATAGCTCAATTTGTATTACATGGTGAAAAGTACATTTGAAATCAAACAACTTCTTATGGTACCAAATAAATTCATCTGTGAAAATGCGTTTTTGTAAAGGGTCTACCCCGTCAACCAATTTAGGTGGATATTTGAATGTGATTGACATGACAATGACAAGCTGACGTGTGTGGGTGTTGAGTGACATGTTATGTACATTTAACAGACACCATACAGGCAACCATCATGAAGACAGCGTTGTTGGGTCCAAGTTTTTATCATTCCTGATCACTGGGATTGAGCATGGGCATGTATAATCAGAGACCAAAATAAGGTCTCTTATCTTTTATGATTGTTTTCTATTTTACCATTGTTTAATATTGTACTGTCCAGTTTTTTATTTGTCAAACATGGAAACAAAGGTCTACATTCCCATTTGTTCATTGTGTTTTTCTATTGTTACTGAGGACATTAATTTCACGTGTAATTTTGATGTTAGTGTCAGATGTCAATATCTTGTAGTGTTTTGTCTTGTGTGGTGAGGCATTATCTGTAAGTTGTAAATCTTTGCGTTGAAACTGCTAATGGATGATTGCTGATGGCCCTTGCTCACAGATATTAGACAGCCTTTCTTTGATTCTATGATTCTTTGACAATGACGAGGTTCATGTTTGTGAAATATACAGTTATGGTGATGCTGTTATGTCTGTTTTAATCAATCAGAAGAAAGCACTGGCACTTAGAATATATTTTAAATAAGCAGATGAAGAATGTAAATAATTATTAGTATGATATCAGATAGATACTATTACTATATTTTCCTTAATAAATCTCTTAAGAGACATCTCTGAGCAGGGGAAATATCAACACAGACTAGCTGTTAGAAATTATGAACAGGATTTTATCATTTTGTCCTCTGTCTTGAACAAAATTTCTGACTGATAAGAAATTCTTTTGTTGTTATCTAAGAACATAGACTATCAACCCGGAGTTGGGAATCCAGTTTGAATCCAGTTTGAATCCACATTGTCCCTGCCCGATGTTGTGCAATGGTTGTTCCCAGTGTAATGCACACAGTTCCATGTTAAATCTGTGTTAGAATACAGGGTCATTTAATCTACTTTGTCATTTCAAGGTTGCCCTCCAAATAGTGGTATGTCTTCACTGTGTCAGGAAGAAGATTTCCAGATTAACAGGATTCCGATGTATACTACTCAATAGAAGTTAAAGAACAAACTGTTTTCATATGTTATGGACACATTAACTGTAGTCATATGAAAACATATGTTGTTTGACTTCTTTTGAGTAGTTTACATCCACTTTGTTAGTTGGATTAGTTATTGGTAGGTATAAATCACAAATATACCTCAGCTTATTGAAGATATTACTGTGTAATTTGAAATGCAGTGATAAGGCCATTTGTGGAAATGATTGGTTTCATGTTTTTGGTTGTTGGTTGGTTTGTTGTTTAATGCGGCACTCTGCAATATTTCAGCTATGTGATGACGGTCTGTAAGTAATCAAGTCTGGACCAGACAATCCAGTGATTGACATCATGAGCATCATTAAAAGCAATTGGGATTGATGACATGCATCAACCAATTCAGCGAGTCTGACCACCCGATCCTGTCAGTCGCCTCTTACGACAAGCATAGTCGCCTTTTACAGCAAGCATGGGTTGCTGAAGACCCATTCTACCCCGGATCTTCACGGGCCTCATGTTTTTGGGAACCTTTTGTGACCTGTATCTTTTTTTGAGACCCTTTTATGACCTGTATCTTTTTGAATTGTGAATTTGAAATATAAAGTTGCAAATGTAAAAGAAAATCTCGATCAGCTACAGAGCCTCATGGCTCTTTTTAAGAATTAGTAGCCCTATGAAACAGGACAGGTTTGGTTTGAATTGCGTGCGGTCTCCATGGACTTCTTGCAATTCGTTCGGCACATGTCTTGAAATGGTTGAAGGTCAAGGTCATGAGACTGACAAGGCTCCAAACTCTTTTGTGTTTAGACTTTCTCCAGAAGTATTAAGCATATATCATTAAACTTGGTATATACCTTCTGTAGGATGGGACGCTGCTTTGAAAAGATTCAGGTCAAACTTTGTCAAGGTCAGCATGCAGATGTTTTTTTTATAACATGATTGTATCATTTTCAGTTTCTGAGTCATGGTTACCTCCCTAATGGCAAACTATATATTTGCATCTATGTTCACTAATCCAACATGTTTAGTGTTGGTGCTTTCTGTATCAAAGGTCAAGATCATCACATAAGTATTTAAGTTATATACAAATATTGTTGAAAGTGGCAAAACGCCCAACTCACTCACTATATACAATGAAACTCTGACAGGGTTCCCAGTGAATTAACATGGAATAGTAAACTTCCAGATTAACAAATCATTCATACGTAGTAATGTGCATTGTTTATATATAGATATTCCAGTAATTGCCTGGAAGGCAGACTTTCCTGTTTAACACGGTCTGGACCAACATTGCTGATATTTGTGTTGTTATAAACTCAAGGACCCACCATTTGATGTCCTTGGAGGGCCTGCAGGGATATTTGTTAGAGGCAGGATATTTTGTTCAGTCTGCTTCATAAAAGGAGAAACTGAACTATTACATTTAGTTTACACAACATATTACTTTTTTCAGGACATGTCCAGCAAAAGGTGAGTTCTGTCGGGGTCTTTTACTGTTTCAACCCCACTTCCCCAAATATGACATTGTCGATCCCCAAATCTATATTGCTCACACAACCGATCACTATCAACTACTGGAGACCATTGATATGTCAGGTCCAAGGCTTGTCTGTAGTCAAGCAGCATGTTTTTTACTCGCCATGGTTGTCGTCCCCGAATACTCCTACCCTACTGACTCTCTAGTGTTCAAAAACTAGCATTGCGCACATCACCCTCGACAACAAGTACCTTGTCTCGTGTCAAACAGACTTGGACTAAAGAACAGTTTCTTGCATTTCGCATATCCACTATCTAACGTTCTTTATTGATTGGTGGTTTTTTCTTGTTTCACTAGTTGTTATTCTTATTTTTGTTTCATGTATTTTGATGATTGAGATTTTTAGTGAGGGAGCACCACTAACACACTCAATACCTGGAGTGTTACAATCTAAGTTCATCTAAAACCAAGTGCGTTCGTCTTGAAGGAAAATATCTACAATGCCTTCTGGAATGTAAAAAAACCCCGACAAAACCCTTTCCATACTCATAAGACATTTCTGCTAAAAGCTGAGTTAATTGTATGACTATATTATGAGCATGTGTGTATGAATCTCTCAAATAGTGATGATACCAGGTGTTCGCGAAAAGGTGAGCATATCCCGCCCCATCACTGACATCCATCACAAACACATGCAAAGACAAGTCATTTGTTCACCTGAAAGAACACAGGAACATATGGGATAAGTCAGAATATGAATTGCATCGGACATCATCTCTGTCATCTATACATCAAATATACGGAAATGTCTACAAAAGATTGTTGAAAGCTTTACTTAAATGTTGTAACTCTTGATTAAGCAACTTGAGAGCAAGAGTTGTATGACGCTTTTTGACATCTGAGTAAAAAAGAGCCTGCTCGATTGAACCTCAAAACTTGTGAAATGTAAACATCCAAGGCTGGAGCTGCTGGAGTATGGTTTTGGGAAAGTTAACAATTGGGAAGTTGAAGTTATCTCTCTTGTAATACAGTCATGTGGAAAGAGTTTTGTCACTGAATCTTTATGCATAGAGCTGAATATGAATCAGATGAGGCAATCTCCTTTATTTCTATCTATGGAGGGTAAATCAGCAGAACAATATCAGATCATACCCCGGAATCTTAAGTTGTACTTCTTGGCCAAATGACCTTGTTTTGACTTTGCCATCCAAGCAGAAAATACATATGAAAAACATATTTGCAAGAAGGGGAGCACAATTGGTTCCCATGGGGATGCCTGCTTATGGCCTAAATGTCTTACCACCAAATTTTACAGGGATGTTGTCAATGAGGAAGTTTCACTTATCATTTTCTCAGTAAGCTTAAGATGGTATTTCCTTTCATTTTTGACAAATTGTCCTGAACTTCTGACGATATGTCACTGTACCATAGTCACCACGTCTTGTAACGAAAGCCCAGTGGGTTAAGGAATGTATTTCTCCTTAAGTTTGTCATGTGGGATAGTTGTGTACAAAGTTGAAAAATCAAATGTTTTGACAGACTTGAACATGGTTCTTTTATGAAATTGCAAAAAGTCAATGTATGCAATGTAAGCGTAGCATGAATGTTTGCCTTTGTTTTCTGGATGGATGTTTACCTGTATATTCAAATCATGTTTGTTTTTTGTCTTTTGTACAAGCAGCTGAAAATAAAAACTGTGACCATATCACTTGGGTTATTTTTCTAAAAGAGATTGGTCATTTTTGAATGAGATGTGCTGGAGAGAATGCCCAAGAGCAGACCATGAAAGATATATTTTGGTTAAGTCACAATACTATTGACATACATTTGTCCCCCCAGGTTTTCCTGGATCCTCTCAGCCAAACCTTCAGTGTCCCGATTTGTCCCCCATCTTCACATCATATAGGCAATATGCTGGAAAGAATGAATGAAGACCGTTATTGGTATCCTCTGCCATGATATTATGACTCCATCTTAGCTTCAAGAAGGCAGGGTTCTTGGTGGGCTCCTCCATCTAAGCCACATGAAGGCAGGGTTCCTGGTGGGTGGATTCATCTAAGCCACAACAAGGAAGGGTTCCTGGTGGGCTGCTCCATCTAAGCCACGTCAAGGCAGGGTTCCAGGTGGGTTGTTTCATCTAAGCCACATCAAGGCAGGGTTCCAGGTGGGTTGCTTCATCTAAGCCACATCAAGGCAGGGTTCCTGGTGGGTTGCTTCATCTAAGCCACATCAAGGCAGGGTTCCTGGTGGGTTGCTTCATCTAAGCCACATCAAGGCAGGGTTCCTGGTGGGTGGATTCATCTAAGCCCCATCAAGGCAGGGTTCTTGGTGGGCTGCTCCATCTAACCCACATGAAGGCAGGTTTCCTGGTGGGCTGCTCCATCTAAGCCACATGAAGGCTGGGTTCCTGGTGGGTGGATTCATCTAAGCCACATCAAGGCAGGTTTCCTGGTGGGTGGATTCATCTAAGCCACATCAAGGCAGGGTTCCTGGTGGGTGGGGGGGGCACGGGTGGCCCAGTCGTCTAAGGCACCGCTATTCGCTGTGCAGAGTTGCGTCCCTTGGGCACACCAGAAACCTATGATTGTGGGTTCGAATCCCGGTTCGCCCCGATTATGTTTCTAGATTTGTCAGCACCATACCCGTGCTCGTGGGTTTCACCGAAGTGGTAAACGTCTGAGACCTGCATCACTTCGGGCTTTCCTCCCACATTAAGCTGACACGCCGCGATATAACTGGAATACTGTTAAAAGCGGCGTAAAACCCAACTCACTCACTCCTGGTGGGTGGATTCATCTAAGCCACATCAAGGCAGGGTTCTTGGTGGGCTGCTCCATCTAAGCCACATGAAGGCAGGGTTCCTGGTGGGTGGATTCATTTAAACCACATCAAGGAAGGGTTCTTGGTGGGCTGCTACATCTAAGCCACATCAAGGCAGGGTTCCTGGTGGGTTGCTCCATCTAAGCCACATCAAGGCAGGGTTCCAGGTGGGTTGCTTCATCTAAGCCCCATCAAGGCAGGGTTCCTGGTGGGTTGCTTCATCTAAGCCACATCAAGGAAGGGTTCCTGGTGGGTTGCTTCATCTAAGCCACATCAAGGAAGGGTTCCTGGTGGGCTGCTCCATCCCAGCCACATCAAGGCAGGGTTCCAGGTGGGTGGATTCATCTAAGCCCCATCAAGGCAGGGTTCCTGGTGGGTTGCTTCATCTAAGCCACATCAAGGAAGGGTTCCTGGTGGGTGGATTCATCTAAGCCACATCAAGGCAGGGTTCCAGGTGGGTTGCTTCATCTTAGCCACATGAAGGCAGGGTTCCTGGTGGGTGGATTCATCTAAGCCACATCAAGGCAGGGTTCCTGGTGGGTGGATTCATCTAAGCCACATCAAGGCAGGGATCCTGGTTGGCTGCTCAATCTAAGCCACATGAAGGCAGGGTCCCAGTAGGGTGGATTCATCTGAGCCACATCAAGGAAGGGGTCCTGGTGGGCTGCTCCATCTGAGCCACATCAAGGAAGGGTTCCTGGTGGGTTGCTTGGTCTAAGCCACATCAAGGCAGGGTTCTAGGTGGGTTGCTTCCTCTAAGCCACATCAAGGCAGGGTTCCAGGTGGGTTGCTCCATCTAAGCCACATCAAGGCAGGGTTCCAGGTGGGTTGCTTCATCTAAGCCCCATCAAGGCAGGGTTCCTGGTGGGTGGATTCATCTAAGCCACATGTAGGCAGGGTTCCTGGTGGGTTGCTTCATCTAAGCCACATCAAGGAAGGGTTCCTGGTGGGCTGCTCCATCTAAGCCACATCAAGGAAGGGTTCCAGGTGGGTGGATTCATCTAAGCCACATGAAGGAAGGGTTCCTGGTGGGCTGCTCCATCTAAGCCACATCAAGGCAGGGTTCCAGGTGGGTTGCTTCATCTTAGCCACATGAAGGCAGGGTTCCTGGTGGGTGGATTCATCTAAGCCACATCAAGGCAGGGTTCCTGGTGGGTGGATTCATCTAAGCCACATCAAGGCAGGGATCCTGGCTGGCTGCTCAATCTAAGCCACATGAAGGCAGGGTCCCAGTAGGGTGGATTCATCTGAGCCACATCAAGGAAGGGGTCCTGGTGGGCTGCTCCATCTGAGCCACATCAAGGAAGGGTTCCTGGTGGGTTGCTTGGTCTAAGCCACATCAAGGCAGGGTTCTAGGTGGGTTGCTTCCTCTAAGCCACATCAAGGAAGGGTTCTAGGTGGGTTGTTTCATCTAAGCCACATCAAGGCAGTGTTCTAGGTGGGTTGCTTCCTCTAAGCCACATCAAGGCAGGGTTCTAGGTGGGTGGATTCATCTTAACCACATCAAGGAAGGGTTCCTGGTGGGCTGCTCCTTCTAAGCCACATCAAGGCAGGGTTCCAGGTGGGTTGCTTCATCTAAACCACATGAAGGCAGGATTCCTCGTGGGTGGATTCATCTAAGCCACATGAAGGCAGGGTTCCTGGTGGGCTTCTCCATCTAAGCCACATCAAGGCAGGGTTCCAGGTGGGTTGCTTCATCTAAGCCACATCAAGGCAGGGTTCCTGGTGGGTGGATTCATCTAAGCCACATCAAGGCAGGGTTCCTGGTGGGTGGATTCATCTGAGCCACATCAAGGCAGGGATCCTGGTTGGCTGCTCAATCTAAGCCACATGAAGGCAGGGTCCCAGTAGGGTGGATTCATCTGAGCCACATCAAGGAAGGGGTCCTGGTGGGCTGCTCCATCTGAGCCACATCAAGGCAGGGTTCCTGGTGGGTTGCTTGGTCTAAGCCACATCAAGGCAGGGTTCTAGGTGGGTTGCTTCATCTAAGCCACATGAAGGCAGGGTTCCTGGTGGGTGGATTCATCTAAGGCACATGAAGGCAGGGTTCCTGGTGGGTGGATTCATCTAAACCACATCAAGGAAGGGTTCCTGGTGGGCTTCTCCATCTAAGCCACATCAAGGCAGGGTTCCAGTTGGGTTACTCCATCTAAGCCACATCAAGGCAGGGTTCCAGGTGGGTTGCTCCATCTAAGCCACATCAAGGCAGGGTTCCAGGTGGGTTGCTTCATCTAAGCCCCATCAAGGCAGGGTTCCTGGTGGGTGGATTCATCTAAGCCACATGTAGGCAGGGTTCCTGGTGGGTGGATTCATCTAAACCACATGAAGGCAGGGTTCCTCGTGGGTGGATTCATCTAAGCCACATCAAGGCAGGGTTCCTGGTGGGCTGCTCCATCTAAGCCACATCAAGGCAGGGTTCCAGGTGGGTTGCTTCATCTAAGCCACATGAAGGCAGGGTTCCTGGTGGGTGGATTCATCTAAGCCACATCAAGGCAGGGTTCCTGGTGGGTGGATTCATCTAAGCCACATCAAGGCAGGGATCCTGGTTGGCTGCTCAATCTAAGCCACATGAAGGCAGGGTCCCAGTAGGGTGGATTCATCTGAGCCACATCAAGGAAGGGGTCCTGGTGGGCTGCTCCATCTGAGCCACATCAAGGCAGGGTTCCTGGTGGGTTGCTTGGTCTAAGCCACATCAAGGCAGGGTTCTAGGTGGGTTGCTTCATCTAAGCCACATCAAGGAAGGGTTCTAGGTGGGTTGCTTCCTCTAAGCCACATCAAGGAAGGGTTCTAGGTGGGTTGTTTCATCTAAGCCACATCAAGGAAGTGTTCGTGGTGGGTTGCTTCATCTAAGCTACCTGAAGGCAGGGTTCCTGGTGGGTGGATTCATCTAAGCCACATCAAGGCAGGGTTCCTGGTGGGTGGATTCATCTAAGCCACATCAAGGCAGAGATCCTGGTTGGCTGCTCAATCTAAGCCACATGAAGGCAGGGTCCCAGTAGGGTGGATTCATCTGAGCCACATCAAGGAAGGGGTCCTGGTGGGCTGCTCCATCTGAGCCACATTAAGGAAGGGTTCCTGGTGGGTTGCTTGGTCTAAGCCACATCAAGGCAGGGTTCTAGGTGGGTTGCTTCCTCTAAGCCACATCAAGGAAGGGTTCTAGGTGGGTTGTTTCATCTAAGCCACATCAAGGCAGTGTTCTAGGTGGGTTGCTTCCTCTAAGCCACATCAAGGCAGGGTTCTAGGTGGGTTGTTTCATCTAAGCCACATCAAGGCAGTGTTCTAGGTGGGTTGCTTCCTCTAAGCCACATCAAGGCAGTCTTCTAGATGGGTTTCTTCCTCTAAGCCACATCAAGGAAGGGCTCCTGGTGGGTGGATTCATCTAAGCCACATCAAGGAAGGGTTCCTGGTAGGCCGCTCCATCTAAGCCACATGAAGGCAGGGTTCCTGGTGGGTGGATCCTTCTAAGCCACATCAAGGCAGTCTTCTAGATGGGTTTCTTCCTCTAAGCCACATCAAGGAAGGGCTCCTGGTGGGTGGATTCATCTAAGCCACATCAAGGAAGGGTTCCTGGTAGGCCGCTCCATCTAAGCCACATGAAGGCAGGGTTCCTGGTGGGTGGATCCTTCTAAGCCACATCAAGGCAGGGTTCCTGGTGGGTTGCCTCAGCTTAGTCACATCAAGGCAGGGTTCCTAGTGGGTTGCCTCTTCTAAGTCACATCAAAGCAGGGTTCCTGGTGGGTTGCTTCATCTAAGCCACATGAAGGCAGGGTTCTTGGTTGGTTGCATCAGCTAAGCCACATCAAGGCAGGGTTCCTGGTGGGTTGCCTCAGCTAAGCCACATCAAGGCAGGGTTCTAGATTGGTTGCCTCTTCTAAGCCACATCAAGGCAGGGTTCCTGGTGAGTTGCCTCTTCTAAGCCACATTAAGGCAGGGTTCCTGGTGGGTTGCCTCAGCTAAGCCACATCAAGGCAGGGTTCTTGGTGGGTTGCCTCAGCTAAGCCACATCAAGGCAGGGTTCCTGGTGGGTTGCCTCAGCTAAGCCACATCAAGGCAGGGTTCTAGATGGGTTGCTTGGTCTAAGCCACATTAAGGCAGGGTTCCTGGTGGGTGGATTCTTCTGAGCCACATCAAGGAAGTGTTCGTGGTTGGTTGCTTCCTCTAAGCCACATCAAGGCAGGGTTCTAGGTGGGTTGTTTCATCTAAGCCACATCAAGGCAGTGTTCTAGGTGGGTTGCTGCCTCTAAGCCACATCAAGGCAGGGTTCTAGGTGGGTTGCTTCATCTAGGAAATGTTCAAGTTGGGTTGCTACATCTAAGCCACATCAAGGAAAGGTTCCTGGTTGGTTGCTTCATCTAAGCCACATGAAGGCAGGGTTCAAGGTGGGTTGCTTCATCTAAGCCACATGAAGGCAGCGTTCCTGGTGGGGGGATTCATCTAAGCCACATCAAGGAAGTGTTCGTGGTGGGTTGCTTCCTCTAAGCCACATCAAGGCAGGGTTCTAGGTGGGTTGCTTCCTCTAAGCCAATTCAAGGAAGGGTTCTAGGTGGGTTGTTTTATCTAAGCCACATCAAGGCAGTGTTCTAGGTGGGTTGCTTCATCCAAGCCACATGAAGGCAGCGTTCCAGGTGGGTTGCTTCATCTAAGCCACATGAAGGCAGCGTTCCTGGTGGGGGGGGGATTCATTTACCCACATCAAGGAAGGGTTCCTGGTGGGCTGCTCCATCTAAGCCACATCAAGGAAGGGTTCCTGGTGGGCTGCTCCATCTAAGCCACATCAAGGCAGGGTTCCTGGTGGGTGGATTCATCTAAGCCACATCAAGGCAGGGTTCCTGGTGGGTGGATTCATCTAAGCCACATCAAGGCAGGGTTCCTGGTGGGCTGCTCCATCTAAGCCACATCAAGGCAGGGTTCCTGGTGGGTGGATTCATCTAAGCCACATCAAGGAAGGGTTCCTGGTTGGTTGCTTCATCTAAGCCACATCAAGGAAGGGTTCCTGGTTGGTTGCTTCATCTAAGCCACATCAAGGCAGGGTTCCAGGTGGGTTGCTTCATCTAAGCCACATCAAGGAAGGGTTCATGGTGGGCTGCTCTATCTAAGCCACATCAAGGAAGGGTTCCTGGTGGGCTGCTCCATCTAAGCCACATCAAGGCAGGGTTCCTGGTGGGTGGATTCATCTAAGCCACATCAAGGCAGGGTTCCTGGTGGGTGGATTCATCTAAGCCACATCAAGGCAGGGTTCCTGGTGGGCTGCTCCATCTAAGCCACATCAAGGCAGGGTTCCTGGTGGGTGAATTCATCTAAGCCACATCAAGGAAGGGTTCCTGGTTGGTTGCTTCATCTAAGCCACATCAAGGCAGGGTTCCTGGTGGGTTGCTTCATCTAAGCCACATCAAGGCAGGGTTCCAGGTGGGTTGCTTCCTCTAAGCCACATCAAGGAAGTGTTCGTGATGGGTTGCTTCCTCTAAGTCACATCAAGGATGGGTTCCTGGTGGGTTGCTTCATCTAAGCCACATCAAGGCAGGGTTCTAGGTGGGTTGCTTCCTCTAAGCCACATCAAGGAAGGGTTCTAGGTGGGGGGATTCATCTAAGCCACATCAAGGAAGTGTTCGTGGTGGGTTGCTTCCTCTAAGCCACATCAAGGAAGGGTTCTAGGTGTGTTGCTTCCTCTAAGCCACATGAAGGCAGGGTTCTAGGTGGGTTGCTTCCTCTAAGCCACATCAAGGAAGGGTTCTAGGCGGGTTGTTTCATCTAAGCCACATCAAGGCAGTGTTCTAGGTGGGTTGCTTCATCCAAGCCACATGAAGGCAGCGTTCCAGGTGGGTTGCTTCATCTAAGCCACATGAAGGCAGCGTTCCTGGTGGGGGGATTCATCTAAGCCACATCAAGGAAGTGTTCGTGATGGGTTGCTTCCTCTAAGCCACATCAAGGCAGGGTTCCTGGTGGGTTGCTTCATCTAAGCCACATCAAGGCAGGGTTCCAGGTGGGTTGCTTCCTCTAAGCCACATCAAGGAAGGGTTCTAGGTGGGGGGATTCATCTAAGCCACATCAAGGAAGTGTTCGTGGTGGGTTGCTTCCTCTAAGCCACATCAAGGAAGGGTTCCTGGTGGGTTGCTTCATCTAAGCCACATCAAGGAAGTGTTCGTGGTGGGTTGCTTCCTCTAAGCCACATGAAGGCAGGGTTCTAGGTGGGTTGCTTCCTCTAAGCCACATCAAGGAAGGGTTCTAGGCGGGTTGTTTCATCTAAGCCACATCAAGGCAGTGTTCTAGGTGGGTTGCTTCATCCAAGCCACATGAAGGCAGCGTTCCAGGTGGGTTGCTTCCTCTAAGCCACATCAAGGAAGGGTTCTAGGCGGGTTGTTTCATCTAAGCCACATCAAGGCAGTGTTCTAGGTGGGTTGCTTCATCCAAGCCACATGAAGGCAGCGTTCCAGGTGGGTTGCTTCATCTAAGCCACATGAAGGCAGGGTTCCTGGTGGGGGGATTCATCTAAGCCACATCAAGGAAGGGTTCCTGGTGGGCTGCTCCATCTAAGCCACATCAAGGAAGGGTTCCTGGTTGGTTGTTTCATCTAAGCCACATGAAGGCAGGGTTCCTGGTGGGTGGATTCATCTAAGCCCCATCAAGGCAGGGTTCCTGGTGGGCTGCTCCATCTAAGCCACATGAAGGCAGGGTTCCTGGTGGGTGGATTCATCTAAGCCACCTCAAGCAAGGGTTCCTGGTGGGTGGATTCATCTAAGCCACATCAAGGCAGGGTTCCTGGTGGGCTGCTCCATCTAAGCCACATGAAGGCAGGGTTCCTGGTTGGTGGATTCATATAAATATATGTTGATAGGATTAAACACACTGGTATGGGTTCAAATTCACTGGGTAGAATCATCCTGACACTAGAGAATTTCATCCCCGGGATAAAAAAAATAGGGTGGGATAATATTCACTCTTACACATGTACGTCGCTTTATAAGTCCAATAATCTTTGACGCGACTTTTAACCCCATTTCACCTCACCTCACCTTGCATATATACCTCTTAAGTACTTACAATAATGTTCACCATCATGCTTAAATAACTTAAATTAGTAAAACCAAATCTGAATTGTGCTATCTCCAGGGAAGACGGGAAGCTCAAGAACTGAAGGATAAAGAAACACTCGATCTTACGTCAGACTCTCTTTAATGACTAAACATCCCGTGCCTGTACATCTTAACATTCATAGTACAGTTGAATCTTCTTGATGTCAATGGGACTCAGGTGAGTTCTCTGTCCAATGACTGCTCCTTTCTGCTTGACAAGAATGGTTGGCTTGCTGCGGTCGACGGCGAAGCTGTGGGCGTTGTAGTGCATGACGGACTCGTAGTCATAGTGCTGTCCGAGGGTGTCAATCATGGTAGTGGAATACTTGTCAAAGTTGTGCTCACGACCTGAAATATTCAATCAAGGCTGGTAAAGAAACTTGGGATCAGGCATAGAAAATACTGATTTCTGATTTCGTTTCTGTAATGTAAATATTAAGCGTCCAGGCCAGAGAGTAATCTGGATTATCCGACGAAACAGATTCCATTGGGCTTAAAAGCCGTGTAAAATAGCCGTGTAAATTATATATATGATGGCGTCTCAGGTTAATGTGGAAGGAGGCCGCCTCCGTGGTCTTGTGGTAGAGCGTCCGCCCGGAGAGCGGAAGGTCCAGGGTTCGATCCCGGGCCGCGTCATACAAAAAGACGTTAAAAGATTGTACTTGTTGTTACCCTGTCTGGCGCTCGGCATTAAGGGGCTAAAACAAGGACTGGTCGGCTCGGAGTCAGTATACTGTGTCTGAGTGGGGTATTCATGTTAAACTGCGGCATGGTATCTCAGTGAGCTAGCACTATAAATCGGCATCAGTCCGGACTAGTACAAGCAGCCACACACACACATACACGTGCATGCACGTCGCTATATAAGTGCAATAATCTTGGACGCGACGTTAAACCCAATTTCACCTCACCTCACCTAATGTGGAAGGAAAGCCAGAAGTGGTGCCAGTCCCTGGCGTTTACCATAGAAACGTAATCAAGTCGACCCGGGATTCGAACCAACAAAAGTCATAGGTTCCTGGCATGACCAAGAAACGCAACACTGCACTTCAATTGCAGCGCCTTAGACGATTAGGCCACCCGTGCACACCCACACACACCCCACCCAAATTATTAACAGACTGCCGTCATATTGCTAGAACATTGCTGATTACAATGAAAGAAACAAATAGACAAATAGGAGTTTTCAGATAAGGTTATTCTACAGTCGGAGCTACTATAACTGTTATACAGTGCAACCCCATTCATCCAGATGTAGCCTACTGACATTATCCGGATTAAAGAGTCACTGAGGGTTTAATCCTGCTGCTACAGATTTAACATTGTAAAAATGCCCATATCTGCTGTTTACTTTAGCCATGACGAGACTGTCAAAAGATTTAAGAAAACTAATAGGCTGAGATTTGATGACGGTGTATGTCTCTACCATTCTGGATGTTGCTCCACTCAATGGTGACGTAGCTGTCTCTGTCGGGGCGGCTCTGCTCGTGCCAGAAGCCCAGGGCATGGAGAGTCTCGTGCATGATGGTGCCGATTCTGCCACACCCAGATCCCAGTGTCACACCAGAAGTACTGTGGTGATATCCTACAGGAGTATGGCATCTGGAACATGACAGCATGTATATTCCAATATTATTTATGTTTTACTTCCAACAAAAGGCAGATATTCGCACGTCACAACTTTGTCTATGTTTTTGCACCTCAATACCTCACCCATTTTAACACCTCAATACCTCACCCACACTAACACCTCAATACCTCACCCACACTAACACCTCAATACCTCAACCACTTTAACACCTCAATACCTCACCCACTTTAACACATCAATACCACACCCCCACTAACACCTCACTACCTCACCCACTCTAACACCTCTAACTACTTTATACCTTACCCACACAAACACCTCAATACCTCACCCACTCTAACACTCCTGCATATCCCACCCGCTCTCATACCTCCATTTCACCTACCCTGATCCACCCTGGTACTTGATGTACGCTGTTTCATTTGAACGTGGTGTAAAGGTGATACAAGCTCGGCCGTTATGCTTTGTTTTGTCGGAGATGGTCTGCATGGCCTTGTGGATTGTATTCTGCGCGGAGGAAGCTTGACAGATATGAAAATTTAATATTATTACCAGAATCCATGTCAACTAACACAATCCCTTTCTAATCAACAAGAAGCAAGGTGTCCTTTTCACGAGAGTGAAAACCTGTTCACAATTAACTCCCCTACTTGTTACACGCAGACCAGCGAGGTATTCACAACACTAAAACCCTCTGTTCTCTTGTTGTGGGAACACACCGTTGGACGGACGCAGAGATCTTTGGACATGAGCTGACAGGATGCAGCTGAATCAATGTCAGTCCCAACAGGATCTTGTCAAGACGTCATCTGAGACATCAGAAACAGCATCAAGATATCATCAAGATATCATCAAGATATCATCAAGATCGGTGTTTATTCCAGTTGCATTTTCAGCTCCCAGGAAAGTATGCGCCCCATGTTGGGTATTCGGTTCTAGAAGTTTTTGTATTTACACCACCATCATCCAACCGGGCACTTGCTTCTAGGTGGATTGGCGCAAGTTTCCGGGCGAAGTCACTAGGATAAACCAAAAGTGTTCAGTCAGTCCCAGTGTGGGGCAGAAAAAAGGACCGAGGATCCCCGGAGTCAGTGTTGCTGAGTGCGTCACCCATTCACCTTTTTGTTTTGTTCCACTGCCAACTTAAACTCCGTGAGCTATACATAGGACAACAGTCAGGACATCATGTAAGGAACGTTTCCTGGATCCTCTACAGACATGACTCCATTGACGTGTGGATGAGACCTTACGCGTCTGTTGGACTGACCTGCTTGATAACAGTGTTAGAACTTACACCCAAACGTCGCGCCTAATGGTAATAAAGAAGTTGTTCATCCATATATTTTATCCTTACTTAGTACTCCAACTTCTAAATGCCTCTCAAAGAAGTTGAACTGACAATTGTCGAGCTTTACACATCCATTAGAGCATCAAACAATAAATTGGCACATGTTTCTTCCTTCCCTAACAGAAAATATCTTCTGTGTTTTCTCTTAAAGAACGGACAAAATTTCAAGTTACCTAAATCACACTTTCAGGACGGATGTAAAGTTTTCTCACAAAACATACACTGAATATGAATCATATGCCAATTTGGGGCGGCATGGGTAATTCTTCTTTATCAATATCTGGTTCGGGAAAGTATTCGAGCTTTTGGAGATACATGTATTGTAGGCAACTCAGAAAACATCTGCATATTTCCTGAACTAGAAACAATCCTCAGTATGAATTCATAGCAATTTGACCGGATAGTCACCAAGCTACCTTATTCATGTAAATAGCATTATACAGAAGTATAGCAGTATACAACTTAAGATTTCCAACGAGGAACAAACACTGAGATATATTTCTTTCAACAGAAGTTGTGCAAAGATTTAAATGGTGACATTGATTTTGAAGCTTGAAACAAAATTCAGTTGACACTAAATCTAGCGACACCAAAAACTAAATTGAGGGAGTTTTAATTCAAAATTACACACCTAATCCTAGCTACGGCATGTTCTCTTATAAGATTGGCTATCCTTTCTGGCAAAGGTGTCAAACTGTCTCCGAACCAGAGATTCTTTTTATTAACTGTGTCTGGCAAATTCAAACAATTTGTCAGGTGTGGAATCGGTAATCAGATCTAGCCATTTATGTGCACATTTATTGCATCAATTTCGTTCATAAAAAACATCGAGCAGAAAATCAAATATTTTTTAATCAATATAAAATATGTACTGTTTCAATTCGAGGATTAAAACATTGCCATTGCCCATAAATATAAGATGAAAACATTTCTTATTTTGAAGAAGAGTGTCAAGCTTTAACAGTTTCTTTGACACTTTCTGAAACAAATCTCACTAGATCCATTTATATGCTTTTTTATTCCATATTGCATTTTAATTTCCATTTTTCGCATGTGCAGTCTACACCATTTATGCCGTTATCAAACAGTTATTCCAGTCACACCTGTAGTCAAGTTATTCTGGAAAAAGAAAACGATTGTCGAAAGGTGTCGTATTTATCCTTAAGCCCCACTCCAGACACTTATTGGAAACAAGGAGACTTGATCGGGGTCCAATCTATGAATGTTGTTGCGACTTGGGGTGCCTTCTGTGACTCTGACTGGTTTTCTATATTAGAAACGCCATGCCTTCGTGCACTTGGTCTCATTTTGACATGCTCACCATGAGCAAGAGGCTCCATTGTGAACGTTTTATCCTTGCAAACTTTGAGCATACATGTCACCTTGCTGTCTTGCTAATCAACAGGTTTAAGGCATTTGTTATAGCAGAAGTGGCAACATTTATTCAAATTGAAAACTCTTTTATCGTATAGTATTATGAGGTAAACTATATGAAACGTTTAATAGCAAAAGGCGTCCAGATGCAACGTGAACATCCGCAACCATTGTAACAAGAAAACGTATTTTCTGTTTTGTTGTTTTAAATACGCATGTGAATGCTACCATAGTTAGTCGAGTTACTGGCATACATCCCATACAATGATGGTAGCTAGAACCTTTCATATACGTACAGAAATGGTGAGTGTCAATTACATAGGGTACCACGCCATTTGGCCATCTGTATGCTCTGTTCCTGTAGGCATTGCGGCTCTGAAAAAAACATTAACAGGAAGTGCAGAACGAACCTACAACATGTTACCGTGGGAACTGCGGCTCCGAAACCATTCGTTGTGTTTGCAGAACCTATACTTGTTCCAATGGAAATTACGGATCCGAAACCATCCGCAGGATTTGCAGAACCTACTTACTTCCATGGGAATTACGGATCCGAAACCAACCACAGGATTTGTAGAACCTTATTATTCCTATTGGAATTACGGATCCGAAACCAACCACAGGATTTGCAGAACCTACTTATTCCCATTTGAATAACGGATCCGAAACCAACCACAGGATTTGCAGAACCTACTTATTTCCATGGGAATTACGGATCCGAAACCAACCACAGGATTTGCAGAACCTACTTATTTCCATGGGAATTACAGATCCGAAATAATTCATTGGATTTGCAGAACCAACATATTCCCATGGGAGTTACGGCTCCGAAACTTATTATGGGATTTGCTGAATCTACTTATTTCTTTCCAAAGGTATTACGGCTCCGAAACCATCCAAGGGATTTGCAAAAATAACACATTAACGTGGGAATTACGACTCCGAAATATATACACATAATTCGCAAAACCTACTTTTTCCCCTGAGCATAACAGATCCGAAACACATTTTTGGGATTTGTATTTATATTTACTATACATTCTATGATGATATATTTATACAAGAAATGCAAATACGTTATATTTACTCCACATTTTGCTGAAATAATCTCACCAGTGGGTCCTGTCCTGGTCTAAGCTCGATATCACCCTCAAAGAGTCCTAAAATTATAGAACAAATTGTTGAACGAATGGCATTATTGTAGAACTGGCTACCGACAAAATCAAACTCTGACTTTATCCGAGTGTGTATACATGTTTCCATACGTTTGTTTTGTTAATATGTTTATTCATATGAATATCATCGCCGATAGTGATATTGCACAAAAAGACTTGTCTGACCTGAAATTTATTTTGCCCATGACTCAAACCTAGATCGCGTGTATCCTCTCAACAGGAGAGAAAATACAACCGGTTAATTTGGAGTAGCCTCCTCTGTTTGCAACGGCAATGCTAGAATTGTCAGTGTTGTTTTACGCCGCTCTTATCACTATATTACAGCCATATCACGGATGTGGAATCTAAGAATTGACTTCAAACACTGACGCTTGCTCGATGCCGTAGAGGGGCGGTGGTCTAGCCAAGTGGTTTTAAAAGCGTTCGCTCGTCACGCCGAAGACCCGTGTTCGATTCCCCACATGGGTACAATGTCCACTGTCCCCCGCCCTGATATTGCTTAAATATTGCTAAAAGCGGCGTAAAACCACACCAACTCACTCACTCACTTACTCAGTCGGTGACCAGGTGCTTCAATCCCAGGCTACGTCATTCCAAAAGACGTCAAAAGATGGTACTTGTTGTTACCCTGCCTGGCATTAAGGGAACAAAACAAGGACTGGTCGGAGTCAGTATACTGTGTCTGTGGGGGTATTCATGTTGAACTGCGGTTTGGTACGGCAGTGTTCTAGCACTATTAAACCGACATAAGTCGGAACCAGTACAAGCGATCACCCACCCGTGCATGCACGTCGCTATGTAAGTGCAATAATCTTGAACGTGACGTTAAACCCGTTTCACCTCACGTCTGTGAGCGCAGTATGTCTAGAAAATTATGACAATACACGTATAAATTTCTCGAATACACTTTGCAATACCCAAGTTAAACTAAAGGATAATTTTGAAACAAGTTACCTGGGTTCTCCTCTGGGAAATCCTCATTGAACTCTGAAAGAAAATACAATGCACGTGTACTTTATTTGCCATATCATAATCAAGACGCGCACAGCAATTTCTTGGCAGGGTTAAACAGTCAGTCATTAATCCGCTAGGGCTGATGTACGTGTAAGTATCTCAGAGGCACCCTATCTTTATCTCTAGGTTAAGTGATATTACATAAATCGCTTGTAACCAGCGGGTGTCTAACGCTGCTTAAAGTCTACTAAATATTGAGGAAGCATATGCATGTATCATTAATCGTAATCTTGAACAAAAGCAAGGATTAAAAAAAATCAGTATTTCTAATGTTATAATTATTACAAGAGTATACTGTGGGGTATGTTCGTTAGAATGTTTTCTGTTTGGTTGCTGTCAAAACATAGTTAAGTTTCAGTTGTATTTACTCAATTCCATAACTGCATTACTGATATAGTCAATATGGCTTAACCTGTCTTCTCATTCTAGAGATGTAATACTTAATTTCTTCTCATTGTGGGGCGGTCGGTTAGCCTAGTGGTTAAAGCGTTCGCTTGTCACGCCGAAGACCCGGGTTCGATTCCCGATATGGGTACATTGTGTGAAGCCCATTTCTGGTGTCCCCCGTCGTGATATTGCTTGAATATTGCTAAAAGCGGCGTAAAACCATACTCACTCACTCACTCTTCTCATTGGACAAGCAAATGTCCATAGCAAAGGCACGCAGTGCAGGTATGTGCCATTAATTTCATACTAATATGAGGCTCAGGAAAACTGTTGGACTCATTATACATGTGTCTAAACCAATATCGTGTCCACTGACGCATTGATTGGTTAAAATGTCCATTGCAAAAGCACATGATATTATGATACTTATATGTCGTTCACAAATGGTGTTGGACACAAATTAAAAGCATAGCTGTGCCCATTTATGCATTGGTTTGGATACAATTTCCATGACAAAGGCACATGTGCTATGACATGACGTAAAGAAATACTGTTGGACTGAAATGCAAGGCTTAATCTCACCAGCTGTCTCCGGGGCCTGAAAAGACAAAACAAACAGATATTCAAAGGTTAGCATTCACATTAAACAAAGCGCACTTTACCCAATGATTCGGAGGTGCAGTGAGGAAGCCTAGTTGTTAGGCGTTCGCTCAGTTCGAATCCCAACATGCGTGAAGCTAATTTCTGGTGTCCCCTGCCGGAATATTGCTAAGACTAGTATAAAACAATGCACACTCATTGACTTAATGATTTTGGATAAATATTAGTGTATCGAATAGACCCTGCATATGCATGTACCCGGTATTGAAAGGGAAGGTCGGGTACTAGGGGTCGGTCACTTTACCTGCCCCAGGGGCACAGCGAAGGAGTACCCCAAACACAGGACGGCAATCACCCACAACATGTCGCCTCGAGGTGTGAACAGCACACTGACTAGTCCCAGGTCTGCAGCTGCTTACGTCAGATGCCTTGTTCAGGGAGCGGAGCATAGGAATGCCGGTCAAGCCCAGTGGTTACATGCCTTATCGCTAACTTGTTATAATCATATAAATAATATCATTATTTTGTGAAATAAAGCCGCGGTTTAAGTTACTGGTATAAGGAGTACCTTTCGACCCGGATACAGCCAGAACACTAATATAAGGAGTACGTTAGACCCTGGAACAGCCCGACCACTGGTATTAAGAGTACCTGGGAATCCGGATACAGGAAGACCACTTGTATAGGGGGACCTTTAGGCCCAGGTACAGAAAGAACATTGGTATAAGGAGTAACGTTAGACCCAGGTACAGCAACTACGCTAGTCTAAGGAGTGCGTTAGACCCAGGTACTGCAAGAACACTTATATGAGGGGAACGTTAGGCCCATGTCGGCAAGACCACTGATACGGGTATGGTGCTGACAAACCTAGAACATAATCGGGGCGAACCGGGATTCGAATCCACAATCATAGGTTTCTGGCGTGCCCAAGGGACGCAACTCTGCACAGCGAATCACGGCGCCTTAGACGACTGGGCCATCCGTGCCCTTGCAATAGGAGTGATATGAGACAAGAGTGAGTGAGTGAGTTTAGTGATATAAAGGTAAACCTTAGACACGTGTACAACAAGAACACTGATATTTACATACACCTTAGGCCCATGTACAAGAACATTAATATTTAGGTAAACTTTAGACCTGTGTATAACAGGGACACTGGTATTTAGGTTTAGAAAACTACAATACAAAGTAAAAGAAATTTAGACATTTAGACCTTAACTTTCTATATAAACATGTTTTTGACATTTCTTAAAATGTATGCATTAATTTCACTTTTTCAACTTAAGAAGTACAATAGCATATAAATGCATTTACCTATCATCACAAAATGTCAGAAATACCAAAAGAAAACTTACATTTGTGCTCCAACATACTTTCATACAGACTGTGACAATCGGCAGGCAACATGGAGGATCACACAGCACATGTACATCTAATGCATGGGGATTGTGTGCTCACACCTGATCACATGACAGGAAGAAGTGAAACTGAGGCTTCAATATACATTTCAGATTATACAAAAAACTCATTGCTGAAACCTGGGTTTGAACTCACAACCAACAACCTTACTGGATTTTTAGTCCACATCTTTATCCTCTGGACCACAGAGAAGCATGAGAGAATCTGAACAAATTAACATCATAAACCTAATCAATAGAAAAAACTTTCATCTTGGCATATTCACACTCAGCCCTTTAAACACACTTAAGGTTTTTAACAGATAAAGGAAATGTAAGATGTAACTATGATATTCAACTGCAGTATATAACTATTCAGCATCAGCTGGGACAAGCAGGACAAGTTTGTGAATTGGCCTTCGAAGTTCTGAGTCTTTTGTCTTGAGTACCACACTTCTCACTTTGCCAGCACTGTCAGGTTCAGTTTTACTGACACGAGCCATGGACCAGGCACTTCTTGGGAAATTGTCATCTTTGATAAGTACAACATCATTATACTGAAAGTTGCGATGTGGAGTATGCCATTTCTGTCTGTGTTGCAGCGGGACCAGAGGACATCAGCTAGGTGTTGTACCCGTCTCCATCGACGACGTGCAAAGACATCAGAGGGCTGAAACACTCCAGGAGGTGGGATATAAGCACTTGCTTTTACCATAAGCAGATGATTTGGCGAGATTGGGTGGAGGTCCTTGGGATCACTGGATACAGTTGTAAGAGGCCTTGAATTGAGAATGGCCTCAACTTCACAGAGTAAAATTCTATACAGCTCGTCATCAAGGCGTTCACCAAATTCTTGTAGGAGTGGATTGAGAACGTTCCGAACCGACCTTATCAATCTTTCCCACGCACCTCCCATGTGACTAGCTGAGGGCGGATTAAACTTCCAGATGATGTTTTGTTTGAGGAAGTAAGAATGAGTTTTAGACTGATCTATATCTTCTCTTGTCTGGCGAAGTTCTCTGGATCCACTTACGAAGTTTGTACCATTGTCGCAAAAGATTTCTTTGACAGGTCCTCTACGAGCAATGAAACGGCGAAGCGAATTTATGAATGAGTCGGTGTCTAGAGAATTGGCAGTCTCTATATGGACAGCTCTACTAGCAAGACAAGTGAATAGAACTCCATACCGTTTCACGTTCTTGCGTCCTTCCTTGACAGTATGAGGTCCAAAAAAATCAAGTCCAGTAGACGTGAAAGGTGGTGATGGCTGAACACGGCTTGCAGGTAAATCAGACATCATCTGCACACTGGTTGGCTTCTTAAATCTTCTACAAACCACATATTTGTTCAAGATACTTCTCACAGCAGAGTTGGCATTGGGAATCCAATACTCTTCCCTCAAAGCAGATATGACATGAATTCTGCCAACATGCCCTAAACTCTCATGGATCTGTCGAACAATGAGTAAAGCTACATGACTTTTACGAGGCAGTAGAGCTGGATACTTCATCCCATCAGATATATCAGCCTTGCTTAACCGTCCACCCACACATAGCAAACCATTGATGATGACTGGATTCAAACATCGAATTGAACTATTTATTGGCAACTTGCATGAAAATGTCTTGTTTTCTGTGTCCTGAAAGCATGGCAACTTCAGGTCCATAAACTGCTTTCTGAATAAATGTGAGTATACTGCTTTCTGAATCTTTAAGCTCTTGAACAGTCAATGGTGCATTCACTGAGCATCTGTCTTTCATTTCAGCACTGTTTTGCTTAGATTTCATTTGAAGAAAATTGAAGAATCTGCGGTAGATTGCCACTGATCTTTTCAACTGATACCAGGAAGAATAATGATGGATAAGTCTATCCACAATATCTACATTGCAGGAAGATTTCATTTCGTGTGAAGTTGTGATACCTAAAGTTTCTGTTGATTCATGAAATTCAGATACAGGAAATTCAGAATCTGGCAGTCCATCAAACCAGTCTTTGCATGTCAGGAATTTTGAACAGCTAGATCCTCTGGAAGCAACGTCAGCTGGATTGGATTTAGAAGCTATGTACTTCCGCTGTTCGGGATTAGTATAATCTCTAATCAACTTCACTCTGTTGGTAACAAAGATTGGAAATCTGCTTTTCTCATTGCGAATGTAATGGAGAACAGTAGTGAAGTCTGTTTAGTAAGTGATACTATCAATATCCAGATCCAGTTCCTTCAGCAAAAACTGACCAATCTTCACAGAAACAGTAGCTGCTGTCAACTCTAATCGTGGAATTGTCTGATGTTTCAAGGGAGCTAGTCTAGCTTTTCCAAGAAGTAGAGAAGTGTGAATGCTTCCATTGACATCGAATAATCTGATGTAGGCAGAACAACCATAGCCTGTAGTACTAGCATCTGAAAATATATGAAGCTGCCGAGAAGCAACTTTGCCAAAGAATGGAGGTTCCAGACATCTTCTTACTGTCAAACCATTGAGCAATTCCATATCCTGAAGCCATTCCAACCAATGGCACGTGTATTCAGGGCTGACATCCTCATCCCAGTCAAGAGATTTGTCCTTGCACAGATCTTGAAGTATCTTCTTTGCTGGCAGCAACACAGGGGATACAAGCCCAAGGGGGTCATATAGTGATGATACCATGGAATTCCTCTTCTAGTGAATGGTTTTTCAGGCAGGTCCACCATATACTTAAAACTATCCGAGGCAATGTCCCATTGCATGCCCAGTGCTCTTTCCATTGGAACAACATCATAGCTAAGATCAACAGCTTGTATTTCCTTTGAACGGTGCGCTTGAGGAATTGTAAATAACACTGCTTTGCTGTTGCTTGTAAACTTTGTTAGATTGAAACCACCATCTGTACATGCCTGTCTCAGGTTTCTAATCAAATCAGTTGCTATTTCATCGTTTTCTACAGACTTCAAACAATCGTCCACGTAGAAGTTCCTTTCAATGGTTTGTGCAATGTTGTCATCATATTTGCCTCTTGTTTTACTTGCAGTACTTCTCAAAGCATAATTTGCAATCATTGGAAAAGAAACGGTTCCAAAGGTGTGCGCTGTCATGCGGTACTCTTTCAGTTCATTGTGGACGTCACCATCAGGCCACCATAGAAAACGTAAATAGTCCTGATGCTTCTGAGGAACTTTCACCTGATGGAACATCGATTCAACATCTCCCATAAAAGCAACTTGATCTGATCGAAATCGAGTCAAAACACCGATGAGAGAGTTGGCTAAGTCCGGGCCTTGGAGAAGAACATCATTAATAGACAACCCATCAGATTTGGCACTGCAGTCAAAAACGACTCTTATTTTGTTAGGTTTTTTGGGATGATAAACTCCATGATGGGGTAGGTATTTCACAATGACCATCCATAAACCTCAGATTTTCTTCAGTCTCCTTCATGAAACGTTGATCTTCAGCAGAGTAACCACGCTCGCAAGGGAGTTTTCCCAAGGTCTTGCTCATTGAAATCCAGTTCAAACAATCCAAGTACAGCATCAGGTGAAACACATTCCATAATCTTCTCGTTTTCTTTCAGGACAATTTTGTTGCAAACAACAGTTTTATCTTGAGCGTTACACTTGATTTGAAGAGGTCCATTAATTGTCCACCCATGCTTGTACCTCACTGCAAAAGGTCCATTGCCTTGTGTGGGAATAACTTCCAGTGGTCGAAGAGCGGCTGCACAGTTAATTCCAATGAGAAGTCCGATATCAAGATCCGGTAGGTATCGTGGCAGCATATTCGAAACATCCTTAAGATGTGGAATTTTCATCAACAGTTCAGGTTTAGGAATGTGATTGTGGTCAACAGGCATGACTTCCTTACAAAATGTGCGTGGCAAACTTAGAGAATGGTTGTCAGCAAGGTCAGATAACAAGATCACATATAAAATCAGTTCCATTTATCGTTTGCAACTTCAATGTTGTCGGGGTAGAACTGGCAGAGATTTTGTCCTTAAGGTCTTCAGTAATGAAGCATCCTGTGCTGCCATTATCCAACACGGCATACGTTGTAACAACCTTGTCACTTCCTTTCTGTCTGTCTCACTTTAACCGGAAGAATTGGCTGCAGAATGGTGTAAGACACATTGGAACGTTGAGAACCACAGAATGTAGCACCTGTAGTTACCTGTTTTACAGAAGTGTCATCACCGGTCTTCTCTTCTGTTGAGTCAGAGAGTTGCTGCCTCCTGATTGCCTGAAAGTTACTATCATGCAGAGCAGTTGGGTGATGCTTACTGCAATACTTACAAGTCCTCTTCTTCATGCAACCCTTGGATGTGTGATTCAAGCCATAGCAACTGAAGCACCTGCTGGTTTCTTTTATGTATGCCCGCCTTTCATCTAAGGATTTCTGTAGAAATGTCTTACAATCATCTAGGTCATGTGATTGCTTACAGAAATAACATCGGACAGAACTGCGTTTAGTTGTGTCAGTAGTAACTTGAGTTGCAAAAGTAGTTGAATGAGACTTGTTCTTATCAGGATGCTTATCCTTACGATTAGTGTCTTCAGGTTTGTAAGAAAGAGCCTGCTTACCAAAGGTTGGTTCATTGGCAGATCTTGCGGCAAAGTCTATGAAATCAACCAGGTCCTTGAACACAATCTCCTTTAGTTTATCCATTCTCAGCTTGGTGACACGATCCCTCCACTTGGATTGGAGAAACAGTGGTAGCTTTTGAACAATGGACTGCATATTTGGGGCATGGTTAAGAACATTCATGTGAGATATGCTTTGCATTACATGATAGCATTTGCTGAGATGAACAGACAACTGTTTCAAGCCTTTATGATCATCATTCCTCAACTTAGGCCAAGAGCGAACTTTGTTCAGGTATGCAGAAGAAACTTTATATGGATCACCATACTCCTTACAAAGCATGTCTCTTGCAACTGTGTAACTAACAGAGGTATCCATATGAATGCAACCAGAAATAAGTTCTTTTGGCTCACCGTGCAGTTGCTGGTCCAGGTAATACAATCTGTCTGCATCACTTGCTGTGTATGGGATGATCCGAGCATCAAATGCCATCAGAAATGCTGAAAACTCGGTAGGATCTCCACTGAACTTGGATAACTCTGGTTTGGGGAGAAACATAGCGTTGACCATCTGCTTCTGAGTTTCTACAACAACATTCCCAAACATTGAAGACTGACTAACAGGTGGGACAAAATATTCCTGTTGGTAATTACTTTGTTGATTCTGACCTGAAGGGACAAATACAGTTGCAGAAGGATTGAACACAGGATAACTTGACTGACTACAATGTCCAGATTCTGATACTGTTTGATCAACACTAACACTATTCACAGGTGGAAAATTGTTACAGATTGAGGCAAAGGACTAGAGAAGAACGAAGTTTGCTTTGTCTCACCGTGCTCCATTTTGATATGTTTTACCTCTTCATTGGTTCGTTGACCTTCTATCTGAGCAAACACCTTTTCCCTGGCTGTTGACTTGGCGATCTGGATGTCTAATTGAAGTTCTTTCACCTTCATCTGCGCTTCGAACATGGACTTCTCTGCACGAAGCTCAGCAAGTTTTGCCATTTCATGAGTATGTAAAGATTTGATTGAAGAGCTACGTGATGATCTTGAATTCAGAGAATGCTTTGACGTATTAAATCTTACTGAACTGTTCTTTGATACAGAATCATCTTCAACTTCATTTGTCATTTTTTTTTCAACAAACTGAATCCAACTCACCATTGTGTCTCTAAAGTTCAGGAAAGAACAAAGTTTCTCCTCAGCTCTCTTCATGACACTAGTTTTCTCATCTTCCTCAAGTTCACTGCAAGAAATATCTACACATGTTCTGTAAGAGAAAAACAAATCATTAAATCTATCAAAACCAGTTTTAACTAAATGTAAATTATCATAATTGTCCATCAAACGATCAAGTTCATTTTTCTTCTTTGTACAAGCTGAAAGAGCAGCAACAGTTTTAGTTTTCATGAAACGTAAATGTTCACTGATTCCCTTTTCTTTTAAAGTTCTCTGTTGACGTAAACGTCTACTATCATCATTCTCACCATCAAAAGGATTCTCACGGTGAAAGTTTTTCTCAACGTTCTGTCCATCAGGGACGTTACAAACATGAACACTGTCGTCTTGTGATGCCATTATCTCATGTTAGCACAACACAAGATCAAGATCACAATACTGGATCACGATATCAAATGTTCACACAAACTTCTTGGTTGACCAGTACAATCGTTGAACACTGCTGACCTTCAAATCTTCCAAGGATTGTTCTTATACAGTCAACACTGCTGGCCATCAACACTTGTACTGTTTACCTCTACAGTAGTTGAACACTGCTGGCCCTCCGCACACTCTATGAACATCACGGCGGAGTTAACGTTGATATGTTTCCTGCCTATCACGGTCTGTAAATTTTTCTAAACAAATGTAGATGCAAGAACACGAAAACTCTGAAACGCTCGCATCACAGGGAATTTATTGTCAGTGTCATATCGTTAAACGTTTCACACTGAAAGTTTCGTTTGCATCACGAACTGTTAACATTGAAATGATGCCTCCAGTGACGAAGTGACGAGGTTTAGAAAACTACAATACAAAGTAAAAGAAATTTAGTTTGTGACATTTAGACCTTAACTTTCTATATAAACATGTTTTTGACATTTCTTAAAGTGTATGCATTAATTTCACTTTTTCAACTTAAGAAGTACAATAGCATATAAATGCATTTACCTATCATCACAAAATGTCAGAAATACAAAAAGAAAACTTACATTTGTGCTCCAACATACTTTCATACAGACTGTGACAATCGGCAGGCAACATGGAGGATCACACAGCACATGTACATCTATTGCATGGGGATTGTGTGCTCACACCTGATCACATGACAGGAAGAAGTGAAACTGAGGCTTCAATATACATTTCAGATTATACAAAAAACTCATTGTTGAAACCTGGGTTTGAACTCACAACCAACAACCTTACTGGAATTCAAGTCTACATCTTTATCCTCTTGACCACAGAGAAGCATGAGAGATCTTGAACAAATTAACATCATAAACCTAATCAATAGAAAAAACTTTCATCTTGGCATATTCACTGATATTTAGGTAAACCTTAGACCCGTGTACAACAAGAATACTGATATTTAGGTAAACCTTAGACCCGTGTACAAGAATACTGATATTTAGGTAAACCTTAAACCCATGTTCAAGAAAACTGATATTTAGGTAAACGTTAGACCCGTGTTCAAGCAAACTGATATTTAGGTAAACCTTAGACCCGTGTACAAGAAGAACACAATTATTTGGATAAAAATTAGACCCGTGCACAACAAGAACACCGATATTTAGGTAAACCTTAGACCCATGTACAATCATACTGATATTTAGGTAATCCTTAGACCCATGTACAAGAAGAACACTAATATTTGGATAAAACTTAGTCCCGTGCACAACAAGAACACTGATATTTAGGTAAACATTAGACCCATGTACAAGAATACTGATATTTAGGTAAACCTTAGACCCATGTTCAAGAATACTGATATTTAGGTAAACGTTAGACCCGTGTTCAAGCAAACTGATATTTAGGTAAACCTTAGACCCGTGTACAAGAAGAACACAATTATTTGGATTAAAATTAGACCCGTGTACAAGAAGAACACCGATATTTAGGTAAACCTTAGACCCATGTACAATCATACTGATATTTAGGTAATCCTTAGACCCGTGTACAAGAAGAACACTAATATTTGGATAAAACTTAGACCCGTGCACAACAAGAACACTGATATTTAGGTAAACATTAGACCCATGTACAAAAATACTGATATTTAGGTAAACCTTAGACCCATGTACAACACGAACACTAATATTTGGATAAAACTTAGACCCGTGTACAACAGGAACACTGATATTTAGGTAAACCTTAAACCCATGTTCAATAATACTGATATTTAGGTAAACGTTAGACCCGTGTACAAGCAAACTGATATTTAGGTAAACCTTAGACCCGTGTAAAAGAAGAACACAATTATTTGGATAAGAATTAGACCCGTGTACAAGAAGAACACTGATATTTAGGTAAACCTTAGACCCATGTACAATCATACTGATATTTAGGTAAACCTTAGACCCGTGTACAACAGGAACACTGATATTTAGGTAAACCTTAGACCCATGTACAATCATACTGATATTTGGGTAAACCTTAGACCCGTGTACAACAGGAACACTGATATTTAGGTAAACCTTAGACCCATGTACAATCATACTGATATTTGGGTAAACCTTAGACCCGTGTACAACAGGAACACTGATATTTAGGTAAACCTTAGAGTCGTGTACAACAAGAACACTAATATTTAGGAAAACCTCAGACCCGTGTACAAGAACACTTATATTTAGGTAAACCTTAGACCCATGTACAAGAATACTAATATTTAGGTAAACCTTAGACCCGTGTACAACAAGAACATTGATATTTGGTGGACCTTAGACCCGGGTACAACAATATCGCTGGTAACAAGCTTTAGATTCTAAATAACGCTGAAACTTGGGATAAATTTAAACCTAGATTTAAAGAACATTCAAGATATGGGGCAACTGAAAAGTTGGTTATAGAAAGTAGAGCACCATGCACAGATGTCCGTGTCATACATACATAATAATCACATTCGTTATCGCTAGATATATCTTTTAAAATACTAATTATAGTTATGAAATGTAAGATAACACGCGCGCAGGCGTTGCAAATGAATGTTCCCGGTTTGTTTGTGAGATGCTTGGTCATGAAAAAGCTCACTGACAGGAAATGTGTTTCGGTAGAAAATACGGGTTGAAACCGGCCATGCTGACGACAGTTGGGATTCTCGCGAATTTCCTACCAATGAGAACAATGCAGCTCAACAAGTTTTCTCATAAAACCCATTTCAGTCAGTGAATATCAAAACACCTTTCTTTAAACAGCCTAATTACAAATTTTTTTTTTATTTTTTTTTCACTAAACGAAATTCTATTAGTATTCAAAGTGTCAACAAAGCCAAATAATGAATGTCATCCATGTGACGACAGGGTTACGCTGTGGGAAAACATTAAATGAAAGTAAATTACATCTACCCAGGGAGTGGCTGTTGAACAGAAGGAATTAAGCAAGGAATTTTAAAAGAATTTTGAAAAGAGAATTTCAAGATATGCACTTTAGTAGCTGGCTGTGTTCACGTGTGTTAGCATAGTAAGAAGCGACTAACGGGATCGGGTGGTCAGGCTCGCTGACGAAGGCTCTAATTTCGTGGATCGATTCTCATGATGTCAGTCACTGGATTGTCTAGCCCAGACTCGATTATTTACAGACCACCGTCATATAGCTGGAATATTGCTGAGTGCGGTGTTAAACAACAAACAAACAAACACTATATTATGCCACAAACTGGGGAGAGTACCCTGATCGTTATATCATGGTTCTGCTCGCTGTGATATGGCTGGAATATTGCTAAAACATCGTAAAACCCACTCATTCACGCATTCACTCACTCACGCACTCACTCATTAACTAGGGCTGCCGGGTAGCCTAGTGGTTAAAGCGTTCGCTCGTTACGCCGAAGACCCGGGTTCGATTCCCGACATGGGTACGATGTGTGAAACCCATTTCTGGTGTCCCCCGTCATGATATTGCTGGAATATTGCTAAAAGTGGCGTAAAACCATACTCACTCACTCACTCACTCATTAACTAACGATTCAATAAGAGCAACACATTTTAAAGTAACCGAATATTTTGTTATACAAGTATTCCTACTTCAAGTCAGAAATTATATCTAAATAGGTTATCTATAAATCTTTTCTCCGCCATAATGCATTCTGTCAGATTGCGCTCAGCTCCTTGATACAGAAATCTACATATATACACGTAGGTCGGAATTGTGTCTAATCTTAGAGTCATTTCTCCTCCCACTCATGTCCGAAAAGCCACGTGTACTGTACACCCCTAGCACCTAGGGTTTATGGCAGCTACACCTTGCCAAAACACTAAGATACTTCCTATATTTATAGCCAGGCTGTACTGATGTAGGTTAACATTGCCGACTGTACGTTACTGTAAAAGGTGACTATGCTTGTCGTAAGAGGCGGCTAACGGGATCGGATGGTCAGGCTCGCTGACTTGGTTGATGCATGTCATCGTATCCCAATAGCTTGGATCGCTGCTCATAACGTCAATCACTGGATTGTCTGGGCCAGACTCGATTACTGGTATTTACAGACCGCCGTCGTATAGCTGGAATATTGCTGAGTGCGGCGTTAAACAACAAACAAACATTAACATTTGTGTCTGCAGAAACCTGTTCCAAAGACTGCAAAACACAGACTGGGAGTCACTGAACATGGCTACCTCTACCAGTTTGAAGCGCGCCAACAGCCAGGCGATCATCACGTTGAAGACGACGCATTCCCAATCTTGTCACAAATACTACATTAAAGCCAGTTGATGACCTTTCACTGAAGTGTCAAAATCAAGAATGACCCCTACCCACGTGCGCGGAGGAATTGCAGGGTATGTGCATGTGCAATGTTTTGGGTGTGTTGAGTCGTTAGGTATTGGTTCCCAAACCATTCTATCTCTGGCAGTCATTTTTCAAAGCTGCTCTTTCTTCTTACGGCCGATCATAACATCTATGTTTCCTGATCCCCTCTTTATTTAGGCGAGTATATCTAGACCTATCTGAGATGTTACTATTCAGAGCAGGTAAGCGCCGATATGGCACAACTTCGTGCGAAACTTGCACCATTATAGCATATGCATAAGTAATGAGAAAACATTGAATATCCGAATATGTATTAATTCCAAGTGTTTTCTCACACACGAAAAAAACGAACTAAAAGACATCACTATAGAAACTCACACCTAGCATATACATTGCCCTGTTACACAACCTGTAGTAATATCATCGCTTAACATCAAATATGTCGCATTCTCGCGTTTTCGCGATATCGTGGTTCCTTTTATTGATTCTCGTGTTTTTGTACATAGATAGTACTTTTTGACAAAAGTCGAGATTGGGAGATTGCGAGATTTTACCTCATGTCCAATTGTTGCATTCTCTTGTTCTCGACAATTGACAAGAAGTACAATGTGCAAAAACACGACAATGCGAGATGGCGAGATTTTAGCCAAATCTCGCTTTCTCGCGATCTCGCATGCTCGCACTCTTGACATATTTTGACGAGCGAGTACGTGAGAATGTCCCTTATAATATTCCACACCAAGGAAATAATTTGCCAGAGGGTAGTTCCAAGGATGTAGATGAAGCTCTGGGTCATTGTCCCGTCTAATGGAACCTTATCGATGACAAGCTAAAGAAGCTGTCAACAATGATATAATTCGTTCAGAATTCTTTTCGACAACTTCTCCCCTCTCACTCAGTGGATAACCTCTCATACAGAAACAAAAATATTTTAGCTTAAGCCCCCGTCACACTTATTCGGAATCAGCAGGAATCTAGCAGAACCAGACGGAATGTAGAATTTTCAAAATACGTGCCACATGCGGGAGGGAATTTCAAATTGACCAAGATTTGTAAGAATGCCGTTCGAATACTTAGAATGCGCTTCGAACCCGCCTCGAATGATTCTTGCACAGTCCGGGTGTATCAGCTCTCGAATGCAGCTCGAATGTAGTTGTAACACAGTAGGAATATTTAGAATGCTGTTTGAATGCAGTCAGAATATTTAGAATGCGCTTCGAATATCCAGGAATAAACAAAGAATTTTCATTCCGACGGCATTCCGGCTCATTCCGCCTCTTGTGTGACTAGGGTATTATTAGATCCGATTTCACCCGATGTTCTACGAAGATGACAGACTACTTATGTTTGTGAACATGTTTGGCAGCTGAACCAGTATTATCAACATATAAAAGCAGTGCAAGAATGGGTACATAGACCCTCAATGTCTTATTGATGGCCCAGTCTCGCCGAGGCAGTGAGTCGATGAGCGAATAGTGTTTATGCTGCAGCCAGCAATAGTCCAGCCGTATCACCCTGAAAAAAATCGAGTCCGGACCAGGCGCTGCTGGTAACACCATCTCGTCGTCGACACACGATGGCATACTGTCGGCCATTTTAACCACCCGATCTTCGTGTAACACGCGTGATACTCGAGTGCTTTTCAACACAGGAATTGCCGCGAGTTTGTCCACTGTTTGGCCATTGCTTATCATAGGTTTCGGCAAGAGCGCAGTACGCCGGACACCTTCCGTCATTTTGGTAAGGGATGTGCACGATGTGCTGCCAATCCCCATTTGGTACGCGGGATTCGCGGGTCTATTTGGAGGTTATTTGAGATTCAGCTGTGTGGTACGCGGGATTCGCGGGTCTATGAAGAGGTTCTTTGAGATTCAGCAGTGTGGTACGCGGGATTCGCGGGTCAATTTGGAGGTTATTTGAAATTCAGCAGTGTGGTACGCGGGATTCACGGGTCAATTTAGAGGTTATTTGAGATTCAGCAGTGTGGTACGCGGGGTTCGCGGGTCTATTTGGAGGTTATTAGAGATTCAGCAGTGTGGTACGCGGAATTCGCGGATCAATTTAGAGGTTATTTGAAATTCAGCAGTGTGGTACGCGGGGTTCGCGGGTTTATGAAGAGGTTATTTGAGATTCAGCAGTGTGGTACGCGGAATTCGCGGATCAATTTAGAGGTTATTTGAAATTCAGCAGTGTGGTACGCGAGATTCGCGGGTCAATTTTAGAGGTTATTTGAAATTCAGCAGTGTGGTACGCGGGATTCGGGGGTCTATTTAGAGGTAATTTGAAATTCAGCGGTGTGGAACGCGGGATTAGCGGGTCTATTTGGATGTTATTTGAAATTCAGCGGTGTGGTACGCGGGATTCGCGGGTCTATTTTGAGGTTATTTGAGATTCAGCAGTGTGGTACGCGGGATTCGCGGGTCAATTTAGAGGTTATTTGAGATTCAGCAGTGTGATACGCGGGATTCGCGGGTCATTTTGGAGGTTATTTGAGATTCAGCAGTGTGGTACGCGGGATTCGCGGGTCTATTTAGAGGTTATTTGAGATTCAGCAGTGTGGTACGCGGGGTTCGCGGGTCAAATTGGAGGTTATTTGAAATTCAGCAGTGTGGTACGCGGGATTCGCGGGTCAATGTGGAGGTTATTTGAGATTCAGCAGTGTGGTACGCGGGATTCGCGGGTCAATTTAGAGGTTATTTGAGATTCAGCAGTGTGGTACGCGGGACGCCAAAAAATCGTATTTTGTACGCAGATTCAACATTTAAAAAATAATAATGGTGTACATTTGGCCCACACACGAACGGCTTAAATAAACTGCTTTCGTAAATATATATAATGTTAAATGACCAAAGTTAATACAAAATAATACGTGTATGTTGAAATGTGGCAACCATGTATTTAACACGCCATTTTTGAACTTGATTTATTTATAGTTTTGATTTTCAGTTTCGAGGTTTATTCATGATAAACCATACACATGCGAGAGTTATTGTTTCTGTTTATTTATAGCTTTATCGACCGTACGTCTATATCCGTAGCATCGATCAAACATAGCGGAGGCGTATACACCTAGATTTCACAACACAAGGGGCCGCCAACATTCGGCCATTGTGAGTACTCATAAACGTGCGGTCGGGTAGCCTAATGGTTAAAGCGTTCGCTCGTCACGTCGAAGACCCGGGTTCGATTCTCGACATGGGTACAATGTGTGAAGCCCATTTCTGATGTCCCCCGCCGTGATACTGCTCGAATATTGCTAAAAGCGGCGTAAAACCATACTCACTTACTCACTCATAAACTTAGATTCACCCATTGTTTCAGACCGAGTGTAATCAGAGAATTCAGTAGACGGATACCGCCTCTGAGGTCTAGTGGTAGAGCGTCCGCCCGGAGAGCGGAAGGTCTGGGGTTCGATACCCGGCCGCGTCGTACCAAAAGACGTTAAAAAATGGTACTTGTTGTAACCTGTCTGGCGCTCGGCATTAAGGGGCTAAAACAAGGACTGGTCGGCTCGGAGTCAGTAGACTGTGTCTGAGTGAGGTATTCATATTAAACTGCGGCATGTTATCTCATTGAGCTAGCACTAAAAGTCCGGACTAGTACAAGCAACCACTCACACCCACACTCGTGATGCCCGTCGCTATACCAGTTTGATCTTATTTATTGTGTTCTTTACGGTAAAGATTTCTATCGATTTTCTTTTGCCATGTTTCGAGTTAGATTATGCAAGTTTAGTTCTATTATGATAAGAATGCGTTTCTTACAACGAAAACAACATCCCTATTTCTTGAATAATCAGATCAGGAGATCACATACGTTGCACGTTTCTCCACAGTTATTGGGAAAAGCGCATCACTTAGTGCAGGAGCGATTGGCCCCTTCTCCCTCGATATATGAAAACATACTTCGCAGACATAGCCAAACCCACAGGGAGAAGGTATATAACATTTATCATCATTCTACTCAAACTGTCGTAAACTTGCCAGCACCGCGACTTCCTTAAGATCGATTTACTAATAGGTCTTCGCGGTTAAACGGGGCGCGCCTTGGTGATCGAAATTAGGACGAGGTAAATAGCTCCTACGGGCAATGAAGTTTGCAGTGTCTTTCGGCCTCTACATTAACGGCGATTACTACCGCAGACAGCCATTTGGCACAAACATGAGAAAAACCATCAACATCGCGAACAAAAATCAATACCGTCCAACATTTGCAGCACAAGTAATTTGTCATTCCATGGACGTGGGCTGACAACGGGGTCTGATCTATAAGAACAGATCGGACTCTCAAGTTCTTCTCGTGCCTTCGCTTCATCAATAGAGGCTTTCATTACCTAGCGTGTAGCTCTGCCCGTAATGCGAGACATCTCCATTACATTAGTAACAAAATCAATCAACTACCTGAGTTTATCCCCTTGTGGTTTCCAGATCGTTCACTTCCCTGACTTTTAACATTATCCCCTTTTTGTTTTCCATCATCCATTTATTGCCTTCGAGATGGGAAACTCTCAGTAATGGATGTGTTGTGGTCGAAGGATAAATATATCCGGCTTGCGTTTTGAAGAACAAAATCATAAAAAAGTGTATGGTTAAACACCAAGGCAAACACTAGCGTAAATCGTGTAACCTTTTATACAGTTTTGTTCACGGGAAAGGCATATGTCTTAATTTAGCAGATCAGAAGAGAGATACGCTTTTGTGTAGCTATAGTCTAAGCTGAGTGTATAAGGTTGATTATTGCAAATAAGAATCAAAGAGAGTCTGGAATTGTACTCTTTAGTATATGTAAGAAAATTCTAAAAGCATGTCTATAACAAGGGCCCCCGGGGCCTACTCGTCTGAGGCATCGGAATTCGCTGACGAAGTTGCGTCCCTTGGGCACGCCAGAAACGCATGGTGTTGGTTCGAACCCCAGTTCACCTCGATCGTATTTCTAGGTTTGTCAGCACCATACCCGTGCTCGCGGATTTCAACAAAGTGGTAAACGTTTGAGACCTGCATCACTTCACGTTTCCTCCCACATCTAGCTGACATGCCGTGATATAACTGGAATACTGTTCAAAGCGGCGTTAAACCCAACTCACTCACTTACTCTATATCACGACATGCTGTAATGTGTTCTGGGGATTTGTCACGGCAAACAGCGGTGGATGGTGTGTGAGTCGGTCGTTGTCTTCATGGTACACCAACTTAGGTCAGTTGGTTTACAGCTGCACTAGACCGCCTCCATGGTCTAGTGGTAGAGCGTCCGCCCGGTAAGCGGAAGGTCCGGGGTTCGATCCCCGGCCGCGTCGTACCAAAAGAAGTTAAAAAATGGTACTTGTTGTAACCTGTCTGGCGTTCGGCAGTAAGGGGCTAAAACAAGGACTGGTCGGCTCGGAGTCAGTATACTCTGTCTAAGTGGGGTATTCATGTTAAACTGCGGTACGGTATCTCATTGGGCTAGCACTATAAATCGGCATCAGTCCGGACTAGTACAAGAAGCCAGACGCACACACACACACACACACACACACGTGTATGCAGGCGCTACGTAAGTGCAATAATCTTGGATAAACCCCACCTCACCTCACCTCACCTGCAGGTGCATTAATAGCCATAGAAAATCTCACTGTACGGATGTCAGTTAGTACATGTCAGTTGTCTTACAACACCATTCTCTATGTATTGCAATGTAATTTCACTGAGTTGTGCCTTTCCTTTGGTAACTGCCCATCTCTATACTATACTGTTTATTTGATTAGATTGTTTATAGGTACACTTTGACATCTTTTCGAGGCAAGGGCGTTAACTGACCATAAATGTCCAGTTTCCACCCTTGCCGAACAAGGCTGGAATTCCGCAGTTACATTTTGGCTGGTCTAACGAGTCTATGCATAGTCCAATCAAAAGCACGTAACGAACTAGGCATCCGGTTCATAAACAACATGGATTTCAACGTGTAGATTCCGTTCGACTGCAGGATTTGCAAAATATGTGTACGTCACCTGGGCGTCGACAGATATTTGCAAATCTGTTAATGTATTTAATGAAGATGCTCAAGTGATGTGATATACTTGGTGGGGTAAGACTCGATTAATTACAATATATTTATTGATTTATCAAATCGTCTTGACTGGGCGCCGCCATTTTGTTTGAAGCAAATGCAAGTGATATGAGAGATAGAATCTGATTGGTCAGTAGGAGGGACATAGAAGAGTCATTACTCGTAATAGCCACTGGTGGCGCTACGATCGAGGCTGGAAATTCCAGCCCCGTTCGGCAAGGGTGGAAACTTGGCTTTTAAAGCCCTTTAAAGATGCATTCTGATCCGAAATACTGTATATTTTATTATGTTATAATGTATGTGGTATACCGGTAGGGCAGGACATGCTTACCCTTTTAAGGAACACCTGGTGTCACCGCTGATTTACAGTTATCCATTCATATAATTTTCACCGCTTTTTGCCATTCACGCCCCTTGGAATTTCATTCGGCGGATAATCATGATTGTTTATTCTCTGGCGTTCATGTTTTATTTTGGAAATGTATATAAATATACTCTTATATAGCATAAATAACCGACGCATAAACAAGTTCGCTGTATCAACTATAAGGGCGTTGGTGTAGCCTAGTGGTTAAAGCGTTGGCTCGTCACGTCGAAGACCCGGGTTCGATTCCCCACATGGGTACAATGTGTGAAGCCCATTTCTGGTGTCCCCCGCCGTGATATTGCTGGAATATTGCTAAAATCGGCGTAAAACAATTTTCACTCACTCAAATATGAAATATGAAACAAGCCTCATGAAATATACCCCAAGACCCACAAGAACATGAACCCAAAGAACAAGAACACTGTTAGATGAAACCCACACATACATCTTCTCCTTTGAAAGACTCGCGTGGTCATTGGCATATCCTCTATGAATAGTAAAATACACGACTGTTTTCTCTTCCTTTTTGTTCATGTCTTTTGCCCTGCCTATCAATCCTCCATACGTGCATTGATCGCCTGATGTAAAACGAACTATTTGTATTCACGGGAAACACAGTGATGGATATTCCGTCGGAACCATTGTAGTATAGATACCGTGACTGCCAACTGAACAGAAGTGTACACTGAATGAATGTCGTTGTGTAGCATCTGTCTACACTCAATCACTTGGAACGGAGACAGCAAGAATCCACATTTGAGTTAAATGGAACCTTGGTCTTTGGCGTGACGAGCCAAACTTTTAACCACTAGCTACCCTACCACCCCTCGCTTATATATCCATGCTATGTCCACGGAGAAGGTGTTAACTGTACGTATTTCTCAACACTAAATCCCTATTTAGATTATACATGTGTTTATGCCACCTAGCTGTGTATAGGCGTTAGACCGCCCCTCTCTGAAATATTGACAGGAAGGTCAGAATGCTTCAGTTCCTTGACAATACTGAATACTATTCGCGTGACAACACACCAAGCAATCAGCTACATGAGCTATGGACACTCACAATATCCCTGCAAAACCAGAAAAAAACATCTGCATTTGTTCCCGTTCCACAAGACGATCGTGAGGCTACGACTGTCGTAATTCTTTATCAAAGTATGACTGCTAAGATCGACTTAGCGCTACGGCCGCTTTGTGTTACTGGGCCCTGATCTTGTCGTATGTTGCATTTAAACTGGGGATCGTGTGGTTTCAGTGGTGAAGATAAAATGGAGTTTAACGTTGCGTTCAACAAGAAATAAGTACGATCTTTAAACGTCTTTTGGTATGACGCGGCTCTTCTACAGGCAAACGACGCTCTATCTACCAGACCACGGAGGCGGTCGTGGTGTCAAAGGCGGACTAAGACGAGCAAGTCAGTTTGTGAGGTAAGAATGCAGGTGTGTGTGTGTGTGTGTGTGTGTGTGTGTGTGTGTGTGTGTGTGTGTGAGAGAGAGAGAGAGAGAGAGAGAGAGAGAGAGAGAGAGAGAGAGAGAGAGAGAGAGAGAGAGAGAGGGAGGGAGGGTAATTCATAACTTAAATATACTACAGGCCGCGAGGTCCTGCTGAAATTTAAAACTATCAGCCCGAGAACAAATCTGTCGGCCTCGGGCCTACGGGCCGATGTCAACTTCAAACACTGATGTAGGGCAACATCGCATTGCTTTGACAATTGTCAGAAGCGAACGTAAAATCTTCCCTCGCTACTGTCAAAAACATACCTCGAGTCGTATTCATAAACAATTCTCAAATTTTCTTAAGAATGCACTTAACTCGCAAAGAAAATTCATAGATTGAGATTCACTTTTAGTATTTCTTAGAATTTTCTCCGGCGTCAGATTTCTTAAGCACTCTAAGATGTCTTTTTCCCTGTTCTCTCCGTTTCAACATCGTGGAAGCTGCTCTCAACTCAAGACATAGCGTCTTTCACACGTAATTAACATCCGGTGATGTTTTGGGCAAAAGCTGATTCATTATGACATTGTTCCTTTCCTATTTTATGTTTTGGTGGAGACAGCTGTAATACCTTTTTCTGACATACAAATATAAATATGACTTTTGGAGCATCTAGTGAACCATTCTTTTGGGGTAAAACCTGACGCAATATCATAATTGAACAGTATTTTGAGGGTTTTTTTCAAAAAGACCAAGCTCCCTTTTAATTTCATATTATCGACACCTTGCAATAATGTTGTCTGTTATTTCATCAAATTCGAACACTAAACAACGATTATTCTACTTTCATGCGTATTAATGAAACTATGATTCATTAACACACGTGTTAACAATATAATTAAACCAGTAGATCACCGTCATTCCAATCACTGAGTGGGTGTATATTCACGTGTTTAGAATGAGTACTCTAGTGAGTGAGTGAGTTGGGTTTAACGCCGCTTTTAACAGTATTCCAGTTATATCGCGGCGTGTCAGCTTAATGTGGGAGGAAAGCCCGAAGTGATGCAGGTCTCAGAAGTTTACCACTTCGATGAAACCCCGAGCACGGGTATGGTGCTGACAAACCTAGAAACATAATCGGGGCCAACCGGGATTCGAACCCACAATCATAGGTTTCTGGCGTTCCCAAGGGACGCGACTCTGCACAGCGAATCGCGGCGCCTTAGACGACTGGGCCACCCGTACCCCCTGAATGAGTACTCTATTGACACTGGATACGGTGACTTGCTCAAAGGGAAGCACTATTGATTGCGCATGACAAAGTTTAATGATTGCCAGAGGCGTATACAAATCATTAATTATGTCAAATCGCACTGGCAATAACACATGTACACAACAATATTCACGTTAGGCTAAACACAATAAACGGGGTTCAATATGGTTTTTTTCTGCTGACAAAGGTAATTAAAACGTACATCAATACGTCATCCAAATGACGCACAGCCTCTATTCATGCAATGCTAATAGTCTATCCCAATCTGCTCGTATGGCCCAGAGTGAGATTTCGCACGCATCATGTGCATGCAATAAAACATGTCTTGTCTATTTACCGTAAGACAGAGGCCGACTCATGTCGTATTGTGTTGCTAAGGCGGTGTGCTTCGCCGCCCGCAAAGCTCGCACGTCGTCGGGGCGTTTCAAAGTAAATATAACCGAATCACTTACATTCGTGTGACGTCATCGTTCTTGGTGTAAGGGAAGCACTCGTGCAGTTATCCACGCTATGCTGTAGACAGAAATACAGCTGTACTTGACGAGGAGGTTACACTTTGTATATGTGTGTGTGTCTGTCTGTCCGTGTGTGCGTGTGTGTGCGCGTCTGTCTGTGTCTGTCTGTCTGTCTGCGTGTGTCTTTGTCTGTGTATCTTGTGCGAATAAATTAAAGTTCTGTATAATCAAGACTGTCTGTCATACAGACCCTGAAACAAATATATCCAATATAACCCATGCAAGTCTATCATATTTGACAAGTCTAGATTACCGCAGTCTGAAAATGAAGAAAGTCTCTGGGTTATAGTTTATAACTAAAATTTGACACCTTCAGAGACAAGATGTTAGTCTACCATTAAGGCATGAGTATGGACATGAGTATGGACATGAGTATGGACATGAGTAAGGATATAGCCACGTACCAGCCACCTTTCAGCTACACCCTGACGGAGAAAACGAGCTTCACCACTTATACCCACGTGGAGGCCCGAACCCGAGTAGGCGTAAGGAATAAACGACCTAACCACTAAGCTACCCCATCGCCCCTAAATCATCTGAGGTTCACATTTGTACTGTCTCTAGTGATGCCTTGATCCAGTGGGTTCGAATCCCTAATTCGCCCTCGGTTTGCCAGCACCATACCCCTGCTCATGGGTTAAACAAAAGGCAAACGTCTGAGACTCGCATCTTTTCTTACCACGTCACGCTGACACGCTTTTGTTCGGATCCAGCATTTAGAGGGAGGGGGGGGGGGGGGGGGGGGTCACGTACATGTACAATGTACAGATACAGTGAACGAACATTTAAGTGTACAAAACTATTGTTTGTGAACAATTACCGTTGTAAGTAATATCACGGACGTATATTATATAGAGTATATACGTCTTTGGTAATATGAATATGTCCTGGCAAAAGGTTGCCAATAATAATATTATAAAGTATTACGATTACCTACAGCGATGTGTATAAAACCCTCTTGCGTAAGCACAAACATGTGCCTGCATAAATACATATATTTTTTATTCAGCCCCAAGTCATTTCATTTTGCCCAATCACTTGCACGCTAGCCTTCTGAGACGAAGGCGTCACTGTCGTTTTGTAACAACCGATAACAAGGGTATCCGGCTGTCTCTTTATCCTGCAGATACATTTCCAAACCTTATAATGACGTACCAATCCTTACACGTAAGCCACTTTGTAGATAGACAGTACACGTGAACACCGCAGCCTTCAACAATGCACTTACTTCGATTTTGTCCTGATATAAATATATTTACGGCTTTTCAGAGTTACTTCCCTTTAACCGGTATCCACCTATGGGTTGTTAAACGGGGCATGACAGCTATTTTTCTAGACAACCAGTATCCTATTTCGACTTAAATGCGTATTGGGTAAAATAATATGTCTGTCGTTGTCACAAAATATCGACAAATATTAAACCCTTCCACAACGAGCAACGGAGCATATTTTCGGCTAAATGTTTCCACTGTGACTTAATAAGCATATTTAAACTAGTATACCAGAGTACTCGTTACTGCATTTTTCATTTCATTCAGCATCTCGTAGTTCCATTTAGTTGTATGTATTGTATGTATCAACACAGTTTATGATAAACATGGGTGGGGGGGGGGGGGGGGGGGTGTTCGGGGATAAGATGTCACATTTAATGGGGGTCGACAGAATAACCAGTCCCTTTGAAGACTGGACAAAAATGGCTCGGAGACACATGCCACAGCCTGTGAACGTCCAATCAAAACTTTATTGATGGTCATGCTATTGTTCAACATACGTTCTACTCTTGTGTAGGTTCACTGTACGCCTGACCCTGCAACTGCATTGGTGAACAGGCCATGTTTAATATTCATCAATCAGGATGCGTGAGACCCATACATGATATACCCTACAAAAACAAATGCTTGTACAGCATGTATGTCAACTGATATACATGTATACAACTTAGGTTATATACAATTGTCTAATCTCCGAAAGACCTGTTTCTACGTAGCCCTTGTCTTGTTTATTTCTATACCTGAGCGAGAGGTCATGAAGTGTTGCGAGGTCGTCCTCGTTGTCCTGAGAGGAGTTGAAACAACATGTTTGTTTGTACAAAATATCTGAAATATTACCACTTTTGGAAGAGCGCCAAGTGACCGGTCGCTATCTGGCCCAGGCTGAAGCCGCCGAGAATAGCGCTACATAGTTTCACCCGAACGCTGCATCATGTGTATACCAAGTACTTGTCTCATATGATACATTCAAACAATGCCATTGTTGTCGCGGCGTAATGTCAACTCTCAAAGTAGACACTTATACCCCCTAAGTTATCTTGGCTTGTTTTTGACGCTTGGCAAGCGCTTCCCCGGGGTTTAAAACACAAACTATCCGAGTTCACACATTTTTTTAAGTAGAGGTTACGAGTCATGTTCAACGACTCATTTCTGTTTCAATATGATTTGCTGACACGTTAGTCTCATAGTATTGCATTAGGTGTGTGATACCGCTTACATTAACCCTACACTTGTCTGTTAACTACATGGACCGCCTCCGTGGTCTAGTGGTAGAGCGTCCGCCCGGAGAGCGGAAGGTAATGGGTTCGATCCCCGGCAGCGTCATACCAAAAGACGTTAAAAGATGGTACTTGTTGTTACCCTATCTGGCGCTCGGCATTAAGGGGCTAAAACAAGGACTGGTCGGCTCGGAGTCAGTATACTGTGTCTGAGTGGGGTATTCGTGTTAAACTGCGACATGGTATCTCAGTGAGCTAGCACTATAAATCGGCATCAGTCCGGACTAGTAAAAGCAGCCACACAAACACATACACGTACATGCACGTCGCTATATAAGTGCAAAAATCTTGGACGCGAAGTTAAACCCAATTTCACCTCACCTCACCTGTTAGCTACAGTGTGTATCATCGTATCCGAAGCAATGCGTACATGAAGAAAGGTATCGGAATGGCGTTAATATGTATGTGAAATGTGAAATGAAATCTCACGTAACAACAATCCGGAAATAAAATTGTCATTGTCGGTTGTGAAGTGTTTTCACGTGAAGTTCCAAAAATCATTAAATCTATACTGCAGGCAATCTACGCACGGATATGCTTATCTACCTGAAGCAGGTTCCCAAAATACATATCAAGTCTTACATTGATTCTCATCTACGATGAATACTCACCGTTATACTGGTTTATTGCAAACAATAATCATCCCAATTGTTTTTTGTGACCATGAATTATATATGTGTACAGAATGCATAAGCCATTCGCTGGTATAATATATCATTTTATTCATTATGCATTATTTATATTATGCCTGAATGTCTGAATTGCTTTAAAATAATATCTCATGAAACTTAATCGACTGACGCACGGCATGCGGCGGGTTTACACCAAACAGGCTAAGCGAGCAGACTCAAGGTCAAAATCGTGACTCCACTCGCCATGGGCGTTGCCTGATACTACAGGGACTAGGTGTAATTTGAAGAAAAGACATAAGTGTGTGTGTACCGTTTCGGAACGATATACGTGTATATTTCCCTTTTTCTATTGAGGAAGTACAAATACAGCTACACAGTGTCATAAATTAAACTAAAAATGTTCTCTGATCTACGCCTTTGCGGGGAACCTCTGTCACCATAGGTCCATTAACCTTAGTCTTTGGAAATATATATAATATATTTATTTATAGAAACAAACAACTTCATTTATATTAAAAAGAAGCCACAAAGGGATGGGAGATTGTGGAAAATCTAGACTTGATTCATGTATTTGGTATTATTGTAAGGGCTCGGCCGAAAGGAAAATGATATGAGTGAGTGAGTATGGTTTTACGCCGCCTTTAGCAATATTCCAGCAAAATCACGGCGGGGGACACCGGAAATGGGCTTCACACATTGTACCCATGTCGGGAATCGAACCCGGGTCTTCAGCGTGACGAGCGAACGCTTTAACCTCTAGGCTACCCGACCGCCTCGGAAAATGATATGGTTCAGAGACTTGAGACAGACTATAGTGGGGAGGTGGTCAGGCTTTTGGGTTTAGCTGCTTGCCTGTTATCGTATCCTGGCGGCGTGGATCATTGCCCATGCTTTCAGTCACTGGTTTACCAGCTCCAGGCTCGATTCTGACTGTGGCGTTAAACAACATTCACTCAGTTATTTACTGTAATTTGTCTTTTGATTGTGTTTTATTGAACACATTATTTCTGAAATCGTTTTTGAATGTAGGTAGAGATTAGCTGGATCTTAAGATTAAGTTTGATCGCATTTGATCACAATTAATGGTGTGATCAATGCAATGCATGCTTGGTCTGCTCCAGATTTCTTTGTAATTAGCCTTTGTAAAATAATAATTTTAAACCTAGATTTTAAACATTTTTCCTTGTGGTGTCATTGCGAATGAGAATGGATGTTATCTTAATACAGTATTAAACGAACTAAAAGGGACCACTAATTTTAGTTCTTTACATATACAGCCTATATACAGCAAATGTACGGGACCAAAAAAAACAGTTCGTAATATCCATCAGTTCGGTATAAGCGTGTTCGTTATAAACTTCAGTACTCCCTTCAGATAACATCTAGCAGAGATATCAGACTGCGCCTGTGCTTGACCATCGATTTCAGTATTCCAAGAAACATTATTAGAGTCTTGTATTGACTTCTGACTAAAACATGTCCCAAGATCAGTTGATTCATTGCATCTACGAAGAATATCAGCCGAAAATATAAAGAATTAAGGAAAGCAAACGTCTCCCTGTCTGCATCCTGTTCCGATCACTTCAGTCCAAAGCCGTGAAACAGTGCATCGATTCAGATAAATGTCCAATAACTCATCATATCAAAGGGTCATGTGGAGCCGTAAAACATTTCATCTGTTCGGAGGGATACCAAATTTGATTGAAATTCGCAAGAATAGAAAAGCAATTCGTACCACAACTTCATTTTTGTCAGATGTTTTGCGGACATAGCATAATCACGTCGAATGCATTTGACATGTAATTTAGCTTCGGGAGACATGTCTCGGTATGATATTACGAGTGTGTGCTTATGATAAATACTATTAGGTTGAAAACGGTAGGTATCTGCACAATATCAGGTGTCGTGTACAGTTTACGTTACTGACAGATTGGTTTCATTGGCTGTTCCAAGAAACCTCTGCCCTGCCAACTGGTAACTAAAAAGCACGTTCTTAGGCTAATCCAACGTCTAGACTGGCTATGGGGATTTGTTTTAGTTCAAGGTGAGTGAGTGAGCATGGTTTTACGCCGCTTTTAGCAATATTCCAGCAAACTCCAGAAATGGGCTTCACACATTGCCATGTACCCATGTAGGGATGGGAATCGAACCCGGGTCTTCGGCGTGACCAGCGAACACCTTAACCATTAGGCTACCTCACTGTCCCTGTAAGTCCAGAAGCGTTAAGTAGTATTTATATCTGCCCGAACCATACACAATAATAGTACCTCATACATTAAACTTTGTTCAACGGTGACAAAATTATCAACTCTTGGCCATACACATCAATCCGTTATTTCTGATCAAAACGTTTGGGAGATTAGGAATTAGCCCTGGGCTGTCGGATAGCTGGTCCAGCAGGCAGTGTGTAGGCCCGGATCCTAGAACACCTGGTTCGATTCCCGCATGGGTTCTTTAAGTAAACTTCAGCCTTGATTCATCGTGAGATAACTGAAATAGTGTTGATGGTAGACGAAACATCTACTCCCTCGACACGCATTGTTATGCTCAGTGCGAAAAGAAATGTATGTTATTACGTAAACTCCATCAAGACCCGTGTTATACTTGGTCCCATGCAAACCTGTTGTAAGAAGCGACCAAGGGGATCGGGTGGTCAGGCTCGCTGACTTGGTTCATGCGTGTCATCGTATCCCTATTGCGTGGATCGATGCCATGATGTCAATCTCTGGATCCAGACTCGATTATTTACAGACCGCCGTAAAATACTGGGATAATGCGAGCACGGCGTTAAACAACAAACAATAAATTATCACGTAAATATAGTTATGCATATTGCCGAGTGCGGCGTTAAACAACAAACAACAACAACAACAACTACCAGAAAATAAATTATTTAAAAAAATCCCAGCCATTGTGTGCCATGTGGGGTATCTGTTTATCATGCTCGAACATTCAGTTATCTGATGTCAATCTCTTTTTACTTCCATTGAAATTTCCTCAGAAACACACAAAAACTGCCTGTAAATTTCCAAACAGTTCTCCCATCATGTGCATGTCCTCCAGTCCTGTGTCGTGGGACAATCGTCTTTGTCTCTTATCTGGTCTTACGAAACAATGCTGATTCAAGCTCTATGAAATAACACACAAGTTCTGCCCATCCCATACATATATACATACTAATCACTACCCTCTAACATTCCGTTTAGGAGATATGACGACACATATTTTTAACACGCAAATACACTCATGGTGTATGTATATCTGCTCATCCTATGTGCTGTCTCTAGTCTGCCTCGGTTGTGATGTCTTCCTCGGGCTATATGTGTAGTCGTTACCACAACTACATAAACCATCGCCTACGATGCCCCTGGGTAGACTGTGTCGGAGACAGTTTGCTTTGAATCTCCTTGATTGAATCTAAATGAATAGTTAGTGGATAGGTTTGGCTTTACGCCTGTTGGAAGAGTATTTTTGTTATTTCACGTGTCGGCTGGACGTGGGAGGCAGTCCGACTTGATACAACTCGTTGACGTTGACCACTTTTGGAACCATGTCACTCGTTGACGTTGACCACTTTTGGAACCATGTCACCTTGGTACGAACATGGCAAGTATCATTATCAAGACGGACCTGTGATTCTAAACCCACGCTCAGCGGATCCTGGTGCGATTAAGGGGTGTAACTTTTCACAGCGAATTAAGGTTTTATAGTATACACTGGTAGTTGTGTTGAATGTTAAATTCGGTATTAGTTATATTTTTTAAAAACAGAAACGCAATTCGGATATTTTGGGCCATAAAAGCAAACTTAGCTGACCAAGGGGTGCAAAATGAAGAGGTTGAATGTGTTCTAGTGTCAGTGACAAATTTCCTGGATCAAAATGATCACAACAAGGACATGCAAACCATTAGTCGGGAAACAAGTCCGATTCGGAAAAAAACGCACCCCGTGCATTAACAAAAGGGGCATGGAACTGCACGTACTGCACGTGCAGCAGCACTATGAACGGTATTAAATTGCAGGGTTTTTCATTGCCTGGCATCTGCGTCAATCGAACACTGACAGTTCAACAACATGCCAAGATTAACAGAAGTGCAAAGAAACAACGTCATAGGCCGCTTGTGGTCAGGGGAATCCCGGTCAGCACCCAGCATCAACACAAGGCTATGGGACCGGTTTCAACAGCATGGGTCAACACGTGATCGGCCAAGGTCAGTGCGACTAGTGCAAAGAGTAACCACCCCCGCCCAAGATCACTACATCCGACTGCGTCACCTACGTGAAAGGACGACCACAGCCACCTCAGCCGCATCCAAAATACCCGGACTGCGCAGAATCTCCGACCAGACCGTACGGAACCGTTTAAGAGCAGCAGGTATACGAGCAAGACGTTCTGTTCGACGCGTCATATTGAGTCGACAACATCGTCAACAACGACTGTATTGGTGTCGTCAACACAGGGTATGGCCCCAATAGCGATGGAGAGATGTCTGAATCAAGATTTCTCCTCCGTCGAGGAGATGGAAGACCACTGGTCTACAGACGTCGGGGAGAACGGTACGCCGGAAACTGCGTACAGGAAGTGGACAGGTTTGGTGGGGGTAGCGTTATGATGTGGGCGACTCATCATGGCAGGACAGATTTGGTCTATATCCAGGGAAATCTTACGGCCCAACGATTCATGAACGGAACTCTCCGACCACACGTCCTCCTAATTGCAGCCAAAGACAACGGTGTATTCAAGCAGGACAACGCTCGACCGCACACAGCACGGATCACAAGAGCCTGTCTACATAACAACAACGTTGATGTTCTCCCTGGCCCTCCAGATCCCCGGATTTGAACCCGATAGAGCATCTGTGGGATGAATTGGATAGACCAATAGACGTTGCGGCAGTTGGCTTTTGCGTTGCAGACCGAATGGGCTGCCATTCCACAGGATGCGATTCGCATATTCCTCTCTTCCATGGGCAGGAGATGTCAGGCCGCTATCGATTCCAACGGGGGACATACGCGTTATTGATGGTAGCTGACCTTCACCAAGGACTTTTCTATGTACCGATAACTGAGATGACTACAATCACCAAGTGTTCTCTCCACAACAATACCTTGTACGGTTCCTCGTATAAATGTATTTTCCTACCTCACACAAATCTGGCTTTTCGTTTCTTTTTTTGAAGAGTATATTATGGTCCCGTTGATTTAACGCTGTTTCGTTTAGGCCCAAGAGTAATACCACTTTGCTCTTGGGCCAGACATTTTAGTAGCGTTGATGCAATATTCAAAATGATCATGTAAGCGATACAAAATAATTTATAACTAACACTAAGCATTTGGTGAAATTCAAAACCAACCGCAAAAGAGGGGTTTACACACACACACACACACACACACACACACACACACACACACACATTCTGCCTTACAACTGTCAATTCTACCCTTACAACTGTCAATTCTACCCTTACAACTGTCAATGCTGTCTCCCACATGTTTGTTTGTTGTTTTACGCCGCTGTCCGCAATATTCCAGCCTTTCCGTGGCGACCTGTAAATAGTCGAGCCCCCCCCCCCCCCCCCCCCCCATCCTTCCTGAAAGGCATGGGATTCTGGGTCCTCGCGATATTATGAAGTTAGAAGACACGTTAGAAACGAACCCATTAAAATCTGTGCAACTAAGTGTAATTTTATTTGGAGAACAAAACTGCTTTATCAGCTCAAAGTTCGAATACATATGTTATAAATGTCAGCAAAGTCGTAATTTTTATACTGCGCGTCGTCAAAATGTCTAGCAGTAGCTTTTATTTCTTCAAATTATAAAATCAAATGTCATTTTACATCTATATAATTGAAAAGATACACTGTGCTTTCAGAAAATCACTTAGCTGCTGCAACATAAAAGGAATCAGAAATTCTGGCATCTCCGCATCTTGACATTTTTTCACAAATCGCTCCGACCGATGTCGCCAAAGACAGAGTTCGCTGTATATAGGCCGCATTAGTTGTGTAACAATTATTTTGGGGACCAAGTGCACATTAATTCCGAATTGTATATGAACAGTATTAGTTATTTATGTAAAATTGCCTTCCTAACAAGTATGTCATATCTGTAACAGACCGCGCATACCGTCTTGACTAAGGAATTAATTTAATTACATAAAATAAGACATGTCACCCATTACTGTTACAAAATGGTCTGTCCCCACTGTAAAATAGCTCTCACGCACTCGGCATTCACTCACTCACTCTGCCTTATTATATAGTTTTAGTGTTCATAAAGACCATTCTCTATTTTCGCCTATTCGAATCAAATCTGAAACATTATTGAAAGGTTGGTGCTTATCATATTGATATTCAACTCTTTTGTATGTATATTGACATATTTATTCATGTAGAGATCACCAAATCCCAGCTTCATGGCTTCGCGAACAGACAACCGTAATAAAAAGTGCGTTTACATACATGTATCTCACTAATTACCATAGCTTCGTTTTAAGACCCATTCGAATGACAACCTAAAATTGCCCTTCAATGGAACTACTCTTACGAGCGAGAGGCATCCTACGGTAAGTTAGAGACGGGAGATATGGGTCGAAGGTATTTATCGAAAGAGAATGGAGATATACAATACTCTGCGTAATCGAGGATGGTAAGAGGATGCGAGTGTGTAGACTGGCATCAAGTCTCTGAAACGAACATATTTTACAGCAAAAAAAACAGATGTTAAATTATCTCAATAAGATATATTACAAAGGATCCCAGAGACTCTCTTCACTTTCCTGGGAGACTACTGTAATCTAGATTTGCCCACTATTATAGACTTGCATGGGCTGTATTTGATATATTTGTTTCAGGGTATGTATGACGGACGAGGGAGTTGGGAGTGTGTCCGTAGCTACTCTGTGTGGGTCAGGGCGTTGAGGGATGGTGTGAGAGTCTCTGACCTTTTCTACCAAGTTAAATTGATGAATGTGGTTACACGCTGTAGTCGATGGTGTCACATGCTGTAGTAGGTGTTACATGCTGTAGTCGAAGGTGTTATCTGCTATGTTCGAGGGTGTTAGACGCTGTAGTCGAAGGTGTTACACGCTGTAGTCGAAGGTGTTACCTGCTATTGTCGAAGGTGTCACACGCTGTAGTCGAAGGTATCACACGCTGTAGTCGAAGGTGTTACACGCTGTATTCGAAGGTGTTACACGCTGTAGTCGAAGGTGTCACACGCTGTAGTCGAAGGTGTCACACGCTGTAGTCGAAGGTGTCACACGCTGTAGTCGAAGGTGTCACGCTGTAGTCGAAGGTGTTACACGCTGTAGTCGAAGGTGTCACATGCTGTAGTCGAAGGTGTCACATGCTTTAGTCGAAGGTGTTACACGCTCTAGTCGAAGGTGTTACCTACAATTGGCGAAGGTGTCACACGCTGTAGTCGAAGGTGTTACCTGCTATTGTCGAAGGTGTTACACTGATTTCCTGGAGACATTCAACGTGTGTTGTTTCTTGAATTTGTCATAAGAGTATGACGAGAGCTGGAAAACATCTTTACCTCGATCAGAAACCCTTATAAAAACAAATATACAAATACGCAAAAAACTTGCGTCTCCAAGCCTTGATAGCATCAAAATAACTAACCTCGTGACAGCATTCGGGAAAGGTACATCGGCAAACCAAACATACGTCATGATTTCAGGCACCGGAAAAAAGCGCTATTCAACTGTTTGCTTGGCTATTAATATCTCAATGAAGTCGGTTTTGGTTTAAAAAGTGTTTATATAAAGTTGTTTGTTGGAATACATGCGGGTTGTGTAGGCTAGACATTTAGTTGTTGATCCATTAGGAAAACAGGGGAAGCATGCTATAGGTACGTAATTTCTATATACTAATTGATTCCGGGTGAAGATTGGGTATTTAACTTGTTCATGTTTTGGGTGATGATATTCTGTGGCAAGCGCACTGTAGGAAAAATAACCAAAGGAAAATGTATTAAAAAATAGAAAGACGTTGAGAAAGAAATACGGACGTTTAAATTGATCGACGGTCTTTCAGAGAGACATGGATAAGCGAACATTCAGACAGACACTGTAAGACGAATGTTCAGATAGACACGGATTGCCGAACGTAGACGGTCGTTCAGAGATATAGGTATAGGGGTGGCAATATAGACGTGTACCTGGGTGTACACAACATTCAGGCAGCATGCAGACGGTCGTTCAGAGATATAGGTATAGGGGTGGCAATATAGACGTGTACCTGGGTGTACACAACATTCAGGCAGCATGCAGACGGTCGTTCAGAGATATAGGTATAGGGGTGGCAATATAGACGTGTACCTGGCTATACACAACATTCAGGCAGCATGCAGACGGTCGTTCAGAGATATAGGGGTGGCAATAAAGACGTGTACCTGGGTGTACACAACATACAGGCAACATGCAGACGAGCGTTCAGAGATATAGGGGCGGCAATATAGACGTGTGCCTGGCTACACACAACACACAGGCAACATGCAGACGGTCGTTCAGAGATATAGGGTCGGCAATATAGACGTGTACCTGGCTACACACAACATACAGGCAACATGCAGACGAGCGTTCAGAGATATAGGGGTGGCAATAAAGACGTGTACCTGGGTGTACACAACACACAGGCAACATGCAGACGAGCGTTCAGAGATATAGGGGCGGCAATTTAGACGTGTACCTAGGTGTACACAACATACAGGCAACATGCAGACGAGCGTTCAGAGATATAGGGGCGGCAATAAAGACGTGTACCTGGCTACACACAACACACAGGCAACATGCAGACGAGCGTTCAGAGATATAGGGGCGGCAATATAGACGTGTACCTGGCTACACACAACACACAGGCAACATGCAGACGGTCGTTCAGAGATATAGAGTCGGCAATTTAGACGTGTACCTAGGTGTACACAACATACAGGCAACATGCAGACGGTCGTTCAGAGATATAGAGTCGGCAATATAGACGTGTACCTGGCTACACACAACATACAGGCAACATGCAGACGAGCGTTCAGAGATATAGGGGTGGCAATAAAGACGTGTACCTAGGTGTACACAACATACAGGCAACATGCAGACGGTCGTTCAGAGATATAGGGTCGGCAATATAGACGTGTACCTGGCTACAAACAACATACAGGCAACATGCAGACGGTCGTTCAGAGATATAGAGTCGGCAATTTAGACGTGTACCTAGGTGTACACAACATACAGGCAACATGCAGACGGTCGTTCAGAGATATAGGGTCGGCAATATAAACGTGTACCTGGCTACACACAACATACAGGCAACATGCAGACGGTCGTTCAGAGATATAGAGTCGGCAATATAGACGTGTACCTGGGTGTACACAACATACAGGCAGCAGGCAGACGGTCGTTCAGAGATATAGGGGTGGCAATATAGACGTGTACCTAGGTGTACACAACATTCAGGCAGCATGCAGACGAGCGTTCAGAGATATAGGGATGGCAATATAGACGTGTACCTGGGTACACACAACATACAGGCAGCATGCAGACGAGCGTTCAGAGATATAGGGTCGGAAATTTAGACGTGTACCTGGGTGTACACAACATACAGGCAGCAGGCAGACGGTCGTTCAGAGATATAGGGGCGGCAATATAGACGTGTACCTGGCTACACACAACATACAGGCAACATGCAGACGGTCGTTCAGAGATATAGAGTCGGCAATATAGACGTGTACCTAGGTGTACACAACACACAGGCAACATGCAGACGAGCGTTCAGAGATATAGGGGTGGCAATATAGACGTGTACCTGGGTGTACACAACATTCAGGCAGCATGCAGACGAGCGTTCAGAGATATAGGGATGGCAATATAGACGTGTACCTGGGTACACACAACATACAGGCAGCATGCAGACGAGCGTTCAGAGATATAGGGTCGGCAATTTAGACGTGTACCTGGGTGTACACAACATACAGGCAGCAGGCAGACGGTCGTTCAGAGATATAGGGGTGGCAATATAGACGTGTACCTGGGTGTACACAACATTCAGGCAGCATGCAGACGAGCGTTCAGAGATAAAGGGTCGGCAATATAGACGTGTACCTGGCTACACACAACATACAGGCAACATGCAGACGGTCGTTCAGAGATATAGAGTCGGCAATTTAGACGTGTACCTAGGTGTACACAACATACAGGCAACATGCAGACGAGCGTTCAGAGATATAGGGGTGGCAATATAGACGTGTACCTAGGTGTACACAACACACAGGCAACATGCAGACGAGCGTTCAGAGATATAGGGGTGGCAATAAAGACGTGTACCTAGGTGTACACAACACACAGGCAACATGCAGACGAGCGTTCAGAGATATAGGGGTGGCAATAAAGACGTGTACCTGGATATACACAACACACAGGCAACATGCAGACGAGCGTTCAGAGATATAGGGTCGGCAATATAGACGTGTACCTGGCTACACACAACATGCAGGCACCATGCAGACGGTCGTTCAGAGATATAGGGGTGGCAATAAAGACGTGTACCTGGGTATACACAACACACAGGCAACATGCAGACGAGCGTTCAGAGATATAGGGGTGGCAATAAAGACGTGTACCTGGGTATACACAACACACAGGCAACATGCAGACGAGCGTTCAGAGATATAGGGGCGGCAATATAGACGTGTACCTGGGTGTACACAACACACAGGCAACATGCAGACGAGCGTTCAGAGATATAGGGTCGGCAATATAGACGTGTACCTAGGTGTACACAACATACAGGCAACATGCAGACGAGCGTTCAGAGATATAGGGGCGGCAATATAGACGTGTACCTGGGTATACACAACAAACAGAAAACATGCAGACGGTAACTCTACCCATCTAATTACTTTCACAAGGCATATTTACCCCAACCCAAAGTAAAGAAGATTAATTTCACCAATGACGTCATCGCCCACTGTGGTAGAAACGTTGATGTAGTAGCCACTGTCGTCGAAGCAAATGCCGTAAATAGATCACTTATTGATCTGATAACATCCCCCACGTGTGTGGGAGGAGCATAGTTAATGCCATTGTCACAGGAGCTATCGTCGTGAAAAACCGGGCTTATGTCACTCGGCATATGGTGCCCTTTCAAGTATGTGACCAGCCTTGAGCTTATCTGTGACCTGTCAATGTTCATCATATTTGGACAAATAGGTCGGTCTGCGATATGATCAGTACTCTGTAACTTTTTTACATAAGCCACATACAGTATATATATATATTTCATATATATATATCTGACGGAGCAGTGTGTGTCATGATGTATGTAAAGTAGGTAGGTCTTACATCGCTGCGGTAGCCTTGTACGTCATTGATCAATATAATGCAGTACACGACGTTAACACTGATTATATAGTCAATAGACTTACAAGTGGTTCCAAGAATGTAACTGTGGCAACTTTATGCAATTACACGAACAGTGTTCAGTTGTTGGTGACAGTGTTCAGGTGTCTGTGACAGTGTTAAGTTATTGGTGACAGTGTTCAGATGTTGGTGACAGTGTTCAGTTATTGGTGACAGTGTTCAGTTGTTGGTGACAGTGTTCAGTTATTGGTGACAGTGTTCAGGTGTCTGTGACAGTGTTCAGATGTTGGTGACAGTGTTCAGTTATTGGTGACAGTGTTCATATGTCTGTGACAGTGTTGATATGTCTGTGACAGTGTTCTGTTGTTGGTCACAGTGTTCATATGTCTGTGACAGTGTTGATATGTCTGTGACAGTGTTCTGTTGTTGGTCACAGTGTGCATATGTCTGTGACTGTGTTGATATGTCTGTGACAGTGTTCTGTTGTTGATCACAGTGTTGATATGTCTGTGACAGTGTTCAGTTGTTGGTGACAGTGTTCAGTTATTGGCGACAGTGTTCATATGTCTGTGAAAGTGTTGATATGTCTGTGACAGTGTTGATATGTCTGTGACAGTGTTGATATGTCTGTGACAGTGTTCTGTTGTTGGTCACAGTGTTGATATGTCTGTGACAGTGTTGATATGTCTGTGGCAGTGTTCTGTTGTTGATCACAGTGTTGATATGTCTGTGACAGTGTTCAGTTGTTGGTGACAGTGTTCAGGTGTCTGTGACAGTGTTGATATGTCTGTGACAGTGTTGATATGTCTGTGACAGTGTTGATATGTCGGTGACAGGGTTGATATGTCTGTGACAGTGTTCTGTTGTTTGTCACAGTGTTGATATGTCTGTGACAGTGTTCTGTTGTTTGTCACAGTGTTGATATGTCTGTGACAGTGTTGATATATCTGTGACAGTGTTCAGTTGTTGGTGACAGTGTTCTGATGTTGGTGACAGTGTTCAGGTGTCTGTGACAGTGTTCATATGTCTGTGACAGTATGATATGTCTGTGACAGTGTTCTGTTGTTGGTGACAGTGTTGATATGTTGGTGACAGTGTTCAGTTATTGGTGACAGTGTTCAGATGTTGGTGACAGTGTTGATATGTCTGTGGCAGTGTTCTGTTGTTGGTGACAGCGTTGATATGTCTCTGACAGTGTTCAGTTGTTGGTGACAGTGTTCTGATGTTGGTGACAGTGTTGATATGTCTGTGACAGTGTTGATATGTCTGTGACAGTGTTCTGTTGTTGGTCACAGTGTTGATATGTCTGTGACAGTGTTCATATGTCTGTGACAGTGTGCTGTTGTAGGTGACAGTGTTGATATGTTGGTGACAGTGTTCAGTTATTGGTGACAGTGTTCTGTTGTTGGTGACAGTGTTCAGTTTTTGGTGACAGTGTTCTGTTGTTGGTGACAGTGTTCATATGTTGGTGACAGTGTTCAGTTGTTGGTATCAATTGTTCAAGTGTTGGTGACAATGTTCATATATCTGTGACAGTGTTCAAATGTATGTGACAGTGTTCTGTTGTTGGTGACAGCATTCTGTTGTTGGTCACAGTGTTGAAATATCTGTGACAGTGTTCAGGTGTCTGTGATAGTGTTCTGTTGTTAGTCTCAGTGTTGATATGTCTGTGACAATGTTCTGTTGTTGATGACAGTGTTCTGTTGTTGGTGACAGTGTTCTGTTGTTGGTGACAGTGTTGATATGTCTGTGACAGTGTTCTGTTGTTGGTGACAGTGTTGATATGTCTGTGACAGTGTTCTGTTGTTGGTGACAGTGTTGATATGTCTGTGACAGTGTTCATATGTCTGTGACAGTGTTCAGTTGTTGGTCACAGTGTTGATATGTCTGTGACAGTGTTGATATGTCTGTGACAGTGTTCAGTTGTTGGTCACAGTGTTGGTATGTCTGTGACAGTGTTGATATGTCTGTGACAGTGTTCTGTTGTTGGTGACAGTGTTCTGTTGTTGGTGACAGTGTTCAGTTGTTGGTGACAGTGTTCAGATGTTGGTGAAAGTGTTCAGATGTTTGTGACAGTGTTGATATGTCTGTGACAGTGTTGATATGTCTGTGACAGTGTTCTGTTGTTGGTGACAGTGTGTTTGTGCGTGGTTGCGTGCGTGCGTGCGTGTGTCATAGAAACCTATGATCGTGGGTTCGAATCTCGGCTCGCCCAGATTATATTTCTAGGTTTCCTAGCACCATACCCTTGGTCGTGGGTTTCACCGAACTGGTAACGTCTAAGACCTGTATTACTTCGGGCTTTCCTCCCACATCAAGCTGACACGCCGTGATGTAGAAATAATGTTATAAACGGCGTTGAACCCAATTCATTCACCCACTCATACACACATGTACGCAGCCAGGCACTGTCTGCCACGTAAGTCTTGTTTCTTGAAGGGGGATTCTGCAACACCGTCTGCTGTTCGTTAAAAGGTTAAGACGGACGTACCCAGCACGTTGTGCGAAACTGGGCATTTGACTTTGTGTAATTAGAACTGCTAGACTGATAATCATCATTACAATAGAGTGACCAGGTAACCATTCAGTGTAATGACGACTTTAATCAAACTTTCTAGGGCGACCAATTCGTCCGGGACGAATTAATTAGAATTCAACTAGTCTATCAAAAAAATATAATCATTCAGTAGATTTATCTTTTCAATTCATAATTGTTTGGCTGATAAAAGACAATTCATCACACCTGCCAGTGGGCGATAATCTCCCGGCAACTGATACGATATATATATCCTTCTTAATTACTAGTCGTTCAATTGTTATAATCAGTCTGTTCAGAAATTATATAAATTTTGATCTGGCTGTCATGACATGTCAACTTTCCATTTGATCTTGCATAATATGATGAATGTTATCATTAATAGTATAAAATAGGAGATAAATATTGCATATGTTAGCAAGGAATTGACAGCCTCAATTAACCGCTTGTTACAGTAAATGAATACCTGGAGGAAAACTGACCGTGTGGCTGATGACGGAGCCTCCACGCCCGCAACGTGTGATTAACAGGTTAATCATTACTTCCGACTATCGCTATGACCATAGTGATGAAATATTGGTTTTGTACGCTGGGCGATTGTTTATTTGAACGGATCCAGTATATCATCTATACTGAATTTAATAAGAAACGCACCATTAGGACACAATAAATAAATTATAATATTGACCATTTTTTTAAATAAATGTAAAACAGGCCGCATTTGTTTTCCATATTTGTTTTTAAAAAAATAAAAAACGTCAAGGCAACTGTATACATTAGATGGATGTGATTAATACTAAGCATAGATTTGGTAGGACTATGTATACTACCAAAAACAAGTTCAGAACCCCTGATTTTTTTCAAATGGCTATAGTTAATCTGGCACGTCGTGGCAGAATAACTAAAGTCATGAACAAAAATCGTGTTTTCTTGAACTTCTTTTGTTTGTTTGTTTGTTTGTTTGTTTGTTTAAGGCCTCGCTCCTCAATATTCCACCCACATGACGGCTGTCTGTTAATAATCAAGTCTTGACCAGACAATCCAGTGATTGACATAATGAGCATCAACCACCACTGACCACCCGATCCCGTTAGTCGCCTCTTACGACAAACATAGTCGCCATGTACGGCAAGCATGGGTTGCTGAAGACCTATTCTAACACAGATCTTTACGGGTCTAGCTTCTTTTGAGTAGTATATACATGTGTACGTATTTCAGTACAGGAAGAAGGGAACACATATCATATTCGTCTGAAGTATTTGAGGACAATGAAATCATGTGAGGCGTGGTTTTTGATAGTGAGGCGGGCGGAACTACAGATCTAATATTCAATGTATTATGACCTCACACATAAACTGCAGTAGTGACTAGTTTTGGATGATCCTCCCACTACAATAACTGTAAGTTTAGTCGAAGAAGTTTTAACGGTATTAACACAAATACCGATTTGCACAATTGGGTCAAGGCTTAACATTTACAATTAATTAATTTCGTCTTAGAATGTCCAAGGTTGGTACATCTGTGCATCATTTATGGGCGGACAGACAGGAAACCCAAGTATTGATGAGATGACTTCACCACTACAATACAGTAAAGGTTAACCGAATCCAAATATAGAGTGCGGCGTGGCCGGTTGGCATCAATATACTTATGTTAATCATCCTGCCGGGGCAAGGGAGTTAAATGACTATAAAAGTCCAGTTTCCACTTTGCCGAACTAGGTTGGAATTATGGAATCATATTTTGGCTGGACTAACGAGTCTATGCATTGTCCAGTGAAAATCGCGTTACGAAATCCACATCCGGTTCGTGAACCGTTGTGCAGATTTCGCTCGATGGCAGGATTTGCAAAGCATGTGTACCATCAACTTAGCGTCAACATATATTTTCCAAATCTTTCATGTTTATAATCAAGGTGCTTGCGAGATTTGATGCACTTTGCGAGGTAAGACCCGTTATATCACAATATAGATCTTGATTATCGATCAGATCCCTTCACTGGGCGCCGCCATTTTGTTTTAAACAAATGCAAGTGATATCAGAGGTGGAATCTGATTGGTCAATAAGAGGGACATAGAAGGGACATAATTCACAGGAGCCACTGGTGGCACTACGATCGAACCGAGAAACTCCTCAAGAATGGAAACTGGACTTCACCGTCAGTTACCTCACTTGCCTCGGTGGGAGGATGTCGATAGACTGGGGCAGGGTTGGCCAAGGTTACTTTACAAAATGACCCAACTAAGCAATATCAAACCTACATTTGTTTATAAATCATACATAAGTGACATACGGTGTCAGAGGTGTGTTAAAAAAAAGTCATTTCCTAAATGAGCCGATGAAGATTCGGGTTAGAATTGGTCTTCAGCAACCCATGCTTGTCGGGGTCGGGTTGTCAGGCTCGCTGACATGGTTGATGCATATCATCATTTATCATCCAAAACTGGCTCCCACAGGAGATATCGCTTGGATGAGATCAAGCGATATCTACACTGTAGATATCGCTGCAATGAAATTACATCACAATGCTTTGCAGACCATTGTGACGTCACAATCAAATGACATCACTAATGGCTCTGCTACAGAAGCTGTTAGCAGTACTTTTTTCACTAAAGACACTGCTAATTACTGTCTACAAATTGAAAAAGTTGGAAGAATGATGTTGGATGATAAATAAAATCTCACCCTCGTGTCTTTTGATATCAAATATATCAACACTCGTTGATAAAAGTGGCCAAAATCCTCGGCAAGCCTCGGAATTTTTCCACTTTTATCAACTCGTGTTGATATATTTGATATCAAAAGACACTTGGGTGAGATTCTCTATATCCCAATTGCGTATATCGATGCTCATGGTGTCAATTGTCTTGTCCTGACTCGTTTGCTGAGTATGGCGTTCAACAACAAACAAACAAACATTTCCTAAACGTGTATGAGAGTTCCATGTCATATGTCCAGTACGCCGCCTTTATATCACCAAAATATCCTGGTATTACGAAGCCAAATAATAGAAAAAGTTAAAACTATTTCCAAGGAATATAACAGCATTATTATGGCTGGATCACATATATTCGACAGCTGTATCAACACATTATCATTTTGACATCTATATTACATCAATATGTTGTTTTTTTATTCTTATGGATCCGACACACTTTGTTGTTCAACGTAAGAGCACTGCGTACGCGACGATACATGACTGCCTCATCGCCCATACCTTGTATTTTAACACAATGACTATGGATGCAATGTCACTGACACCCCATCTGTGACAAGTCTATAGTCTCTATGTATGTATATACTTATTATCACGGATCGATGTTGGTTGACCTAGATGAATACTTTAACCGACTATTTGTATACTGAAACACAGCATGTCATAACGCCAATGCATTTGAATACTTCCTTTTCATTCGTGACCAACTCGTGTTATTCCGGGACAAGCCTCTTGCAGTTGACGGAAAGGGGCGAATGGTGACGAATGACACGTGGGCGAAAGCTTATATAAACTCGAATCTAAAGAGACAAAGATGCAAGTTTTAGTTTCGACCCGGAGGGGTTTTCTTGTCATAAGCACAAAACGTGCTGCTCGTGTTGTTTCATTGTTATGAACGCCGGTTGTTCAGTGAGTGAGTCTGGTTTTAGATTGCTTTTAACAGGAGTCACAACTGGAACAGTTTGGACAACGAGTGGGAATTACGATTCTACCACGGAGTTGTCCATACAGACTATTACCTACCTATGGTTGCATTCAGACATTCAATCGTTACGTCGTGACTCACGACCAGCCCGTGTCTGAATAGATGCTCCTCCTTTATCATGAGAGCCAACAAATGAGGATCGGATGGACCAAATGTGTGACCAGGCTGAGTGTGCGCCATGGTAGCTCAACAGCGTAGGTCGACGTTCATAGTATGAGAACCACTGGCACGGACTCGATTATTTACAGGCTGTGATTAAGCAGAAATATCTGTGACTGGGGTGTTTAGTAACTTTCGCTCACGCATTCCATCTCATCGCTTTAAAAAAGTCCCGGTTCGTTCCGATTTCTAGGTTTGTCAGCACCATACCCGTGCTCGTGGGTTCCACCAAAGTGGTAAACGTCCGGGACCTGCATCACTTCGGGCTTTCTTCCCACATCAAGCTGACACGCAGTAATATAACTTGCATACTGTTAAAAGCGGCGTGAGACCCAACTCACTCAATTACTTTTACAAAAAGGACAACATTTTCAAAAAGATATTTATTCAATTTACACCGTCCTCCACAACCCCTTTCCCCAGACTTTGAATTCATTTAACGTTGTACCGCGTCAGCCTTGGCATAGTGACCCATATTCCATCTAGCTTGCCTTGTTTCTTCCAAGCACAAGAACTTCCTGCCTGTCCAAAGATATCCGAACAGATTTATTCTTTTCATTCGGGCATAACAACTGGCGGATCCATCTAACAAATACGCCTAATCCTGTTTTACGGGCAGGTTACGAAGGACGACAACTGTCATTTTCAGTGAGCAGGCAATGTATTTAAACGTTCGCTGTTGTCACGGCACGTAACGAAAGTCGTGACCTTCCCATCTTGCACTAAACTCATCAATATCAACGATAAGCTATCCTTAAGTAATGAAGCGCGTAAGCGAGCTGCCGCGAGGGGCGCACGTGTTAGAATTACCAGCCATTGGCTATTTGCACCTCACGAGAGCGTCCACTGATTTCTGTCTGATGGGTCAAGAGGGTCACAGATACAGGGGACATATTTAAGAATGTTACATAGGCTTGATGCGCGTCATTGATGACGCGCTGTGTGCGTCAAAGGCTCTGAGCGAAAGCAAAACTTGCTAATCTGAAACAAATTAACACCTGTGTCATAAACATGTGTATTTTCATATCTAACCGAAATAAATTACAACATTCAAAATATCGCGTATCTAAATCTGTACTGGCGCAACTCTGGTAACAGTTGTATGATAATAATGAACGAACTGGGAGCACATTACAACCGGTAGTGAAGTATGACAGTAGATGTTATGACGGACAACGGTATTAAAGGACGATAAAGGAAGTTGGGAAATTTAACAGTTGACTTTTTGGATCAGTAGCGCGTAATGCCACCACGATTTGTCAAGTTTCCATTCACTTGACGAGCCATACTGCGTGTGACTCTCACAATGGCGATTTGGGAAAAACTGTACCACTCCTCTTGCAGCGCCTGGCCAAGTTCAGCCAATGTGGTCGGCGTCCTATGACGTTGACGCACACGTCTCCCTATCATGTCACAGACGTGTTCAATGGCGAAAGGTCTTGGCTGGCCATGGCATTCTCTGGATGTTGTGCTGCTGGAGGTGAGCATCGACGATTCGTGCACGATGAGCACGGGCGTTGTCATCCAGATAGACAAAACGTCGACCCACACGCTTTGCAAACAGGACAACAGAGGGTGTCAGTAAGCCGTCCCTATGGTACTATCCAGTGACCCTTCCTTGCACAGACCGCCTTCGTGGTCTAGTGGTAGAGCGTCCGCCCGGAGAGCGGAAGGTCCCGGGTTCGATCCCCGGCCGCGTCATACCTAAAGACGTTAAAAGATGGTACTTGTTGTTACCCTGTCTGGCGCTCGGCATTAAGGGGCTAAAACAAGGATTGATCGGCTCGGAGTCAGTATACTGTGGACGCGACGTTAAACCCCATTTCACCTCACCTTCCTTGCACAATATGTATGGGATTCGCTCAGTCATGGTGATGTGGTTTCAGACTGGCATTGGCTTGACATTTATTTCGACGTCGCCAGACACGACCGCTCCTACAAAGGAAGTGCAAAGTGAATCGATACTCATCTGAAAACATGACACGTGACCAGCGACGTTGTGTACATCATTGACGTCAGTTGGCAAATGACGATTTGCAAGGGGCGGCGCAACACGTGGCCGTCGAGCATGGAGATGAGCTGCGTGTAGACGTTTTCTTATTGTGTGACCCGTAACTCGTACTCCAGTAGCCTGATGGAAGTTTGCAGAAATTTCATTTGCCGTTGGAGCTCAATTTCGATGAGCCAGGTTTCGGATCAAACGCCATGATCCTGTACTCTTGTCGTTGATCTGGGACGCCCTGAACGGGGTCGATCGTCAACACATTGGGTTTGATGGTACCTGTTCCATCTGCTAATCACAGACTGTGAAACATTGAACGTATTGGCAATAACACGCTTTCCAGTTTCCAGGATGCCAATAGCCCGCAGACGCTCCGAGCTCCGAGCGTTGCAGAAGCGGCATAGCAAGTTCATACACAAACAATGAATGAAATCAATTCAGTCACAACTGTATGATAGGCAGAATCAATAAAATTGGAAGAAATAATGGTACACAGAGATCCAATCAACCTTCCTTGAAAGTGTCAAAATCAGGAATTACACCCTTTACTCTCGTGTGTAAGACACATGCAAACTATAGGATCTGTTTTGGTGTAACGTTTTACAGTACGGTTCTTGCATATGATCTTGGTTCTAAGACATTGTATTAACATTTATATTTCATGATCCCCTAGGGGGCACGGGTGGCCCAGTCGTCTAAGGGACGCGGTGCAGAGTTGCTTCCCTTGGGCAGGCCAGAAACCAATGATTGTGGGTTTGAATCCCGGTTCACCCCGATTATGTTTCTAGGTTTGTCAGCACCATACCCGTGCTCGTGGGTTTCACCGAAGTGGTAAACGTCTGAGACCTGCATCATATCGGGCTTTCCTCCCACATTAAGCTGACACGCCGCGATATAACTGGAATACTGTTAAAAGCGGCGTTAAACCCAACTCACTCAGTCATGATCCCCTACTTTCTCTTAAGAGTATTTATGACGAAACACTACACTGCTATGAACAACCACAAAGACGATTCACGACTATCAACCAAATAAATTATAACATCATACAAAGACATAATTTTGTAATACAATTTTAATTGTAATGGCGAAACACGACTATCAAGCAAAGAAATTAAAATGTTGTAAATATCATACAAAAGACATAATTTTATATCTGTACTGACGAATCACTACGCTTCATTTACAACCGCAAAGACGATTCACAGGGGTTAGGTGATACTAAGGTTGGAAATCACCAGTGAAGCGGACACGTCAAACCAGCTAACCTGTATGTGGGCAATCAGACACTGATATATACCTCTGCATAATGTCTCTGCATCAACAGACAGTTGGGTGTCTCCGACTGCCACCAAGGTATAACACGTGTTGTCATGTATTGGTAATTTACGTATCAATGTATTCAGATGTATGCGTCCTGGTCATTGAGACAGCTAGCCGGGACTCCCCAGTTCCAGCTGATGGCTGCTGCAGGACAGATTTTGCAGGAAACGTTAGAGGGAGTCGTCTCATCAAATTAGGCTACTCATGTTGATGGTGGATACAAATGAAACAAACAAGATATGGTTATTCGATGATGATATCAGGATTGTGTTTGGTACCTAAATTTGCAGTTTCGGCGACTGTTTTGATAACTCTTTTTATCAAATCCAATTTTCAAGTGTATATTATCTTTTGCCCGGCCGTTTATTTTCTCTAGCGTGTTATTGTTTCAAGAAACAACTAAAGAGAGTGTATACTCTCCGGAAAGATGAGTATATGTGGGAACAATATGTTCAATAGCAAAATTCGTGGGTGGAAAGTATCTCTACATTTTCCTTTTAACTGATAAAGTGTCACAAAACATAGCATTCATTCATCTGATGAAGGAGTGAGCATATACCCCGAAACGTTGTGTTCCTTATAATAAAGAGGTTGACATCCATAAATTCTCTTCCTTGTGTGTATCACTTCTAAATGCCGTTCACAGACTTGTCACAAAACGGTTTTAATATCGATGACCTTTGACATTTGCATAATTTGGGGATACTGAAAAGCAGTTTTCACGTGCATGTCATGGAATTTGTCATTGGTTTCTGGGGCAAGTTTATGAGATGTGTTTCATAAACCATTTCAGTTAACGAAACAAATTTTGAAGACAATCATTCCAGCATAATATTATTATATAATAATCTGTACTGATTTCCTTTGGTCTTAGAACACAACCGAACCTTCAAGATCACTGGATCTCAACCCAATTCAGCATCTGTGGGATGAGATAGAGGCGTTTACGTCAACGTCAGCCAGGACCGCAGAATCTGCAGCAATTGCACCAAGATCTCCAGGAAGAATAGGCTTGGTCATTCAGGCCAGTGGTGGACACACCCGGTTCTAGGCGTAACGACTGCCGTACTTAAGATAGTGCAAGGACGTGTCCGTTAACATTTGATGCTCTTTGTTTCACCTTGTAATCTTCCAAACACACAGATGGCCAACGCATCACTTGTAAAGCCTTGCAGAAGTCACAGAATGTATATATTTGGGGACAGTATATGTCAACACTGTGTTTGTGCGTGCGTGCGTGCGTGCGTGCGTGCGTGCGTGCGTGCGTGCGTGTGAAAGGCATTGGCTTACGATATTCTACCCATGTGTGCAATCGAATCCATGCCTTCGGCGTGACGAGCGAACACGTTAACCACTAATGTCACTGTCCTCTTTTATTTAGACGTAACGAGTAAAATGAAATCAGCAAGCTGACTTTTTTCTATCCAAATGCAGATTAGCCCAAGCTTTTTGTGTTGATGTCAAATCAAGGGTCCTGTTGTTTAATCATCAGTCTGTGTTAATATTTCCGTGAAGTGATTACTAACTACATCCATTTAAAACACGTTACCCACTTGCGTAAAAGACGTTACCTACTTATGTAAAATAGGTTACCCACTTACATAAAATATGTTACCCAGTTACTTAATATACGTTACCAAATTACATGACAAACGTTACCCATTTACGTCAAATACGCAACTCACTTATGTAAACTACGTTCTCGACTTACGTAAAATAAGTTATCCACTTACGTGTTATAGGTTATGTAAACTTCGTTACCCACTTACGCAACATAAGCTACCAACATATTTAAATTATGTTCCCAGCTTCCGTGAAATACGCTACCCACTTATACAGAATACGTTACCCATATACGTAAAATATGCCACCCACTTACATTAAAAAACGCTACAACATTATTATGAAATATGTTACCCAATTACATGAAATACACGACATTCTTATGTGTTACGTTAACCACTTATGTAAAATGCCTTACCCACTTACGTAAAATACCTTAACCACATTTACTTACGTAAATACGCTACCCACTTACGTAAAATACGGTACTCGGCGGCGAGCGAGATGCAGGAAGAAATGTATTTAATCAGTAGAAACACTGTGTACTGTACATGTATCATTAAACATTTACATAGGTAGAATGAATTATACACTGGCAACACATTGACAGAGATCCCACATACAGCCGCAGTTCACATCTCAGATTAGTTGGCGGTTGCCGACTCCAAGGCCGATGGTCGCTACTGGTTTGTGTGTTATTAAATTACTTGATCATTTCGTGACGCTAAAGCTCGAAGACCCGTTCTCGCTAGTCGATAGGGCGCTTCATTGATTTTTGGAAGCCTGTCACAGGCGCAACCGAACCCGTGGCTCGTCGGTGAATCTGAAAGCTCTGGAATCGCGTTACGGTGCGGCTTTTGTTGTCGGGGACTCGCGTCTCCATTGTTTTGACTCTCTTTAAGCATCGTGAGCGGTTCGACATTTGACATCATTCCGGAAGCAACAGATATACATATTTATAGCTTGTGCTGATTCATCTGTTGCTTGTTTATGCAGAATGAAAAAAATGGGACTTTTAAATCCCTTTTTCATATAAACACCTTCATCCTATATCATTCATTCGTTCGTTTCACGTGCTTATTTAATCCTGTCTCGCTTTAATTACTGTTTCACTTTTGGGTTTCATTCTTTGGGTTCGTATGGACACGAGGCAGTATGGGAAACAGATGTGCAGTCTATAAAATATAAAACCCCTTGGCTTGATAAGCATAGCTCACATTAATATTCAAACGAACACAATTCTATACATGGGTTACTCGATGCCATCAATATAACAATATGAAACAAAACATATCCTGTTTTCTTCTACATTTATGTAACACAGTTAAACGACAAACCTATCCACCTTCACAATAACAAATTGTTTACCCTATACGCTCCCTCAAAAACAACTGCGGGAGAGAAGAGACAACATACCACAAACATTTGGAGCCGACAAACCGATTAAGACACACTGGCTCATAGACAAGCCTTAATTATCAACAGGAAAAGTGGCACAGTGCAAACCGCAGTTGTACAGAAAATGGCTGCTATAGATCGCCACCGGCCGATAATCGGGCAATACATTTGACGTCATTGGTGTGTGTTGGATGAACCTCAGATGCTGATTGTTTCTGTGACGTTAATTCGAAATAGGATTAGGGATTGGGGTGGCTGATGTGAGGGGGTGGTCGAGGAGAGAGGGAGGGTCTATTTGTGATTTCCGGATATTGAATGTCATCGAGTTATAAATATTTACGCCTGGGCGTATCACTTGGGTTATTTCTACATCAAAAGTTCAGCTTCTTGACATGATTGAGTTATTGGTAATGTAAATCCATATACGTTGTATCATACGCTAATTTCCAGTGAGACTGTGTGTCACGGGTTATTAATAGATTTGGGCAGACAGGCTAGTCGTCGAAACTGTGAATGAAAGTACATGTGTATTTAGAATTTGCATGTTAAACTGTTGCTTGTGTCATAATTCAATTGACTGGATGGAATTACACAATAAATTATGTTATAATGTTTATGTCTTCTGAATGTAAATATATGTCTGTGTTATTTGACGGGTTTTACGAACATATATTAATAGAAAATTTCAGGTCGAAAACTAGTCAAATCAATCTATTTCCATCCAAAATACATCCTCGATTATCAAGTGTGTAATATCTCCATTCTGTCAGGATACCCTGGGTCAATTCGCCACAGCAGCGTCGTTTCGGACGTGACGTCACCATCTCTCATATCACTTACATAACACAGGATTTTTATCAACAGCCAATGAAAATTTCTTTTCTGGGCACGTGTTTTGCATAGACCTACATGAAAATCGCATCGTCAGAGCGAGATCTCGCTAATCGAATACATATATAGGTGAATCGGGGGAGATTCCAACATGACACATGTTAGAGGCTCATTCGTGGTGACCCCCTCCGTGACATGACTGAGATGATATTGGTAAATCCGGCGTACCCCCCCCCCCCCCCCCCCCCCCCCCCCCATCCCCACACACACACAGAGAGAGAGGGAGAGAGAGAGACAGAGAGAGACACACAGAGAGAGAGGGAGACACACACAGACAGACACGATATGATACACACAGAGAGATTGACACACAGGGAGATAGACACGTACACACACAGATAGGCACATACATATAGACAGACACACACACACAGATAGGCACATACATATAGACAGACACACAGACAGACAGAGATAGACACACATACACAGATAGACACACACATATAGACAGGCACACAGATAGACAGAGATAGACACACGCATATTTGTTTTATTACCACCACCCCAATAATAATTAACCAGTCCCTAAATAATGTTCAAATGTATTAATCTTTAATTTGATTAGATGGGATTTGATATGATACGCTCACACACACACACAGATAGACACACACATAGACACACACAGATACAGAGACAGACACACACAGATAGACACACACAGATACAGAGACAGACACACACAGAGATAGACACACGCAGATACAGAGACAGACACACACAGATAGACACACACAGAGACAGACACACACAGATAGACATACACATATAGACAGACAGAGATACAGAGACAGACACACACAGAGATAGACACACGCAGATACAGAGACAGACACACACAGATAGACACACACATATAGACAGACAGAGATACAAAGACAGACACACACAGATAGACATACACATAGACACACACAGATACAGAGACAGACACACACAGATAGACACACACAGACAGACACACACACATAGACACACATAGATACAGAGACACACACAGACAGACACACACACATAGACACACACAGATACAGAGACAGACACACACAGATAGACATACACACATAGACACACACAGATACAGAGACAAACACAGACAGACACACACACATAGACACACACAGATACAGAGACAGACACACACAGATAGACACACACATAGACACACACACATAGACACACACAGATACAGAGACAGACACACACAGATAGACACACACAGATACAGAGACAGACACACACAGATAGACACACACATATAGACAGACAGAGATACAGAGACAGACACACACAGATAGACATACACATAGACACACACAGATACAGAGACAGACACACACAGATAGACACACACATATAGACACACACATATACAGAGACACACACAGACAGACACAACACATAGACACACACAGATACAGAGACAGACACACACAGATAGACACACACATAGACACACACATATACAGAGACACACACAGACAGACACACACACATAGACACACACAGATACAGAGACACACACAGAGAGACACACGCACATAGACACACACAGATACAGAGACAGACACACACAGATAGACACACACAGATACAGAGACAGACACAGACAGACACACACACATAGACACACACAGATACAGAGACAAACACAGACAGACACACACACATAGACACACACAGATACAGAGACAGACACACACAGATAAACACACACATATAAACAGACAGAGATACAGAGACAGACACACACAGATAGACATACACATAGACACACACAGATACAGAGACAGACACACACAGATAGACACACACATAGACACACACAGATACAGAGACAGACACACACAGATAGACACACACAGATACAGAGACACACACAGATACAGAGACAGACACACACAGATAGACACACACACATAGATACACACAGATACAGAGACACACACAGACAGACACACACACACAGACACACACAGATACAGAGACAAACACAGACAGACACACACAGACAGACAGACACACACAGACACACACAGACAGACACACACACATAGACACACACAGAGACAGACACACACAGATACAGAGACAGACACACACACACAGACACACACAGACAGACACACACATAGACACACACAGATACACAGACAGACACACACAGATACAGAGACAGACACACACACAGATAGACACACACAGATACAGAGACAGACACACACAGATAGACACACACAGATACAGAGACAGACACACACAGATAGACACACACAGATACAGAGACAGACACACACAGATAGACACACACAGATACAGAGACAGACACACACAGATAGACATACACATATAGACAGACAGAGACAGACACACACAGATAGACATACACATATAGACAGACAGAGATAGACACACACAGACAGACACACACAGAGATAGACACACATCTAGACAAACGCACACACATATAGACATACAGACAGACAGAGATAGACACACACAGACATACACACACAGATATAGACACACATCTAGACAAACGCACACACAGATAGATACACACATATAGACAGACACACATAGAGATAGTCACGCACACAGATATACACACAGACAGAGATATACACACATATAGAGAGACACACATTGAGATCGTCACGCACACAGATAGACAGACACACACACACACACACACACACACACACACACACACACACACACACACACACACACACACACACACACACACACACACACACACACACACTATTAGATGCCCTGTCTCCAACTCACGCCGACGCATTGGATCGGGGCAAAGATCTCCTGTTTATGAGTGTCAGAAGTGAACAACTGTGTTCGGGTGCATGGCTTCTGACCTGGATACACTGGGGCCGTATCCCAACGCCTCGACTCGATATCGATTAACCCAGGGGCTATTATAGGAAAGAACGACAACTCCTTCTGCCTAACTGTAGTCACGGTTGCATCTTTTCATAATATATAGTTAAGAGGATCACACCTCATCTCCGCATTACTCTTTATTCTTAGCATTGTTGCTCTTACCCAGGGCGGCTGCTGGTGTTCAAAATAGCCAACCAATCAGAAATGACTTAAGGACATTTCAGCAATAACATCAGTGTTGACGTAGTAAACGCGCCGAGCGTATCACTTATGATCACCGCCTATGACACCATGCCTCATGACAACTATTAGTTAATGCGCCAGTGAAGCTCATAGTCAGTATTGTGTTGTATCGGGTGAGCTTGATAGAACAGGTGTGTGTAGTGCCAGCGTCGATCTACGTCCGTTGTGTGTAATTGCATACCAACACAGATGGACCAATCTACCCTTGTTACCAGTCAAAATATTCTTCCTCTCTCGGAGTGAGTGTGTGTCTGTGCGAGTGAGTGAGTGAATGTGTCTGTGCGAGTGAGCGAGTGTGTCTGTGCCAGTGCGTAAGTGAATGTGTCTGTGCGAGTGAGTGAGTGTGTCTGTGCCAGTGCGTAAGTGAATGTGTCTGTGCGAGCGAGTGAATGTGTCTGTGCGAATGATCGTGTGTGTCTGTGTGTGTGTGTGTGTGTGTGTGTGTGTGTGTGTGTGTGTGTGTGTGTGTGTGTGTGTGTGTGTGTGTGTGTGTGTGTGTGTGTGTGTGTGTGTGTGTGTGTGTGTGTGTGTGCCAGTGCGTGAGTGAATGTGTCGGTGCGAGCGAGTGAGTGGGTGTGTCTGAGTAAGTGAGTGTGTCTGTGCGAGTGAGTGAGTGTGTCTGTGCCAGTGCGTAAGTAAATGTGTCTGTGCGAGTGAGTGAATGTGTCTGTGCGAATGATCGTGTGTGTGTGTGTGTGTGTGTGTGTGTGTGTGTGTGTGTGTGTGTGTGTGTGTGTGTGTGTGTGTGTGTGTGTGTGTGTGTGTGTCTGAGTGAGTGAGTGTGTCTGTGCGAGTGAGTGAGTGTGTCTATGCGAGTGAGTTCACGGTATTTCAACTAAGCGTGCCTTCATGGCCAACTTACATGTAGACATTGTATAATATATAAGGAGGTTACAATGTTTACACGGATAAGTAGTTTGTATTGCGAGACAGTAAGGGCAAGATGTTTTCAATATTTTCAAGTTCTCTATAATTTCAGTTGGACATGATGGAGATCGTTAACTGTTTGGGGAGGGAACCCACAGGCGGCGCAGGCTAAAAACGTTGACTTATTTCATGAAAGTAGGTTATCATAATCACCTGATTGGTTAGTATGTCTCCCAGACCCTGGAGAATAGATTAAAAAAGGAATCCACCTCAAGTCTAGAATGATTTGGCAAGTCTAGATTTCCTCAGCTCTATTAAGCATTGTCGTTTTAAGTTCCATTTTGGATTATATTTTTTATTTTTTTAGATATATATTTTTTTAAATAATAGGAAAAGTTTATTTCTGGGTCTAAATATTAGTCTAGTGATTGGTGAGTGATGGTGATTGGTGAGTGATTGGTGATGAGTTATATGGGCCAGGCCTGTGTATCAGCCATACCTGGTTAAAGATGTGCTTCTCCATTGCACAAAACTCAGTTATGTTTCTAAAAATGTTTGAATAATGAAAAGGTGATGTCAGATAGTGTAGTTCTAAAAAAAAAATTAAAAACCGTGTGGATTCAATCATTTGTTATCCGAAAATAATTACTTCGTGACGTTCACAGCTGAATTATATTAGTGTGTGAGTTCCAAAAGGGAATAATAATGTCCTCATACAGTTGCCCTAGTTATTCCGATCAATGTGGATAGCTTGTTTGACGTAATGGAGACAAAACACGAGCACCCACATAGAATAACTTAAATCCATATAAACCAAGAAAAAAATGAATGCTTCTCTCCGCAGAACCAAGACACATGAGACAAAACCCATCCATAGGACCATTAAGCTCGCGAACAGTAGTGTGACAATGTTTGGATGTTGAGCTTGATACCTGGGATGTAGAACGATTAGGAATGTATGTTTCTGGTGGGAGTGTATTAATTTTTGCTGACCCGACTCCCCCGCCCAATTTTATGTAACATGTCTTCTGTCCCCCAATACATGTAACAGTTTTCTTAGCCCCCCCCCCCCCCCCCCCCCCCCCTAGCAATTATAATAAATGAACAGTCCCTAAATAATTTGGAACCCCCCCCCCAATGGATGTGTTAAATTTCTAATTGTCATGACCCTCCCCCCCCCCCCCCCCCCTGATGTCATAACCTGCAACCTCCACCCCGCCCCGCCCCGCCCCGCCCCGCCCCGCCCCGCCCCAAACTCCCAGAACCCCACCCCCTCTCACCTGCCAGTCCCTTATACGATCAAAACGCCTAGCAACCATTAGCTGTACTGTATATATGACAAGGTGGTTGTAAGTGCAAGGTTATCCGACTCACAATGTCATCAACAGACAACTGGAAATTTTAATTCAGTGAAACATATAGCGTTTATTGAGTTTTTCGGGTCACCCCGATCTCCGACGAAGGTCATTCGGTATAAATCGGTTGGTGGTTTGCACCACTGACAATTAACTAACTGCTGACGTAAATGCACAGATTGTGATTTGGATGGAAATAGATGCAGCGTTATCAGAATATGATCTCGGAAAAAGCAATATTCTGCTGACTGACTGTTCGTCGTGGACCGATTTGAAATAGTGCAGCACATGCCATTTGGCTGAAACTTTAAGCCCATATATATTACTCGAAAACAGTTAAAGAAAACATCTATTTTTTCATATGACTATAGTCGTTTTATGCCACATTAACTATAGTAATATGTAAAAATCGGATGATCGTTAACGTCTTTCGAGTAGTATATTATAAGATACAGCCTAGAAAGCCTTATTAAGTTGGTTCTATATTACCTCCACATGCCTCCTACTATTGTTTTGCGGTAACTTTTATATAATACGTGCATGTTGTTTTGCTACAACGAGATACTTTCGTCCACGTTACAATAGATTATGCCATACGCAGCTTTGTTATTTCTGTTTCAGACGAGACAATTCTTTTCGTAATATTTTCAACATGCCTCTTGACCGATCATATGAACATTTTATTTCAGTTTTGTTGCGGGACGATTTTTTTTCAATGTCATATCTAAAAAGGACATGCACGAGGTGTTGAATTCTATTTGACTGAAATGCAATCCAAGATCGTAGACAACCACACCATTCTAGAACTGTAATACCATCCTGGATCATAGAAATGTAGCGCCATCTGGATCTGGAGCTGGATCTCGAATTGTAGAACCATTGGATTCTATTTGACCAAAATACAATCCCAGATCGTAGAACTATAATATCATCCTGGGTAGAAGAACTATAATACCATCCTGGGTAGTAGAAATATAATACCATCCTGGGTAGCAGAACTGTAATACCATCCTGGGTAGTAGAACTGTAATACCATCCTTGGTAGCAGAACTGTAATACCATCCTGGGTAGTAGAACTGTAATACCATCCTGGGTAGCAGAACTGTAATGCCATCATAGGTAGTAGAACTGTAATACCATCCTGGGTAGTAGAACTGTAATACCATCCTTGTAAGTAGAACTGTAATACCATCCTTGTAAGTAGAACTGTAATACCATCCTTGTAAGTAGAACTGTAATACCATCCTGGGTAGTAGAACTGTAATACCATCCTAGGTAGCAGAACTGTAATACCATCCTGGGTAGTAAAACTGTAATACCATCCTTGTAAGTAGAACTGTAATACCATCCTGGGTAGTAGAACTGTAATACCATCCTGGGTACTAGAACTGTAATACCATCCTTGTAAATAGAACTGTAATACCATCCTGGGTAGTAGAACTGTAATACCATCCTAGGTAGCAGAACTGTAATACCATCCTGGGTAGTAAAACTGTAATACCATCCTTGTAAGTAGAACTGTAATACCATCCTGGGTAGTAGAACTGTAATACCATCCTGGGTACTAGAACTGTAATACCATCCTTGTAAATAGAACTGTAATACCATCCTGGGTAGTAGAACTGTAATACCATCCTTGTAAGTAGAACTGTAATACCATCCTGGGTAGCAGAACTGTAATATCATCCTGGGTAGCAGAACTGTAATACCATCCTGGGTAGCTGAACTGTAATACCATCCTGGGAAGTAGAAATGTAATACCACCCTTGGTAGCAGAACTGTAATACCATCCTAGGTAGTAGAACTGTAATACCGTCCTGGGTAGTAGAACTGTAATACCATCCTTGTAAGTAGAACTGTAATACCATCCTGGGTAGTAGAACTGTAATACCATCCTGGGTACTAGAACTGTAATACCATCCTTGTAAATAGAACTGTAATACCATCCTGGGTAGTAGAACTGTAATACCATCCTGGGTACTAGAACTGTAATACCATCCTTGTAAATAGAACTGTAATACAATCCTGGGTAGTAGAACTGTAATACCATCCTTGTAAGTAGAACTGTAATACCATCCTGGGTAGCAGAACTGTAATATCATCCTGGGTAGCAGAACTGTAATACCATCCTGGGTAGCTGAACTGTAATACCATCCTGGGAAGTAGAAATGTAATACCACCCTTGGTAGCAGAACTGTAATACCATCCTAGGTAGTAGAACTGTAATACCGTCCTGGGTAGTAGAACTGTAATACGATCCTGAGTAGTAGAACTGTAATACCATCCTGGGTAGAAGAACTGTAATACCATCCTGGGTAGTAGAACTGTACTACCATCCTTGGTAGTAGAACTGTAATACCATCATAGGTAGTAGAACTGTAATACCATCCTGGGTAGTAAAACTGTAATACCATCCTGGGTAGTAGAACTATAATACCATCCTTGGTAGCAGAACTGTAATACCATCCTGGGTACTAGAACTGTAATACCATCCTTGTAAATAGAACTGTAATACCATCCTGGGTAGTAGAACTGTAATACCATCCTTGTAAGTAGAACTGTAATACCATCCTGGGTAGCAGAACTGTAATATCATCCTGGGTAGCAGAACTGTAATACCATCCTGGGTAGCTGAACTGTAATACCATCCTGGGAAGTAGAAATGTAATACCACCCTTGGTAGCAGAACTGTAATACCATCCTAGGTAGTAGAACTGTAATACCGTCCTGGGTAGTAGAACTGTAATACCATCCTTGTAAGTAGAACTGTAATACCATCCTAGGTAGTAGAACTGTAATACCATCCTTGGTAGTAGAACTGTAATATCATCCTTGGTAGTAGAACTGTAATACCATCCTTGGTAGCAGAACTGTAATACCATCCTCGGTAGGAGAACTGTATTACCATCATAGGTAGCAGAACTGTAATACCATCCTTGTAAGTAGAACTGTACTACCATCCTGGGTAGAAGAACTGTAATACCATCCTGGGTAGTAGAACTCTAATACCATCCTAGGTAGCAGAACTGTAATACCATCCTAGGTAGCAGAACAGTAATACCATACATACAGAGTTGTTGTACTACACATACTGAGGTTTTATACTACACATACAGAGGTATTGTACTACACATACAGAGTTATTGTACTAGACATACAGAGCTATTGTACTACACATACAGAGGTGTTATACTCCACATACAGAGGTATTCTACTAGACATACAGAGTTATTATACTACACATACAGAAGTATTGTACTACACATACAGAGGTATTGTACTACACATACAGAGTTATTATACAACACATACATATGTATTGTACTACACATACAGAGTTATTTTACTACACATACAGAAGTATTGTACTACACATACAGATGTATTGTACTACACATACAGAAGTATTGTACTACACATACAGAAGCATTGTACTACATATACAGAAGTATTGTACTACACATACAGATGTATTGTACTAAACATACAGAAGTATTGTACTACACATACAGAGGTATTGTACTACACATACAGAGGTGTTATACTCCACATACAGAGGTATTCTACTAGACATACAGAGTTATGATACTACACATACAGAAGTATTGTACTACACATACAGAGGTGTTGTACTACACATACAGAGGTATTGTACTACACATACAGAGTTATTATACAACACATATATATGTATTGTACTACACATACAGAGTTATTTTACTACACATACAGAAGTATTGTACTACACATACAGAGGTATTGTACTAGACATACAGAAGTATTGTACTACACATACAGAGGTGTTGTACTACACATACAGAAGTATTGTACTACATACAGAGGTATTATACTACACATACAGAAGTATTGTACTACATATACAGAAGTATTGTACTACACATACATATGTATTGTACTACACATACAGAAGTATTGTACTACACAAACAGAGGTATTATACTACACATACAGACGTATTGTACTACACATACAGAGTTATTATACGACACATACAGAAGTATTATACTACACATACAGAGTTATTATACTACACATACAGAAGTATTATACTACACATACAGAGGTATTGTACTACACATACAGAGGTATTGTACTACACATACAGAGGTATTGTACTACACATACAGAGGTATTGTACTACACACACTCAGTTATTGTACTCCACATACAGAGGTGTTGTACTACACATACAGAGGTATTGTACTACACATACAGAGTTATTATACTACACATACAGAGGTATTGTAGTAGACATACAGAGGTATTGTACTACACATACAGAAGTATTGTACTACACATACAGAGTTATTGTACTACACATACAGAGTTATTGTACTACACATACAGAGGTATTGTACTAGACATACAGAGGTATTGTACTACACATACAGAGTTATTGTACTACACATACAGAGTTATTGTACTACACATACAGAGTTATTGTACTACACATACAGAGGTATTGTACTACACATACAGAGGTGTTGTACTACACATACAGAGGTATTGTACTACACATACAGAGCTATTGTACTACACATACAGAGTTATTATACTACACATACAGAAGTATTGTACTACACATACAGAGGTATTATACTACACACACTCAGTTATTGTTCTATAGATGAGGAGTTACTTTCATGAAAATGGTTTGTAAATGTTAGTAGCCATATTCTGGGAACATAAAATAATTGCGATGCGTACAGCGGCATAACGACAGGAAAGCAGGGGTTATTGAAGAAATATCAGTGTTACACTCAGTGTGGAATTAGAGTAATGCATCCTGTTTCGTCGCATTTCCTTGAAAGGAAACTGTCAAATCGCAACAACTAAATCCCCCTGTCCACTCCCTGAAATAACAATGTGACTTAAATACGTACACTCATGTTGTACCCTTCTAAACCAACGTAATAACGCTCATAAGTCGTGTGTAGATATTTCCTACGATAAATGTGCATTCTTTCACTCACTGTTCACATATCCGCTATTTAAACTTTACATGATAACATGGTGCTTTGTCGCGTAAAACGTGACGTTGAGCAGTACGCATTTCGGCGTCAATACTTATTTCTTGCAACATCCGTATTGAACCCGGAAGTATTCATCACGTGTTGATCGTGGCCTGTCCCGGTGGCTTGAGTTTAGTTGATAAGGAACTGGGTTTGTTTAATTGATTGCGTCAATCTGAATTTTAAGTGGTTATAACAACAATGTGAATGGTGCCTTCTGTTGAATTTGTTTCAGTCGACGGTCTGTAAATAATTGAGTCTTGACCAGACAATCCAGTGATTGATATTATGAGCATCGATCTACGCAACAGGGATACAATGGCATACATTAACCAAGTCAGCGACCCTGACCACCCGATCCCGTTAGTCGTCTCTTCCCATGGGTTGTTGAAGATCAATTCTAACCCGGATCTTCACGGGTCTTTCAGTTTCAATATACACTATGTACCGTACATTCACCCTGTGCACTCAAAACAACCCACTCGTCCGATGGTAGATCACCAGATGGTGGAAACACGAATACGTACATGCACCCGGAACACAAGTGTAAACACGTGTGGTGTCACCCTGGGCAAGTGACTTAGTTCAAATGTGCCTCTGTTCACCCAGCAGGGAATGGGTACCCGATATGTGAGGTGGATGTAAAAACCTTCTAGCGCCTCTGGGCAGCTTGTGTTGTATACTCCCCAGGGAGTTGAGAATGATAACTGGAATGCAAACGGATCCACTGGTCGGGGAACAAATAAAACCGCATTTGAGCAGATACTAGTACCTGGATACCTGCGGTACGTGTAGTTTAATTAATATATGATAGATAAATCCTCTTTGGTTGTCTTCTCTTTAGTTATTGATATAATCATGATTGTAAATATCCTTATAACAGCACCAGGTTGTGCCCCTCCCACCATCCACACCCACCACCCACACCCACCATCCACACCCACCACCCACACCCACCATCCACACCCACACCCACCATCCACACCCACCACCCACACCCACCACCCACCACCCACACCCACCATCCACACCCACACCCACCATCCACACCCACCACCCACACCCACCACCCACACCCACCACCCACACCCACCACCCACACCCACCATCCACACCACCCACCCACACCCACCACCCACACCCACCACCCACTACCCACACCCACCACCCACACCCACCACCCACACCCACCATCCACACCCACAACCCACACCCACCATCCACACCCACCACCCACACCCACCATCCACACCCACCACCCACACCCACCACCCACACCCACCATCCACACCACCCATCCACACCACCCACCCACACCCACCACCCACACCCACTACCCACACCCACCATCCTCCCCCGATCAAAAGATTCATATATGCGTATTTACAGTAACATTAAACTTTCAGGGACATTGATAGCATTCTGTGGGGCGAAATGACAGGTCTTTGACGATTGTGAGTGTCCGTGTTGAAACTCTGTTTAACACCATGCTATTTGGACGTGACTATAACAAGCGTTGAGGACATATAACGTTTCTTTGTTACCTAGGAACATACACGTTGTGATTCCGGGTGAGTGTATAGGTCCCCTGCAACATACGCTTGTCGTAAGTGGAATGGGTGATCAGGCTTGTCTGATTGCATGCCATCGTAACATAGCAGGAGTATTGCTGAGTGCGGCGTTATACAACAAACACACCTAGGAATATTATCTTACTACATCTTAAGTCTGTGAAAATCACTAAAAATTAGCCCCGAAACTTCGTTGAATAATTTGACGGCAGATCCCATAGGAGAACCATGTCCCACCTGATAACTTGGTGAATAGATCGGTTGAAACGCCGCTTCGAACATTATTTCCATAACTGTCGCCTGCCAGTGTCAGTCGATTGCCACCACATTTAGTAACGCAACGTATACACGTTGAACACTTTAGTGAAACCCACAAGTACGTAAGAGTACTGATAAAGCATGACCGATGCGAAAGTCTCAGATATTGGAAACAGCGATCAGCGGATTCTGTCACGGCAAAGGGACGCAACTGCAATTTGCGGCGCCACTTGGCATGCACACCTCATCATGGAAGCAAGGTCATTGATGCAATATGCAATCTGTCCCCGTGCATATGTAACATAAACTGCGTATCAATCTGTCCAAGTGTCTGCAAAATAAACTGTGTATCAATCTGTCCTCGTGCATATGTAACATAAACTGCGTATCAATCTGTCCATGTGTCTGCAACATAAACTGTGTATCGATCTGTCCTCGTGCATATAACATAAACTGAGTATCAATCTGTCCTCGTGCATATGTAACATAAACTGCGTATCAATCTGTCAAAGTGTCTGCAACATAAACTTTGTATCGATCTGTCTTCGTGCATTTGTAACATAAACTGCGTATCAATCTGCCCAAGTGTCTGCAACATTAACTGTGTATCAATCCGTCCTCGCGCATATAACATGAACTGAGTATCAATCTGCCCAAGTGTCTGCAACATTAACTGTGTATCAATCTGTCCTCGCGCATATAACAAAAACTGAGTATCAATCTGCCCAAGTGTCTGCAACATAAACTGTGTATCAATCTGCCCTAGTGTATGTTACATAAACTGTGTATCGATCTGTCCTCGTGCATATATAACATAAACTGAGTATCCATTAGCCCAAGTGTCTGCAACATAAACTGAGTATCAATCTGCCCAAGTGTCTGCAACATCAACTGAGTATCAATCTGTCCAAGTGTCTGCAACATAAACTGAGTATCAATCTGCCCAAGTGTCTGCAACATAAACTTTGTATCAATCTGTCCAAGTGTCTGCAACATAAACTGTGTATCGATCTGTCCTCGTGCATATGTAACATAAACTGAGTATCACTCTGCCCAAGTGTCTGCAACATAAACTGTGTATCGATCTGTTCTCGTGCATATGTAACATAAACTGAGTATCACTCTGCCCAAGTGTCTGCAACATAAACTATGTATCACTCTGTCCTCGTGCATATGTAACATAAACTGCGTATCAATCTGTCCAAGTGTCTGCAACATAAACTGTGTATCGATCTGTCCTCGTGCATATGTAACATAAACTGAGTATCAATCTGTCCAAGTGTCTGCAACATAAACTGTGTATCGATCTGTCCTCGTGCATATAACATAAACTGAGTATCAATCTGTCCTCGTGCATATGTAACATAAACTGCGTATCAATCTGTCAAAGTGTCTGCAACATAAACTTTGTATCGATCTGTCTTCGTGCATTTGTAACATAAACTGCGTATCAATCTGCCCAAGTGTCTGCAACATTAACTGTGTATCAATCCGTCCTCGCGCATATAACATGAACTGAGTATCAATCTGCCCAAGTGTCTGCAACATTAACTGTGTATCAATCTGTCCTCGCGCATATAACATAAACTGAGTATCAATCTGCCCAAGTGTCTGCAACATAAACTGTGTATCAATCTGCCCTAGTGTATGTTACATAAACTGTGTATCGATCTGTCCTCGTGCATATATAACATAAACTGAGTATCCATTAGCCCAAGTGTCTGCAACATAAACTATGTATTAATCTGTCCAAGTGTCTGCAACATAAACTGTGTATTAATCTGTCCTCGTGCATATATAACATAAACTGAGTATCAATCTGCCCAAGTGTCTGCAACATCAACTGAGTATCAATCTGTCCAAGTGTCTGCAACATAAACTGAGTATCAATCTGCCCAAGTGTCTGCAACATAAACTTTGTATCAATCTGCCCAAGTGTCTGCAACATAAACTGTGTATCGATCTGTCCTCGTGCATATGTAACATAAACTGAGTATCACTCTGCCCAAGTGTCTGCAACATAAACTGTGTATCGATCTGTTCTCGTGCATATGTAACATAAACTGAGTATCACTCTGCCCAAGTGTCTGCAACATAAACTATGTATCACTCTGCATAAGTGTCTGCAACATAAACTATGTATCAATCTGCCCAAGTGTCTGCAACATAAACTGTGTATCGATCTGTCCTCGTGCATATATAACATAAACTGAGTATCAATCTTCCCAAGTGTCTGCAACATAAACTGAGTATTAATCTCCCCAAGTGTCTTTTACATAAACTGTGTATTAATCTGCTCAAGTGTTTGCAACATAAACTGAGTATTAACCTGTCCAAGTGTCTGCAACATAAACTGTGTTTCAATCTGCCCAAGTGTCTGCAACATTAACTGTGTATCGATCTGTCCTCGTGCGTATAACATAAACTGATTATCAATCTGCATAAGTGTCTGCAACATAAACTGAGTATCAATCAGCCCAAGTGTCTGCAACATAAACTATGTATCAATCTGCCCGAGTGTCTGCAACATAAACTGTGCATCAATCTGTCCGAGTGTCTGCAACATAAGCTGTGTGTTTACAAGGTATAGTGTATATCGTTATACCCTGTGCCTATAATAAACTGTATCTCAGTCAGTCCCAGCTCCTTTAGGTGCACTGTTTACACTATGCCCTTGTGTCCAGAAGGTCAACTGTGTATTCATCTGCCCAAGTGTATAATATACATCAACTTGTATTCGTCTGCTATATTACGTCATATGATGTCTTTCCGGCTCTCAGTGAGATACCTACGCCGCACATTGTCCAAATACCAATAGTTTACATTGTATTACACTTACGTAATTGTAATATACCAGTTATAATGGCAATGACTTGGTATTGATATGTCGCCCGCCTCAGAGGCATGGTGGACAGAACGTCTGCCCGAAGGTCGGTAGTATGATCCCCGGCCGAGTCATACCAAAATACGGGGTCACGGATGGCCCAGTCGTCTAAGGCGCCGCAATTCGATGGGCAGAGTTGCGTCCCTTGGGCACGCCAGACCATGATTGTAGGGTCGAATCCCGGTTCGCCCAAATTATGTTTCTAGGTTTGTCAGCACCATACCCGTGCTCGTGGGTTTTACCGAAGTGGTAAACGTCTGAGACATGCATCACTTCGGGCTTTCCTCCCACAATAAGCTGACAAGCCGTGATATAACTGGAATACTGTTAAAAGCGGCGTTAAACCCAACTCACTCACTCATACCAAAATACGTTTAAAGATGGTTCTTTTTCTTTCCCTGCGTGGAGCTTCACATTTAAACCTGGCGAGCTCTAAAGTTAGCCTCCTGTATCTGAGTAGGGTTTCTATGGTAAAATTTCGTCATGGGCTAACACTTTTAAACTGGCATTAGGATGGGCTATTTTACGCAGCGATACGCACGCACGCACGAACGTACACGCGCGCGCGCACACACACACTGGTTTAACGTCGCGTTCAAAATTATTGCACTTCTACAGCCGCGCGGGTGCGTGCGTGACGAAAGCCGCTTTATAAGTGCAATAATCGTGAACGCAACATTAAGCCCCAGTTCACCTCACCTCACCACTGATCTGTCATATTTGGCAATGAACAATAATCATCCGAGCTGCAGCCGGGGGCAGAGATAACGAAATAATTCCGTTGTGTGATATATAACAGCACATGGCCTGAAAACTATATTCAGACTGTGCACTTCTATATTGAACCATATCTTAGACTGTTAATCAATCGTATACATTAAGTTAAGAGATAATCTATTAGGAAATAACAGTGCCTGTCGGTTTATGTTTCAAATAATCACTTTCGCCCAGTCGAATTATTCAAAGCGTGTGCACCTAATACGATCAAACATCACGCAAAAATCGTGCCTTGTTTACAAACTCTTTTTTCATTGCCATCCTGCGCCGGAAACAGCCAACGCAGATATCGCACGACAACTGTCGTTTGGGGCGGGACCTCTGACCTTGCCATAACAGAAATATGTTTTTGTAAACATGTAAGTCGAGTAATTAAGTGCAGTATTGCTGTTTTTAATTAGAAGGTCCTGCTTAAAAAAAAAAAGTATTTGAGGATATTACTTGCCGCTTGTGGTGACTAATCGTCACTTCATATGTCCCGATATTTTTGGTAAATCTGATTGTTTGTTTGTTTGTTGTTTAACGCCGCACTCAGCAATATTCCAGCTATATGACGGCGGTCTGTAAAATAATCGAGTCTGGACCAGACAATCCGGTGATTGACATCATGGGCATCGACCCAGGCAATTGGGATCGATGGCATGTATCAACCAAGTCAGCGAGCCTGACCACCCGATCCCGTTAGTCGCCTTTTACGACAAGCATAGTTGCCTTTTACGGCAAGTATGGGTTGCTGAAGACCTGTTCTACCCCGGAATCTTCACGGGTCGTAAATCTTATTGTACTGTTGTGTCCTTAACCTCAATGGCAGCCCGAGATGAGAGAGTATTATGAGTTTAAATAGCTTGTGAAAAGATGAGTAAATATTATTGACACCTAGATCATCGATATGGCAATCATGTGAAGACAGCCAGTAATATATTTTTAGCTCGGTGCAGACAAACTAGTGGTCGACAGTGTGAGCATTAATCTATGTCTAGGGTACAACGACATATCAGCTGGTCATGCAGTTTCTAGATCAGTGGGGGAGTAAGTGTGGTTTTACACCGCTTTTAGCAATATTCCAGCAATATCACGACAGTACGTTTCACTCATGTGGGGAATCGAATCCGGGCTTTGGGCGTAACGACCAAACACTTTAACCACTGGGCTTTCCCACCGCCCCGTGGAACGTGGAGACTCACTTTCAGTTACTTTGTGTGTCATGTTAACCCGACTGCGTGGGACGTGTGCGTCGTTAAACAACAAACAACCAATCAATCAAAGCCCGCTAAATTCACTCACTCTTACAAGACATGAACCTTGGACATACTTACGTCATCTGGTTTCATTGACGCACGTTGACTGTTTCCATCATCGTCAATACGTCACGGGTTTGTAAGACACAATGTTCCTCCATCACCCGCGGACCCGTGAAGATTCCGGGGTAGAATAGGTCTTCAGGAACCCATGCTTGCCGTAAAAGGCGACTATGCTTGTCGTAAAATGCGACTAACGGGATCGGGTGGTCAGGCTCGCTGACTTGGTTGATGCATGTCATCGATCCCAATTGCGTGGATCGATGCTCATGATGTCAATCACGGGATTGTCTGGTCCAGACTCGCTTATTTACAGACCGCCGTCATATAGCTGGAGTGCGGCGTTAAACAACAAACCAACCAACCAGCCATCAACCGCGAATACGTACGGTTCATTTGCAGTTTGACTACTACACCAAGCAACGAATCCAATCACGGCCTGGGTCCTGGTAGAAGGAAACCTTCCAGTGCCATGACCAATGGGGCTCAGATTACATCGCGCAAACGTCAGTCTTTCTCTTAACACAGCTACAGCCTTGCGTCATCTACTCTGCACATTGCTTCTATATCAATATCAGGCAAACGTAGTGCTCCTATAAACTTCACATTATGTTATTTTGTCTTTCGGGAGTAATACATGGCTAAAACTCGTCGCTTGACTTAAAATTGACACACGTCACTACTACACAACATCAGATACCGTACAATTTTCCCCGTGAAGATCCGTGGTAGAATAGGTCTTCAGCAACCCATGCTACCCAAGCGATGTATGCTTGTCGTAAGAGGCGAATAACGGGATCGGGTGGTCAGGCTCGCCGGCTTGATTGATGCATGTCATCGATCCCAACTGTCTGGATCGATGCCCATGATGTCAATCACTGGATTGTCTCGTCCAGACTCGATTATTTACAGACCGCCGTCATATAGCTGAAATATTGCTGAGTGCAACGTTAAACCACAAACAAACAAACAATCTCCACGTACTGTCATTTCCTTTATAAAATGACCACATCTGTACGGTTATGGGGGCAAGTACAAACCCATGAAGTATTGACGTTTTGCTTCCATATACCCTTTCAGAACGACATGAGAAAAATTATGTTCTGGGATGTTTATCCGTCTCATGGAAGAGGCGCGTCGGCACAGGATTGCAATTCTGCCATTGCAGTCAGGATATATCCAACTTAATGTTGCCATCGTAATGAACACAAAACATTAGCTTAATTTTATCTCATTTATTGGATTAAATAATGATCACATGAAAGGGACTAAAGGACATATTTTTGGTGTCAAAATCACATGTCATTGCTGACTCTGAAATGTACACTCATTGCACAGAAGCCGGAAGTGACGTCATGATCTCTTCACAGCAGCTGAATGGTTCCCTTGGGTCACGTGATGAAAGTTTCGGGCATAGTAGATGAACAAGAGGGTCTAGATGCTCACGGCTGGTCGTGTTACAAATTGCATTATTAGAATATATTTCAAATGCTGTTTAGCAGCTGGAAAATTAACAATTGTCTTCCATAAACAATTTCGATTTTCTTGTGGAATATTATTAGTGTGAAATAATATATACAATTGATACTAACATAAATCTACCAGATCTAGATCCAGTATAATTTGATTTTTTGTTGAACATATGTAGATATATATTTATTTTGGAAATAAATAAAATTTCAATTTATCAAACTCCATGTCATCTAGACCCTATTCTTGCTAAGATCTCCTTGTGAGTGGTCTGCAGCTCTTAGCAAGAATTTACAAAAAGAAACAAAATGGCTGATCTAAGTCAACCTTGGTATCTTTGGCAACCGTTGCCACAACGACAGTTGTCATGACAGTGACATGGACACCAGGGTCAATAGTTTTGAGATCCAGCAAGAATTGAATTCATTTGGATGAGCTGAGAGGAAAAAATAAATTATTGGTTGTATTTTTTGACATAGGCAGGTGAGTTTTGTACATCACAATACTGCAACTCATAAGAGGGGGTCGGGCAGGGAGTTTTGTACACGGGAGGGGGGAGGGGCGAGACCGTTGATAAAATACACTGTACAAAGAAGACAATAAATACACAGGCTGTCAGTACCAACCAACTTCATAGGCGAGAAGTGGCAGTCCGGATGTACACTATTAACATTTGTCTACAAATACACAGGCTTGTATTGTGGAGATTGTACATACATTCACACTCTTTATTTCTAAAATCATTTTTAAAATAAAACATTGTGCCTTTCATGAATTCTTAAAATGTTGATAGAAGAAAAAGAAAGATGAAAAGCATAAAAAAAAAAAAAATGCATATGAGAAGTGCTTCCTGTGTCATGTCTTGGAAAAACAACACTTATTTTGAACCAAACCAGGTAAAACATCATTTATATACCAGATACCATTTACTAAAAATCCAGATAACATATTCATATCCCCTTCCGAGTTGAACAATGTTAAATCAATCCCCATGTCCTTTCATCTTAAAATATCCACAATATAAGCCTATTGTCTAGCACAAGTTGAGGAAGCCTGTAGCCACTCTATGCCCTAATACCACCAGTTGAAGTAGTTTTACTACAGACTCCCAAACCCACATAAACTAGGTGTTGTCTAACCAATCCTATCTCTTTCAATGTCAAATGCTCACTGTGAATCAAGGTGTAATTCCCTTGGCATAGGTTTACATAAAATTACAAATCCCTTAAAGACCATTAATTAAACCCTTAAAATATTAGTTCATTTACTTTTTAAAAATTCATCCTAAGCTATTCCAGATTATACCACTCAATTCAAAACAAGAATGTAGAAGAATTCACATTCAGCATTTGGCAGTGAAAGGGTTAAGATATTATTGAGAAATTGACTTAACTAGTGGGTGTAGATTTCAGTTGTATTGGATATAAATAAAATCTAACAGCTGTGGGTTTGGGAGGGGGAGAGGGAAGTTTCACATTAACAGTGTCATCTGATAATTATAAATGTTTAAACTTTAAAATATTTACACTTCCCCTACACTAATAACCATGGTAACATAAAGTTATTTTCAAGTCAACTTGAACAAGCCTATGAAATGGACAACACTCGTTTATGTACAATGTTTAAAATGAGCTTAAATAATATACAGTACTAACTTGCTTCAGGTTGGCAATGGTAACAATTGGTTATATCTTATATATATATATGTATATATATTGGAAGGCGCTCTGAGGGAGAAGGGGGAACTAAAAATATAGATTTTCTGTGAATTTTCATTGACACTGATTAGAAAGGAATAATGAATTTAATTGAAATTAAGCACCTTTAAAACAACAAGTGATCAGTAAAATAATTAAAAGCGTAAAGATACAAAACTCACAGGTTTAACAACTACAAGGACAAATGACATAATGAATACAAAAATGTCAGGATTGATGTTAAATAATTTATAAAACAATCTTTCCTCCTAACCACTGCCTACAACTGTATCCAAGGGTATAATAGTGTTTAATCCTGTGATGGCAAAATTGTCAACACACTAGAAACAAGCGGCATTGCCATGGTAACAGTCATGGTTTGTTGTCATTGTGGTTTTCTCAGATATACTACAAATTAGACAAATAATACTACTAAAATGGAGACAACTTACTCGAAACAGAAGCACTACAGTTCACCAACTGCCCTATGAATTAAACTCCGGGGAGGAGACACAGCAATGGAATTTTAACATAATATAAATATCTTCATGACTTCTTTTGGGAATTAAATTTACAAGTTGCACAGCTAAAATGAATATCTTTTTTAAAAATATGACAGGTTGCACCAAACCGATAATTGCTAAGCTCCACAAAAATCCCTCATTCAATTCTTCCTTTGGGTATTGCCTTTAAAATTCATTGCATACTGAATATAAATATTTCTCTTTGCACATATTGTAGGTTTGTAAAGAGAAGCACTGGACTGTGACCTGTCTACGATCTAGGTTTATTTAATATTGCAAGTATCCTTCCTCAAAATGTCTCAGTCTTATTTTCAGATAGTGTATGATTCTGGTTATCACGATGAGTAACGACGAAACAAAAAAATGTAAAAAATTAAAGACACTGTACTTCATGTGTGTAACGATTTAAAAAAAATGCAGGGTGAGTGTGTTGCTGCCTCTACTAACTAAATGTCCGTTTGATATGATCTTTAGGTGAAGATTTCCTGAATTGTCACCAAGACATATTCCTGTCTCGCTCGTCGCATTGTCCCGAGACCACTGCAGGTTCATATTGAATACACAGCGAGTCACTGTCTCACAAACATTCAAAATCATGTCTTAAAATAACACGGTGATGTCTGCAACAAATGCCCTCGCCAAAAGTCGGCATGGCATTCACTGGTAAAAATAAACACAAATATATATATTTTGCTGTTTATAGTCTTTTGAGGCTATCATTTTAGCAACATGCCTGCCATGTCCTTCATTGGCAAGGTCAAGGTCAAAAGGTCACATGATTGCTGACACAACTTGCAATATGACACAGATGAGACAACAGACACAGTATGGAGAATCAAGTCACTATCTTGTTCACAGCAGGTTTGTATTTTTTTTTGCACAAAATAGAAAACAAAAATCTGCTGCACTTGCTGTGGCTTTTTTTTTCCTTTCAGGACTGCCAGCATCCCTGATTCTTCCCGCCCTTTGCACTTTTATTTTTGAGCACACATCCCCCATGGTTCCTGCCCTGTAATGTTTTGTCACGGTAGCACAGTATTCCTCGGTCGGCTTTCTAGGTCAGAGATGAAGATGATGATGACAAATGATTGAGTGAGTCTGAAGTTGCTCCACCAGCAACATCGTCGCTTGGACTGTTGCTGGTCTGAACAGGAGTCCTATCTCACACACATGGGATCACAGGTTCTTCACATTTGGACATCGGTTCACGCCTCAAACAATGCCAAAATATCGTCACTATTTTGTGCCCCCGTTGTCCCACCCCCACAGTTAGTGTTTTGATTTGAGGACTCCGTACCATCGGGTGGACCGAGGTATGATAACAGTTCAATAGGATCACCGAGATTTTCTGGCAAAAGCTGCAACAGAGAAAAAGCATTGCATCAATGACATATCCAATAATTCAAAATCTCTAAGAACATCCTCAAACAAATTGGTTCAGTTCTGTATGAACACATGCCAATTGTACCGTTGTTCAATATTCAAGCAGTAAACTCTCTCAACACCCTCAATGGACTCTAAAAAGCCACAGCTGTTCGACTTTACTTATATCCAATACAACTGAAATCTACACCCACTAGTGAAGTCAATAATATCTTAACCCTCTCACTGACAAATGCTGAATGTGAATTCTTCTACATTCTTGTTTTGAATTGAGTGGTATAATCTAGAATAGCTTAGGATGAACTTTTAAAAAGTAAACGAACTAATATTTTAATGGTTAATTAAAAGGTCTTTACGAGATTTGTAATTTTATGTAAACGTATGTCAAGGGAATACACCTTTGATTCACAGTGAGCTTTTGACATTGAAAGAGATAGGATTGGTTAGACAACACCTAGTTTATGTGGGTTTGGGAGTCTTCAACTGGTGGTATTAGGGCATAGAGTGGCTACAGGCTTCCTCAACTTAAATTCACGTATTATAATCAATATTATGACTATTCAATAAAACAGCACTTGTTTTCCTACTTGTCTTACAAAGTATAAGTCTAAGCCATATCAGTCATGTCTCTTTTAAAGTAATTTACCTTTCAATTGAATACCTGCAATAACACATTGAAAAAAAGAATAGTAAACACATTCTGCAACTTACATCTAAACCTGGTTGTCCACCCTCTGTTTCCCCAAAACTAGCTGCAGGATCGAAGGTGAGATCGGATAAGCTGTGGTCCCCTGGCCCCACTGGATTGTGCTGGTTGGAGTTAGGCGTGTGACTGAGGGGATGGCTACCGTTCCCATTCTGGTGATTCATGACCCCTTGGTTTGGTCCAGGCACCATATGGTTGCCGTTCGGAACTTGAGGGTCAGGATGCCGCAAGGGCTGACTTAACTGATCGCCTGGCAAAACAAGCAAGAATTATGAGACAAAACTGTAACACAATGCATCGAAACACAAACACATCTCATCAAGCATTGCCTCATGGAACTATCAAGGAGTTTCAACAAACAAAAAGATACAGCAATATGCAACTCTTACAATAACAAAAATGGTTTCACTTACATTTTACATTATTTCACAAATATTTTACAAATCAAACAATCATGGACTCACAAAACTATGAAGGTTTCCTAAGGAAACAATAAAGGGTTGTAGAATTTTCCTGGAATCTCATTATTCTGTATATCCTATATACTATTAATGATATGTAACAGTTGACATGATGGTACGCACCTTGTGATCCTGGAGGCATGACAAAGGGTGATGGCGGAGGGCAGTGATCCCAGTTGTTCATGGTAGGCAGCTGCATACTGGCCGGTGACATGGCCTTCACCCAGCGTGAGTTCGCACACGGTTCCGGTTGGCCTGAACAAATACAAATGTTACATACATTCAATGACAATGTACTGAAAAACAGGCCTCCAACATGAGTAGGATGTATTTTTTAAAGTAAAAATATCACTTATACTTATCCTGACTCATACGCATGAGTCAGGATAAGATAAAATAATACATAATTGTAATCAGGACCAAAGATGTTACACACCACTCTTAGCATCATTCCAGCCACATCATAGCAAGTGAAACGTGGATTAGATGCCACTACAGTACTACCCCACTGTGAGGTCTCTGGCATGACGACACAAAACAAACCACAACACTCCCCAGATTCTCTTGTCATTGTGAGTGTTTGTTGTTCAACACTGCACTAAGCAATATCCCAGCCATATAACCATGGACTGTAAATAATCAACTCTGGACCAGTTAATCTCTCTTGTCCATAGACTGATATTGAAAGTATAACCTACTCTTTGTTTGTACATCTTCAATGTTGTCCAACCCCATCATCATTCAACACCATGAATATCAATTTTAAGACTTGCATGGCCTTTTACCATTTAACCTACACTTTATACATCTAATCTAGTTCAACCCTATGAATATCAATATTAGGTGATTCCTACCTGTGTCCTCCTCTTTGATGGTTTTGATGGGCACAGGTTTCCAACTGGCTGTCTGGTCGATGGTCACCTCCTCAAACTCCGTGTTGCTGAGGTTGGTGAGGATGCCCCATATGTACTGGTCAATCTCCAACCCCTCAAGCAATGCTGTTTTGCTGCAAACAAGGAGACAATGTTAGCAACAGGAGTCATAAAGCTGGCAATTGAGTCAATAGTAAGCCAGTACAAGTTCTCTTGGCCAAGTTTGTTTGATTGTTTAATGCCGCACTTAGAAATATTCCAGCTACATGGCAGTGGTCTGTAAACAATCGAGTCTGGACCAGACAATCCAGTGATTGACATTATGGGCATTGATCCACAAAACTGGGATCAATGACAAGCCTCATCCAAGTCAGCGAGCCTGACCACCAAATCCCGTTAGTCGCCTCTTACGACAAGCATAGTTGCCTTTTACGGCTAGCATGGGTTACTGAAGACCTATTCCCTCCCGGATCTTCAAGGGTCTTTTGGCCAAGTAAGCTCAACTTTTAATAGTCCAGATGCTGAAGCTAGAATCTAGTGAAAATTATGCTGACAGACAATTTCTGACTGTAGTCACAAAATTCTTTGGCAAAGATTGAGAGGGTATGAACAGTAGTTTCTAAACAGTTACTTTTTTTCAGGGTGAGTACGAACTTCAGAGCCCGCATCGACACCAGTCATTGCTAAAACAATTCTGGCTCACAATAAATTCAGTGGAGCTAAATATCTGTATAAACTATTCACCAATGAGTACATGGTTTTGCAAAGAGTCACTTACTTGCAGACTGGACATCGCCACGTGCCACGTTCACAGTTGAGCTGCAAGTAGGACTCGAGGTCGAAGCACTGTATGTGTTTACAGTCGTGTCCCCGTGCAGGTAATGTGATGCGGCGATATGTAATGGGACATTTGAGGGACACTTTGATTGCTGTTTGTTCCACCCCGTCATCATTCATACCATTGCTGTTGGTGGGCACATGAGAGAAGTTCCTTTTGACTGGAACAAATAAACAATCATACATAAGCATAATAATTAAACTAAGAAGTTCTTTCATAACATAATTTTAAACAACAAAACAGCCAGGTAAGCTGAAAATCTAAATTCTTTCGAAAAACGTATATATAAAATTTAATGCGATGCAGCCAAAATATTCTTGCCTTTGAGACAATAATATAATGTAGCAAATCTCACATATGCATCAACCAGTCATTGGCAATATTTTTATCTCATTTAGTTGGCAAACGATTGTGCTACTTGCTTAAGCATAAAAAATTCAAGATGGCTGCCATTGTTCCAAGAACCTACTTTTAGTGATGCAGTGTTCAGCTGGCAGTAAGCGCTTTCTCAATAGACCCTGCAACACAGATCTGATGCTTGGCCGATGAACCAGTTGTAAAACAAACAGATGAGACTGAAACAAACAAGAGTACAATTAGTCCTGGAATCATTCCACATGACAGACAATGTTCATGCTACCCTACTTATCAGTATTGCATAGGCTTCATGAACCTAGTGTGAAGCAGCAATGGATGTTAATACTCATCTACAAAATTAATGCACATGATGCAATATAACAAGTATACACCCACTTCGTGACAATATGTGAACAACTGTATACACAGGAAATTAATGCTTTAGTCAGCAATATGTAAATGATGGTGTTGAGAGTAGGGCTGTGATGAGTCCAAATGTACTACCCCCGGGTACCCCCCACATTACCTGATCCACAATAGGTCTCAAGAGATGAGTACAAAATGTCCAATTGGCAAAGGCTCGACTGAAGTTTTATCTTTATTCAAACATATAAAGTCAGAAGGAATGTGTGTATAGTCAGAACGAAATGCGAACATTTGTCACATAGTGTTACCATTGATTTCTAGATAATTTTTGCCATTAAACACTATATCACATGACTAACCACAGGTCCGGGTAGTCCTGAGAGTATCCAGGTCCTACTCAGAACCCACCTGACCCTAGAACCAGAGTTACCCGTTCCAGCCCTAGTTGAGAGTGAGTATTAGTCAATACACATCATTTATTCAGTTTCAGAACATTTTGTCCAAACAATCAACATTTACAGGAAGCAAAGGTAATTGGGGGCCTGTTCCTATGAAGCACGAATTAGCAGTCAATGTGCTGGTACTCACACAACAACATGCGGTGACGGTGATTTGGATGGTGTTACGACCAGGTTGACACACTTCCTTCAGGTATAATGGCTTATGAGATGACTTGTTTTCCCCTCGTTCTATTGTGAGTGGTGTGGCATTGACGCTGACCGTGACGGAGGCCGGCCAGTTTGTGTTCATCTGCCTGTCTTCGTGGTGGAAACACTTCAACTGCAGCTCCAAGTCAGACCTGAGTAGAAACCAACACACATATTTTAACGATATTTCGAGAGTTAGGTGAAATGGGGTCTAACATCACGTCCAAGATTATTGCAATTATATAGTGATGTGCATGCATGTATGTGTGGCTGCTTGTACTAGTGAGGTGAGGTGAAATTGGGTTTAACGTCGCGTCCAAGATTATTGCACTTATATAGCGACATGCATGCACGTGTATGTGTGTGTTTGGCTGCTTGTACTAGTCCGGACTGATGCTGTCTTATAGTGCTAGCACACTGAAATACCATGCCACAGTAACATGAATACCTCACTCAGACACAGTATACAGACTCCGAGCCGACCAGTCCTTGTTTTAGCCCCTTAATGTCGTGCGCCAGACAGGGTAACAACAAGTACCAAGTTATAGATTAAAGATCCACACGATAGTGCAAATGGATCTAACTCTTACACTTCCTGTACTTTCCAATTACCCTAACAGAAAACTGTCCATCCCAGACAGGTTCTGAGACAGGAAGTTCTATAAATACCCCCAAAATAAGAATAAGAAAATACCACCAAACTGATGAAGTCAACATAAATGGGAAGTGCATTAATATAAACTATAATCTTGAAAGTAATTTCCCATTTAAAACGAGAGAATCCACATCAATTATACTGACAAGTAAAGCAGAAATAAATGACCCTATAAAAATATATGTGAACTTTTTGTAAAAGGCTAGTCTCTCATATAGATCCTGAAAAAAATATATATATCTTAACACTCCCAAGCAAGTCTACTATAATTTAGCACGTCTAGATTACCTCAGTTTCTGAAAATGATGAGATTCTCTGGGTTCATTCATATTATATAAGACAATTTCACAAAAAAAACATTTTTAGAGATTTAATGATAACTTAATGTCATAATTTGACCAGTGGTACGTACCTCCACATGAGAGTCTGGTAGACGGACTCCCGTAAGTGGAAGACGTGGTTACTGACAGCTAAGTTGTGTTCCAGACGGAACGGCGGCAACACCACCCCATCTCGAACAGGAAACGTTAACCGCAATTCATCATTCTCTGCAAAATAACAAATCAGTGGTAAGTATTTCCCTGATAGAGTAGAGCACACAATTATTCCATCTAAATTTGTTACAAGTTACCGTAGTCTGAAAAAATCTCTACAAGTGTGCACAATGTGTCTCTTTCAGCCTCGATATCACATTTTTAGGGTAATAACATTCATATTTCAAAAGTGTTTTTCTGAAAATTATTTTTGTATTCCTGCATTAATAATTAATTCCATGTTTTTAAATTAAAAAAAAGAGTTAACATCATTCTTGGACAATGTAACAGTGATATAACACAATACACACATTCATTCCCAAACAAACAGCTCTAACATGTTATACGCCATTTCTACATAATTTATGACAAACGTGATGGCACCAAGGTCATGTCAGATGAAATTGTGACAGTAAAATAAAGAGGGTATCCTGAAATTTCCCCCCATACGATGCAATCATGTAGTCAGAGACAGACAACATGCAGACGAAAAACCAAGATAAACTTCAACATGAGCACACAGTTGATCTGGGCAAATTTCCTCACAGGAAACAAGCTGACCCATCACCTTTTGCCTATATGTTGATGTGTGTTATCGCATGGGCGTGTTGCACACACTCCCGCAACTTGATACACTGCCAATGCAAGTAGATGGCAAGTAGATGGCTGATGCTACTGGGGAATTCATATTTCAAGTTTGATAGCACTAAAATGAGGGATCAATCATCACTTCATAAATTATTATGCTAGGGTAAAGCCTTTTTCAATAAAATATTTCCTCAATTACATATGCAACCTATGATGACAATTTGATGTTTTCCCTACGTGGGAGAGAGAATTGGCCTTGTTATCATAAATATTTCCTGAAATGGCGGATGATAACATTCTCTTTCTGATACTATAGTTATTTGAGACATAAATTACCCTGGTAAGAAGAATAACATAAAAAGACTTTGGCGCATATTAGAATGTTTTTTAAGGCATCAAATTATCAGAATTGCTGTGCATCATTACTAGTGAGAGTTCAAGGCCTATTTAGACCATATTTCAGTCATATCATGACAAGCATCATTGACAAGTAAAGGAACACCTACCTTTCTTTATGGGGAGCTGTGGTTTAAATTCTGGGAAGTTGGGTTTGACATCGGGATTAGAGTAAGGGGGTACAGCGCCAGGCGTCATTGGCGGCGTCGGGTTGCCAGGTATCGGTGAGTGCTGGTAGCTCGGCTGCTGAAGAAACACCAATGTGCCAACATGAACATTTTGATGTACAGATATTAAAGAATCAATCTGAGAAATATGATAAATACTCATGTCAGTTCAACACAACTACTCTAATGTATCTTGGCATTGAGCCACTACTTTCTTAACAACTGCTTAAATGACAGCAGTTGGATAGCGTGCATGTTAAACACTGGGATATAAGTAAATGATTGTACAGGATGAACCAAAGAAATTCAAGGATGTATAGGTCAAAGGGAATATTTCATAGAAATATAATTTGGTAGCAGCATATATATACATTTACAAATCCATAGGAATAAGGAAAAGTTTATACAGAGTTAACCAGTTGACATTTACAGATATAACCAGGGATTTATTGGGGATTTAATTAGGATTCCAAACTAAGTGCCCTTGGCAGACAAATTGGGAGAAGAATCACGATATTGTTCAAACTTTGAATTTCTTTAATGTTTTGTTTCTGTAAATTTTAAATTCAAATTGGGAATTGTTACTGTCATTTGCTGCACACTCAAATATCTGTGTCTGAGCAGGTCCAGATGAATCCCTGTATACAGGGAGAAGCAAGATTTGTTTGTTTGTTGTTGTTTAACGCCGCACTCAGCAATATTCCAGCTATATGACCTCGGTCTGTAAATAATCAAGTCTGAACCAGACAATCCAGTGATTGACATCGTGAGCATTGATTGACGCAATTTGGATACGATGACATGCATCAACCAAAATCGTGTCAGTCACCTCTTACGACAAGCATAGTCGCCTTTTACAGCAAGCATGGGTTGCTGAAGACCTATTCCAGGTCGGTTTAAGTAAGAAGTAGGTACAGGGTTAACCAAAAGACATTTACAGACATAGAGGTATAAGTAAAGGTTTCGTACAGGGCTGCTCACCTGCCCGGGGAACTGGCCTGGGAACCCAGGGCCTTGCCCAGGTGGTGGTCTGTTCGGCGGGTATTGGGTCTGTCCAACGTAGGGATTCTGACCATTTGGGTACGGGCTGGGGCCGTTTGGCCTCATGCCTTGGTGCGGAGGGTATGTTGGGGATGGGAGGGGCTGCTGGGTAGGGGGGTACTGCGGTTTTGTGGGGTACTGTTGGTGGTTATTGTAAGATGGCCCGAACTGTAACAGAAGAAACACAAGGTTGTTAATTCACATGGTTCAATCTCGAAAGAAAAATAGACAGAAAGAACCCTTGGAGCATAATCCATTCAATATTCCGTAATTCAAAAACAGTGTTACTGCATTCGTCTTCTTTGTGATGTAAGGGATAAAAAATAACACGGCAGAAAATGTAAACATTTAAGACTTAAGTGTGTGAGTGAATGTTGTTTAATGCCACAGTGAACTGAACATCATGAATGCCAACAAAAAATGGCCATCTTGTTTTCATTCCAGAATCCTTATTCAAAGTATATGTTCAATGCAAAGGCCAAACTATACTTACGTCCACTTGGGCTCCGTTGGGGTAGTGCATGGGTGCGCGCTTCTGAGCCATGTATTGCGAGGGGTTGGGGTAGGGTCCTGCCCGGCGGGGGTACATACTCATGTTGGGCATGGTGGGCTTGGTGGGCATGGGCCCCGGGCCCGGCCCCCCGCCCTGACCCATGCCTGGCATTGGACCAGGAGGCCGCTGCTGACCCATCCCGGGGTACCCCTGGTTATTGAATGGCTGACCATGCTGCATCTAAACCAAAAACATTACAGTCAATAACTATAATCAATATTAACTATTATGATCAATAGTGACTTTCGTTGAAGTGACTATATTCCAAGATAAAGATAAACATTGCTTTTTAACAAATCTGAGTAAGCTGCAGCAGAATGTTTATAAATGTGAGTTTACCACAAAACAAAGTCAGCCGTCACATTCTAATGGAAGACATTTTATAAACACATGGAAATGTGAAAATATTTCATTTGAATAGGATATTTCATTTTTTTATGACAGCTTTTAACAATTTTTCAAATATGCAAAAATTTGCAAAGATAGAGATCAAAAGCAATGAAACAGCCCATCTAATGTTCCTTTCAGCTGTCTTCCTTCTTGGTAAACGATGACTTTCAGTATTGTTCATTGAAAGATATTGATCTCTATATAAGGTGTTTCAAGGATATTTTTACATGACCAAAACTGCCATGACCTTTCTACAGTAAATGGACAGTGATAACATATAACAATTGTGTTATGACATCACATCCCATAACTTTCAGCTGTCCTAATTCATCATTATCTGTAAGGATTTAATTAGTATCTGTCAGCCCTGACTACATGGTTAATTACTTGAGACTTGTGTTTGATCAAGTAGTACCAGCATACCCATTTGAGTGAGTGAGTGAGTTGGATTTAATGCTGCTTTTAACAGTATTCCAGTTATATCACGGCGCGTCAGCTTAATGTGGGAAGAAAGCCCGAAGTGATGCAGGTCTCAGACGTTTACCACATCGGTTAAACCCACGAGCACAGCTATTTTGCTGATAAACCTAGAAACATAATTGGGGTGAACCGGGATTTTAACCCATGATCATATATGAGATGGAGTTCATTAGACCTGAAGACCTCAAACTCAACACGAGATCTGGTGATTTGTTTCACAAGTATTGTGAGACATTTTCAGATCACTCATATGCCTTTCGAAAGATTGTATGGTAAAGTCAACCTCGATGACAACATCAAAGAAAACACAAACAAAGCAATAATTGAAGCATGATCAGAAGTAAATCATATAAATCATATAAATCTTTCCATAAAATTTTGCTTCATATGAGATTTGACATAATTTCTTTTCAATTGCTAAAAGATTTACATCTTTCAAACCTGATCAAAGCCAAGAGTTCTCCTCTGACATATGATCAAAGGTGATCTTACTAGTTTTTTTGCTTGTTTAAAAAGTTAAAAAAATGTCTGAAGTTGATTTTAAAAAATCCTCTGATTTGCTTTCTTGTTTAATCTTGAAAACGAAACACGTCAAGCAATGTAGCAATACTTGAACAAAATTTCTCCAAATAATAGCCGCATTTCAGAAGGTCAATGGTTAAGACAACCATATATCACAACATGACAGAAAATATTTTCAGTTCCTGACATTTTATTCTGACAGAAATGAGACTTACGAAACAGATTCTCAATCAATCCATTTATGTACAACAACAGCAGCCAATCACTACAGCTAGAGTAGCCACAAATATAAGACCCATTTTCTAGATATCATTATTAATACCGTTGGTACATTTCAAAGACACCTTCAAAGACAAACAATTGCCAATCATATAAAAACAAATTTGAAATTAATTTTTAATACCTAAACATAGATCTCCATGTCACATGTTTACGAGCCTCACCTGTTTTGACTAAAGCACATTTTAATCAAACTTGACCTGATGATAATTTTGTATCGGAACAATTGTATGTACCGATTATGTATCGGATGATGTTTGAAAACCTCCTGTCTGTAATGTCATGTGACTGAACATGTTGTGCATCTATTTTTAACTTGACTAATGGAGAGGCTCGAAATCATGAGACGGTAACAAGATGGCACCTGATCGACTCGTCTCACTCGGGAGGCATTACCGCAATAAAATTAACAAGACATGGCCATATGACTATCCAAGTATTAACAGGAATAAATGTCTTAATAAGACTTAATTTTAGTGTTTTGGGATTGTTATTAGACATGTAATGAGGAATACATTTTAGGGGTTCGAAAACCATAACACAAGAATAGTGGATTCCAAATCTGATTACCATAATCAGCATATTTGTGTAAATAGCAAATTCTACTTCCTATAAATTATTATATTTGTATGCACTATATACTGTAATGTTACATGGGGCATAACAAAGTAATTTGAAAGTCTCCATATGTCTACTTTAGCACTGTGTATGTTAACATACAGGCTGAAGGCAGTTCTTCAAACAATCATGAAAGTCATTTAACGAAGAATATCGATCAAGTCCACATTAAAAACATTATGGCTTTTAGAAAACATGTGAGGTAATGTTAGCAAACATTACAGTACTAAGCAAAACAGATATACCCCAAAATATGCAAATATGTGGGTATATACCTAGTTGATCCGCAAGTTACTTAGCCCCATCAGTATAATATTCATGTTTACACAAAAGTAATAGTAACTTTGATCACAAATTTGTTGCTGATAATTTATAAAGGTGACAATATGGCTTTAACTATCGCCCCATCTTCCTTGTTCACAACAAAGCCCCTGTCAAGAACATCGAGGAAAGCTTGATGCAGATCGGGTCAAAACAAAATAATAAAAAATCTATCACTTTCAAATTCTGTACACCTTTAAGGGGGTGAAAATAACCATTGTTCAAAACATACATGACTAGGCCAAATTGGAATTTCATCAATTGTTTACTTTTTGAAATAATACATCAACATTCTTAAAAAGCCCATTGGTTCCATTAACAGCTAACAAAAGCTTACAAAAGTATCATAATCTTCAAAGACAAAGAGTACTTTTAGAACTGATAGATATGAACATGATCAGTTACTTTTGCTCTTGAGTATACATAATCAGTGTGATAAAAAAGGAAACTTACTGGCATCTGAGGTCCATATTGGGGATTGTTCATGCTCATCTGCATATTCATGTTCATTTGTTGCTGCTGGTTCTGTTGCTCTTGTAGCACCATACTGGCAGTCGCTGTTGCTGTTGCAGTAGCTGTGGCAGCTGCTGCAACAAACGCTGCTGCAGACAGCGCTGCTGGGGGTGCTGTGTACTCTGACGCACCCGACACAGGAGGACCAGGATTTGCTCCCGGTGTATTGGGGGTTGGCGGGTACCCACTGTAGCAAAAATAAGTTCCATATAAAATCTCCACAGTGTATGATATTAATGGGACAATCTCAGTAAGCTTCAATAAAACTAAAATACATGTATGTGACTCATAGGTCATTCCCCTTTTTTTCATATTTGTTACATCTCATCACAACATCAAAATATTTTCAAAGCACAAATGTGAATATGAATATGACTACTACATATTGATCGTAGACTTTTTAAGTAAAATACACAAATATGTACAATTCAGCCATATATTTTCGAATAAATCAAACATATTAAAATTTACCTTGGTCGTGGCTCTCGCCGATACTGCGGCATCACTTGGTTATACTGTGGAGCCTTCTGCATCCCATTCCCAGGGAACCCTTGCTGGGGCTGGCTGTACCCCGTGGCTGTCATGGTGGTGTTGGTGAACCCTGGGGTGGGGGTGCTGTGGGTGAAGGGACCACTCTGGGTGGTTTGCGTCACCCCCCACACCGTTGTCACCACCGACAAGCCCGGCTGGTTCGGTGCACCCCAACCTCCATTAGGATCTCCACTGAAACAGACAAGTCAAACATTCAGTTGTTGTTACCTCCACGAGGGTTCACACAAATCCACAATATCCAATAAGTTCACAAATCGTACAAATCCTCACAGAGTGTATCCATAACGTGATTACCATTGAAGAAGTGATCGCAACATGATTATTTAGGTACTAGAAGTCACTCCAAGTTTCTTTTCCTATCCCAGTCACATTTCTCTTCATATTCCTCTCTCGACAACTTTCAAAGTGCCGTTTTTAGTGCATGTCTGAAATTGCCTCCCCTGAGCTGCAAAAGAGGCAGTAAACAAACACGATGTCTTGCGGTACAGGAATTTTGGGTTTATTCCTCTGCAAGCAAGGACGTTTGCTTAAACTCGGACATTTCGCAGGGTCACATTTTAAACTCCAGTGTGGAAAAGGACTTGTTTATTCGTTACAGCTCACAGGCACTCAGCACTCCGATGGATACATTTTGAACCGCACATCACAAAAACGCTCTTCTTAGCATTTAAAAAGAGAAGAGTTCCAATGAAATCAATGTTCAAATTACATTAAATACACTACATGTTTTATGCCACATTTACACCAGAAAATAGATATATTTACATATTTATTGCCTGACATAAACATATATTTAACAAAATACTTTGAGATTTTGTTGCAAATAATTATTTGAATTAAGACAGTTCTTTCCTCAAGCAGATCCATTTCTACCTTCAATAATTAGAATATTCATAACTTCAAATATTAGAAAAATGTTTTGCCGATAAATTAAAGACAAAAATGTGCCCCATCGCTTGACCAAGTGCCGACAAGTTCATATCACGAATGTTATTCATTTAAGCAAGAATTGTGTATTGTTTAGTGAAGTCTTACGCTTCTGAGTGACGGTTGACTGCAATGTTGGTACATTTCATGTCACATACAATTAAACAACAATACTCCTCTCCGTGACGTGAACAAACAATTTGGACAAACCTGTCATATCAAAGCTTACACAATCACGTGTTCAAAACATGTATCAAATGTAATATTCATACCTTAGAACAAAACAATCTACATTGTAAGTACTTGGGGAAAAACTAAAATTAAAACTATCAAACAGTTTCCAAATGTAACCACGACTGACATATCAGTTCAACATCTCAAATATCGACCAGAGACAATGTCTATATTTAAATTCCCAGTCTTAATCCTTTACAAGGATTTAATCTATCACCGGCTAATTATCTCGTTAAATATGTAGCAGTGAGCATGAAACAGCACATCTAAACCCTATCTCATGAATTATTTTTAGCTCAGACTGCAAAAATCCTAAACATGTTGTGATCAAGTCATTGGATTTGACCTATATCTACATAGCTGGTGTCGCTCCCTGAAACAATCATCCTTGAAAACAAGGCCTATCACCCAAATTGTTTCTTCTATCATAATGAATTAAACATATTCTGCCCGTATTTGTCATTAACCGTATTAAAGTCGGACAAAAGTAGGCAGAGCTGGGAGCAACATCTTGTCAACTTGCTATTATTTCCAAGTGCACCTGAACCTCGCTATAGCGCAAATACAGAAAGAGATAACATCGCCAAGGTGATGCTAACTCATGAGCGATTTATCCCTCTTGCCCACAGCTGTGTGTACATACAGCTGAAGAGGCTAACATGCTATTCTTATTGAGTTAACACGTTGCACGCTATAACGAGGGAATCAACAAAGTGGGGACTATTGACTGGCAACAGACAAAGGCAAACAAGCAAATGGTAACCTCAGTATTGCTAGTTCAAGGGCTCCAGCGAGGGTTGTGTTCTCCGCTGCTGTTTCCATATAAATCCAATTTGTAAGAGAACGAGGGACAGATGGAGTGCGTCTTTTTCTCTGGTTAAGTCAGTGTCAATCACAGAGCACAAGTCATTACAGCATTCTCAGTCCCATTCATCATTGGCAACTTGCAGTGAAGAGAGGAGCCACAGTCCGTCTGCTGCTGATCGCTTAGTCAGTACACAGTCAGGAGTTACTCCTCGTCTGTTTCATATTCCCGCATATAAGCAGGTATCAGTGAGAAGTCTGGCTGCCTAGCTTGTTATCAACGTGACGAGGCGGCCTACAAGCTTCCCACTTTTCGTAGGTGAAAGCTGGGCCTACCGCTTCTCTGATGGCCAATCACACTGACCCGATCCGACGACTTTCCCAATGACCTGACGTCACGACAAAAACACGGAAACACCACGACCAAATTGCAGTATCTAGATATGATCAACACCACACAGGCTGAATGTCATCAAATACACACATATCTACATCCAGTCCAGCCTTATGCAACAAACACAATTCCATTGACAAGATCCTCTCAACTCAACTTGTATCTTACAACAAACACAACCACTGCCTACAATGATTGTTTATTAATGAAAAAATCCACCTCCTGATTACTGCAGACTTGCAGTCGGCAATGATCTATTAAAACCCACGATCAATGTCGTTCCCGCATGGCGGTCACATGACCACTCCATTAGCAACCAGATGGCTTTTGTTTCAATTATAGGCGATATCAAAATAATCCATCGCATAATCTACTCCGCCATTATCTTTCACAAATAATTAGCTATTTACGTGAAACATCTCTCATCAATTATCCCCTCATATTAATTAATTACATTTCATCGCATAAACAGTGAAGCCCAGCCCTTGTGTCGTAATTACAAAGTGAGAGTAATTTCATGATGAAAATCATCTAAACTGCACTTCTATTCATTAAACATGGCAACAAAGCATATCTAATTCATGAACTTATGTCTCCTCATGATTAGCATGGTGTCACCCGATTGGTTTCTATAAATAGTTTTCTTATTCTTGCCTGGGTATTTCCCTGAGCTCACACTGTAAAAAATCAGGAATAACCATGACAACAGAAAGTGTTGGAAAACTACTGAATGAATTCACGCTGTTATCTTCTATGGTCATTGCTCCTGTCAAGGCAGAACATAAACACTATAGTACCATAAGGTCCACACGGCAGAGAAAATAATAGCTGGCTCAGGTGTCTGAATATTCATGAAGGTTTTACCAATGCAATTCTGAAAATTATATTTGGTTCAAATGTTTGCTGACTAATATATCCATGTACACCATATACACTTATATTTCTGCTGAATTGTGTTTTTTACTTTATGTGCATAACATTATTTGAATAATGTAACAGCAAACAGATATCTTTATGTCATATGAGCACTTTAGTTACATTTAATTCCTAAACAAGGTTTCATTCCATAAAAGCGATCTTAGTACTACGGCTATGATACATGTGTCTATGTTAAGTGAATGTGAGTCATTATCGTCTTAGCGCTAAGATCGTATCAAATTGAAATGACCGTTACAATATTACTCCACATTACAGGACCATATCTCAAAATACAAAAATGAGCTACAAATAATTTTTAAAAAATAATCAACATTTTCCCCCCCATTCCAGTTCCAGAATCAAGCTGATTTAAGTCACTACTTATTACGTAGATAAAAAAGTGTGATTTTTTCAAGTGTGCCCTTTGATATTTCAGTGTACCTACAAGATGAATATGTGTTATCAATCTTCAAACTCGGTAAATGTCATTTCAGTTGTAATAGAGACAATTTGCACCATTCCTTTTACCGGTAAGTGAGATTGATAATACCCTTTTTCATTTCTGAATACCCAAATTTATTATATGAATCATACTGTGCTTTAAGCAAGTTTATTATTCTCCACATGTCATGTTAATCTGTGCTGAAGTACACTTATCACCGGCTCAATATATTAAATATTGCCAATGGGACTCAACTCGGGTGTAATACCGAGATATTCACATATCACTCTTTAACTCCTTGACTCCTGGGTACTTGGGAACATCAAGCTAATTTTGATTATTTAAATATTCCTTCTTTGTAACTGAATCTATACATACCACAACCTGCTGATGTCATGACTGACTGCTCTTATGCAGGCCAGGTGATATACACAAATGGGTCTGTTTGAACACAGTGAATGTGGTGAACATGAGGCTTATGTATTCCAACATAGAGGCTGAACCTCTGATGTAGCCAATGGGGGGTACAGTTTGATCAGGAAGTCACGACAGGAGACAGTTGATATGTGTGTCCATGTCATGAACCTCGATACTACAAAACAAATGTCAAATGCTACCTGTCACCTTTTGTTTGTGTTGATTCTGACGACGTGTCAACCCCATATCTACATGAAAAACAGTGAATCATAGGGAACTGAATCAAATATTCTTCGCCACATCAGCAAGAGAATGCATTATGAATATATGATTAAATGAATATATTTTCTGACAGAAACATTAATCTTTATATTTAGGCGACTACATGAATAAGTAAACCATGTCCGTTACATTAATAATAATACAGCGAAGTGCATGAGAATGTCCGTATCAATAATTTTCCTGTGCAACACCTGTGTGTGCAGGCTAACGTGACCATTGTCAAGCATACCAGCCGTGATCCTGCAACAGCTGTCATGGTAATTGGGTCATAATCTCTCACTGTGTTCTTTTATTCATGTCAAAATCGGACCAACAACACTCTACTAAACAACCAACCAAACACATAATCGATTCAATAACCAGCTTCTGCTTCCAGAGAAAGCACTATCGTTATTCAGAGATGTCGAGGAACATTTCTTACACAATATATTACTTAGGCCATAGCAACATAGAAATCATATGAGCAAGGGTTAAGATCTTAGTGCCCTCTTTGAATCAATAAAACAGCCAAAGCACGAATCATCATCGGAACATCACGTGATGTGTTGCTGATAGCCCACAATTGCCTCTTTAACCTAGCCAAGCTGCTCCACGGCACAGCAACAACCGACACACTAAATGTAACATTTTTAAATATTTGACAGGAAGGCTTTGGTGGTTTACACTTGAACCCAGCTTCCAGAAATAACATATGCCCTCTACCGGGTTAGGACAAATTCATTACATGTTGCTACACGTTGAGAAATAAGGCTTGAATCAATCAGTGAGACAGCATGATGGATAGGATTATTCCTGTGCGTTATGTATGCACTGCATACCTGCATGTGCTAAGGTTATATGTCAACGGTCTGGTCTCTTACATGTACTCTTGAAGCATTCTGGTATCTCGGGAAAGATTACCATCATGCACCTGGAGGAGCAGACGGAATAAAAGTCTCAGTTCTTGGTTAAAAACCAGACCAAAGAAAGTACATAAACTGGATAATTATTCTGATTCAGTCAGTCAGTCAGTCAGTCAGTCAGTCAGTCAGTCAGTCAGTCAGTCCGTCTAGCATTAAGGCCATCAGACCCATAGTACTTAAATGGTTTACACGTATGATTTTAAACAAGAGTTATTTATCTTACTGTGAAGATATAGGTAAAGTTTAAAATGACATTAACATTTGCCGACCAACATAATCTTTGCAATGTATGAAAATTATCTCTTACAGTTTTGGGAATTAAATATTTCCGCTCTCTTTCATTGAGAACACAGAGGTATATAACAGTGTTTCGTCTTCAATTACATATCAATGATTTGCACAAATACAGTTTGATCATCAGTTTACTAATTTGGTTTGTTATAAAGAGTTGTGAAATAGGCTTTCTATGAAATCCACTTTTCTCAAGAATAATTACTTGAACATGCTAACTTCAGAGCACCAGGAAGCATTATCTATAAGGTAGAGAGATCTCTTATGCAAGAAATGGTCAAAGCCCCCATAAATTAGCTTCATTACACAAATTAAACGCAGGCAAAGATTTCATAAAATTTTTGTTGACAGGTTGAATGTTAATATGATGGATTGTGTAATGTAAATACCAGTTAACCAATCATTGTCATAAACTGTGCCTTGGAGTATGGAGAGGGCTGTAAATCTCAGCCTCTTCTTGAAGAGTCACAAACCTGCTCTTAATGTCACCACATTTGCATTTCAAACATTAGCTTTGTAATTTGCGGAGATTAGATGAGTGGCTTACTGTGCTGAGCCTGAACCAGAGCCATCGTAGCAACAATCTTAGCGCTACGCCTATCGAAAGTGCATGCTAAGTTTGGGGAAAGACAGCCGCAGGGCTAAGATCACTTCATGAAGTAAGGCCCTGGGTGCTGTTCCTCAAAAAGATCTTAGTACTGCAATCATATTAAGTCTATGCTAAAGTATTTGTGAGTGAGTGAGTTGGGTTAAACGTTGCTTTTAACAGTATTCCAGTCTTATCGCGGCGTGTCCACCCTTAATGTGGGAAGAAAGCCCGAAGTGATGCAGGTCTTGGACGTTTACCAGTTCAGCGAAACCCATGAGTACGGGTATGGTGCAGAACCTGGAAACATAATTGGGGCGAACGGGGATTCGAACCCCAAATCATAGGTTTCTGGTGTGCGCAATACCCGTGCCCCAACCCCCGTCGCAGCGCTGAGATCAGTTTGGAATAAGCCCTGGTGTAAAGCCTCAATAGTTTGTACTTTTTCTATCAAAGTGAAATTGACATCATTATCAGGGACATATTGACATATGGATCTATTCATATACACCATGTTCATTTCAAAATAACGATCTCATAACCAGGGACATATTAGCAGACATAGCTATGTATACAAGTGTATCGTTTCACCCATTATGTTGATAGACAATGTTCATTTTGAGAAATTGACGCATTGCAACCATATGCCAATGGTCGTTTTGCCCCAGAGGAATTTTTAAGTCTGCAGAGGCAGACACACAAAGTGTTTAAGAATTTCAAGGATTTGATTTTACATGGAAGGGGTAACTACGAGGGGAAATGATAGTCTGGTGGCCATGACAACATTCTGTATATTTAGATGTGCTCTTGAAGAGGAAGTGGATTCATAGCATGGTGTCTGAGAAACTGGTAATGTGAAGTGCTCTTTTTAGGACTTGCTGTGCACAGAGATATTAATTCTGATAATTTGTTACACATTCCTTCAGCCAATCACAGGCAGAGATCCTGGTGGTCTTCACAAGCAGGAAGGGTAACCAAGAATTGATCATGTTACTGAACATGTCTGTCGTTCACCAATGGGCATCTTAATATTCTGGAGAATGGTTTTCATAATTTATTTTCAAATGCTCATCAATTCAAAATATAGTCAACAACTGCTTACGAGCTATCAGTGTTACTTACCACTAAAGGCCTGTTTGACCGGTGTCTCACAAAGGTGTGAATGCTTCATTTGCATATAAACAAAACAAATATTCTTTTTACAGTAATATAACCAAATTCTCAGAGAAGAGTCCTCACATGGTCGCGTGTCTTGTATGTCCATGTCCATAACCCAATCCTCACAAATGTCCAAATTGACCCGATAAAAAGAAATTTAGGATTCCTCCAATATACAAATCTCCAACTCACCATATCCCTTCCCTCATCCTGCCTCATACCAGGGTCTTGACTGATAACTACATTTACCACAACCCTCATCAATGCACCCTCCCCCCATCTCCCAATTTTAGGGGGTAGAGATGAAACTGTTGCATAACACCTGCCACTAGCCTTTTGAAGTGCCTTCACCACAAGGGTAATGGCCTCCACTGGACTGCCAGAGTATGAACTTTGCTGGTGCTGGCCCTCAACTGCCTGTGGAGCTGGCTTGTGGTAATGTACACCACAATAGCCAGGGTCAAGTGGTCACCGCTGCTCAGGCTCTACAGGTGGGGGTGCAGCCACCACATTTACATTTTATACTACCACCAGGTCAGGCTGACATATAGTAAACATGACTTGGCAAGATTTAAATCATGTATGTGGAAAGCCATAACTTATTCATCAGAGCTAGGATTTATGCCAGGCTGGTCCCATGCGGTTGTAAACTCAGACATGCTGACCTGGCACAGTCTCCTGGGCAGCTGGACAATATCTGATGTACACTGGACACCAGATGGGTCAAGCTTTTACTCGGTCACACTTCAATTTCAACAATATTTGGCTTGACTCAAAGCATATCTCTGCAATGTGACCCTTGATGACTTGACAGTTTCTAAATGTAACCATGACCTTTTCCACCAAATTGAAAAAAATATACCAAATATATAAACTGTCAAACTGGACAAAAGAAATCAAATATTCTATAAAAGAATTTACAAAACTAAAAAGAATTGAATTGCAAACTCGTTTCTACAAGACATTCCTGCAGTAGGAAACCTGATTATCAATGAAAGCTAACATTTCATTTTAAATCATTGGCATCTAATGAAGTTCATTGGTACCCTTACCCCTCTTATCTTATCTTATCTTATCCCCCCTCTCTGCAACTTTTAGGATCAGCCCTCAACCAGAACATCAACATCCCCTTATCTCCCATCACCTCCAACCCTGTCCCCATTCTAGCACCTTCCATTGCTTTTGTCCTACCTTACTCCTCATTAAGATCAACCAAACCTTAACTTGCAACAACCACTTGCCCTACCGTGATCATTGTCCCACCCTGTATGTTGTCTGAACCCATATAATGCTCCACCCTCTACACTGCCCTACCGTGATCGTTGTCTGACCCCATATAATGCTCCACCCTCTACACTGCCCTACTGTGATCGTTGTCTGACCCCATATAATGCTCTACCATCGACACTGCCCTACCGTGATCGTTGTCTGACCCCATATAATGCTCCACCCTCTACACTGCCCTACCGTGATCGTTGTCTGACCCCATATAATGCTCTACCCTCTACACTGCCCTACCGTGATCGTTGTCTGACCCCATATAATGCTCCACCCTCTACACTGCCCTACTGTGATCGTTGTCTGACCCCATATAATGCTCCACCCTCTACACTGCCCTACCGTGATCGTTGTCTGACCCCATATAATGCTCCACCCTCTACACTGCCCTACAGCCGCACACACTAGCCTGGTGATCAGCATTTCCATGTTTGATACACTCCTCACAATCCCACCATGGGGGGGACCCACAGCTCTCGTTAAACCACTGATTTACAACCTATCCCACACACGTGCCATTTACAACCTATCCCACACATTAATGCCTCACTGACAAATTGTAGCAATTATGCTTAAAAAGAGTGAAGTATGAAATATTACTGAAAATATATTTTTTTGTTCCAATGAAAAACAGGAAGGTACAAAGAGCCCCAATAGTCTTTTAATCCATTAAGCTTTGAGGGAATCTCAATCTTAATATATTGAACTTGTAAGCTATGAACATTCACAGGTGACAAAACATATTCCATCATGGAGTCTGAACATCAGTAATGGACGAGAAGACATCTTAACGACAAAGTAAACATCAACTACTTCTGATCTATACAAAATATACTGCTAATGCAACATACCTGCAACATTTTGTAGCATGCACTCAGTGACCTTTCGCATTTATCCATAATAGTGGGTATTGATTTCCAAGACTCACTAATGAACATACCGATTAGCAAGTAGGCTCCGATACAGCATGTACAGTTTCCGGAAGACCCATAGAGGATGCAAGTTTCGAAACTGTCCGATCTATTTTAGCTAAAAGGGCGAACAGCGCACCTATTGATTAGGTCCTATTTAGGACACACTTCAAAACTGCTTATTCAGCATACATGAATCTTCTACATCCAAATCAAAAATGACATTTACGTCCCTGCTGTCTTTTTACAATGGTTCAATTAATTGGACATGGGTCCGTCAGTTATATGATCAAGATCCATTAATTATTGAATTCCTTTCTGATTAATAGACAGCAAATGTCACCTTAAAGAGTATTCTTTAGCATGTTTAGCGTGGTCCCCAGCAATGAAAATATTGGAGCAAGGAACGACATGATACAATGCCGCTGAATCAGCCTTGAAAATACCCCATACCTTTAATGAATGGTGTGTTCAGTGCATTCATGTAACACAAATCCTTAACCTTTTTAATATACAATCCAAAAATACCTTCCAGTACTATTTTCAGCATAGTTTAATAATACATCAAGATACTAAGCGAGATGACCTATCCTGAAGAAACTCGGCCATGGGAGTCAGACTGGTGACAGCAAATCATGAATTGAAAATAAATCTCATGCTTAGCATTTTGATTGCCACATGAAAAGACAAAATTCTCAGCTTAAAACAAACGGTGACAAACTTCATATAGATTCACGAACTCAGAAAATGAATTATTCCAACAATCATATACATTTATGATAAGTGTAAACAGAGACCTTGAAATCCATTTACCTCCTATATGTGCGAGATAACATATCTGGTGGCAATCCCTCACTATGCAGAGCAAGTGTTCAGGCTACGTACGACATAACTAGGCCTCCTGATGGCTGCTGTCCCCGCAGTGTCGCTCCAGAAGGAGCCGGCAGCGACATATTGCCAGGGAACGTGATACCTGCATGTCACAGGCTCCATTGCACTGCACTCATATCACTCAGCTTCGTCTACAACTCGTCTAACCCCAAAAAATTGTTTTCATACATAAACTAGTTTTGTTCATTTTTCATTCACTTGCAAAGGGTTTGTTTCATCTTTTAGAATGGTTAATTACATAAACAATGCCATGTCAAGTTTTATTTCATTAGGATGTGACTTAGAAAATGTAAAATATCACTTTCCCAGGATACGTGTTATGAGCGACAATATCAAATATCTTATTTTCCATATTCATTAATGATTATTTATTAACAGTGGATCACAAACCGCATTTAGTTTCAATTGTATGAAAGCTTTTCCTCCCCATTCAAGAAAGACTTTCAGGTCCCCTATTAATCCTGTTCCATGTACACAGACACCACATACTTCGTTAATCAGTCAGATAACATTCTCCTTTCACACCTTTGCCCAATCATCGTAGCCTGTAACATTCTTGTGTATGTACTAAACACTCGCACATATTATTAGCCATGTTTTTCACACAAAGCAACAGCCTGAGGTATATAAAACGCTTGCTCAGCCAGCTGGTAATTGGGTGCAACGTTAACCTAGCTTTCTAAAGCGTCTCGTGAAGTCGAGTTGCCCAAGGAACACTGACAAGTGTATCACAAAGACCAACAAAAGATTCAAGTGGAGTTTTCACCCAAGTCCTGCTTGGTGATCTTTATGTGGCCTACATTCAGACTCTATCAAACCATTACCGGGGCCAAAGACTGCTTTTGTGCCTGGGAGTGATCCCACGCTTCAATGATTTCCATCTCTTTTAAGGGAAACTGTAGTTAACATTGTCCTGACTCAAAAGACGCTTTTACCCCACAAATGCTGAGGGTGTTGGGTCGCAATGAAAGGCATTGTTCAGTGACCACCCCAATATGACACATTTCACTCCACATCCTTTTTTTTCCGTGTTTTCCGGTGTGGTTAAAAAGATGAGGACAGCCTATATCAAATAACACAAAGACTGTTTCCTGCAGTCAAAGATGACCGAATAAAGTTTTCTTTGAACTCATAATTTGCCATCTATTATTGAACAGTGAATCAGAAAACTAATTACAGACTGATTAAGTTTAAAATATTGCGAAGTTATAATGCGGAATGATGTTAAAACTTACCCAGGATGCACTGGTGGCATTGATTTCATCTGTTGGTGCATGGCGGGTGGTGGAACCTTCCCAAGATCGTTGGGACGATTTTTCTGGTGTCTTAAAAGTAACGACCTTCCCAATTCCTCACACCAAGACGTCAGCAGACCTGAAACATATAAAAAGTTATTTAGACATACGAGTGAGTGAGCCAGTATTACACTTTCAGCAATATTCCAGCAATGTCACAATGGGAGATCACAGAAATGAGCTTCACACATTGTACCCAGGCAGGGAATGGACCCGCTGATTGGATGCAACGAACCAACACTTATTGAGACATATAATCAAATATTGAAAATACCAGTACTGTAAAAAAATAATGAAACATTAAAACCAAGGCATATCTTTTAAATATCAGTCATGACCATAAACATACATTTGGATAAGTAGGGGAATTTTTTCAGCTTGCTGGAAATGTAAGAAATGTTCATATGTCAATCAGTTGCGAAATATTCTTTCAAACAAGTATGATTCCATATTAGTGAAGAATCATTTCTAAAAAGAATTGATGTAAATATACAACATCAACACCAGAGAAAAAGGGAGAAAGGTCAATATTTGTAACGAAACCATGAAGTTCTGACAATGGTTTCTAGCTGATAAAACAGTGTGACTAAGTTGTCCATGTCATCACAGCATGAAATCCACACTCCCATCAACTCCTGTTAAATTATTATCCACTCACACAAGCAACCTGTAGACTCCTACAAATCTCATTCTTTCCACCATGTCAATCAAAACAAATAGTCGTCAAACTGATTCTGTAATTGTCTATGTTAAGACTTCCTTTCTCAAACAACTGCGACACTGATTACTGATTGGAAGTGTCCTCTCAACCCATATACGTGGGTAAACACCCCGGACTGTGCTGACGTAAATGTTCAGCTTCTTGCCAATCACTTGACCCATTACCACAAAGAGGATTTCCCCCAGCTATTTATAGCCCATAGTAAGATCCTAGTATGTCCCATGATTCACATGACAATTATTTATCAACAGTGTGTCCACCTCAGCAGTGGTATTTAGCAGAACCTACAATCAGGCACAGAAGACAAAGTGTTGATAAACTGTCACCGAGGGAGTGAGTTGGGTTTATCGCCGCTTTTAACAGTATTCCCGTTATATCACAGCGTGTCAGCTTAATGTGGGAGGAAACTCTGCACTGCGAATCGCGGCGCCTTAGGCGACTGGGGCACCCATGCACCCAACAAACATTGAAATCATACATACTACTGAATAGAAGTTATATATTTTTATGACTATAGTTAATCTATTATGTCACATATGAAAACAATTGGGTACTCTTTTGAATAGTTTATGAATGTTTCTTTTACTAGGACTTAAGAACAAACAGACACACTTTCTAGAAGAAATCTGTTTTTATATTCGAGTCCCCTTTCTTACGTAGCAGCACATTTATTCATAGACAACTATGTATGGATTTAATATTCATCATTAATTTGAACTCTGTAAAAAAAGAAGCAATTGTATAGCTTAATCAGAGATAGAAAGGATTTTTATGTACCCTCTGGAGTGAGTGAGTGAGTACTGTTTTATGCTGCTTTTAGCAATATTCCAGCAATATCATGGTGGTGGTGGTGGTGGGGAGACACCAGAAATGGGCTTCACACATTGTTCCAAAGCGGGCAATCCAACCCAGGTCTTTGTTGTGATGAGAGAATGTTTTAACCACAAGGCTACCCCACTATGTTACCTTTGTAACTTAAGTGTCCACAAGAATACTGCTTTTCTCCATCAACACACCCAGTGAGTGTCATTTCATCATGAACCGGACTACATGAGCCTGTAATCAAGGTCCGACTTCCTTGTCATAGCCACTGATAACATCCTATTCAAATTCTGAGTCCCCAGTTTTAGTTTAATGTATCCTACTATGCATGTTTGCACAAGTTACTCTTATTAAGAACACTTTGCTCTGTTTTTTTTATAATATACGTCCTGACATGGTATTTAATTCCTAAACTATGACTTCAAAGTGTGACCTTCAGTCACCAGGAACTGTTATTCTGTGTGTTAATGATTTTAACCCTGCCTGGCATTTTTATTCAAGAAATTTCTAACCCTGTTAATGTACATGTACGACTGTTATTAAAATTAAAGAGTGAGTGAGTGATTATGGTTTAACGCTGCTTTTAGCAATTTTCCTGCAATATCATGGTGGGTGCACCAGAAATATACTTCACACATCGAAACCAGGTCTTCGGTGTGACAAGCGAACACTTTAACCACTAGGCTACCCCAAAGTAAAGATTATGTACTAACTGCTACTCACAATGAATGTAGCTTCATGTTTCTGGACAACTCCATAACATTCAGAAACATCATAGCAATGAGAAGTACCACTGTATCTTAACTAAACCAACTGGTTGACAGTTAATGTCTTCATGCATAAATTCTTGTGTTTGTACAATTTATATGTATTTGATTGATTTTGTCGGAACAAGATAAACATAACCCACTAATTCAATGATGATGGAGAATGGTGCCATGTTAATAGTTTGGTAAATAGTTAATGACACATACATACTGATGCACTACAATGAACTGATCCCATTTATCTGCTTACTTAACCATTCTGAACCAACAAGTTTATGGTTAACAGAGGGATAAAAGTATTATTGTCAACAGGTGACTGGTTCCTTATGGCATAACATCAACAGTTGTGTATCCGTGTTACCAGTGTGGGCACGAACCATATACCTTGATAACTGTTCTATTTACAAATCCTGACATTCAGATTCACCACCCCACCCTTCCCTGTCCCAACACACACAACAATTCCTTGTAAGGCAACATTGAAACAGTGTTAAATTAAGCAATAAAGTCAAGGGGGCCTTGCCATAGGAGGGCCCTACATACAAATACCATAGAGGACCTGAAGAACTCGAAGATCCCCCTTAATATTAAACTGATAAAACTAGTGTGGGCATAAGACCTCTTCTGATTTGTTGAGTAAACTGGTAAATCTTGTGTCAGTATTTAGTGGTTCGTACATCAGAAATAAAATACTTTCATTCCCATTTCTTGCCCAGAAATTGAAGATAATTGATTTTTTCAAATATTATTCTCGTAATGTAATATGGAAAAGTCCATGACATACCGTATTTGACGTAATAAGCGCCCCGCTCTAATAAGCGCCCACGGCGATATTTGCTAATATATTGGCTCGTGAACAATCCCAATTTGCACCCTTTCCGATTGATCAATGTACGCAATACTTATTTATTCGCGTATACTACGCACTCGTGTGTTATATGCACCCTTAATTATGGGCAATTAAATTCTGGAAAAAATATATCTCTCGTATATAAACATTCCAGGCTGTCAGCATAAACCACGAAATTTATCTTTCAACTCAACTCAACAAAATAATATTCTAATGAGAGCCCCATATTTCTAATTTTGAGAGCGCCCTGGGCGCTTATTACGTCGAATACGGTAATCAACTATAAATGCAATATATGCGTAAATAAATCGTGTCAGCAGCAAATTGAAACAAAGGTGTAAGGAAAAACATCGGAACACATGAAATGACTCCTACCAGGAAATAGCTTCCACTTAAACATCATCATAAATAATATCAAAAGTATATGATGTATAAATGACCTGTCATATTTCCCTGTGGAGTGAACTGCATGACACACGAGCTGAATGACTGCATAGCTTGCGGGGATGTAGATAGGGAGACCACAGAATGCCGGTTTTATGTGTAGCTGGTGAAATAGGGTAGTTACGCCAACATAACATCGCAATATACCAATACTTTCCACAGTCACCCTAGTCAATCTATGAATCAAATTCCATAATTCCTCTGGGATATATCTTATTCCAACTACTACTGCAAACAGAAGTGTTTCTTCTTAATTTGGATCTAAATAAAACTGGATTTGACCAACATAACTTACATGGGTTAAGAATAAACATTTCTCAAAGACTGCGTAGTTAAACTCACAAGTTGGACTAGTTGCTTATCCAATTGCACTGGATCTAAGCTTACAATACCATCATACAGATGGTGTCAAACAGAATGGAAATAGCCTTTAGTCCTATCAAGTAGTTACTGAGTAAAGTCTTCAGACCCTTCACTTTGATAGGGGATGAAAGTACGCCAGATATTGTGTTACTTACACTTTCTGTCTACAATGACATTTGTGTTTTGTTTGTTTGTATGGCGGCCGTCTGTAAATAATCGAGTCTGGACCAGACTCGCCAGTGATTGACATCATGTGCATTGATCTACCCACTGATCCTGTTAATCGTCTCTTACAACAAGCATAGTCGCCTATTATGCAAGCATGGGTTGCTGAAGACCTATTCTGACACAGATCTTTTGTAGCTTGTGAAATACTCCTGCTTGTGATCAGGTTTTCTGTTCATGTTTTTGATTACCTGTGTCAAGATGCACAAGGTAATTAAAATAATAACATATCTAAATAAATTTAAATATCGGGCAACTGAATTAGGCATTTGTCTAGGAAATCCTTAACCCTGCCTTATCGAATATACTACTTAATGAGTAAAACTACCAACAACTTATATTCACAGATTATTTCAATTTGAAAGGCATACATCACCAATAAGCACAAGCTTATGTGACTTCCATGGCACAGGTGTGCTATCAATCATACCTACAAGTATCAATAAGTATCACAGATTGCTTGCATCAGCAATAAATCAACCACCTCTAAATTGACTGCTTTAAGCTGTGGATCTGCATGCCCAGTTTTTAGTTTTACCGCAAGAATGACAAAGCAGATCGAGCTATATGTGGCGATATTGGATGTTCCGTGACAATAGAAATCAATGGAGCAAGAAGGATCAGTGATATTCAGCCCCAGGGTACACAACTGGAATTGAGCATGAATGAAGGGGAAATGTTGCTTGATGGAGACACGGGGGCCATGGCATCTCTCACCGCTACCATCCCCTGTGACTATAAATAGACTGCGTCTGCTAGTCAATATCCCCGTCCTCCCTTTATTAAATTGACTTGGTCAACATTCCCTATCTCAATCTGTTGTGTCCTAGACTGTCTCAATCAAGAGTTACATGCCCTTGTGTGAACTCTCCCTCCCATTCCCTTCTAGTCATGGTGTTAATTAATTGCCCTCTCGTTTAACCAATGCCTCGCTACCCGAATCACTCTTGCCAGTTTTCACAGTCAAATCACATTTTCCCCTTGCAATAAAAAAATTCCTACTGGACAAAAACATTGTTTTTCTTCCAAGTCTTTCAAGGGAAAACTAAATGATAAGAAAGGACAAGCATCAGTAGTGTGATTTCCGTCCTAACAAGCGGGGCAGTAAATAACACAACAGCCATCCTTAGGAAGAAGCAATGGAACAGCCTGAAGCTAAATGGCTACAATGCCATCTGCCTGTAAGACAATCCAACTACAAATACATTATGGCACAAACCCGACAACCAGGCAAGACCACCATACCTCATAGCCTATTTAAAATGATGACCCTTGACATGATTCTAAGTGTCCAATGACTGAGGAAGGTGGCAGGGTCTCCTCGCACCTAGCCACACCACCGAGTGCTAACTCTGAAGGAAAGGGGATTATCTCCTGTGGTTCACTGTTTGTTGACATCCAGGTTTTGGTTCGTCCAAACAGCCACACTGGAGATGTGGGCCGGAGATGGGAATCAATATGTGATGACCAGGCACCATCCTCTACACTAAGGCTGTTACAATACCAGCGGTTTGCTCGAGTCAAATAGCATTAGGATACTTTCTGGATATCATTAACTTTGGATATTATATTTGTTCAAGATTTCTTTGATTTTGTCTTATTGGTAACTGTATTTGCTTTGCTATGAGCTTATGAATATATACATGTATGTTTGCGATAATGCCCCTGCCATGTTTCATCTGTTCCTAATTGGAATGTCCCTGCAATAAATTAATACATTATCTGTTCTTATCTATAGGACATCCTTGTGTCTTTACCAAATTTGAAAGCTATTTTATGGACATTTTCGATGACAGTCATCCATCTGCTCTGAAGTCCTGAATACGCATCCATGTATTATATTCTGACAAACCCTTAACTGGTCACAGAATTTTGTTTTCTAAAATTCCATTGAAATTAATTTTAATTTGCAGCAATATGATGTTTATATTTCAGATTTCTCATCACGGTAAAAATATGCTTCTTCAAATCTTAAAGTTCTTCATACATGGATATATATAATCCTTAAATACCATTGAAATACAATGTAATAGAAATTATGGTACAATACAGAAATACCGAAACATGACATCTGTGAACAGCCCAAACAATTTCCTTTGCGAGCATTTAAAATATTTCACAACTAATCCTAAAGTGACCACTGACCTTGACCTGTTCAAGTGGTAACCTCTGACCTCTACATAGACACAGTAGGAAGTATTGAAGCAAATTATTGGAGGAAGTTGGGAGAATGTATTTCCTCTGTGTGGGGGCTTGTTAACTTCAGCAACTATTTGCATAGCACAAAACAGGATGTACTCCAAACAAAATTTTATCATATATTACAGAACTCCCTTCCTCTTCCCAAAACTTAAAACACGAAACTTATCAAAATTGCAACAAACAAAAACCTACTGAGGAACAAAATTCCTCCTAATATCAATGCCAATAATTGAAAATATGAAGGATGTAGTCTTACTATCCACAAACAATAATTTAATAGACAGTGTCAATAAGAGGCTACCAGGAAAGCTCTCAAAACACATTGATATCATTTTGCTCAAACTTTGTAAAACTGTTTCTCAATTGATTCAGATTTACTTTAAAGACTTGGGTGGACTTGACAAAAGCTATGTTGTAATGATTACATACTCCCTAGTATGAAGATGCTAATGTGTAATATGAGGTACGCACTCATAGTCTCTGATGGAAAAAAAACAAAACCTTCCGTCCATGCTTGACCTCAACCACACTCCACACCCAATCCCCATTCAGCCAAATGTCAATGATTGGAACCAACCTTCCACTAGTGTCGCTGACTTCACAGCAGCTAGGCTGTGTCTCATACTGTTAGCAAAGTGATTTATTTACATAAACTGTTCTCCGTCAACCCTGGGGGATAAACAGAGTTATTCCCCTTTGAGCATCTTTCAGGCAAGACAAACCAGAAAGAAAGAAAGAAATTTCAAAACTGGTTTTTGTGTGTTTTCAACAATCTTAAAATTTAAGCATGAAAAAATGAATAAGAAATTACTTATCAGAAAGTGTAAACCAAAATGAACTAACCCTTGACTGCAATAACAAATGCTCACACATTCAATTCATACTATTCAAACTATTAAACACATTTTCACAAAACCATCCCCCCACCCCGTAAAAAATCCCAACAAAACCAACACATTTGTTTGATAGCTAAAAAAGTTGTTTACTTTCTAAATTAATAAGCGGCTCTGAAATGTCATTGCCATATATAGCAGCAATGCAAATAAGAAAAGCTATAATTGTCAAGGTAGCTCTAAAAAAGGCATGTCTTTCTGCATGTTTGTAAACTCGTGTCTAGTGCTTATGACCCGGGTTTGCCGAGACAACAAACACCTACTGTAGAATCTGAGTGAACAAATACAACAGTGATACAACGCGCGACAAATCCTTTAAGGTTGCAGAACATGTGTGAATATTAATATTGTCTTATATTCGCTCTTTGCCGTTCAATGCCACGCTGTAAGCTATTGCCATGACTCACTATCAATGAAGTGTCAGGCAGTGTTTGCTTGGAGCAACTTCAAATAAATTACGAATACAAGCATCATGTGTCTGAGGATATATTTATGGAGCATATTTAATCAAATGAGCATTTGTGAAATTATGCATACAATTTTTTCACTGCCGTTTTTGGGCTTCGATTCAGACAAACAGAAGCCTTACTGTTGGGGGTATGGTGTTAACAACCATTTTTCTTCAATCAGTTATTAACCATGCATAAATATTACCATTGAAAACAAATTTACATTGACAAATGATAATGTTTATGTCATTCTATGTTTCTATGGCCAACAGTCATTCCCAACTTAATTGCTACTTAAAAACACATAACCATGTCTGCATTTGGAGAACATTACTATCCACAAGTGTATCACGCATAGAACTATAGCTTAAACTGATGCTCACACACAGGATTAATGCCTTGAACCTTCAATGCAGAGATTTCAGGAAAATAATATATCTAATACCACTTTTGCCAGAATATTCAGGTGATTTTTGTTAAAATTTAAACATACAGCAGAAAATAAATTGAGAAATTAAGGATTAAAGGAAATATAAGAAATGGCACACACACAGATGACATAGTCAAAGCAAGGATGCTCAAGACCTGGGCCCACTTGCACAAAGTGATTAGCGCAAAGATGATCTTAACTCCCATACTCTAACACAGACTTACAATTATAGTCTTAGCGATAAGATTGTTTTGTGCAAGTGACCCCTGTTGAGGACAAAATGAATAAACGTCTTCAGTCCTTATTTCATCCCTTGTACTCCTTCCTTGCAGAGGAAGCATAACCTAGCTCCATGGATAAAGTGTTTGATCATTGTTTCGACAACTCGGGTTCGATTCCCAAAATGGGTATACAGTGAAACACCATTGCGTCGAGTTATCCAAGGTTCAAAACAACCGAAAATGATGAATAAAGAAAGAATACGCAAGGACCATTCTTTTTCTTTGAGACAAGCATAAGTTCAGCACATCAAAATTTGACACAACTGTTTGACTGTAGTAACCTAAAGCCCATTCTCGTGTCCCTGACATACAGTAGCTTAAGCTGCCTGAATCAATATTCACTCACTCACTCCACCCCCTCAAACACGTCAGTGTTTAGGGGACCCTCCCTGTCAGTGTGTCAGCTGCTGCTGGTAGAGCCAGCAAACATACACACCCACCCCAGACCACACACACACACACAACGACAGAAATATACTTTATGTAACTAGTTATCAGAAGCCTATCTCCTACATTCATCACCATACATAGCCAACATTCAGAACAAATACCAGGGTTGTTAACATTTCAAACTTCCAATACATCATACGACTTAAGAAATCAAATGACCTTAGTAAAATGTAATAAGAAACTAAGTTCCACATAGTAATTAGGTCAGGTGCACTTCATCAGGTTATTGCACTTATATATATTGTAATTATTTAGAATTTATGTCATATTTCCAAAGTAATAAGTTTTATTAATGTTTAAAAGCATTTCACCTGATCTTTCAAAAATTGAATCCCATTCTTATTTGTATTATCCAAAAGACACCCATTGAAAATGTCACCCTGATGCCGTCCAATGAAATGCACGTGGGGGGCACTTGCTATCTGAGGGAGGGTGTAGGTTTATTCAACCTGCCATACAGCATCTCAATACTAAATGTTTAATATCCATGACCCTCTCCTGAACTCCCAAGTTGTACATAAACAGGAAATCACAGTAGGGTGGGAGAGTGGGATAAAGGGATGACAATAACCCCGGTGTGGGGTTGGGGAATGGGAGGGGACAGGGGACAGGGGACAGGGTCAGTCCCACCCGGTAGTGGAAACTCACCCTGCTCTTATGTGTAGAGCTCTCTGAAACTGCTAATCTCAGTCAGAAATCCATAACTTTCCATGCTTACGTCACTGCAGTATTAAACATCTATAAAAATAAATTGAATTTTATTAATTTACTTTAATTTCAAATTTGGAAATTCAGCCTGCTCTCATGTGTGGGCCTTTGTGAAACTGCTAATATCAGTTCAAAAATCATCTCTTTCCATGCAAATGTCACTGCAATATATTATCAAATTAATGGAATAATCATTAAACTTAATTTCAAATTTTCAAGTTTGAAGTTTTTTTCACTAATAAGTACAAGTTTTTCTGTAAACCAAACATAAACCTTGCTTCAAAAACAGTTCCATCCCATTTCAAATGAAATCAAAACTTGATTCAACCCAATCGCCATCATCAGCCTGCTACAAGCTCATCAGCTGTCTGGCAATGTCAAGCTCTAGCATGCTTCAATTCCTACAACTGTCTTGAGTGGACAGAGCCTCATCAAGCTGGACCCACATTGCGGATGGTATTCAAACTGCTAATAAATCACAAAACTACCACTTAAGCACAGTCAAACAGGTACATGCAAGGGTACAGTGTTGGCTAGTACACTGACATCACATGGGCAGCAGTACCTACAGATTGTATGATACGTTGTAAATCATAACGATAACACGTAGTCTTATCCCCAGGCATTCACCAAAACCAATATAATCCTCATAAATGTATTTATTAAGACATCAATAAGGAGTACAAATATATAATATGTGTACGAATCTAACCACCCACACACTTATCCAGTAGATGTATGCACAGCCACACTGATTTGATAACAAACTCATAATATATGTAACCTGAAACACTTGACAACGTGGGGGAAACTTGTAAAAGGTTTTCACAATCTGATAACAATGATATTCTAAATTTAATATACTAATTCATGTTATTTCATTATTTCAGAAAAGTGACTGAACATATGCCTTAAAAATTGTAAATCAAATCAGAAAGATATTTTTCCAAGGTTCAAGGTGACAGTAATTTCAATGTGTCACCAAGGCTAGCACGGTAATTAAACTCTCTATCAACTCAGTTACCTACTAACCTACCAAAAATGTTGGCTTGGGTTGGGTAAGAACAAATATTGCAAAGCTGAGCTAATTAATTTTTTGACCTAATGGTAATGAATTCCTTCTCCCTGAACAAGTTACTGTTTTCTGCTAATTCTGAACACTGAAAAGTCAACCACACATTTCACTGGCTGTGGATCAAGCATGGAACTTTCTGATTCAGTTTCAAAAAGTTTAAGGAAATTCAACATGACAGGACATGCAGTTTTAGTTTCCCAGCCACAAATAACCCAGGACTAGTTTCAGAACCTTACTGGGCAGTAAAACATCCTCCTGCATCTCCAAATAACCTCTCAAGTGGTGAAGGAGAACAAGTCAGGAGTGAAATTAGTATACAGTTAATTCAAGATAGACTTTATGTAAAATAATTACATATTTCGAGTATATCGGATAAGCAGGGTTTTAATGGTTAAATGGGTTGTCCTTCCAGATTTACTCAGACTAGCAGACAACTGGTAGTGTCTGACCATTTAAATAAATGGTTAGATAATATTCTGAAAATCCAACATATTTCTCTCATTAATTCGCGACATGCAAGTTTTACTGAATGAGTAAATATTGCTTATACAGCATCATTAATTTTACAGCTGTTAGCAGGATGAGTTTCTGACCGGGATACTCCAATTGGTATGAATGACTAATTGACTAGTCCAAATTGCCATAGATGGTGAATGATAGGGGTGCCTCTGTTGGCAAATATTAAAGGAGGAATGCCTAATATGACACGGATGGCTATTGTATCAACCTCCATTATCACACCGAGCATTCCTTGAACATTCAATGATTTAGTGTGAAACACTCAGACTTTAGAGTCTTCTGTCACAATTAATCTCTTGCCCTGAGCAGTTGTCAGGACCCCAAATCAACAACAACCATGTACACAGGAATCTCAGTCGAAATTTCAAGTAGTCAGCCATACTTTACCAAACATACCATAGCATCAACATTCAGAGATCTCCATACCATATTAATCCACAAACAGTCAATAATGCCAGTCATCTCGGAAACATCTTCACTTGAGCACATCCTATGCATGCAGCTCTATATCCATCCTACACTGCTCCACCATCACCTGACCTAGATGGACAGCAGTGACCACTACATCTCAGCTCACCCATGGGCACACAGCATTCCATACTTACAATGCCCACTCTAACCACAGCTATTGTCCATGTCAGCTTGTCCACTGACCAGTTACTGCAGCTAGAATGTACATGGGCTGGTCAGCCAGCCTGCTGGTCAGTGTTATGCAATACTATCCATGGGAAGGAGGCCAGCATGGGAGAAGTCAATGATATCTACCTCAATATAAGGACAAGGTCAGCAAGCGTGAAAGGACCTGATTGTTGATTGATAAGAGATCACCATTAGAAGGCAATGCAAATTGAATGAACACTTACTGATTTGGAATCAGGGAGAACACAGACCAGTGAACTAACCATGTATATTGAAATTTCATGTCAAGGGACATGAATAACAAAACAAATCTACATATTACTTATTAATAAATGCAAGACAAGCCATCTTTATACCTGGATCACGGATCCTGTTCTCTTGATTTAATTATCTCGACAGGAATAAATATAGGGAGTTCCTCAGGGGGCTGACATTCAGTACCATGTCTACAGCAAATGTTGGTTTTCAAATTGGAAAAAAATTCAGGTAATCTTAATTATGACTATTGCTATAGCCTTAAGAAGAAGACTTGTATTGCTCTCAGGAATCGACCAATACGGAGAAAAGGGTATTTACAATCAGTATTACACAACTGCTCTTCATAGGCACGTAGAAGTTGGATACTAAAGACATAGAACAGTATGGATAATAACTTCATTATTATACATACCACAGTATATGTGCCAAATATAATCTATCGGTATGTGTTGTATCAAAAATCAGGTTGTCAACTTATATTGTTTACATAAAAATACTGGGATTTGTCACCATTGAAAATATTAATTTTAAAGTAAAGTATTGAAGTTATTACTTCCGAGAACCTTGGAATGTGATATCAGTGAAGTTTGACATCGTACACAAACTCTACCCTTCCACACTTGGACTTAGCTCTCAAATGGATTTATGTATAACGACTTCCTGAATAAAGATCCCTCTCTACAAAATCAACAAGATAACTTTCAAATAAACAGGACTTTAAAGTGTATCTCATGGCAAATTACAACTCAGAGAGCTTTCAATATGGTTGCAAGTTCTACAGGTTGACTTGCAATATGATGTTTGTGCATTTCCATTTGCATGTTAATTTAGGGCAAGTCCTACAGTAACATCTTTGTTTGGCTGAATAAAATCCTTTTGAAGAATTAATACCTGTTTTTTGTAACAAACCTTTGAATGCAGTGTAATGATGTTTATTCAGCAACATTTAAAAATTAAATAAAAACAGTGTTGAATTTCAAAAAAGATGTAAGAGTCCTTGTCATAACATTAATGTTAAAAATATAAGATTCAGTGGGTTCTAGACTTGTATATTATCACAACATCCTGAGGGACTACAGGAACCTTTTATTTTCTAACACTGACAATATGTATACACCTGATGTTTAAACAAATAAAAATAAAATGCTGAACACACTGAAATGTTGCCAGATTTCATTAGTTGGACCTCTATTCACATCCACCTGTCAATAAACCCTTATAGTGTACATTTTGACTGTAGGTAATAAATCAAACGATTTCAGATTGAATCATCAACATTTATTACACAATTAAAACCCATAACATGTTCCCCCTTGGTATCTCCTAAACACCTGTAGATCTGGGCCATGGAAAAACTCAAAATATTTTTACCCTGCAAATACTTCAAGCCTGTTTAATGTCTTCAGTCCATACTTAACCTGACACAACTCACTCTATATAGAAACTGACAGAAAACTGGCGGTTTGCATGTTGCCATCAGAGAGGGATTACACACGATCACCTAGTCCGCCCTAGTATATAACATGTCACTGTGTAGTTAATAAATATGCACATTATTTATAGCTATACAATTGTTTACGTAATCTTGCAACACTACATTTTAAAAAAGCGCTTATAAAAACGTTATAGTTAACATCATAAAAGGTTTGGTGATAACAATTAACACCTATAATTGTCAATAAGTAAGATAGGTTTGTGTTTGGTTTGAGTTAGGGCATTTCAAATCCTTCAGGTTACATCATATTTATCACAGGGCCCCTTGCACTGACATCAAAGACACTGCATTGCTAAGATATATTGGAGTCTAGAGGATTTAAAGGATCTACTACTTAAGAATATGTAGTTTGGAATTTCTGTCGGAGACATTATTTTTTCAGCAAGCGTTTCATTACATAAAAAATATGTCCAAACATCTAACATGTCCTGTGAACGATTTATTTTGGGGGACAATATTTTTCCCCCGAATCCCAAATAGAATGCCTAAAAAGTCATTCCACAAAAATCTGTAGTTATAATATGACAGTTGAGAGTCTCTTGTGCATTTACAAGTTGGATGTAAACATGACGAGGTGTTTTATGGATAACATCTTTATCACAAATACACATTTCAGGGCTAATTCTTGCCCTTCATTCACCTGATAAAATGCAAGAAGTAGTCCTGAAATGTTTGTTTGTATAATAAAGAAGTTGTCATCCATAAACTCCTTGTCATAAACAACAGTTATTCCTAACTGTTCAACCTGCCAACAAAACACCTGTTCAGTGTGCTTGTCCGTATATATTTCAAACAAAGCAGGGTTTGAAATCTCTCTGTAAGCCCTCCCAGCCATGTTGTATATATCCTATATCATACCAAGTTCAATTGACCATATTCCCTGCCTAACCAGCTGGTCAGCAAATGGTCACTACTATGTCTCCCAACATGTGCCCTATAAGGAGGCTGTCTGGTGTTCTAGTTGAGTGATCAGCCTGGTGAGATTATATAGTAGGTGTTTGTTTAGCAGTTCACAGTGGCCCACCTTGACAATAGGTGACCATTATGTCCCCCTCTGCCCGCTTCACCATAATGGGTCTGAATCTAGCAAATTGATGGCGTATCTGTGGAATGCAGGGTAGTACACATGCAATAAATTAAAGCCTGTCTTGACCTACTTTGAGTTTCAAGTCATCCCACATATGCATTATTGTGTGTGGTGATCAATCAGTTATGTTATCAGAGTGAGTAAGACTCAACAAACTTGACATCAATAATTCATTAGGTTTTACCCTCCTGGCTGTTGAAGCGACATGTTGTCTTAGAACTAACTACTGTCTGCACTAATTGGGACATTCATTAAACAGAATGACAATATTTTTAATAACGTTGATAAAAAGGACCGATCTGGCCCCCTGCATTGCACACCTCCCTCCATATTCATCTTCAATTCCTTGTCTTATTTCATGATTATCTAAAACAAGGAAACTGATTGTAATCAAGAAATATCTGACAACATTAGTTTTCGGATATATTAAATATCAGAACTAAAACACCATCAAAGAAAATGTCATACCCTTGACAATCTCACCATGGAATTACTGTTATGAACTTTAAATACTGCCTTTATAATAATGCCCGTTCATCACCCACACCCACGAGAATTATGATACCTAAAAGCGACAACAATATCTTACAAAATGTCATGGCCTGCACAGTTGCTAATCTCAATACTATCAGCATGAAATGCCTTTCGCATAATTGACAAAGATTACCCGTGATCAATACCATACATTGACAACCTTATTTGAAACCCTCAGTATAACAATCAATACAGATGATTCCACCACATCTGTAGCCAGCCATTCAAATACATTCACAGCTGCTTCTTGTGGGAGAAATTAGAGTTACCTCCCTTCCTTTACATTGTCTTTTCTGATTTGATGTCATTTACTGGTGAAATATGGGAGTGTATAAATGTTTGTTGGTACACTATTATTACACAGAGACAGAAGATATAAACTATGTAGATAAGATGTATGCTTATGTAGTACATTGTAATAACTGTCATGCATCCATGTTGAGGAACATTACTTAGTTCATGTTATTACTAGACTATGTGGTACAATGTCATCACTCTAGATTTATGTCTAAAATGAAGGCAACTTGAATTTATTTGGGATTTTGGGCATAAATTACAACACATGTCACGACAGTACACCTTACAATAGCTGTCATTAGTTAAACAAGCTAAATAAGCCCTGTCTGAATGGCTGTTTAAGAGTAGACTGGTATACCTTTACATAACTAAAATAATTGAATATAGAATGTTAAAATTCTGTATCTCAAAGATTAAGTTTATATCTGTCCATATATTCAGTATTTATATATCAAATGTTCTCTAAAAAATGTTTTTGGAGAAAAATTAATATTTTTGTAATCCTTGAATTAAGAGTTTAATAAGCCAACTGATTATATTTGCCGATACCTGGATAGAAGTAACAAAAACAACAGTTCCAAATTCAGCACTACCCAGAATTATTCTGTTACTCAAACCAATCAGTCAAATCTCTTGGTGATATAATTTAATTAAAGTAATGACAAAACTGTACTTTACCATCCCAGTGGATTCTTGAAACATATTAATTACCTCAACCATTCATTAATACAACTACAAATTGGGAGTGCTTTGTGTCAGTGATAAATTTTTAATACGTATGACTGTTGATAAATCAATTATCACAAACACCACATTGTGGCAGCAATACTGGCATGGTTAAAGAGGTCGGCATTGCAAACGCTCAGACTTACGAAGCTTCGTCGGACAGTAACATGGGAGGAAGGGTAAACAGACAACATTGTTGGTAAGCCAATTAACACCAGATCGTTGTGTGAAGCCTTGCGATTGACAGCAGGTTTGGAGGGAAAATCATGGCATTTGAAAACACACACAGCATAGCATCGCGTGGGACAAAATGTGTACAAACCTCATAGAATTATACATCCGAATTGACACTGTACATGTATCGTTGGTCAACATTGGCTGGCGCTGTGAAGGTATATTCTGTCCAGAAAGTGGTATCACAACTTGTCTTTCATTGCGTTTGGACGATGGCACATGCAGCCGAACACTCAGGAGTTGGTCGTTCACGCTATCAAAACATCACACAGATACAATCTCACAGTTACTTTGCCGACCGTCCCGCTTGCATCGCGTCTTTACACACCAATCACTCGCGGTAAGTGTCTCCGAGCTGTGTGTAGTGTGAAATCACTTGTTTATGCGAGGGTCACAGCGGAGTCGCGATAACTCGCAGTTTCTATAAACTCGACAACAATCACGCACCGGAACATAGAGTTTAGCTCGATTAGAGAGTTCACACAATAGACAGCCAGGGCCAACAGCTCATGAATATTAATTAGAGCCCTGGAACCAGCATTACAAACCACCGCGTGCACAGCACGAGGCTGATGTTTGTAACCATTGCAAAGCTAAACATAGCGGAGTGAATGACTAGGAGAAAATGACTTGAAAATGAATTAAGCAAGGAACACCGAATGACCTAAGAGACTGTGTGTGCTAGATCGTCGGCGGGGTGGGTGCATCGGCATAGCTTCCCTTGATCTCGACAAAGAAACAAATCGAAAGTGGAAGCGTGCGGCCTCAAAATAACACGACAGATGGGAACCCTGGGCCAAGAAGGGGAGGGTTGGGAGACAATGTGTTAAACACTGCGTTCAGGGAACATTTGTCGACAAATAACGTACACTTCCAACTCGCAGATCTCGCCCCTGCTATCAAAAGACAAACCATCTGACTTTGTCAGATTTGTCTCACTTTAAAATGCCTGTAGCAATTTTTCCATCGCCCTCTCTATACTCCTATACGAGAGCAAATATCTGGTAATTGACTTCGCATATGCCGTGAGTGATATGAAAAGCGACAACGACTCGATAATATCACCGAGTACATTATTGATACGCGACTTTTTTAGTACGTATGATATATGCTTATCCGCAGGCGTATTTTAAACAGGTGATGATGTACATGTGTACTAATTTGCGACACATGTGCCATTTTCATTCATCTGCATCGTTAAAAGTGTTATTGTATTGCGAATCTGAATGTATTGCATTTTTCAGGAAAAGGGCGTCTGTCAAAACATGTCAAGAGAAACGACGCTATGAATACGCACTTGTATAAGTATTCAATTATATCATTCCACCGACAATGAATGCAAGCCACGCAACTTTGTGTTAACCAGAGCGTGTTTCGTTTCGCCAATGATATATTTTGCATTGTCAAACAGATCGCTTGAGATTCCAACTTGGTTATACTACTGATACAGCCCTGTCAATCAAATGTTTTCATGGTACCGGATAATGGCATAAAACACATGCTCATGTTGTGAAAATATGTATTTATATTTGCAAATATGCGCAGTCAGGCGAAAAAATATAATCTGGAAAGTGAATAGATTGATATGATTTTTAAAAAAAAACGCTAAAGAAGAATTATTCATCATTTACACATGGACAGGCAATCACTCGAGGTTTGACAATTGTTTATGCAATGTATTTGTACTCGACTTATTTCCTAACCTAAACAGATCGTGCCACGGGATAAGTTAACAACACCATCTGAATCGTCCCGCTCACGGCAAACCCTAACAAAACACCCCAGATGCGAACAAAGCAAGGCCATACTCCAGCCCTAACCGTATGAAAGACGCTCCATCTAATTGTCACCCTGTTTAACTAAACAGCCGTAACCCTTGTATTTGTCGCTCCCGTTCCATAGGAAGGGGTGGGTCGGGGGGATGCGCTCAACTCCCAACAGCGCCTAAGCTTCAGTGGACATATCGTGTGATAGGCGGGGATGACGCGACGACACCTTTCGTCGCTGTGAGGCTAATCAGATCTGTAATCCTCAGAATGTCAACAAGCATAGTTTCATCTTTAACACGCGTGTCAACAATTAGGGACTCAAATCTGGAAATGTAATAAGACTTTCGTACGGCACATGGGCTTGTGCCAAAAAAACCCAACAACACGACTATGAAACGTTGGCAACTAAGAACGCTTCAAGGGAGACAATCCCTAGTAACTCAATAACTTCTCCACGCTCGTTCAAGACCGAACATTGAAAAAAAGACCCATCTATATGTAAAGCCGTAAAGAGACATGCGTATGCATGTTTATTATTAATCATACATCATGAAAACAAACTGCAAAATGAAACGTTTCGGAAGAATAAGTTTTGTTCACACGCCTAGATTTCTTTTATTCAACCTTTAACTGATTGCTTCAGTAGAAAAGGCACGCGACATAATTGTGCGCACCTGCATCGTTTGGAATAATTCTAATGTGCGTATCTCCAGCTGTGAGTCCTTTCCATGAATCTAAGTTCACACATATTTATACATTTCCTTGCTATTTCTCAACAAGACAAATAAATCAACACTTTGTGACGTTATCAATTGTTCAACCTCTATGCCAACGATTGCACGGCAGTTATAATGAGGCGGTGTCCTAAAATGGAATTTTTGCCGTGCCGTGTTTGTGACGTGGTGTTGTGGACGGGGAATCTGGACGAGTCTGCATATAGCGATCAAATCCCGGGAATTCGCCTCTCTTCGGCTCGACTGTAGGGCGCCCTGTTTACTTGTTGGCACAGAAACAGATCGGCGGCCACAGCTTGAGTCATTCTCGGACAATTAAACCTTGCGGCAGAAATACCCTCTGATTACAAGGGAAGGAACTGCTGTCGGTCATGCGAGCTGCAACGTTGCTACCGTAACTCTTCATTTGCGCGAAATGTAATAGACACCAGATAGCGAATCGCGGTCGAAGTACCATCGGACGGCGAAATATTGAAAATACCGTAAACGATCTAATGATTAACCACAACACACCGAATGTATAATCCACTTTCACGTTTGATTCAACTGGTAATTCTAACACCAAAACGCGCTATTCTGTCTGAGCGTTATCTTAAATTAATAAGGGAATACTTTTCGTTTATTCTAAATAAGTTAAGTGTAACGTGTCCTTTCAGAAATGTAAGGAAATTAATATAAGAAAATTATAAAGGAAATATCTACTGGACATATGGGCGTCGTTGTACAAAGCGATATTAGCGCTAAGGCGATCGTAACTCCCATGCATTAACATAGACTTACGACAGTCTTAGGGCTAAGGTTATTTTGTATAACTGCAGCATGGATGGATTACCATGAAACGTTCACACATTTCAAAGTAATATACAGTAAACTACGGTTATAACGAACACGCTTATAACGAACTTACTTTTTTGGTCCCGACTATTTGCTGTAGTTATGCTGTATATATGCTTATAATGAACTACGGTTATAACGAACTAAAATTAGTAGTCCCTTTGAGTTCGTTATAACCGTACTTTACTGTATAATATTATAAATTGTCTTAAATATCTTGTAGAAAAGGGAACAAACAGCAGCTATGAGCAATAACACTGGGCGCAATGTATGTATCTTGACGCATACACAAACACTGCATAGCGGGTTTACATAACGGCAAGGCATTTCCCTTTGATCCACTTAGGAAATCGGGCAGATAAAAGCATGAATAAACTCAACAGGTGAATGGCGACAAGAGATACTGACACTGCAACGAGACGGCTATTGTATGTTTCAACTGCAAATACCACACGCTCGCACACCCGTATAACGTAACGACCTTGTACAGGTTAGACCATTCGTTTCAATGTTTCAGGTGGTGTTTCCGTCTCGGGTCAAGTATTAGAAGTATGAAAAGGTATCACGATAGTTATCGAGATATACAACTACACATTCGCGGCTAGTCTTATATAGCCTTACTTACAGTCGGATGTGTGGTAAATCAATACACATACATCTTGGGTATATATAGGCTATATACCCACGCTCTGGTCGGCATATACGTGATGTTCAAGGTAATACTTCATTATTTGACTCTATTATGGATGCCCAAACAAAACCCGTTTTACAGCACTGACACTTCTTTGTACACTACACCATCCCGATTTATATAGTAACAGCATTCAGATCAATACCTCATGTGATGGTCTTCCTGCAATGGATACGTGATCGAATTGGTTAGATATCTATTTAAGGAGCAGCAAGTCACAACAAGACCAGGGCCCCGTTCCACAAAGCGATCGTAGCGCTAAGATGATCGTAACTCCCATACTTTAACATAGACTTACGACAGACTTAGCACTAAGATCGCTTTGTGGAACAGGGCCCTGGATCGGCTTTGAATCGAAGCACCTGTACGGTTTCGTCTCTCATTTTGTACAAACATGCCCACAGGTATTGGTATAGGGTGTTAAAGATATTTGGATACCAGAATTCATTGATCACATATAAAACATAAAGGGTTGGGTCTCACGCACTCTTTGTTATGCATGAAATGCAAAGGTTTTGGTTTTGTTTCTTATTTCCGCAATATTCGGTAATCGAGTCTGGACCAAACAATCCCTTGATTGACATCACGAGCTTCGATCTACGCAATTGGGATACGTTGACATGCATCAACCAAGTCAGCGAGCCTGACCACCTGAACCCGTCAGTCGCCTCTTACGACAAGCATAGGTTGCTGAAGACAAATTATATATACCCGCATCTTCACGGGTTGAAATGCAGAGGTGAATATACCTATAACCTAAACTGGTTCCACTGTTTATGTAGCCCAGTCAAGCTATGACCTTGCTGACGGTTTGAAGATAACCGTGTGAAGGATCACTGGCTAACCACTAAAAACACTTGGTTCGCATGAGCAAAATTACTATACTGGAAATGTTTACCTAGCTAACGGGATAGAGTGGTTAGGCTCACTAACTTGGATGATGCTCATAATATCAATCACTGGATAATTTACATTAATTTCCTATAGCTGGAATAATGCTGAGTGCAGTGTTAAACAAATAAACAATACAGTAAACTACGGTTATAACGAAAACGCATATAACGAACTGACCGATATAACGAACATATTTTTCAGTCCCGACCATTTGTTGTATAAATGCTGTATATATGCTTATAACGAGCTACGGTTATTACGAACTAAAATTAGTGGTCCCTTCGAGTTCGTTATAACCATAGTTTACTGTACTATAACGCATGTCAAATACGTAATACACATGAACATTGTCAGATGTCAATGTAAAATCACAGGCGTACACACGTGCGTGCATTAGACACACACATTATGAGTACTCTTACTGTTCCTGGTGTTAAAATATTAAAACTGTCCAGATTAGATTGATATCTTATATCAGTAGGTATATGCCATAGAAATGTCAAAGATTGAGAAAAATCATATTGCAGCAACTTTTTGTACATGTTTAATTATACGACCTTTTTCAGAGACGGGAATGTGATATAAGCATAATTTACTGATGTAAAACTTCAAAAGCCAGATTTTCATCACAGGATTAAATTTCCGATTTTTTAAATAGAATCAAACCATTAAAACATTAACAGAATGTCGGGGTTTGAAAATTAGACGATCCCATATGAACATGCGCAATGCTTTCTACATGAAATGTTACTTTGTTCCAAGTCGGTTTTTTAATTTCCTTGTTTCTAATTGCCCGACCGATAGCACCTGCCTACCAAAAAGTACAATTTGCCCCCATGACCACTTTACCTCGGAGAAAATTGCCCATGCATATGACAAAAAAACACGTCAAATGAGACTTGCGATCAAAATAATTACGTCACCTATATCATGTAGAATGACTGGTTGGTTATCAGCCCTTGTTTCCCTGGCCTTTCAAGTCTTGCATTTCTGCGATCGCGTTGGAACTAATTTATTAACCTGGGGGACACGTGAAAGAAATGTCAACGAAAGGTTCCTTTGCCCTATCAACAACTGAAGTGTTGTTTATCCTAAGCTCTATCCAAGCTACCATAGTTCGGGAATACATACTGGGTATATGAAGACCAAGCGGTGAAAACACCGCCACGAGGGCCATTAGATAGTCACGTGTCGATGAGTTGCTGGTCGAGCTTGTGTAAATTCGTACCCCGAGTTAGTTTGTTGTTCATACTATCAGAACCGTTTGTTTGCTCCATCCATATTTAACCCCGGGCGCAGAGTTGTGTCGTGTGTTCGAATTCCTGTTCGTTCAGAATGTTGGAATGTTAAAACCATACCAGCGTTCTCGTGGGTTCACCGAAGACCTGATTTACTTCGGGTTTCCCCCCTTATTAAGCAGACCAGTGAATATCCGGGGTAGAATAGGTCTTCAGCAACCCGTGCTTGCCGTAAAAGGCGACTATGCTTGTCGTAAGAGGCGACTAACGTGATCGGGTGGCCAGGCTCCCTGACTTATTTGATGCATCTCATCGTATCCTGCGTGGATCGATGCTCATGATGTCAATCACTGGATGGTCTGGTCCAACTCGATTATTTACAGACCGCCGTCATATAGCTGGAATATTGCTGAGTGCGGCGTTAAACAACAAACAAACAAATGTTAATCTGACACGCCTTGACATAACGGAAATACCGATCCAAACAACACGAGACTCAAACTCACTCATTAATGTATTGACTGCGAGATGCCATTACATAGCTTGACATACTTTCTGACAGCAAGTCGTCGAGTTTCGCACTGCAGTCAGCAATAGTACAGATGGACAGTAAACAATGGAGTCTGAACCAAGCAAACCAATGGTTGATAACAAGAGCACCGATTCGCCTTCACTGGGTCTGGTGTTGAACAGTCAGCAAGGTCACACATTGTAATCACCCGATCCTCATGTGTCGACTCTTGTGACAATCATGCATATGGTATACTGCAACGAAGATATAGTTTCAACCCCTGTGGGGTACATGAACCTATATATCTTGCCCTAGAAGTACAACGGGAAGATATAGTTTCAACCCCTGTGGGGTACATTGACCTATATATCTTGCCCTTGAAGTACAACGGGGAGATATAGTTTCAACCCCTGTGGGGTACATGGACCTATACCTTTGGCCCTTGAAGTACAACGGGGAGATATAGTTTCAACCCACGTGGGGTACATGTACCTATATATCTTGCCCTAGAAGTACAACGGGGAGATATAGTTTCAACCCACGTGGAGTACATGGACCTATATATCTTGCCCTAGAAGTACAACGGGGAGATATAGTTTCAACCCCTGTGGGGTACATGGACCTATACCTTTGGCCCTTGAAGTACAACGGGGAGATATAGTTTCAACCCACGTGGGGTACATGGACCTATACATCTGGCCCTAGAAGTACAACGGGGAGATATAGTTTCAACCCCTGTGGGGTACATGGACCTATACCTTTGGCCCTTGAAGTACAACGGGGAGATATAGTTTCAACCCACGTGGGGTACATGGACCTATACATCTGGCCCTAGAAGTACAACGGGGAGATATAGTTTCAACCCCTGTGGGGTACATGGACCTATACATCTGGCCCTAGAAGTACAACGGGGAGATATAGTATCAACCCACGTGGGGTACATGGACCTATACCTTTGGCCCTAGAAGTACAACGGGGAGATATAGTTTCAGCTCCTAAACATCACAAGAGTAAAAGGCCGACGTCAACCTTTGAAATTTCAATTTAATATGAATGTTTAAGGATAATTTGTTTTAAAAGATGTCAATTGTTCGAGTCCCGCCTCTTAAATGAGCGTTTCGGGTTATTCAGAAGTTGATTGGGCACTCCACCGATACCATGGCGATTAATGAAGGTCGCTTATCTCTTTCCCGCTTATAGCATAGCAAGAAGAATTCCTTTAGAATCTGTCTAGCTTTCTATGGCACATAAACACGTTATAGACGAGAACTTAATAGGCAACATATATGCTTAACTCTCCAGATGGAATTTCTCTACACGGAGTCGTTTATTATTGATGTTTTTTATAGTTAAGTTAATATAGTTATGTAAGAGTCAATCGAGTTTTACACTCCTTTTGATTTGAAGTAGCTTCTTTGACGATCTCGTACTTATGAATCTCCATTACACGAGATATCTTCGTCAAGCTGTTAAATATTCATTGCATTCGCCAGTAACCCGTTTTGTTTCAAAACACCTTTTGCCTTAAAGAAATATATTATCGATTCTTTCTCCACTTGAAGAGAAAGTCAGGTTTTGCTCCCTCACGAATCCATTCAAATTAGGATGAATGTGTTTAGAGCGTCGATAGCCAAAGTGACTTTAGGAATGCGTCTTTGGGGACCGTTAGGGCTTTTTTCAAATATCTAACTATACAAACACGTTATTGTTGTCGGTGAGTTTTGTTTTATGAAATGCTAATGATCTGTTTGCACCGCCCATTGATGTTTCACGCCCCAAATGCTCAAGGGGTCACGTTGTTGGCTGTGCGATGATTGGATGGACACAGCTATTTGCATATATTACACTGTCACATAAAGGCATCTCCCATTGACACTGCATGACGTCACTTGCGTTGATACTTTGCAAGCTTATAACGGGTGGAACTTGGAATGTGAACGTTTGTTTGTTTGTTGTTTAACGCCGCTCTCAGCAATATTCCCGCTTTATGACATGCAAATTATCGAGTTTTGACCAGACAATCCAGTGATCGCCGACGGGGTACGAGTCTGTTCCATTTGGTCGCCCCTTTTTCCCGTTTGTTTAATGTTTAACGCCGCAAGATATTGGAATGATAATGTTAATGTTATATGTATGCAGCATTTTATCTCATTGATGCTATTGTTTGTTTGTTGTTTAACGCAGCGCTCAGCAATATTCCAGCTGTATGACGGCGGTCTGTGAATAATCGAGTCTGGACCAGATAATCCAGTGATTGACATAATGAGCATCGATCCACGCAATTGGAATACGATGACATTCAGCAACCAAGTAAGCGAGCCTGACCACCCGATCCCGTTAGTCGCCTCTTACGACAAACTTAGTTAAATATATATATAAATAATTAACTGTGGTGCTCAAAGCTACAAAGGTATGTAGTTAATCATACATTAATCCCAGTAAAAACCAAAAGACCGTAATAACTGGCACAGTTTTTTTCCGAAGAACAATTAATCAAGCTGTCGTGGCCTTATGTTCATTTACAGAGCAGTTGCCCGATGAAAGCGAAATCATAGCTTTTCTTCAACTGGTATTTTTTTCCCGTTTGATGGCCGGGCTGTATGGCTACGGGGCGGGTGAAACGACAGGGGAGGGGAAGGGGAAGGGGGAGTAGGGGTGGAGGGTGACGACGACATTGAGATGTGACACTACTTCGCGTTGTTTCAGAACAACCGAGAGCGGCATTTTCACAACTAGGGCCAGTGACTCCCCAGTTCGCGTTACAGTCAATTTCCATAAACAGCGACCGCCCAACAACGGCCTCGCATCTTTGATCGTCGGTATCATTTCCAATCCGTCGCGTCGTTTAAAATTCTTTTGTCAGCGTCTAGGGGGTCACCGTGCGTTATGTAACCTGATATCACAATCCCAATAATTTAATACAGCTCTTAGAGAACTAAATAACCTCGAAAACTCATACGTGGCTACGAAATACGGCTTTTAACTCACCTCGACACGGGCTCAAACTTGCTTTCTTAGAAATCACCTATGCGAAACGAGAGCCTTGTGCGTTCAATTTACAGTAAATTTTCTGGCCGTTGTGTCATAATTTACAGAAGCTAGCGTGCAGAAAAACAGAAAGTAAACAATTCATGCTGTCGCACCGTCATTATTATCTATCATGCGTAATACATGACCCGGTCTGACGTCTGCACGTGACCCGAATATAAAGATATTTTCGGGTGACTTGACACAGCACGTTGTAACTAACCCCTTCGATAAGACATGCTCGCGATAAATATTCTCCGATTTCTATTATACTCGTTTTACTATCCCTCGCCGTGGCTAACGGCGTAAACCCATCTTCACTGGCCTAAATGGTCTCCCTTGTGTGACCTTGCCCTTGACGAATAAGTTATGACTGTTTACTCGTGTAATTGTCTGTGTCAAACACGACCATGAGTCATTGTCTCAGGTCTGCTTAAGCTACTCGAGGCATGTAATATGTTTCATATTTGTCCCTGCGTGATCAATGTGTGGATATTACACCGATCCTTAGTTTCGTCAAATCAAACATAACGTCATTAGTCCTTACTAAAATATCCGCTAACAAACGCACCAGGCCCGGTTACATTATGAGAATTGTGAAGCGCGGGGAGGGTATGAAATTCAAAATGCAGGGTCTCTGTTGTCGGCCCCGGCTTGTTTAATATGGCCTATTTTCTGAAATGACAAACTAGCTTTTACCGCTGGTTTGGCTTGACATATGGCACGTGCAGCGTTTACTATGATAATAGGCTAACAATGAGGATGGCTGGCAACTCGCTCGGCGTTCGCTGTCTGGGGAAAGATTTACAGAGCGGAGTCACTCGGCCGTGTCGAGAGTTACGGGGTTCGAGAAGGGTGAAGAAAATCTTGCCCGACTGACTGTTGACACAAAACAAATACTCCATTAGGTTTTAAACGACCCAACCCCGAGAGAACCCCATTTGTATTTGAGCGCCACCTTGCGGTGGGTCTTGAAATGCGAGGAATTCCCCACATGTCTGAGCGAATCTAACAAAGGCGGTGTGGGATAGCCTCATTTCCTAGGCTTGCTTGCTGACAAGGTGTCTGACCAATGCCATGCACGAACAGCGAGTAAAAAACTAAAAGACATGTGTTTTATTTCTTGTTTCTCGCTCAGAACCATAAAGTGTTCGTAGGATATTCCTCAAATATAAACTCACTACAGTATCACAGCTCACGAAACGTGCCGATCTTTCCATTAAATTATTACAAATAAGTATTTCAACTGGTAAGGCCAATTTAATATTTGAAGTATCTTGTTTCCATTCCATTGTGAGATACGCTGTCAAACATTTGACGCTGGAAATAAAATATTTTACAATCTGCGAACAGACTTTGGTGAGTCTGTTGACGAATTTCATTCGCCTACAATATCCTATCATCTTAAAAAACTGCTTGTCTCAGCAATTAAACCGAAATACTGGGTCAATAAAACTTTGTAAAAGACACAAGCGAGGGGCACCACTTGTCACGGATTTGCAGAAACGGCTCTAAACCCGTCATAAAATTTGCACGAGTTTAGGTAAAGTGCCAATGTAAGGATTAGAGGTGAAAAACTCCACCTGTCAATCATACACGAAACCTCTCCGCCAGACGGCGCTGAACAACTGGTAGTATAAACTTGTCTCCGTCTGCAAGGGTTTCAATTTCTCCATATTTCTCTAACAGCAGAGGTCAAGAAGGACAACGCTGAGGGTCGAGATGGTGAACTTGCCGAATTTGTTTCAGTTGGTTTAGGTATTTTCACTGGTCGAAAAGTTAAACATACATATATTCACTTCTGAATGATTTATATTTGCATCAAAGAAGATACCATTCTTCCATGTTTCTTTAAAAGATGCAGACGCCTTCTTCTGTAGACGTTAACGTCACTGTGAAATAACCATTGTAGTTCGCTTCCATTGCTCATTTTGTAGGAAACACTTTCATGAAAGGGATGTTTACAAGTAATAGTCTATTACACTGCTTAACTTTCCGAAGAGAATCAGAAGTTAAAACTGGTTCTCACACGACATCAAACACTCGGCAAGGTGTAGACCCTCAATGAAATAGCTGTTGAAACTTTGGTCGCTGCCTCGGGAATATATTTTCGCCTCTTAGAAATTGGCTCCCACTCAAGATATATTCTCTACCGTGGTATGAAACATCTCCTCGGGAAAAACAACACCACCAGCTCTAACTGCCTTACTGATTGACACCATTTTGTGAAACAAGTCCAAGAATTTAAAGGCTCTGAAGAAATACCTGGCAAATGATTTATGCAATGAAACCCCTTAGTTGCGTTTCTCGGAGTGGGTATTTCAGTAGTTTTTATTAGCTTAACAGAGGAAGGGTGGATATACAATTTATACAAGACTATTTCGTGAGGGTCCACACAGGTGGTATTGTTGTTCCAACAAGTAAATATTGGTAGTGTAAATTGTAAATATCAGTTGTGTTCTGACATCAATGGATTGCCATCTTAATTATTAATCCAAAGCAAAGTTAGCTTTGCACTTGAAATAGATCCTGGCAGGGTGGGTTGGGGTCTTGTAGCCTCATCGTCAAAGTGTTCGCTCGTCATGCCGAAGACCTGGGTTTGATTCCCCACATGGGTACATTGTATGAAGCCCATTTCTTATGTCCCCTGCCGTGATATTGCTGGAATATTGTTAAAAACTTTCTAAATTACAAATCCTCTTTCCCTATCAAACTTGAGGTTTGATGGAATACCTATTTATTGTGTGCACACCTGAACATGTTAAGTGTGCTCTGTGGCACATATTACAACAAACATATTTCTATCCCTGGCCTTGATAAAAACCATGGACAACTCATTAAATGCATTCTGCCTTCAAAAAGAGTTAAAGCTTTTAGTGAATATTTAATATTAAACAAACTTAGTGTCTTAAGTAACTGATACAAGGGTCAGATTTATTTGTGCATCAATATATAAACTTGCAAGATGACTTTATCACCATCTGTTGATCAATAAATATCAAAACATACTCATCACGCATGTTCCCACCTCCCTGTAGGCCCTCACATTGTTGGGTGTTCCTTGACTGATGGTACAGTGTATGGGACAGGCCTATTCTGAGAATGTGTTTGAGAAGCCCCTGTAGAAACGCTATCTAGAGATGACATAATTACAATTCCATCTACATCTGAGTGGGACCAATGGCTTGTTAGTCCCAGCAATTAGCCAAGTGTTCCCCAGATTTTCCCTGCTCATGATACTCACTAGCTAACTGGAGTGAATGGCATAACTCCTGCTTATAAATGCTACTGAAGAATAAATCTAGGGGCCTATCTCCTCACCTGGGGCCCTGAATGGGTTGGTTTATTCGACAACATTTGTGTGATGGGTTTTACCTTATTCTGCAATCTATTAAGTTAATGAGAAAGTATAAACATAATAAGTATAATAATCCTATTGAGAGTGAGATTTCATTTGGTACTTGTTATCTTTTTTTCAGATGTAATATGGGAATATTATTTTGTGGAACCTAAGTTGTTGTTTTTAAGTAAAACTGATTTTTTTTCCCACTACCCCTAATTCTTTTCAAACTTAGTCATCTAAAATGAGTAAATACATATTTTTTCTAATCCAGGATTGAACTGTAATTCAAAACACAATCATCAACAGAGACATACAAAAATCTACGGTCTCTGAATGTCATTAAAGATAATTTTGACATTCCAACATATATTTTTTTCTAATTAGCTTCCAGACATTGGATGCTGTATGTAGCCATTTCCAAAAAATAACAAATGTTATGAAAAGAGAGAGGTAATATTTCTCAAATGGACATAAATCTATTACTGTATTTCATTTTGTACATTGAATACATACAAATTTGATCTGACTGCTGGCATTTTGAAACATTGCCATGCTACATTCTCCAACCCACACAGGGCCTCTCATGAAGATCCCACCTGCGCTGGGCCCAGGAAAGTATTTATCTCAGAGTAGCAGGAACACAGCAGTACCGCAATGGTACAGATATTGGCAAAATATGTCCTCTGGCATCGGCTTCAGAGGAAATAACACATGAAGCCACAACTGATGCCAAATCTGATACATCTTGTGCAAAGTATGTAAATCTGTTCTCCTCTCATTTAAAGGCAATCCCATTATGCCAAGCTTTCATTTACATTATCACAGTTTTTTATTGATAATTGCAGGCAATGTGTTATGATGACAGTATGTTCTCGTATTGATAAGGACTACTTGTTTTGTATAATACATCTCATACTTTCATAAACTATACCTCTGGCATTACTTTCCTTAATGCAAAGCAATTTTATCGAGGCATAAATTTGCAAATAATATTTTCATGACAAAAGTTTATATATGATGAACAAGTAAACATTTTTCATCTTAGTGTTTAAGGCCAACTTTTTTATTTGTTTAAAATCAGTTAACAATTATATACTACTCAAAAGAAGTTAAAGAACACCAACATTTTTGACATGGAAAAATGGGTGTTCTTTAACTTCTTGTGAGTAGTATGCATTCTTGGATTGATCTTTTTTCTGCTGCATTAATTAACCCTTGCTTTTTATCTTCAGGACCAGACACAGCACATCCTCAATTATCCAGGATATTTTATCTCCATTCCGATACAATAAATGCCCTGGATCCCTTCACCATAGCTTACTATTGTCATCTATCCTATCACTAGCTTAGCACAATATGTCCCTTGCAGATGAGAGTTATCTGATTGGATGGCTATTCGAATCAGGATAAAAAAAAAGCTGTTCTATTATGTGTCCAGGTTAATTATCCTTATGCAATGGATATATGATGTACTGGGTAATCAAGGATGAACATGGCACTGTCAGGCTCATTTACAAATGATGTCAGAAAATACGTTATTTAGATGTACATGTAAGGAACACTATTCTTTGTGTCATCTTCCTGAGGCAAGGGAGTTAACTGACTATGAAAGTCCAGTTTCCACCCTTGCCAAACTAGGCTTGAATTCCGGAGTTGTATTTTGGCTGTACTAACAAGCCTAATTAAATCATGTAACAAAATTGACATCCGGTTCGTAAACAACACAGATTTGTTTGAAGCAAGTGATATGAGAAGTGGAATCTCATTGGTCAGTAGGAGGGACATAACTTGTAATAGCCACTGGTGGTGCTATGATTGAACCATGAAATTCCAGCTTAGTTCGGCAAGGGTGGAAACTGGACTTTTCCATCTCAGGAAGATGTCTTTGGGTCTTTAGAATATATCTTGCCCAGTCACTAAAACATGACCCTTGATTTCTTCACAGTTGTTCTTGTCTCCTGTCTTTTCTGCGTCAGATTTGTCAGTCTAAGTCTGGTCCTACTGGATTGAGTCTGGGATCCATGTAGCAGAGAAAGGCTGGCCTAAGGTGTGATATTTGACTTGTGAGAGCATTTATGTGATGATAGGTACTGATAAGGTTTTACAGACTCAACATGTAAACCATTGTGTATCTCTCTTATGAAAAACAGCAACACATTTCTTCTTAACCAACTGCCAGAGGCATCACTTATTCATAGATTGCCATCTTCGGCAATTGAAAACTTGTGATAACACCCTGTGAAATCTTCCCTGCCCACACAAGATTTATTGCCTTGCCATTATTGTAGATGTGCACTATTAAGAAATGCACAGATTTGTTCAGTCTTCTAATTACATAATTAGACTCAATCATGTCAGTGAGTGATCGCTCTTCTTTCCGGCATTACTGCAGGTTAATATGGGATACCTTTTTTAAAAGAGTAATTATTGGAGAAAAACAACATATTTCGTAGAAGATTATTTACTAAAAAAATTCTGCAACTGTGTCAGATCAAGTTGCTATTCTGCATAAAGAATTCAGTGTGGGCGAGAAATAGGAACGATATCGGTTATACAGATGTGAAGTTAAAAGTGTTTTTCACCAAAAACTTTCTGAAGTTCAGGCGTATGTCCCTTAATCATGTGGAGAGTTGCTTCAAGAAACATGGAGTAAGGGGTATGTGTGTAACCACTTTATTTCAATTTCAGAATTTCTATACTATAGCTTACAGGACTATTAGCGAAAACGAAGAATTCACCACAGTTCTATTTCCATAGCTGTATAAGCACCAATCATTTCGTTATATAAATTGTTTCAATGCTATATCTCTTCAGTGTGCCGCTGTGTGAACTTATACAGGGAATATGCTGACTAATGCCAACTGAAATATTAGCTTTGATATGATGGATCATTAACAATGATAAACAGCTTGAGATAAGTGTGTACAACCCCACACCCCAAAGTGAACCATTGCAATAAATCGGCCCATTCAAACAACTTGTAACTTTTGTATGCATTCCCTGAAGCCCTGAGCTCGTGGAGCTCCTTCAGGTGGGGGCTTATACAACAACCTAGAAATGTGTGGAATTGTTATGCTACACAGACAGCTGTTTAGATAATATGACAGCAGAAATCCAGTTAATCAGGAAGCAGATTTTTAAGCCATGTCTTTGTCTCTCCCTGCAGTTACACAAACATTGTCTGCATCTTGTTGTTCTCCTCAGTTCTACAAGTGCTCAATCCCACCCTAGTGCCCAGCACAGCCCTCATCATAGCGCGCCTAGCAAGACCCTCATTATACCGTGGCCTCCCCTCCCCCCCCCCCAAGCAGGGGCAGTCACAATGAGAGCACTCATGTTAATGACCACCGACCTTGCCAACACTCAGTGTATACTACAGCTCAAGTAATTCACACAAATCTTGTCAATTTCGCTATTGTTGTCGTCAATTGCGTTACAAAGTGAAATTGGCCTATCATATACATAGGACAGGCCATCCTGCCTAGCAAACAGACTGAAGGTGTTTGGTGTAGAAAAAGAAATCTGCGAGGTATGTTTGCCACCAAGCCTGTACCTCTATGCAAAGTACAAAATACGAGCAAAAACCTTGGAGCTGTGCCAACAAAGGGTCAGGGTTTTCAAGTCACTTGTTAAATCATTGCCAAATAATTAACATCTTTGCTTTTGGTGAGCAATTGTCTGCGAACTTCTGTCTGTATAAACCTTTTGCCTCTTTTACTCAGGTTTATAAGTAACTTTTACACATGTAATAGGACACACAACTCTCCTTAGTAACCAATAACGAACCTGGCAATCTGGTGATGCCAACGACGTTATTTGGATGGGAAAAAACACAGTGCAGTAATTGTAAAAGTTTAATTACAAATTAACATGATTTTTTAATGGAGGTAACATGTCTGAACACATAACATTTTTCATGTTGTAAATCCAACCTTCATATTATCATAATCATTATTGCTATTCTTGTAGATAATGTCAGAATGAGGCTTGTCTGCTCATGTCAAGATACAGATTCCCTAACCATACTTGCACAGGGCTGAAAGTGGGACTTATCTGTATGAATATTTATGAGGAAAAACTAGTCCACTGATAGTAATGTTGGGGACACTTTGTTCTCGTATTTAAATAACACTTTTTCTAGCAACATAAACACGAAAAACATGAATCGATACAGAAGGGTGTCCACTATGTTACAGTTTTCACAAAGCTATATGATTATTATGTGGAAAGCATATCAACAGTGCAAAGAGTACATACCTTACTGCATATACCAGGAATAATGTGATCAGATTTTATACCAGGTATAATGTGATCAGATTTCATACCAGGTATAATGTGATCAGATTATGTACCAGGTATAATGTGATCAGATTTTATACCAGGTATAAAGTGATCAGATTTTATACCAGGTATAATGTGATCAGATTTTATACCAGGTATAATGTGATCAGATTTTATAGGGCGGTCGGGTAGCCTAGTGGTTAAAGCGTTCGCTCGTCACGCTGAAGACCCGGGTTCGATTCCCGACATGGGTACAATGTGTGAAGCCCATTTCTGGTGTCCCCCACTGTGATGTTGCTGGAATATTGCTAAAAGCGGCGTAAAACCATACTCACTCACTCACTCACTCAGATTTTATACCAGGTGTAATGTGATCAGATTTTATACCAGGTATAATGTGATCAGATTTTATTCCAGGTATAAAGTGATCAGATTTCATACCAGGTATAATGTGATCAGATTATATTACCAGGTATAATGTGATCAGATTTTATACTAGGTATAATGTGATCAGATTATATACCAGGTTTAATGTGATCAGATTTTATACCAGGTATAATGTGATCAGATTTTATACCAGGTACCATTACCAGGTAATGTATAACACATTCTTAAAATTTTATTCAAAAATGTAAATCTAGTATCTAACATTTTCCAAGATAAAATACTTCCATTATCAGTAAAGATTAAAAAACAACACATCTGTTTGTGAAAATAAACATGTTAGTCAAATAACATGCATATAAAAAAACCCATTTAATTAAATTAATCTTTTTGAAACCATAAAATGATTTGTTAATGCAAATGCAAGAATAAATTATAAAAACTTGAACAATGTGAAATATTAGGAAGTGCTGGCAATAAATGATAAACTAAAATATGCACCTTATCACCTGCAAACAGAAAAGATAATTACAAAATTAAGTCAAAAGTAAAATTTCATAACTAAGTTTAAACAATATATCTAATTTTCCTAGACATACATTCAGTGGAAATAGCAAGTGAAAATTTACAAAAATTTGTATTTATTTTTCTTGAAGATACATGTACATGTATTGCAACTCACCATAGACCATAACTTAATACATTAGCCATTTTGATCGAGACTTGGATGAATCATGGACGGTTTGCAGTATATCATAACTGATCTCAAGGACACAGTATGTGACCTCCTATATAAAAAATGTTCAATGGAGAAGAGAATAGCTAAAGAGCTGAAAATCTCTGACTTCTGTTTATCCAAAGGCTCCAAAAAGGTGATGCTAAGTAAAATTCAATGAAAACTTTCCAAGCCATTAGAGGTAATGTAATTATGGCCACGCATGTGACAGATTCCCATCCCAAATAGACGGATCATAATGGGGAACGCCATGAATAATTGATTTACGAGAAGAACAGAAAATCAACACGAAAAATGGCAGTATTCCATGAAATTATTTTTTGAAGTTCGTTACTCCACTGTGGCTAATATCATGAGGTAAAAGCTGATTTCGCGGAATAGAGGCATCACATGCCCTTCAACAAACAGAAGCCATTTACACGCCTCAACAAATATGAAACTGTTTGTTAACCATGATAATCAGTTAAAAATCAAAGATATTTTTGAAACAGGAGGTCCGTTGGCAGTCTTGAAAGCAATTGATTTTTCATTGTTGTAAATCAATGTTACTTAAATGACATAATTTTTTTATGAATTTCTATTCTTTTCCATCGATCTCTGTACTGTAATAGCGACTTTACTATTCATAGCTCATGAACCCAGCATAAATTATTTTCATAAAAGAATGTTAACATTAATGCCTCAGATTAAATGTTGTAAGCAATGCATGTAGAAAAGTTAAAAAAAAGTTAATATTTACCATAAATAATTTTTTAAAATATATAATTTTTAAAAATAAAATGATATACATGACATGATAAGGAAAGTATGGCACGTATGTCGAGAATGAAAAATATTACAAATTCAAAAATAACATATCACAAAATCAGTTAAACTTCTGTTGAGTCCTAAAACCTTTGTTCCTTGGCCAACAGAGACAAGACACACATGTCACACAACTGAAATCTACACGTAATCTACACACGTATATGTAACGGTGACAAAAGCAGGTGTTGTAAAGTCAGAGAAAATATTTTTCCCTCCACACGTCCCCACAAGCTACGGATCTTCTACCGACTTTCTAGGCAGGAAAACAGTACAGTTGACATCGATTGCATCAAGTCTCTCGATGAAAATACATTTCGTTAGGAAAGCATTACCACACTGATGGATCAATGACTTGACAATTGAGTAGAATGAGTTAGCATTCCATGAAAATCAATTTCGAAAGAACCCCCCTGATCAATATATATCAGCTGAGTGTCTTGATCTAAACACTGTCGTCATTGACTGAGAAAATCACTTCTATTGTACTGGCTGAAAAAGACATCTTCTTTTTTTTCCCTCCCAAAACTAATCAGAGACCTGAAAATCACAATCTTTGGTATAATGGATTATTGATTCGAAAAGCTTGAAACTTTTTAAAAGCTTGTGCACGTTACCGCGTTTCCATCATAACTGCAATCAGGGTTGTTAGGTCTGACTTAGAGCCTATTCACAGCTGAGTTCGGGATTGAAATATCTGAAAGCTTCTGTCATTTTAAGATTAATTAGAAAATACAAATAGACTTACTTCCTTTGATCTTTAACAAGAGGATGAGCAGGAAGGGAAGCCAAGTTATTTACTATCTTGACACTGCTAGTTTTTGTCTCTTCTCTGACAGCCATATACAGCTTATTCAAAACTTGTGAAAAACACAGAAAAACATCTTATTCAATCGCTCATAGTTTCCGGAATGTGATCAACCGAAACAATTTGATATGTTAAAACATTAGTAGTGAAAAAGCTGTAAATACCCATTGCCCCTATATATTACTTCAGAAATAAGTCTTGGGAGATATTAATTGCAAGTTTTCTTAATAACATTATCTCTCCAAGAGGATTTTGGTCACATCTGTTCGAGTACATTTACACAATTTTGCTTTTGTTTTTCTCTTGTGCTCATGGAGAGTTGTTATGGGCATGTCTGGAACTGACCATCATGGCAAGGGGGAGTGAGGGAGGAGAAATACCACAATATTTTGATCATATCCAGAGCTCCAGATAAGCTTTTGGTGTTGTGGGTATTTTACCCATGCATTTTAAAATCACTGCGTATCAGTAATTTTATCTGGGTATTCAAATTTCTGTTACCCACTAGTTTTTACACGTGGGTATTTAAGTTAAATATTTAAAAACACTATTCATCTAGTCCCTGCAAACTGGTGTTGTGTGGGTTCGAGAGCTTTATAGGACTCAAAAATACCACGATACTTCCACAAGTGTGATGGCAAATGATCATGATGTAACTGTCATCGTGGAGTTTGGCAAGGTTGACGGAATGCCCGTTTATAATTTCAAAATAAGTTGCTGATTTGCCAATCGAATACGCAGGGTTACTTCACAATATTTTGAATATACGCACAAGTTTTATTTTTTGTAGCGTATCTGTAATGTTCGTTGCGTATTTGATACGCTTGGCTATTATTTTACTGCGTATTTCTGCATTTCTGATGCGTTTTTTACGCAGATACGCAGCTTATCTGGGTCTCTGCATATCAAAGTGTGTCATCTTAATAGGGAGGAAAGTCCCAAATGTTGTTAGTCATACCACTGTTGTGAACCCCATGACTACTGGTTGGTTGGTTGGTTGGTTGGTTGGTTGGTTGGTTGGTTGGTTGTTTAACGCCGCACTCAGCAATATTCCAGCTATATGACGGCGGTCTGTAAATAATCGAGTCTGGACCAGACAATCCAGTGATTAATATCACGAGCATCGATCCATGCAATTGGGATCGATGACATGCATCAACCAAGTCAGCGAGCCTGACCACCCGATCCCGTTAGTCGCCTTTTACGACAAGCATAGTCGCCTTTTACGGCAAGCATGGGTTGCTGAAGACCTACTCTACCCTGGATCTTCATGGGCCCCATGACTACTGGTGTGGTGCTATCATTATCAAAGTGAATCTGGGAGTCGGACCCAGTACCAGTAGATCCAGCAGCAAAGGGAAGCAACCCTGCAATGTTAGTTGTGGGCCCTTAGACAACTTCCCCCAAACACACGTCTCCTCATTGCTCACAAACATCACAACTACTGCTATTTGTTTTTGACTATCACATGGGTCATAGTGCCTTTGTTGTCTAAAAGTTGATAATTATTGGATATTTACCTGAGGAAAGCAGTTAGAGGACAATTTGGCAAAACTAAGGACCAATACATGAATAAAGCCAATACTTCTAACTATCCAACGATACTTCTGTGACAGAAATAATTCAAGATGTATTAGCATCTAGATCACTGTCTGAATTTTATACACGCCAACCCACACAATATCCTCGTTGCTTTAATTCCAGTGTGAAAAGCAATAGCCAAGATATTGAGAAAACACTTAAACAACTGTCATTGTCTGAGAGTGCTTTGGTCTGATAACACAGAACTAGATTAGAAAATTGGCAAAATCACTGTAATTCATCTGTGAAATACGTACTGGGCACGTCAAGCAAGTTAGACAAACTGACTAATTGGGTCTACACATCGCTTCTGATATTTGTCTTCCCAACATATCATGGCAATCAAGGCAGGATGTATCCATAATTATCATAACCCTTCAAATTTAACTCCAGGTATAAAAAATAGTGATTTCAAAAAGTAAATGACTGCAAAAAATGTTTCAAGGATTTTAAGAGAAATATTCTTTTCTATTATTGGCACAGTAGAACATCAATGACCCATGCTATCATACATTATTCTCAACAAAATATGTGCACAAAATATATATTTAGAGATGTATCTAATCTACTACTCCGGCATTTGCCTACCTGCCGATTTTGGCGTAAACATTTCTTTGTGTGACGCACATACTGCCAGTAACCTGTAGCCAAGGTCAAGGTCATATCCCGGCTGAGCTGCAACTTTACTCACCACCTGCAAGATGACAACAAATACAGCTATCATGAGTATCAGCAAGATGTTAACAGTTAAACACTAACATTCAGGAAGCACTTTTTATAGGTGATATCTTGTGCTGATAAAGTCTCTTACCGTCCTGAAGACCTGAATTCACACCAAGATATGAGTGGATATGTCGTCAAGATATGCAGTGACTGCATCAATCTAGAGACTCTCAAACGTCGATTATCAAGATATGGAGATTATATTGAGTGTGTGTCATACTGTTTAAAGAAACTTGACCAAACATATTTGTATTTCCTGAGCCCGGGTTGCAGACAGGGATGAATTCTGACATGTGAAATTGGTACCTGGTATGGTATGAGTGCAGTCATTTCTTTACTATCCACACCTGGGATTTAGCAGAAGACGAAGTAGCTCCGACATACAGGGATGAGAATGGATATGTTCCTTTTGAGCTGAAACATCTTTGTGGTCCATAATGTGGGGGTGTTTATGGGGAAGCCATCCGATTTTAACAAATTTGTGGTCACTAAAATTCACTAAGATTCTAAGATTCTCATCTCTGGACATATGTATACTGTAAACAGTGTCAAAAACAATAATACATTATACAATATGTAATTCAATAATTTGTCTGGCATAGTCAATAATCTCCCCCCCCCCCAAAAAAAAAAAGAAAAAAGAAAAGAAGAAGACAGAATTCCAAACTAGTAGGCAGCACAGACATTAGCAAGTATACAATTCTCAGAGAGGGCGTCATGAGAAGCTTTTTGTGGCAAAGACTTTAAAAACAAAGGCATCTGCTACCTAGCATCAGTGTAGGAATGTGAACATGGAAAAAGTTGATATTCTGACTGAAAATGAAATCCAACATTAGGATATTTTTTTTTTGCTTCTAAAGGTATTTGACCTTGTCCAACCGATAGACATTGGATCTTACATGAGTCTTATTCATTTATGAATACGTGACAGTATATAGAACATATTACTGCTGGTAAAAGTGCAGTTTAAAGACCGTGAACGGTGGGATTAGTTTCCCTGGGAAACCAACTTGCAGGCAAAACTGCCCCTGTCGGGACTTTCATCTGAAATTGTCAATTGTCTATTGTGAGCAAAGTATATGGCAAGAACTGTGACATCCCATATACTGTCTTCCTACTATGCTGCATGTTTCAATCTCTTTAGGTTTATCATTAGGTTTCAGAGTGACAAATCCTGGTTGGTAAGTGGTAAAAATACATGCAAAAGACATTTTTTGATGTTTATGTTCCTCAAGATATTTTGAATGTTTAATAATTATGTTGATGATGTCAGAGTTGCTGTGTGCAGTGTTGATGAAGTCAATGTTGCTGTGTGCAGTGTTGATGAAGTTGGACATATTTAAAGCACACTTTATTTTTGATGGTGAACATTTAAATGTGTTGGCATAATAAAGAAAATAGTGCTTTCCAGTTATCATTTGACTCATTTTTCTAGAGCCATCGGTTCCATAAACCAAGTTATATAAATCCTCAATATGGACACACTCATAATCAATCATCACCACCCACACAACCTTCCCACGGTAATTGAAAACATGCAAACGGTGCTACCTGTTTTTACTTCAGTGAATCAAGTTCATTTACGACTACAAAAATAATAACAAACTTGATCATGTCTACACATGATATATACGCAGATTTTTACATACAAATTGTAATAGCACAAAGCATCAACACCAACGTCATTGCTTATTGTAAATATATTTAGTTGAAGCTCCAGTGAATCTGAAAACACTCCATAAAAAAAGTCATTGTTAGCTTAGTATACAACACCTGTTACTGCGTCAGATGTTGGGTGTAGGTGGTGTGAGGGCGTGATGGATGGATACGGTAATTATCACACATTCCGACTGTGCAGTCTCCACAGATATATACAACAGAATGTTTCTACATTATATTATGTTCATAGCTGGGTATAATGAAGTTGGTGCTGGTAACTATTATTTCAATGATTTGGGTTTGGTTAACCAGAAAATATTATCACAATATCTTGTAGCCTGGTGTAAGCCTAATGCACTGGCTAACCATAAATATTTGCAATATAATTCTATCTCATTTTGGTACCATGGATTCCCATGATTTTGAACAATTGACTTGTCTTTGCATGTGTTTGTGATGGGTGCCAGTGATAGTGATTTCCAAACATATGCTCATGATATAGCCAGAATGGTACAATGGACTGCTTTCAGCAGAGATTTCTTATGATTTTGGAAAGGGAAGGATCACTTTTAATTCAAACCATAGATGTTGGTGTATCAACAACCAGTGGAGATTCAGGAGTAGGACGGGATGTAGTACAACATGCTTGTTGCAAGTTCTGACAAATTAGACTTGAATGGTCATGACATATAATCTTACAATCATGTTTTCTGGGTGCAAAAAACTTATTCGAAATAATTAGGGTAACCAGGTTTTTTATTCACCAGTAGTACTCGCTTAAACAAGTTTGGAAGAAAAAGGTGTCCCTTTAATATATATTCACTTTTTCAAACAATTTTAAAAATTTAATTGCACAAATTTTTAAGTACATATTTTATTTTTATTTCACTTTTTTAAAAAGAAATCTATGTAATGTTGTTTTCACATGAAATTATGAAAGTAATATCCAAAGTATATTTTTAGGCCTGAAAAACAATTAAACGGTGTATCCCCCTATAATTATGTTTCTTTCAGGCATAAAAATTGTTCAAATATTAAGCGTGTTTCTCTTACTTCAGATATGGTTGGCCCATCAGGGACAAAACTTCCATCAATCTCATGAAAAAAATGCGAAATTAAACTTCATTATCTTCATATCCTGGAATAAGCTCATCCTTGATATGTTCTTAACAGGATTTACAGAAATCCCTCAGGGCTTAAACTGGAGAGATTAGGAAAATAATTTCATTCCAACCCTCCTAAACATGCCTGTTTGAAAACTCGCTGCCCTTGTTTTAAGATGCCTTTGATTTTTTGTCTCAGTAATCTTGAACATAGTTATGTAACAATATTATTGTAGAGTTGAAAGAAAACTCCAGTAGTCCTGTACTCTTGCCATTACCCCTTGGAGCAGAAATCTGTCATGTTTAAAAATTTGTAAGAAAATTAGGAATAAAAAGATTAAGTGATAATGTTGTGTAAGAGTGAAATGGGTACCGGTAATATGCCAGTCACAAACAAACCATTAACATCACTGCGAATATTAAGTAGGCAAACATAGACAAACCAGTGGTTGATAGTGTGAGCACCATTCCAGGCTGTAGTTTGTTGCTTGACACCGCATTCAGAAATTTTTCACCTATTTGACAGCAGCCTGTCAACAATTGAGTCAGGACCGGACAATCCAGTGATTGCTATGAGCAACAATCCTTTTTTGTCAGGGTACGATGACGCCCTTTGAAGCAAGTCAGTGAGTGAGTGAGTGAGTGAGTGAGTGAGTGAGTGAGTGAGTGAGTGAGTCAGTGAGTCAGTGAGTGAGAGTATTGTTTTAAGCAATATTCCGGCAATATCATGGAGTGCACACCAGAAATTGGCTCAGAAATTGTACCCATGTGGGGAATCAAACCCAGGTCTTCAGCATGACGAGCGAACACTTTAACCATGAGACTACCCAAGTGTTCCTATTATTCAGTATGACGACACATCCAAGTACCAATCATACTCATCACATTTTACATGCTCGAGTACAAGGAACTCTGTTGCTTCAAGGAATAGTTTCACAGAATGAAAGCATGAGCCAAGACTGCAGCCATAGGACATTCACTGAATCTAGCCGATATGTTGGACACATCTTCCCGAGGCAAGGGAGTTAACTGACTGTAAAGGTCCAGTTTCGACCCTTGCCGAACTAGGCTGGAATTCCTGTGCCCGATTTTAGCGCCGCCAGTGGTTATTACAAGTTATGTCCCTTATAAGCCTCTCCTATGGACCAATCAGATTCCATCTCTCGTATCACTTGCATTTATTTCAAACAAAATGGTGGCGCCGTGTCAAGACGATCTGCTCGATAATCAAGATCTATATTGTGATAAAAAGGGTTTTACCTCGCGAAGTGCATCAAATCACGTGAGCACCTTGATTGAAAACGTGAAAAGACTTGGAAAATATCTGTTGACAACGAGTTGGAGGTGCACATGCTTTGCAAATCATGCAATCGACCGAAATCTGCACGACAGTTTACTAACCGGATTTCGATTTCGGTCCTCGATTTTGATTGGACTATGTATAGACTCGTTAGTCCAGCCAAAATGTAACTCCATAATACCAGCCTAGTTCAGCAAGGGTGGAAACTGGACTTTTATAGTCAGTTAACTCTCTTGCCTCGGGAAGATGGGTTGGACAGTGAGAAATATATTGCAACGATTGGGAACACTAACACACAAACATCTAGGGGACTAATTAAATATAACCAGTTAATTCCATTTTAGTCAACTTTTATTAAAAGTATCAGATCTTAACCATCATCTGCATTACAGATTATACCAATACAAGGAATCAAACCCAGACTGTGTATGTGATGAGGTAACACTAACTACTATGCTACCCAAATGGGCATTGGTTGTTAGGCTATTTGAAATTGGATAAAAAATTGACTGAACAGTGTGGAAAATGTGTATGTTGACACCTTGCTAACAGGTTATTGATCAGCTTATGCGCTCTCTATCATTATCTCTATCCAACTCAAGCATACTCCCTTTAAAGAATTTCAAAAGAGTCAGTTTACTGATGGTTCTTGATAGAACTCCTATACACATTTTCAAAATCCTTTTCCATCTTTGAAAATGTCGAGATGGGCATGAGACTTCCAGAAATAACAATCAGTTTCAAGAAGTACGTGAATAATTCATTATCCTTATATACCAAGCCCTATTCATTGACTTTAAAGAGAATTCCTCAAGTCTACTTTCAAATCATTAAGAACTGCTATGACGCATGTGCTATCAAGCATGATTTTTAAATGTGAAAAAAATATTATTACCTAACCACTGAAAGATGCCGAAGTCAGAAGGCATGAATATTTTCTCTGTAGTTTAATCTTCTCATTTCTACTTAACGCAGCTAAGTGTAAATGCAGGACTGCAAATGACGAACCAATAGTGATCAATATCATGGCAGTGCACACAACCATCGAGATCTGTCCATCAGGAAACTATAGCTTACAGCCATTTTTAAAAAGCCTTTCAGCCGCCTTTTTTCTCTGGTGATGTAACAGGTCATGGTATAACTAAATCAGAGGCATTTTCATGAGCACGGCTTTTTTGTCGTCCAACTTCGATTTTTTTATAAGCAGCTTTTGTTCTTTGTTACAGGCTAGGTTTATTATCTTTTGGCAATTACATGATAGTTATTTTAATGTTTCTTCAAGGCATAGGGAACTGTGACTGTGTTTTTTGCGAGACAATAAATCAATAGCGTTCACTGTCGTGCTGTCTATATAGTGCTACACAGGGTGGTATAAATTTCTGTTAGCACTGACATCGTGCGCTATTTCTTTCCTTGGCTGGGAGCATTTCTCTTTTTTCCCCAGTAACTACTTTGATCTGATGTTTTTTTATTAAAAGATGTGACTTGTTACATATGATGGTTTGCTTAACGGAGATAAGAGGGTTTTTCTGTGATGGGAGAATTGGAACACGCGTGTGATGTTTGTGCGGCTGAGCTTAACAAGAGAATTACATTATATCATTAGAAGAACCTAACATAATGAACAAAATTTAGGATAATTTATGTGTCAAACCCTGTTTTAAACAAAAAGGATAATCATGTTGTAACATGGATTCAAACTCCTGATCAACTCTTAAATATAATAAAAAACTCTTAAAGCATGGTTAAAAATAATTTTAAAAATGATTTAAAAAACCCCATATTTTCAAAATACAAACTTGAAAAGAGTAACTGCAAAGCAAATAACAAATTGATTTCTTTTTAAAAGTTTAAAACTAGAAATATTGAACAGATAAAACCAGGACTATGATAAAATATGAAAACTTGATCTCAGCTTTTCAAAAGAAAACAGTCCAATCCAATGTCCCTTTCCCAGTGACTGATTATTGCTCTTGCATGAAAAAGCATGAATGTCATCTGTGATATCAATCACATTTCCCCCAATCGTTTAACAGGATGATATTGTCTTTTTCCTCCCTGATTGAATTTCCTTCTTCTGCCCATAGTACAGATTAAACCAATCAATAAATTATCGGTTACCTTCTTCATCTGTGGCAAGAAAATATACACCATGATCGCGATATTGATATTTTCATTTCCTGCGCGACTTCAGTCTTTTCTGCTCGACTGAGTTTGGGTCTGTCACAGCAAGCACTTCACCTCGAGGGAAGCTTATTTTCATGTCCAAAAGTGATTGCAATTTCCGCCAAGCTTTCATATTTCGCGAATACTCGACTGGTCCTATTTTTGGCCAAGATAATCAGTTTCAGTCTGCACAGTTCTCCAGGGATGGCTCACTTGAACAAAGACAAGCAACTCACACTGACAACGACATTGTGCTATCAACAGTCGTCAATTTCATATACACGCAACTACAGCGAGTCATTGCATCTTACCCGAACACAGTTGTACATAGCATATAGAAAGTCTCCAATCACTGGGTGGAGTAAGAGATTAGCTTCACTCATAGTAAATTGGGTGCCCTTGTTTCAAAAGGTTACATATATACTTCATGTACATATACATATATATATTGATGTAATTGTGAAACTAATTTTGTTTCATATTTAATCACATCTTCCTGAGTCAAGGGAATTAACTGACTATAAAAGTCCAATTTCCACCTTTGCCAAACTAGGCTAGAATTGTGGAGTTGTATTTTGGCTGGACTAACAAGTCTCTGCATAGTCCAATCAAAATCGACATCCGGTTCGTAAACTGCTTTGCAGAATTTGGTTGATTGCAGGATTTGTAAAACATGTGTACCGTCAACTTAGCGTCAACAGATATTTTCCAAATCTTTTCATGTTTTTGATCAAGGCGCTCACATGATTTGATGCACTTCGCGAGGCGAAGACCCATTTTATTACAATATAGATCTTGATTATCAGTCAGACCATCTTCACTGTGCACTGCCATTTCGTTTGAAGCAAATGCATGTGATATCAGAGGTGGAATCTGATTGGTCAATAGAGGGGCCATAGAAGGGACATAACTCATAATAGCCACTGGTGGGGCTATGATAGAGCCCAGAAATTCCTAGTTTTGGCAAGGGTGGAAACTGGACTTTTACAGTCAGTTAACTCCCTTGCTTTGAGAAGATGATTTATTCAGTAATGTCAAGCCTTGGTGCTTTATGTGATACCAATATTATAATTTTTCATGCAAAGATTGTATGATGGTCATGCTTTACATCTTTACAAATTATTGAAAAATTTAAGTCAAAGATTTAAATAATTTAAACAAAAAACATGAATTTAATTACCCACCATGAAATCATTCTAAATAGGAAGAATATACTATAAAGACAAATACACAAAACATGATACCCAAAATACCACCTGCCTACACGCTATGTCAACACTATCAATAACAAATAATACAACTTTACTTCCAAACACTGCAGTTTGTGTATCAGTATTTCATCCTATGGCTTTATCTGAAATCTATTAGCCAATTTTCTTGCCAATTTCCTGTCAGCAGCATCTTAAAGCTGCAACATCATCCCAATAACGGTATCTACCGAACCAATTCCACCGATAGCATCACCAAACCATAGTATGGCATAGAATGGTTTACTCGGCGGCAGTGCAAGACAGGAGAAGATCTGCTCCCTCCAAGAACCATTCCATCAGCTTCTCTGTTATGATTCCCTGAGGGGTTAGCTTCTGTGCTGCATCCCCAAAGGAATGTGATGGCACCAAGAAAATGGCATAAACATATTCAGGGGGATTCTTTGGAGGTACTTTGAAAGGGTCTTTACACTCAGGAGAGTATCTTGTTACTGTTGAGAGTATTGTAAATATTAGTTTGGGACCATTCAATTATTATTGGGATGGGTTATGATGAATTTTGATGTATGAATACAATAAACAAATTAATTCCCCTTTAAGCCATTGCATATCATTTTGGGGATTACAACTTGCTGTTCATTTCAATGAATTCACTGTGTAGAGTTGTGTCCCTTGGGGAACCTATGATTGTGGGTTCGAATCCCGGTTCACCCCGGTTCACGATCAACAAAGCGTTCGAAGGCTACGTCATTCATAAGCCTATGATAAACTATACAGTTACGATAGGTCGTAGTGCTGAAAATACTGAGGAAGGAGACAATGTACTTCATAGACCACAATACACCTGTTCATGTTCAGGAAATAAGAAAAAAACATATACCCACTGAAACAGACTTCTAACAATGAAATAATCTCCACAAAGAAGGATACACCAAATGAAACAGACACATAAATATTTGTCCAAGAATATTTAAGAAAGTGTATTGTACTTTTTTCTCCCTTTTCCTTTACCTTAAAGGCCTCATTTAGAAAATATTATGACAGTTGGTTCTTAAGTACCCAGATGGTGTATGCGAAGCACTTGCTATAAATATAGGGATAATTGCCCCTCTACGGCACAAAGGAGATTTCTTACAAAGCAGCATTCGAATAAATACACAGATGTCTATTTATAATAATTCACACTTGTTGTAGATTATCACCAAACTGCATCACATGATGGAAAAAGAGACAGGCATTGATGGTGCAGCAGTGAAGATGGCAATTCAGTCGTGGACATCAAGGAACACGTTATGATGATTTCACTCAAACACAAATGATGCAATAAAACACACCATTAATGATGAAATACAGCAAATTATCAAGGGTAGAGTGGTGCGCTGGGAATCCCAGGCTAAACATATAAAATATTCACAACATATGCCACCACTATCAAATTTCCTATTAGTTGGACTGTGGTATTGATCTGTGGTACCATGCTGCTGAAGTCATGTGAAGTAGGACAGGGAAGAGGTCGCTATGAACCTCCGCTACACGGCAAGGTCCTCACAACAATTGACCAATCAGTCTAGTCCAACTGGTTACTACGGCCAGGATGGTCAGCAGTCGACTCATTACGCTCATTGACATGCTTCCATGTCACTGATTCAGACATGCTTCCATGTCACTAATTCAGACATACTTCCTTGTCACTGATTCAGACATGCTTCCATGTCACTGATTGAGACATGCTTCCATGTCACTGATTCAGATATGCTTCCATGTCACTGATTCAGACATGCTTCCTTGTCACTGATTCAGACATGCTTCCATGTCACTGATTCAGACATGCTTCCATGTCACTGATTTAGACATGCTTCCATGTCACTGATTCAGACATGCTTCCATGTCACTGATTCAGACATGCTTCCATGTCACTGATTCAGACATGCTTCCTTGTCACTGATTCAGACATGCTTCCATGTCACTGATTCAGACATGCTTCCTTGTCACTGATTCAGACATGCTTCCTTGTCACTGATTCAGACATGCTTCCATGTCACTGATTCAGACATGCTTCCTTGTCACTGATTCAGACATGCTTCCATGTCACTGATTCAGACATGCTTCCATGTCACTGATTCAGACATGCTTCCATGTCACTGATTCAGACATGCTTCCTTGTCACTGATTCAGACATGCTTCCATGTCACTGATTCAGACATGCTTCCATGTCACTGATTCAGACATGCTTCCATGTCACTGATTCAGACATGCTTCCATGTCACTGATTCAGACTGATTCAGACATGCTTCCATGTCACTGATTCAGACATGCTTCCATGTCACTGATTCAGACATGCTTCCACGTCACTGATTCAGACATGCTTCCTTGTCACTGATTCAGACATGCTTCCTTGTCACTGATTCAGACATGCTTCCACGTCACTGATTCAGATATGCTTCCATGTCACTGATTCAGACATGCTTCCTTGTCACTGATTCAGACATGCTTCAATGTCACTGATTGAGACATGCTTCCATGTCACTGATTTAGACATGCAGACATGCTTCCCTGTCACTGATTTAGACATGCAGACATGCTTCCCTGTCACTGATTTAGACATGCAGACATGCTTCCTTGTCACTGATTCAGACATGCTTCCATGTCACTGATTCAGACATGCTTCCATGTCACTGATTCAGACATGCTGTAATGCTCAGTCTACAAATATAGATGAAGGACAGGCTCGAATGCTGGCAATATATAAACATTCACGTTTCATTTCACCTGGTACATGCTCCATCTTGTATGGTATCTGTAACATGCCAATGTCTCTGATGCTATCATGTCTCTGATGCCATCATTTCTCATGCCAATGTCTCTAGAGAGATGCCATCATGTCTCATGCCAATGTCTCTGATGCCATCATTTCTCATGCCAATGTCTCTGATGCCATCATGTCTCATGCCAATGTCTCATATGCCATCATGCCTTGTGTCAATGTCTCTGATGCTATCATGTCTCATGTCAATGTCTCTGATGCCATCATGTCTCGTATGCCATCATGTCTCTGATGCCATCATGTCTCGTATGCCATCATGTCTCTGATGCCATCATGTCTCTGATGCCATCATGTCTCATGCCAGTGTCTGATGCTGTCACCTCTCATGCAAATGTCTTTCATATCAACATGTTTCATGCAGTCATTGCTCATACCAAGTAATTCATAAAAGGTATAAATAGATATAAATAACTATTAATGACATAACTACATACACTGCCATAAAACACACTCTCTCTCTCTCTCTCTCTCTCTCACTCACGACACACACACAAACAGACACACAGACAAACATATACAGACATCAACAGACAGATAGACAGACACACATTCCCCACTTTTGAACCTAGATGGTAATCAGCTGTGTGAGCGATGTACCTGTCTGATATCTGTGTCACACTGCTGCCTGTGTGTGGCAAGGGGACAAGCCAGCCCTAATGAAGCACAAGTTGTAGAAAGCCAGCATTGAAACACGAGAGATAAGTCACGCCCATTGCATCCAATTCAACATTCATATCTGCTGAGTCGACACAGTTCAGAGCTATAAAAACACCTTAACTGTTGTACATTTCGTGGCCCAGCCCTTCTATTTGTAAGAGAGACCTAGGTTGCCATTGTCTATCAACATCACCATGGGACACCTGTGATGGCGCTTCCAAAATGAATTGTACATAATATTGAAATGTACAATATACAACTCTACTGTAGTTCACAGCGTACATGATTTCTCAGTTTGACGTCAGTATTTGTTTGTTTGTTTGTTTATTTGTTGTTTAACGCCGCACTCAGCAATATTCCAGCTATATGACGGCGGTCTGTAAATAATCAAGTCTGGACCAGACAATCCAGTGATTGACACCATGAGCATCAATGTACAACCAAGTCAGCGTGTCTGACCACCCGATCCCATTAAGCAACTCTTAATGTTACTATTACAAAAATACAGTGTCAATCTTAAACAGACAGAAATTGACATTTTTCTAAAATCATGTCCTATAATTATTAAAGTGGTGAACGTCTGAGACCTGCATCACTTCAGGCTTTCCTCCCACAATCTGACATGCAGTGATATAACTTGAACTCACTCACCCACTAAATGGATGGGGCCGGTGAAGATCCGGGGTAGAATAGGTCTTCAGCAACCCATGCTTGCCGCAAAAGGCGACTATGCCTGTCGTAAGAGGCGACGAATGGGATCGGGTGGTTAAGCCCGCTGACTTGGTTGATGCATATCATTGTATCTCAATTCGTAGATCGATGCTCATGGTGTCAATCACTGGAGTGTTTGGTCCAAACTCGATTATTTAAAGACCGCCGTCATATAGCTGGAATATTGCTGGGTGCAGCGTTAAACAAATAAATAAAAACAAAATGGATGGATCGATTCCAGCTGAGGATTTGTCTTAATCAATCTTTATCATCATTCAGTATTCATATTGGTCATCCAATCCCTGTTTTGTTGCCATTACACTAGAGAGGTGCATGTACAGACTTATTTTTAAGGACTGAAAGGGTGGTATCTAGACTTACATCATGTCTCTGAAATAATTTTTTTTTACAGAAATATAGTTATAAAATCTAATAAAAAGGAGCCAGAGACTTTCTTCATTTCATGATACGCAGTAATCTAGACTTGCCAAACATTATAGACTTGCATGGGCTGTATTGGATATATTTGTTTCAGGGTCTGTTTGACAGACTAGGGTGGTATCATGAGCCATCAACTATCGTGCATGACTGTATCCTGATGACAAAATGTGATATTTGAATTTGAAATTCAAAACTATCTGTGTTTGCTAAACATGGCTATTGTATGACAATATTTTATCCATGTTCCAGATGTTACTCCTTCAACTAATTTCACAACAGACAAAAAAACCCAGTTACAACAACTCCTTTGTAACACATTGTAAATAGCAACAATATTTCTGAATACCAAACACAAAAGATTTAGAATTCCAAATATATCAAATACGATTTTCGACGTAATAAGCGCCCTGCTCTAATAAGCGCCCACGACGATATTTGCTGATATATTGTCTAGTGAACAAGCCTAATTTGCATCCCTTTCAATTGATCAATGTACACAATACTTATTTATTAGGTATAATACGCACATGTGTGTTATATGCACCCTTATTTATGGGCAATTAAATTCTGGAAAACTATATCTGTCGTACATAAACATTTCAGGCTGTCAGCATAAACCACGAAATTTATCTTTCAACTATGTTTTTTTTCTCACCAAAATAATATTCTAATAAGAGCCCCCTATTCCTAATTTTGAGAGCACCCTGGGCACTTATTACGTCAGATATGGTATCAAATTTTCTGATGCTATAACAATGATATTAAACCATGCCATGTTCATCATGGATAACGTATCTTGAACGAGAGAAAGTTGTTTACTGTGTTTTCATTTTCTTACAGTTTTATTCCGTTCCATTTGCAGAAAATAGAAACATAGGTACAGAATAATAGCCCTTAATACTAATTAGCATGAGAACTACCATCGGCATGATTTAGTACTCACGGGCTGGTGATACTCCCCTACAACTGCCTGATACAAGCAGCCATGTTATTCCCTGCCATATTTCAGTATTTCCACAGCTTGAGTTGGTAAAGATTTTATTGGAATTTCTATTGTAATTCTACTAAACAATTAACATCTAGGTTCTGTAACTGTATGTTCACTTGAATAACTAACTGAATTACCTAAATATCACAATATAGAGTCAAAACATACACATTTTTAAATTGTATTCAATATTGCACAATGATGACTACATCATAGAGGTGTGAACCAAACTGACACTTTCAAAATGGCTGCCATGATAAAACATGGATTGATAAGATTTCCGAATCCTGTGATCGGATTCGAACCACAGACCTTCTCATCTGAGGTTGGACGCCGTGTCCAAATGTTTGAAGAGGTTAACCCCGTCAGCAAGCTGACATGCTAAGGATCTGTGGGACGACCCCATGCCCTGCTACATAAGCGATTACGAGGACAATGCATATTGAATTTGAACTTCATAATCGTTTGGTTCAGGTAAAATAACAAATAGGCAATATCATAATCTTTTTTAAAACTAACCAACACTGGTCATTACATAGCTGAAATATTGCCAATCGGATGTAAAATGAAAATTCACTAAAACAAAACATATATTTATCAAATTAGAAGTTTGAAGCATGATAAAAGTTTGATTTAATCATGCAAAAAAAATAGACGTCTATCATAATCAAAACTGTGCATGTTAATATAGATTTGACATATATTTTTACAGGGCCAAATATTAGACATTTGATCTTAAGCAAACAATGCCATGTTTCAAATTTGTCTCTAAATTACGTAAGCCATTTAAATATACTACTATCATATCACTAATATAATTATCTGTCAAAATTCATCCTTATGTTCTAAACTTCCTTGGAAGCGTATGGCATTACCCCTAAAACAACCTATATCTGTTTGGTCGTATATTTTACCATTTCCCGGTGGTGACATAACATCACTGGTGTAGATTTCATGTGACCTACGACCAGGCTTCATGCTACCCTGGAATGCACAGTAATCAACGCCATATCCCTGACTTAACCTTGTCGCTAGTATTATCTCTCTCGGTCAACACCGTTACAGTACTTCAACTGCCAAACAGCGACACTGCATCCTAACACAGCCTCCACAATATTAGAAACAGAATCTTAAATAAAGGATTGGATAAAATAATGTCAGATGTCCCTTTTTTTACTTGTATCATACGTTCCTGTGTTTTCAGATGAACAATTGACTTGTCTTTGCATGTGTTTGTGGTGGCTGCCACCATTTGGGCAGGATATGCTAACCTTTTCACTAACACCTGGCATCATCTCTATTTGATAGTGATTCATAAAAACATGCTCATGATATAGTCAGAATCTAACAATAGACTGTGCTTTTAGCAGAGATTTCTTTTGAATATGGAATGGGGTTGTTGCTTTTATTTATTATTATTGAAAAACGTGTCATTCCCTGATGAAATGGCTGATGGAAGATAAGTTGAAAAAGACAATGAAAGGTGATTACTATATGTTATTAGACCCGTGAAGATCCGGGGTAGAATAAGTCTTCAGCAACCCATGCTTGCCGTAACAGGCTACTATGCTTGTCATAAGAGGCGACTAACGGGATCGGGTGGTCAGGTTCGCTGAGTTGGTTGAAGCATATCATTAATCCCAATTGTGTGTTCATGATTTAGTTCACTGGATTGTCTGGTCCAGACTCAATTAACAGACCGCCGTCATATAGCTGGAATATTGCTGAGTTTGGCTTTTAACAACAAACAATGCAAGATCACAGGGTCAAAATAAATGATCAAACGCATAGAAAATGTGTAAATATTCAAGCTTATGATCTGACAATCATTTCTGATGACACACATAACTGTCACACGTGAATAATATTACACAAAGGAATCCCAAAGATTCCATAACCTGTGTCTGACCTTGGGTCAAGCATGAGACAACACACGTCTTCTGAGACTGGACAGTCAACACAGGTCACTGGTATCACATGATGGAGAGTTACCAGCAACAGTTTAAGCGCATATTGACCTATATTTTACATAATCATCCTGCCCAACTGTGTTACATAACATTTCAACTTCTTAGGTTGCAGAAAGTAATGGAACACTTGTTCTCCTGTGATGGCTGGCTTGCAATTATTTCTTGTTGTGAAGACTAATTTGATAACATCCACTATTTATGAAAGATTGTCTTACTCATACTGTATCATCAAAAACAGAAATGTGACACTGCGTAATTTTTTACTTTCAAGAAATTGCACTGTGGGTGTCCTTGGTTCTATATTGGAAGCAGAGTCTCCCATGAACATCGATATCAAACAGATAATTCACATACAAATATTCTTTAACAGCCACAAAATAATCGTTCTTGCTTTTGACTCGCAACATACTTGTCATCCCACTTAGTCATGAGGGCTCTGACTGCACATAAATATCTTGAGTTATATTTAAACACAGACGAGCAAAATGGATCACTGACAATCAATATGGACTGCATCAGGCTTTATGTAACGCAGATCAGCTGTCGATCAGTGCTCCACCAATGACCCCAAGCTGGTTTGGGCCCACAAGCAACCCTGGAATGAACCTGCTGATATGTAACAACAATAATAGTTCTCCTGTAAATAGTATCTCATTACGGAAGCTATTATCTAACAACTTACTTTATATAACCATATCAGTATAGTCATGAAATAGATTATCCTGACCCTGACACAGATAAGTTAACTACTTATTATTTTGGTTAAAAAAATTGGGGATATCAATAGGAGGTAATGAAAATTGTTGATGGATATTATAAACGGTCTTTTTCTTTAAATGTTGAATTAAGAAACAAATTGCTTATTTTTTCAAAATAAGACAAATATTAACTGAGAAAGTTTCAGTTTTTGTAACAAAAAAAAAGAAGGAATTGATCGATTCACTGTTATGGAGATTTCGCATCATGTAACAGCACAACAAACAATAAAATATTTTAGAAACACATTGCATATTTGCGATAAACATAAAACAAATATTCAGGCAAGTAGCTGTCAATCATGGAAATACATTTGAAAAGAAATATGAAAATGTGTTTTTTGTATTTCATTTTGGTAGCAATATGGCCTCTGACAGATCAGCCCAGCTGGATAGCAAGACAGCCTACAGAATAAATATTCATCAATTTGTTTTAATTTCTATAATTAAGAAAAACACCTTTTTAAATGTTTTGTTTGAAATGAAGAAATTACATTGTCTGATCAAGACTGGATTATTCACAGGCGGAGGTCATATACCTGGAATATTGCTGAGAGCGGCATAAACAACAAACAAACAATACTATTGATAAGTTGTCCACATCACAGACAAGCTGGGTCAGTGAGCTTGTGTGCCTGTCACTGCACTGCTTTTGCACTGTGTTGATGGTATTAGGATAATGTAGATGAATATATAGGATTTTAAAAATCATATTGTACTCAAATGTCTAATAACATAATTGACATTCTGACTCCCATCAAATTGCCAGTTATAATTATCCAGTTATTGTCAGTTAGGATTATCCAGTTATTTCCAGTTAGGAATATGCAGTTATGACCAGTTAGGATTATCCAGTTATTTCCAGTTAGGATTATCCAGTTATTGCCAGTTAGGATTATCCAGTTATTTCCAGTTACAATTATCCAGTTATTGCCACAAATGTTACATAGTTATAATTTTTTTTCTTAAAGCCAAATTATGATTTACATGTTGCTGATCATTCTTAAACTACCACATAATTCTGATGATTTAGTTATTGCAATAGACTTGTGACAACCCCATTATTGTCAAGGAACACAAAAACACAAAACCAAGGGCAATGACTAGTCAGCAAGATCATGTTCAGCTTTCATAGCAATCAATCAAAACCTAACCTAGATGCTCAAATTTAAAGTAATATGCTGTGCTGATAGAGGGGCCAATTAAACCCTACGGCTATGACAACCAGTATATCATAATGCAATAATTGAAGTCACTCACACCACAATACAGCAGTTAACCTTCAAAGATACCTTATTCTATTTCACTAAAATCACACCTATGTATACCTATTCACTACCTTAATTGTCCCATATGTGGATTAACAGTGGGAGTTATTTCAGTACCATCAATCATTTACCTCTGAAGTACCAGTCAAAGCTTTTTACACCAAGAGCCCTATATAAGTATTGAGTGAGATGTGTACACACTTGCAGATCATATAGCAGGGACTATAAACCCCAGCTGTAACATATGCCCCCTCAGCATAGGGAAGCCACCTCGTTATAGCGCTGAATGCAATATCGGCCATAAATCAGCATCAAAATACCACACATGAAATTGACAACTCAGTCATCAATTTCATACTATATATGCACATATCGAAATTGACGAGCGTCAACCCTGAAATGAATATGTTCAGTGTTAAAATGAAGTCTTTATAGCAGGACTGGAGTGAATGGCAGGGATAGTGCTGACCTAGAGAAGACTATCTAAATCAATGTACACTTCTCTGCTCACCACACAGAACAAACCACCAGCTTAGAGGGCAGGTTGGCCTATCACACAATTCACATACGCCTGATATAAATCAATTAATCCTCCGTGTAAGGTGCTTGGCCTCTGAAACCATAACAAACAGAGAAAGTTGTTGGTCCTCTGTTGACGCACTTGTAATATTAGCTATATGTCTTTGTACTGGTGTGCCAGATTTGAAAGTTGTTCATCAATATTGGATTATTATGATTAATTTATCCAGTTTCAAGATTAAATGTCACAAAAAGCCTGTCGCTCAGGTGAGATAGGTGACTATCAACTCATCCTTGGCAGAAAGTACGTAAGTGAACAGGGATATATTTCAAAAATCCATAATATATGATCAATTTTTCATGCATATGTTTTCCTGTTGACTTAAAAAGGAAGATGAAAAAAATCATACAATATTCACAAGCCACAATTTCCTTTTCTTTGTAACAACTACAACCAGTTAAAGAACATAACACTAAGGCACTGATTCTCTCAGGTATATTCAGAAAAACCTCTATGTGGACATGTTTGTAGCTCGATGTGATTTTTTTACAGACATTAAGGAAGGAAAGTGTGGCTTTTATGAGGGCCCAATTGCTTTGGTTATAAATTGTCTGTGTCATATGGCCTGCTTGTATTGTAGGACAACATCACCCTGTGCAAGTACTAGGAAAATGTAATTGTTACAAATATCACAGTAAAGTAAATCAGATTTGTTACATGGGATTATGAGAAAAAAAATGTTTTTCTTGCCAAATGTACACAACAATCAAATGTTGATTTTGATACCTCAGAGAATGTTGAACAATGAAGCTGCTTCAACATAAAAAAATAAAAAAAAAATTTTTTCAATCTGAACAAATATACAATTTATTTCTACAAACGTTTACAGATATAAGCTCATTCTAATGACAAACATCCCCCAATAGTTTCTGCTTCTCTACAGTTGTTGAAAGTTAAAAATTAACTGGAGGACAACTTACCATAAGCTTACTTCAACCTTTCAAAATCAACATACAGATACCACCATATTGTTTCAATTTAATATATCTACCTAACAACTTGTTTGAAATTTCTGAAATTTCAAAGTTCATACGTTGGTCAAAACAGAAAATACATCCAAAATATTTTGTAATCTGATTAGCTATCTGCAAAGCTATTAGAAGCTACGCACAAGTCCTGATAGAGACACCATTGCGAAAGTTTGTCTGTAAGCTATTTCTGTCCCCTTCACTGGAATCGTGAACACATCTGATATACCCTACTGTAAACATACTGCTTGCTACCTCACATGTAGGACAACTTGTAAATAAGTACACAAGCAGACTTGCTGTTGGTGGTAAAATCAAGTTAAGGCCCTGTACCTGTCATAACGCTTAGACATCTTAACCAAAGGGAGATAACTATCCTTAACTTCATAATATTTATCTGTACTTTGCCAGGCTAATTTAATTAGTGTTTCTTGCTTTCGGGAACACCTGGTGTCTTCTGATTTTCAGTGATCCATTTACATAATTTTCAACACTACTTTGCATTTTACGCCAAATGGAATCTGTTTTGTTAGATAATCAAGCCTGATTGTTACGCGGCATTGATTATATTTACAAAAAGCATGATGCAAAACAATAACTTTAGCCAGTTCAAAACAAAAATATTAACATTTGAAATCTAGAACATGTTTCTTAACATCCTGAAATATCTTGTAACTAAAACAAGTACCACTATCACAACTAAACTTACTTAATCAGAGTATCAAGTAACATTATCTATATTCTATTTTCCATTAACACCCAATGCTATATAAAACAATTTTCTCATCATCTGACTTACTGTTTCTAGATTATCAATTTTGGTTAAATTCCATTATCATCTTTCAATAAATGTCGACACAAAACTAAATTGACCATTGAAAGTCAGTCAGATCAATGAAATGATTATCATATTAATTAAACATCACCCTTCCTACATAGTCTATTCATTAATAAGTCAAGAGAATTACACAAATCCTTGCTAAGCTTCTTTCCTAGGACACAGAGAACTGTGTAAATCTGCTTTGTAGACCGTGAATAATAGTTGAGGAGTAGTTGCTCCTTGCCAGCCTGCTGACCTCTGCCAGGTCTGACCTAGGTCAAAGGTCAGCCATAGACCAAGTAGCCCTATCAAAGGGTCACAGAAAAATCAAGGTAGCTTGGAACCTGAGAAGGTATCTAGCTGGGGGCAGGCGGAGTGGTCAGCCACCAGTATTGTAATGTACCCATGCACATGTTTCAGCTTTCATCCCCTTGGTGTAATGAAAGATTTGGGCCAATAGGAATTACTTGTTGATCCATTAAATAATTAACTTTTATAAACATGTTTACTGTTGATTTGTATTTACCTTAATACTTACTGATTAACATATTTATTACATGAGGAAAAAAAATATGGAAAAAAATATATGTGAGATTTGTAAGATGCTTAAGCAATGTTAAAAGATTTTAAGTCAAGGATAATTATCAGGTTTTTAACATTGTCAATATTATTTTTTTCAATTTTGAATAACTTCAGTAATGAACTTTCTTTTTTAAGTACAGAAAAAGCAGTTATTGCCTCCTTGTTTAAATGTATTTATCGTTGTTGTTTTTTTATTTTGTTAAAAAAATGAATAAAACTATTGCAAATAACAATTTGCTTAAGATGACCGTAACTTTTTTCCAAAGGCATCTTAAATATTTAAATTGATCTGACTCCACTGGTTTTGAATTCAAGACTTAAAACCCTCAGTAGCTACTAAAACTAGGAATAAAATCATCCTGTGTGTCTCCTAAAGAGTAATAAAAGACAGCAGCTTAAGTAATGTTTAAACTTTGATTACTTGGTAAAACATCATCCTAAGAAATAGATTTCTTTGTGTGAGTTTCTCATTAGAAAGTGCAACTAGTTCATAAACAGGCTACTTTACACTTCTAAGTGGCAATGATGGCCGACAGCGTTGACGAGATTTCACCTACACAGTGGCCAGTATTTTTTCTTCAGATTATTCCTTCCAAGGGAGACTTTATAAACCTCACAGGAGACCTGGGAAAATTGCAAACTCGAGAGCTAAGCGGCAATATTCATTTGCTTCCTCTCTGCCAACAATGCTTCCTGGGACCCAAGATACAACAAATTACTGTGATGGCTGGAGTAGAATAAATCAATAGAACTCCCAATGAAAGAGAATGGATTCCATGTTGAGCCCGCGATTGGCAGTGTGCAGAGAGTTCACCATTTATTAGCTAATGATTTCGACATAGGGAGGGCCAAGTCTCTTAACACACCAGCCTCGGTTTGGGCTTTTCCGATCGGTCAATTAATGCAAGCAGAGTTAACACTGGTCTGTGTCAAAACTCGCCTGGTCAAATTATTCCGTTTGGGCTGGTGCTGACTCTACCCATATTTCACATTTGATAGCTGGCTTTATCATTTCGGCTGACTCAGAAGCCATGCTTACAGCTTGCCTGGGTGACTTGGAAGCTAGTGTAGCAACAGTTACCTCCCCTGAGATGTGAACAGAACACTTGGGTTCACTTGACATCTGATCAATATTCTCTGATTATGTTTATCTGTTAGCCGTTACTGACTTGCTGGTATCTAAATACATCAGGAAATAACGCTATAGTCGCTTGTCGAACAATACGTGTTGGACTGGTATGTTATCCTTCAACATTGGCTCAATTATAGCTGAGTTAAGCAAATTTGATGCTAATTCCTTTGAAAATACCATGTAAGCCTTACCAAGTTGAACTAACATTTGTTTAGAAAACAGCCCCCTGCTAATGTGTTTCTTGATAATATTTACTAATGGTTCCTTGGATCACGAACATATTTGAAAACAAGCAAGGATTTTAAATACAGATACTGTTGATTTGAGTAACAAGCATATTTAGATTCTATTTATTTTTTCAAAATAATTAATAATTTGAGGTTTGGATTTCAAGATAGCGTTTGAAGGAGTCAATATCTCCGGCAATAACACAACAAATCCTACATTGTAACAAAAGACATAACTCTTTTTGGCCGTCAAATTAACAGAAGAATATGCTCATTTTAACGGAAGGCCAAAAATAATCTCATATTAATTTTTTCATCAGACGAAAGTGGCTGACATTCACACTTGTATAAAATAGAACCTCATCAATCTGGACTTGAAAGCCTTCTGTTAAAGTGGTTATCAAATGACTTCACCTGTATTATATATGTTTTGTTAATCACCAACATGCAAATGTGGAGGATTTAAAAGAAAATCTATCTGCTCCATTATCAACAGTTGCGGAACTTAGTCGAGTGAGTGAGTGAGTGAGTGAGTTTTTAAACCGCTTTTGCCAAAATTCCAGCAACATCACTGCGGGGGTACACCATAATTAGGCTTTACACATTGTACCCATGTGGGGAATCAAACCCAGATCTGTTGTGTGATGACCGAACACTTTCACCACTAGGCTACCCTGCTGTGAGGAGGAGCAGGGCAGGGTGAGGTGGTGTAGGGTGGAGTGGGTCAGTTCAGGTCAGGGCAGGGAGGGTTTGGGTGGGGAGGGGCAGGGCAGGGTGAGGTGGTGTAGGGTGGAGTGGGTCAGTTCAGGCCAGGGCAGGGAGGGTTTGGGTGGGGAGGGGAGAGGAGGGGCAGGGCAGGGTGAGGTGGTGTAGGTCGGAGTGGGTCAGGGAAGGGAGGGTTTGGGTGGGGCAGGGATTTAGCTCTGGTCCCACTACAAATTGGGTGATCACATGCAAGTAGTTTGTCATACAGACCCCGAAACAAATACATCCAATACAGCCCATGCAAGTCTATAATAGTGGGCAAGTCTAGATTTCTGCAGTTTTTGAAAAAGGAGAGAGTCTCTAGGATCCTTTTTATAATATTTTATTAAGATTATTTAACTGATTTTGTAGTAACCTATGTCCATTTTAGAGTGAGTGAGTGTGAGTGAGTTTGGTTTTACGCCGCTTTTAGCAATATTCCAGCAATATCACGGCGGGGGACACCAGAAATGGGCTTCACACATTGTACCCATGTCGGGAATCGAACCTGGGTCTTCGGCGTGACGAGCGAACGCTTTAACCACTAGGCTACCCGACCGCCCCGTCCATTTTAGAGACTAGATGTTAGTCTAACAGGTAAGATCAAGGGGAATAAGTCCTTTCTTCATAATAACAGTATCTTATCACACTTCCTCCATCTTTGTTTGTTTGTTGTTTAATGCCGCACACAGCAATAGTCCAACGATGTCAATAATCCAGTCTGGACCAGTGATTGACATCATGAGCATCGATCCACGCAATTGGGATACAATGACATGCATCAACCAAGTCAGTGAGCCTGACCACCCGATCCCGTTAGTCGCTTCTACGACAAGCATGGGTTGCTGAAGACCTATTCTAACCCGGATCTTCACAGGTACTTCCTGTATCAACAAGTGGCTTTAAGATAGTATCGATGATGACACGGCTGACTTGTGGATTTCAACTTCATTATTTTTTCAATGCAACATTTCAGTACAGAAGCTAGTATCTTTTATCAAGCAAGTGATATGACTTATGGTTTATGCGATTGCAACCTCTTTTGTCATTGACACAAGGTGTAAAAACCCGGTTGAGAAAGTTCTTGGTTCGAATCCAATCATGGGACTTGGAAATGTTATGGCCGGTACATGATGTATCGGTACAGGTGCTAGTACCTTGATACAGCATGTGTACAGAACCCAACTCTGTCTTAATTCAATTGCTCCAATTTCGTTACGCCTCTGGTCAAGCGAAGAAAAACCCTGATGTGCTTGTTAGGCTTGTTTCATGGCACGGAAATGACCATGAAACCACAGAGATTGTTTGTTTACAACTCACCAGCCCATTATAATGTTTTATGTATGAATAGCAGTGACCTCTCTATTAACAGACCAGAGACTACGCCATTGCTGGCTAACTGATTATGCATGAATAATTAATCAAGAATAATCTCTGAGAAACACAATATGGAAATAAAGGCCATTTCATTAGGAATCTGACAATTTGTTTAGCATGATTTGTGACCAATCAATAACACCATGAAACATATTCGTAAATCTAAGGCCAACCAGCATAACTTTCTTTAATGTATTCAAAGCATGAAACTGTTTTTGTTGTACCTGTAACAATGGCAAATATTACAACCTGAACACTTGCTCTCTCTATATATATCTTCATATTTTATGTATCGAGATATATTTTATTTATTCAAGCCAAGGAAATTTCCACACTGCACTAAATAGAGTCTTCACGCAATGAAGGCGGAGCAAAGTCCTTGGGCGGTTGTTCGCTTCAAATCGGCCAGCAATATGATCACACAATTAAACCCAAACCACTCGTTCACATCCCACATTGACAAAGGGGTCGCCTTCTAGCTTTTTGATGACCCGCATTCTACTTTTGAATCTATCTGTCAATCACAACCAATATCCCAGATAATCAGGCCAACAAGGGAAATCTACACCTTTACTGCTCATAATAAAGAACATAGGTCCATCATTTCTGCCCTTAAAACACTTTGAGATTCGAATAAACAGCTTGCTGAATTTTCTTGACATATTCGAAACAATTAGGTCATATTATTTCATGTTAAACTCTGCAGTCACCAATAAGTAACATTCATTTTTCATTATGAAAACAATTTAACTGTTTATAACAGAAATGTCTGCAAAGGTCACAAACACTTTGATTCCGTAAACTGTAAATCATACGACATACTACATAAATAGTATGCTCATCGGTAAAAGAATTTTAACACTTTCATAGAGAGAATTGCCATTTCCATATTTGAAGCTGTTTTTTTCCTATAACCATTACAAATTTTTTTCCAAATAAATTCCCATGCTTAGAAATGACCTCAATTTCAGTTGCATTTTTGTCCTGATGGCACAGCTTCTTTTGTTCTGTCTCCATTTTCTGACGTAATTCCGACCTAACAAACTCTACTGTAACATCAGCTAAATCATCATTTTTTCGCTTTCCACTTTCACAAGTACCAAATCCATATTTTGAAATCAACATCTTGGGGATTACCTCCTATCAAATTTGCCACCCATGCGTCAAATGTACTCATCAAATTATTGAACGTTCACACTTGCTTCTCGCTAGATCATTTCTCCAGAAGGGATATAGCTATTTTAAAACGGAAATTAGAAGTTCCGAATAGCATTCCTGCTTTTAGTGTATGCACAAACTTAACATTTGAAGGTTGAACGTTCCGTCACATATGACAGAGATTCAGAGGCAGCAATTTGTGCGGGTGATGTTTAAACAGTTTTCTAACTATCATTTGAATTATTCGGTACTGTTAACACCAATTTGTTTTCTCCAAATTTTGAACAAGTTATAAAAAAATAACAAAATCAAATGATGTTATTATGCCTTATGACAGATTTCATGGGAAAAAATATCCTTTTTTTTAACAATTATGAGCATGACATGCATGCTATTGTTGATGCTATTGATTCTGAGCCAGAAATTCACTGGTCATTCTGAATGTGCATTTTAAAAAGCAAAACTGACACATTAGGCCATTATGAAAAATGAGTGAGAAATTTCAACCTGGTTTAAGTCAGAGAAATCACTCGAATCCTTTCGGGGCTCATTGCTTCAGCTTTCAGAATCAACAGATTCTTAGGACATCTCTACTCCACAATCAACTGATATTTCCATATTAATATTTTGAATTCTTAAATAATTAACTTCACACAGACTTCTGGTTGTAGTTTTCCCCCCAGACAGACCAATAACTCTGGCTTCTTGCATCTCGACATTGAAAATAGAATTGGTCTGATTTTACTCTTCTGAATGAGACATCACATACAGTTAACAGAAATCACCGGCAGTGGTCATATTGCAACAACAGTCCTGTTTCTCGGGGCTGCTAATAACTACACTTGTAATACATTATGAAACATTACCGTATTCAACATAATAAGCACCCAGGGCGCTCTCGAAATTAGAAATTTGGGGCTCTTTTTAGAATATTATTTTGGTGAAGAAAAAAAACAGAGTTGAAAGAAAAAATTTGTGGTTTATGCAGACAGCCTGAAATGTTTATATACCACAGATATATTTTTTCAGAATTTAATTGCCCACAGTTAAAGGTGCATATAACACACGAGTGTGTATTAAAGGGAATAAATAAGTATTTGGTACATTGATCAATCGGAAGGTGTGCTAATTGGGATTGTTCACTAGCCAATATATTTGCAAATATTGCCGTGGGTGCTTATTGGAGCAGGGTGCTTATTACATTGAATACGGTAACATATCTTCTCAATTAGAAACGCTTTGGCAACAAGTTTCTTAAAGAGGAATCATCTTCCATAGTGTAGGGCTAATTTCCAACCTATATCTAATTTTGTAATTTAAGGTATGTGTGTACCTCCAACATTGTGGACAACCCACAAAAGTGTACAACAGTTTGGCCGAAGAGTAGCCCCTCTTTAATATCACAGGGTTTTTGAACAACATATTAACCCAATATGGTGTTTACCATTCTCATACAATCAGCAACTGAGACAAGTTCCTCACAAAAGAAGGTGGTAGACCTCTCCTTAGAGGTCGGAAACATGTTAACCAGTTGTTGGGCACTTTGTAAATGGAGGACACACCCATTTAATGTAAAGAAAGCCGACAGTCCGAGAGAAAGCTAGTCCCCCACACAAAGCACTTTCTCCCTGATCAGTGAAGAAGAGACCTATCTATCAACTAATGCCATCTCAACACTATTCACTATATTGTGGGTCAGGGTAGTGTCCAACTGGTCATATAGCGATGGTATTTCAGATATTCTTCTGATATACTTGTATTACTGTATTCGACGTAATAAGCGCCCAGGGCGCTCTCAAAATTAGAAATAGGGGGCTCTTATTAGAATGTTATTTTAGTGAAAAAAAAAACAGAGTTAAAAGATAAATTTGTCCAAAATTAAATTGCCCATAACTAAGTGTGCTTATAACACATGAGTGCATATTATACGGGAATAAATAAGTCTTGTGTACATTGATCAATCGGAAGGGGTGCTAATTGGGATTGTTCATTGGCCAATATATTAGCAAATATCGCCGTGGTTGCTTATTAGAGCTGGGCGCTTATTACGTCAAATATGGTACTTACGATGTGACAGATACACAAGATACAGTCGAACTACACTGTGTCGAACACATGGGAACCTGGAAAAGGTTTGAGTTATCCAGGGTTTGAGACAACCAAAGTGAATATTTCTGCTGTGCTCAGTTATTTGGAAACCATCCTGCCTTTGATTTAATATGACAAATGCAGTGAGGTCTGTCATTTGTGTGTAAAACCTATTTGTTCCAATCCACCTACAAGGCTCACTGAACTCTCTCTTTGACCACCAGACCTGTGCAAAAGCACCTCTTAGCAGATCCAATCTGGAAATTGGTGCTATATTAATTAAAATATATTATTAAGTGAGTTGAAAGTTTGGTGTGTGTGGGTGTGTGGAAGTTATTTACGATATTGAACTGTTGGGGGAATTTTATGCCGATTTTGGGTATTTGGAACACCCAAATCAGTTCAGCATAAGCGTCAATATCACACATCCAGTTTGACAGATTCGATGACAGATAAATGATGACTGTCCATGAGTGAGTGATTGTTGTTTTACACAAGTCAGCAATATTATGGCAATATCACAGAATCAAGCAACAGTGGTTGACAACATGTCCAAAACTGGTTGACAACACAACCAAATTAGTGGTTGACAACACGACCAAATCAATGGTTGACAACATGTCCAAAACTGGTTGACAACACGACCAAATTAGTGGCGGACAACACTACCAAACTAGTGGTGGACAATCTGACCAAATCAGTGATTGACAACACAACCAAATTAGTGGCGGAGAACACTACCAAATTAGTGGTTGACAATCTGACCAAATCAGTGGTTGACAATCTGACCAAATCAGTGGTTGACAATCTGACCAAATCAGTGGTTGACAATCTGACCAAATCAGTGGTTGACAATCTGACCAAATCAGTTGTTGAACAAATACCACACAAAAAGTTTTGACACATCTATCTGCATAGGTAATAGAGAGTCTTGCATGATTCAAACCATTCGATCAATAATGAACCTCAACATGAGACCTAACAATTTTGAAAAATATATATACAAGTCAACATTGGACAGTGGGAGGGTTTGCAATATTACTATTAACAAGTTGACCATGATTGTGGACCTGTGAATATCCGGGGTAGAATAGGTCTTCAGCAACCCATGCTTGCCGTAAAAGGTGACTATGCTTGTCGTAAAAGGCGACTAACGGGATCGGGTGGTCAGGCTCGCTGACTTGGTTGATACATGTCATCGATCCCAATTGCGTGGATCGATGCTCATGATATCAATCACTGTATTGTCTGGTCCAGACTCCATTATTTACAGACCGCCGTCATATAGCTGGAATATTGCTGAGTGCGGCGTTAAACAACAAACCCACCAACCAACAACCATAATCGCGATCATTGTGTTGACAGGTCTTACGATTATTTCAATTAGTTTCATCATTATTGTTATACTGTAGCCTGTTGACATTGAGTCCTTGAATATTAACTGTCCCCGAGCACTTAATTCAGTCAACACAACACTAAACCACACTACGCAAACATGTAACCTTAAAACCCTGTGTACTAACTCGATCCCTTATAAAACATAGTATTAACAACCTTAAGCTAATAATTTACACACCACAGTTGTACGTTGGCTCAGAATCTATTCTCCTGTGTACGAGTCGTAAACCCCTAGCAATACAGATATCAATTCTTGATTCACGGCAAAATATGAGGTGCTATGAACCTAAACATATCCAGGCCATTCATCGCTGGTGTACGACATACCTCTGTCCTTTCTTCTTGTACAGTGTGAAAATTGGGCGTTAACAAATGCGTCTTTCATACCTGAATGCCCCGGAAAGCGTACGAAGCTAAGTTTGTTAATCCTATTGAAACTGCCCTATTTTCCGTCCCATAGTGAGTGTATATATTTTATCTTTGCATATTTGTGTATATAACAACTAACGTCAAAGCGCCAACTCCTGGTGCTCTGTCACACAGAACGAGAGCCCTGGGTGAATGAGGTGCTGGCATAAAACCCTCTATATTTCAGTTTCTTATCTTTAATAATATGTCATTTTCGTGGGACAAATATTGCTATTCAAGGATCACAATAGGAGCTCATGACATCAGAAATGTAAAGGGGACATTACTGTTTTGGATATTTAAACAAGCCCATGACCTTTGATTGACTTGTTACTTAAACGGGAGCAGCATCTTGTATGTGTGTCAACGTTAACAGTGTCATGATAAACAGTTATGTAAACAAACAATTTTGCCATGACATGCGGATGTTGGAAATATATCCCTTAGTCATAAAGGGTAGGACACTTGGCTCCTTAAAGATTTTGTACACATTAGACACTTGTTTCCCTCTGTGTGCGTGTGTGTGTGCTTGTGTGCATGTCTCTCTGTCATGTCTCTCTGTGTGTGTCTCTCTCACTGTCTCTCTGTTATGTCTCCCTGTGTGTCTCTCTGTCATGTCTGTGTCTTTCTGTCATGTCTCTCTTAGTGTGTCTCTCTCTCTCACTATCTCTCTGTTATGTTTCTCTCTGTCTCTGTCATGTCTCTGTGTCTTTCTGTCATGTCTGTGTCTTTCTCTCTCTCTGTCTCTCTGTCATGTCTGTGTCTTTCTGTCATGTCTCTCTTAGTGTGTCTCTCTGTTATGTTTCTCTCTGTCTCTCTGTCATGTCTCTGTGTCTTTCTGTCATGTCTTTGTGTGTGTCTCTCTCTCACTGTCTCTCTGTTATGTCTACCTGTCATGTCTCTCTTAGTGTGTCTCTCTCTCTCTCACTGTCTCTCTGTTATGTTTCTCTCTGTCTCTCTGTCATGTCTCTGTGTCTTTCTGTCATGTCTTTGTGTGTGTCTCTCTCTCTCACTGTCTCTCTGTTATGTCTCCCTGTGTGTCTTTCTGTCATGTCTCTCTTAGTGTGTATCTCTCTCTCAGTCTCTCTGTTATGTTTCTCTCTGTCTCTCTGTCATGTCTCTCTCTGTCTCTCTGTCATGTCTGTGTCTTTCTGTCATGTCTCTCTTAGTGTGTCTCTCTCTCACACTGTCTCTCTGTTATGTTTCTCTCTGTCTCTCTGTCATGTCTCTGTGTCTTTCTGTCATGTCTTTGTGTGTGTCTCTCTCTCTATCACTGTCTCTCCGTTATGTCTCCCTGTCATGTCTCTCTTAGTGTGTCTCTCTCTCTCACTGTCTCTCTGTTATGTTTCTCTCTGTCTCTCTGTCATGTCTCTCTCTGTCATGTCTGTGTCTTTCTGTCATGTCTCTCTTAGTGTGTCTCTCTCTCACACTGTCTCTCTGTTATGTTTCTCTCTGTCTCTCTGTCATGTCTCTCTCTGTCATGTCTCTCTATTCTCCATTCACTCTAGTCTATGTGATAACCATGGACCTTAAAATTATAAATTTAAAGACTGACTTGAATCTTGACAGGACATGCAGATAAATTGATACATTTTGTGTAAGCATCTTTTTAAAAATCAGGATAAGCTTCTGTTTTGAAAAAACAACATCTCAAAGCATCACAAATTACAAAAATCAATTCATGCCCATTTTCTTTCAAAGAGTAAAGAATCTGTTTTTTTATGTATCTTTTTCTTAGAAATATCTGTAATATACCAATTAAATAATTATTTTTCAGCAGCATAATGATCCCATCTTTTCCTTACATCTCCTGTCCAGAAAATACGACCAAAGGATTAAAATCAATACAAGTTAGAATAAAATTTACTGCATTATAAACACCCTTGAAACCATGGGCAAAAGCACCTCATATAATCAAGTGTCTATTGTCAGTGTTATTAAAATCAATTTAATGTAGCGCACAGTTGCTGATCATCATGTGAGCAATTGCCATTAATGTCGACCGTGCAGCAAGGACGTTTTACAGCCAACCCACAGGTCCCAGCACCACACATACCTACGCCATCTATCAATACGCTGTCATTAAGTTAATCTCCATCCTACAAGCTAAGAAGGCAGGATTCTCGAAATTACACAGCAAAATAACTCTTTGTTGCTTCTGAAATAATCATAAAGGTAGAACCGATGGGCATGCCTCGCTCGTTATAACGCCAGATCAAATCGACAAGGTCTAACAGATAACGACACGCTGATGTAATTACGCAAGGTAATTATCGGCAAAAGCTTGGTTTTTACTATGACAGTCGTGGAGAAAGATTTCCAGCATCATTACAAGCCTGCATGCTATAGTGAAGCCTGATTCATGGGCCCTTTGTTATCATTCGTGTAGGTGTCGGATCTGAGACTGTACGGAGAACATATCAATATTGTTGACAAGGAGTTAGGGTCATCGTATCCAGGCACAAATGAGTGAGATCGTCAATGAAATTAACACAAGCAGACGGCAGGTTGCACTTGGCGATCGGCTGATGCCAACTAATTATATAGCAGCAACTCAGGGTCGATGCCAACCATTATACATCCGACTATGCAAATGGCCTCTTCTAATCAGATCAATGTTTGGTAGAGCATATTGCCATTTTCCGCGAGCTTTGGCCAGCATAGTGCTTACCGCACTTATTTCTTCTGCAAATGTGCCAACACTTTAATGTTGGTTTACAAATACGCACATAAATCACTGTCGGTCCCTCAGCGGCTAAATCAACCAGAGACAGACATGAAATCCATGATGCTCATCTTTCCCCTCATGCAATGTTCATCTCTTTGATGTTGCTATTGACGTATTTACTGTATGATCGCTGTCACTCCAACATTGCTCGAGATCACTGGACATGCTGTGTCAGCGAAGCTGGAATGATTGGCAGTCGTAAATAACTAAACCTGTGTTCCGTTATTAATCAGTCAGGCTTGGAAAGTTACAGTAAAGATGTACACAGTGACTCCAGTATAAACCTGGCTCTCCTTAAATAGACACCGGCAGCTGTCAATCACATAGAAAATTGACAGGTCATTAATAAGTTGGGTTGTATACTGAGATATTAACAATGTGTTCTTGTTCTGTGGCGAAGATTGCATTGTTATTGAGTGAATACTGATTGTCTGGGAAAGATATATTTTCATATCATTGCAAAATATTTTCATTTCTCCACATTTGATAGAAAACAGTAAGTTCTTTTGAGATTTGGCAATAAAATATAAAAGAAAAATTCTTTGTTCAATAAATATGCAATATTTAACATTATACTATTCTATATCTTAGCCATTAATAGTGAAAAAAGCCTCTTCATTTCCAACTAGCCTCTGGATTTCCTCTCCAAACTGGGGGCGGTCAGGTAGCCCAGTGGTTAAAGCGTTCGCTTCGTCACGCTCAAAACCTGGGTTTGATTCCCGACATGGGTACAATATGTGAAGCCTATTTCTGGTGTCCACTGCCATGATATCCCTGAAATATTGCTAAAAGCTGGGTAAAACCATACTCACTCACTCAACAAACCCACTGAACCGTATTCGGTATATTAAGCACCCTGATCCAATAAGCGCCCCTGACCAACCTCTGGACCATTCTGTGAGAAATCTTTATAAACACTCCCATATGAGAGTGCATACATCTTCTTGTGCATATTACACTTTTGTTACAGAAACACCAGCAATTAAAGAAAGGGCATATAAGTGCCAAGTGACTTTTATCGAAAACATTTTGGTTTGATCGACATTTGATCCAAGTTTGTTCTCTACCCCTCGACCTCAGGAAACAAATTTAACTCATTGTGCATGTTTTTAATAAGTGCCGCTCTTTGTCAAGTGCCTGGGGAGCTTATTACAGTGAATATGGTACTTAAATTTTAAAAATAAACTTTAACAAAAATTATTCTTTGCTTCTAACAATCGAACCACTTTATGGAAAAGCATACAATAGACCTGTCTGTTTGTGCTCTTTTCTAAATAATCAAATACACCAACAACCTAGGTAAATATTGTATCCTAATTTTTAATAATAACTCAATACATGAACACATTAGATATCAAATTCCATTTTTAATCTTGGTGTATTCTAAACACAAATGACTATCAATGTGAATAGGGATCATATTTCTACTTAGGGACAATGGCTTCTATCTTGTTTTTTATATATCCACTTGAGTTTAAATACAAAGTTAACTGTCTCAGTTGAGAATATTACTAGTTCACCTTAAACTAATCAGATCACATGCTCTTTCTAAAAGGATCAAATTAATAGTTCATGTTTTTCTTTAGGCGTTCTAGATATGTACAAGTATATCTCATATTGTCAATTCAAATGAAATCAGCTAAAATGTGACTAAATGCCCTTAAGGTCAAACATGATAAAGACCTGGTGTTATCGTTTTATTGACGCCATGATTTGTACGGACATATACATACTGCATGCATAAATATTCAATGTAAGTTTGTTGTTTTAAGTCCAGTTATTATAAATATTCTATATTCTATTGTTCTGGGGGAACTAATTGAAGCAATAAACATACCATGTTTTCAATGTAGAGCTACTTGTAGATTTAGCCATGGTAAATTAAACAAAGACATAGAATATGATACACATAGTTGGACATAGAAAGGTTGTTTGTTTGTTGTTTAACGCCGCACTCAGCAATATTCCAGCTACATGACGGCGGTCTGTATATAATGGAGTCTGGACCAGACCATCCAGTGATTGACATCATGATCATCAATCCACACAATTGGGATACGATGACACGCATGAACCAAGTCAGCAAGCCTGACCACCCGATCCCGTTAGTCGCCTCTTACAACAAGCATAGTCATCAGTTATGGCAAGCATGAGTTGCTGAAGACCTGTTCTCTACCTGGATCTTCATGAGTGAGTGAGTGAGTGAGTGAGTGAGTGAGTGAGTGAGCGAGCGAGCAACAAGTTTCCCACTGATTTATCATGTTTCCGCAATATCATGGCAAGGAACAAGAAACAGGCTTCACCCAGTGTACCCTTGTGAGCAATTTGACCCAGGCCTTCAATGTGACAAGCAAACACTTTAACCACTAGGCCAACAAACCTGTAAGAAGGTAAGTGTTGTACTTGTTTTACACAAATCCAACATCTTCATTAAAGGAGGGTTGCCCTGTTCAGTATGGCCATGTCTAGAAGTTGTGATCAGTGCTTTAGTCCTTTTGGCAGATAAACAAAGTGGTGTTTGAAAGGCCTGATTTATACCTGCTGGGGCTGCCTCTTTGCACGAGTCTAGCCCCCTTTAAACAAGTTGACTTTTGTGTATACTTCTTTGCTACACCACAAATTTACCACTATTAATATTATGGAAGAAGGTTGGGAGTTTTGTGAGAGACAGGATAGTCGCTACTTCAAAACTGACATTTTTTTCTGTGAGTGGAGTGGTAGACGAACAATTTAATTTCTTTTCCACAACATTTCTTTTTCAGGATATCCAGAAGGTCCCACCAACACTTTTGTGTGCTTGTAAACCCTGAGGACAAATTTTATTTGTAAAAGATATATCCCCCTCCCCAAACATCAAATGCTTGGCCTCTTAGAAATTTTAAGTGTTCTAGTTGCACAGAAACTGCTTATATGTTTCAGTGGATATATAATGCAATTAAAAACATCAAGTGATCAAGAAATATATTTATAATAACACATCAACACATTGAGTCATAAGCACATTCTTATACACTTCTTTACCTCACAGTATTGTTTGAAGTTTCAAATCTGAAGTTACAAAATTCAAAAGAAACATCAAATAACCAGCTGAAACATTCTAATTGTACAATTATACCTATTCTAAGGTTTTTATATTAGATTTTCACACAAATGTAATGCACCTTCCAAAGCCGTTTACGTGAACATGAATAAGACCAGTAATGTTTGTTTGTTTGTTGTTTAATGCTGCACTCAGCAATATTCCATCTATATGACCCTGGTCTGTATAATAATTGAGTCTGGACCAGACAATCAAGTGATTGATATCATGAGCATCGATCCACGCAATTGGAATCGATGACATGCATCGACCAAGTCAGCAAGCCTGACCACCCAATCCTGTCAGTTGCCTCTTATGACAAGCAGAGTCGCTTTTTACGGCAAGCATGGGTTGCTGAAGACCTATTCTACCCCAGATGTTCACAGGTATAGATGCAGCACTTGATCATGAACTTGACAAGGTCATGGACTGAAATCTATCACGACATCTGTGTTGCACAGATTCAGATCATGAAATGCACCAATGCTATTACTGATGATGACCTTCAGTTTGGTTTAACAATCGTCACAGTTCATGGTACATCATTTATAACAAATAATGACCCTGCTCACCAACTATTGACTGGCTAGACACTATAACTGTGATATGACAATTTTCAATTTGAACATGGGGTCTTAGAATGACATGGTTACATTTTCAGTGACACGTATCTAAAAATTGCACATTTTTCTGTAAAAATATCATGTTTGGAAATTCTAATTTCAATTTAATTGGGCCAGATATGTTGAGCATGGTATTTCATGAATAATGTAGCTACAGACCTGAAAGTGATCTTAACGCTAAGATGATCAACAAAAATGTTACCCATCATTGGTCATTACAAGAATGTTACCCTTGGTCATTACAAGAATGTTACCCTTGGTCATTACAAGAGTGTTACCTTTGATTGGTCATTTCAAGAGTGTTAACCTTGACTGGTCATTACAAGAATGTTACCCTTGGTCATTACAAGAATGTTACCCTTGGTCATTACAAGAGTGTTACCTTTGATTGGTCATTTCAAGAGTGTTACCCTTGACTGGTCATTACAAGAATGTTACCCTTGGTCATCACAAGAGTGTTACCCTTGGTCATCACAAGAGTGTTACCCTAGTGTACCAAGCCTTCAGTCTTGTAGGCAACTTGTTCCTCCAAGCTTTTACTTAGTGGTTATTGTGGTACAATGTATGAAATATGGCATCTTTAATTTCCACTGTTTGAGATTCACAAGGAGTAAGTCTGGAATATCTCTTATTTCAGACACAATAGCCCTTAGGAAAGTCTCATTTCTTGGAAACTGGATAAAAAAAACCAATTAATATAATTCAGATTTCAAGATTTCTCTTGATGACTTCAAATATATTTCCATTCTGCCATGAAAGTTGATATGATTAAGATCGTATAATTTAATTTCTGTGACATAAAAAATTTGCGAAGAGAATATTGTGTTCAGACAATACAATTATGAATATATCAAATCAAAGCTAAATCTTATCTTGAAGCATCGAATAAATTAGCGTTTTTTGCTTAAAGTCACACTCAACAATGTTCTAGCTACATGACGGCGGCCTGTAGAGGAATCTTGACTAGACAAACCAATGATTGATATTAAGAACAACATCTCGTTCATTTGGTCAGGATGACAAGCAATCATCCAAAGTATTGAGCCCTGAACACCCGAAACAATCAGTTGCCTCTTCTGACAAACATAGGTTCCTGGGGACCTGAGCATACATAGTTTTTTTAACTTTGCTTTTTGTGATATTCCATCCAATTCTTGGTATCAAAAATGGCCACACATTGTACCCATTGGGGAATCAAACCCAGTTCTTCAGTATACGAAGGAATACTTGACTAACATACACCATTATGATTTTATCTGTTGATCACAGTTATTTTCTGCTAACATCAGAAGTTGTAAGAGGGTTTTCTTTTTATAACAAAAATGACGTTGGTCTAAAACTAGGTGTCTTTGTCTGTTTAATTCTTTGGCGTGCAGAGTGTCAGCTTTTGTTGGGAGACAAAGGAAGTTAATTTCGAAAAAGTCTGTCTACCAAGGACAAGGAAAAGAATTCTAGATTTATTATGTATCAAATCATCTACAAATGGTCGAGAATGTCAACTTTGTATTAGCATTGCATTAATGTTGTTTTAATCCTGAGTAATCACAAAATATATTTTCTGTGATATGTTGCTGGGGAAAAGTAAAAAAAAAAAGAGTACAAATATAGATTTCTCAATTTATAATGAAAAAATAGGGTCGACGGTTCAGTTCAACAAATAAAAACACAACTTTTCTAAAGGCTGACCACAGCATGAAGAAACAAGTTGTGGCACATGTTTGCTGTCATAAATACATGTTTTAGGTGATATCCCAGCAATTGCACCGATTCTGACATTTAATGCAAAACATAGTCTCTTAAGTTACAAACATAAATCTGAGTGACACAAAAACAGACAGTGTTTCTAATCATAAAAATTAAAAAGCAGACAAATTTGTTGATAATATGATGCTTGAGGGGTAAATGAGTGTGTATCACACACAGAGAAAACATTTCATTCCCAGGGCGTCAAAACAGAGTCATAAAGTAAGCTAGATTTAACTCATAAATGAATATCGTTCGCAATGTTTATCATATTAATTACCAATTCATGTACTCACCATAGACAGCTAATGTTAATTTAAGCAAGATTGATATATAATGTTGGAAAAAATCGAGTAAGAAATGGACAAATTGCTATCCACATATTTACATTTCATTTTACACACATCTGTCAATCATTCAACTAAATCAGCACCAGGATGCCCTGCATCCCACAACACAAAACCTGTACATGACTAGTCTCAAGGGTGTATGTACTAAGATATTTATTCCTCGAGTTTAGTTGACATGGAAAGCAATCGTTTTTGTTTCGCAAGTTGAACGCCAGCTGTCGGGGATGACTATTGACAATTGAGGTACACGCAGTGCACTGGATTCCATATCGAATTCACAATCTCTGGTGCATACACAGACATTTAAATGAGAAAATATGAAACATTTACCTTACATAAATGTATATCACCATTTCATTTTCATCATTTATTAAATACAAATTAATCATAATTTTCCAGCTTATTAAATAATTTCAAAAATTTCACTTATAAATTAATATTTACATTTGTACTTCTCATACGATTCAAAAGACGGAATATTGAATTCCAATATTTCTAAATTATGCATAAAAATGTTTGTCTAAGACATGAACAATGAGACAGCAAACTATGCCATTGAACACACTACAAAACAATGTCAATATTTCAGCTGACAAAAATGACAGTGAAATTGACAAGTCTATCTGAAACCATTTTTGACATAATCAACATCCACAACTCTCTAATTGAGAAAATCATTTTGTTATCATCAATGCCATAATTGACATGACTCCCAGAGCTTGTCACAACCCCAATCTAGGCCAATCACACAGATCTGATCAATCTCAAATTGATACGGATGCTGATGAATAAATTCATCCTCATCCAAGGTCAAGCACTGTTACATCAAACACAATCCAGCTAGTTGTATTCATTTTATAATGATGAAAAACATTTGGCCAGCATTTTTTCATCAAAAGATTTGTCCGATATGATCTAAAGCATCTAAAATATTCATGAATCGAGCTGGTGTATCTGCAGAAAACTTGCCTTGTTTCTCAAACATGTTAGGCCTAATACACTTATTCTATCTTCTTTTTTTGCATTCCAAATGCATCTCATTGACGTAAGGCGTAATGCTCCAATGTAAATTGTCTCTGTACTTCCGAGAAATCAATGATAATGTAATATCGTCACAAGTTTCTAACAAGTCTACAATCTGAGAGGATCCTGACCATGCTAACACAATTTTTTAATTCTCTGCGAGATATTCCGGAGAAAATTAGGCTGAGTAAAGGACCTATCTAGACCTTGCTCTTCCAGCTTACAGTGTCATTCTGGAGTGAGTCTGCCATCTTTCAATATGACTGACAAGAAGTCCGATTTCTAACCAAAACCAACAGTGCGCATAAAAACCGATCACACTATTACGTTTACTTCACAAAATTAGACCGAGGTTGATATTTATTTACTGCAAAGCTATCCCGCGTTGACCACAAATTCCGCCTGATCCGGGGTCTAGTTGTGGACTTATTCAGTTCATTGGGATGTGTCTTGTTGCTTCTTATTTGTCATTGACAAGATTGAAGAAAACATACATACATATATTTGAACTGATCACAGGAGAGCTGCCAGCACAGAGACACAGCATATATATTGTGTTCATATGAATATTCATACATGTCAGGGTATTTACAGCGTCAAATACATTACTGCACATTACCATGTTATTCAACTGCTGCAAGATGCGAGTTGTGGAAAAATATTGATAATATGAGGTTGATGTATAATGGTGCGATGTCTTTGAGGAAAAGCATGAAAGTGTGTGACTTGATAAATGCAGAGGTCGACAATAATCCTGCTATATCATGGTGGCCAGAGGAATGTCGAGTCTGGACCAGACAAACGTATGACTGAAAGCATAAACCTCAATTCATGCCATCAGTGCAAGATAACATTTAATCAACCAAGTCACAGAGCTGGGCCACATGGTTCTCTTTAGTTAGTTCTTACGACATACTGGGGACCTGTTCTTCCCACGATCCCCAAAGGGAGACAAGCATGGAATATTTGGGACCTGTTCTTTCCAGGATCCCCATAGGGAGACAAGCATGGGATACTGGGGACCTATTCTTCCTCGATTCCCAATAGAGAGACAAACATGGGGTCTTGGGGACCTGACCTTCCCCAGGATACCCATAGGACCTGGGGAAAAGATTAGCCAAGGAAAACGGAAAACTGTAAAAATAACTGGCATAGAAGCTTCTGCAGGTACACAGTCTGTGATGGTCTGCAACACTTGGCAACATTCATGATCTAGATGGTATGACATCTACCATGGACGCTCAGTATCATGTGTCCATGTATCTACTGATGCTTATACTGAACAAATCATATTCTGCAACATACCCAGGCTTAACAAGGAGATGACAGCAGTGAATGAAATGAAACACTGTCACAATTGTGAGGGAATAATTGTTATTTAAATTTAAAAAATAATTTTTGTACATTAAATAAATAATTCTCAATTTGAGACGATATTTTAGATGCTATCCAATGCTATCTTTGTTCAGATAAAAAATATATATTCAAATTTCGGGTCAATCTAATATTCACAAAATTCAATTTATTCAGTATGCATAGAAACAAGGAACATTTTGACTATGAAAAAGAGTGTACATACTGTCAGACAGTTCATAAGAGCATCTTCAAACTGATGCTGGAAGGCCCGGGTATCAGAGCACCATTCCAACAGCTCCCGTGCTGCGTTCTGGAAGCCGCCTGGGTTCTGTAGGTGCTGTAACAGAACAGAGAAGTAGTTGTTAGGATGTTATTACAACACTGAAGTAGTCATCAAGGTACTAGCACATGACAAGTAATCGACAGCATTCACTTCTTTTTCAGCTCAGAGATATTATCTTGGAGTTGTGTTCAGTTAACTTTCCTGTTTGTTTTGTTTGTCGTTTAACTCAACACCTAGCAATATAACAGCTGACTGGAATGGAAATAATTCAAGCTATGATTGATATTATGAGCAAAGATTGAATTAGTGAGTGAGTGAGTATGGTTTTACGCCTAGAACAATCCAGCAATACACTATAAGCAAATTAACTTAGTCACAGAATCAGACTACCAGATCCATTGAATCACTTTTAAGATAGACAGTGATTGATAAAATCTCCCCTTAGTCTTCAGCTTCAAAGCCAATTGTATGTAAATAGTTATCAGGCTAACATTATCGATTTTAAAAATTAGTCAACAGAAATGAGTTGTCCTGCTTACACCATATGAGAACTTGTCCAAACGTTGTAAAGTTAAAAAAAATTCCACCAATATTCTAATCAGTTTCCTCCGAAAAAAAGTATGCTGGAAATTATTCTAACAATTAATGTTTTGTGACAAACAGTGAGGTTCAACGTTGGAAGCTGAGACCAAAACTTCAAATTACTCAAATTATTCAACACTTGAGAGCTGAGAGTCTATTTGTTAGCGCTGGACAGACGTGCCTGTAGAGTTTACAACAGAAATGTTTGAATGGAAGATGAAGTGCATCTTATCTGTTATTTTGCTCTTGAGCTGTTTTCAAACTGTGACACTCATTAAACATCTGTTTAAGTTTTCAAGAAAAAACCCAGCCAATCATCAAAACAGATTGTAAGCGGAAACATAATATATTTTTCTTGCCAGAAATGTTCAAAGATGGTTAGACAATTAAAAATGAATGTTAAGTTACAGCAAGACTGGGAAGGACCCAAGGCAAAAGGAAATTAGAATAATTAATCCTTAATTAAAGTTTAAACGAACCTCACATTTACAACTGGTTTCATTGCAGCCTTTTGTAAACCTTTCAGGAAATAATGCTATACTACTATCAAATCAAATTTCTTGGAAAACAAGTTTTTTTTTCATAACATATCCAACATATCTTACTGCCAAAAAAAAAAAATACGGGGAGATTATATGTATTTCATCCCCACAAATGTATTAAATGTAAACCTTTTGACAATTTCTTTGGAATATAACTTTTTTATTCTTAAATCAAATCACTGGGACTGGGAGTTTATGTACATTAATTTCACCTTCAGAATGAATCCAATGTACATTTTAAAAACATTATTTCAAAAATAAATTTATTTATATTTTTCAATCCAATCAGAATGTATGCATCTGTGCATCCCTAGTTGACAAACAAACTGGCAGTTTAATCTTGCAACTCTTATCTCAATACCTACTTAATTTCTTATTCTTTTAATAAACAGAGCAATAACCTGTTAGTAAAGGTTAACATGACAACAGCCTAGTAAGTTTGGTTTGTTTGCACTCAGCAATATTCCAGCTATATGACAGTGATCTGTAAATAATCAAGTCTGGACCAAACATTCCAGTGATTGACATCATGAGCTTTGATCAAAACAATTGGGATACAATGACGTGCATCAACCAAGTCAGCGAGCCTGACCACCCGATACCATTAGTCGCCTCTTACAACAGCCTGTGAAGTATGTCTGTGTGTATAATAACTGTGATGTGTCGTGTGTACCAACAACATACAAAATGTCCGTCTATCACTGACATGATGCAGAATAGACATCAATGACACATCAGTCATGCCACATCATCACAGACAGGGATTTTTCATTTTCGCCCCTTCCAGCATTATTTTCCTGATTTTTAACCAGGATTTAACTTTGACCTGCTTTCCCCCCAATCGAATGTACAAACAGCACATGACGCAAGATGCCTCTCGTGTCTATGCAGGTAGTGTGTCAGAAGAAGATTATAAGGCCTTGTGGGCTTGTCGAGTGCAGTTCAGACGTCACTCTACTGAACTTTTATGAATTGCTACAAAATACTGGAGACAAGTACATTTTGCATCCAGAATACATCAAGCAAGTGAGCTTGTTTCCCCCCTGAACCATGCTACATGTACATGTCATTTTAGGCAAACCCAAAGAATTGTTTGACAGGCATTACTTAGAAGTTGACGGATGACACAGCAGACACAATTTATGGATAAAAAACTTCTTTACTTACTGTAAAGGTGATGTTACGGTATAGATATGTACCAAAATGTCGCCTTTACAGTAATTAAAGAAGGTGTTATCCATAAATTGTGTCTACTTTGCAAACCCAAACACCAGAAACAAAATACTAGATTACTACTTATGCTAAAAGGTGAGGTGAAATTGGGTTTAACGTAGCATCCACGATTACTGCACTTATATAGCGACGTGCATGTACGTGTGTGTGTTTGTGTGGCTGCTTGTACTAGTCCGGACTAATGCCGATTGAAAGTGCTAGCTCACTGAGATGCCATGCCACAGTTTAACATGAATACCCCACTCAGACACAGTATACTGACTCTGAGCTGACCAGTCCTTGTTTAAGCCCCTTTATGCCGAGCGCCAGACAGGGTAACAACAATTACCATCTTTTAACGTCTTTTGGTACGACGCGGCCGGGGATTGAACCTTCCGCTCTCCTGGCAGACACTCTACCACTAGACCACGGAGGCGGTCCTTATGCCATAAAGTGACTGTGTGGCACCAAAGGTCTTGCCTATGGATTCACTGCACTGTGTGTTGTTGTTTGACATCATATAGTTCTACAAGGATGTTACAGCGGTTAATGCATATACATGTATGTGCAAACTTTTAAACATTCAAGCAAACAGTTTCGCATCAACATATTGCAACTGTTCTCATGTAGATGAGTGATTGAGTGAGTTAGCATATAGTGTTGTAGTAATGCAACATTCCACCCACAGTCTTAAAGATGAAGAACTCTATCCTTAGTGTAGTAAATGTTCAAAAAAATATTAAAAAATAGAAATCATATTTATTAGAAATAAAATAAAATTCCCTGTATGCTCCACAGTAAAATGTTTTTTGCATCAATGATTAACAAGTGGATATTTATTTAAATATTATTTGACAGAATAAAAATGAAATGAAAAGAAAATGCACAAAAAAAGATAAATACTTTCATTACAGATAAGGAGGCATCCTACTAAAATACTTCCACTGAATGATATTGGAACAAGATTTTCATATTAATCATACCCCACTAAGGATGATAACACTGTGAACAGGGTTCAAATGAAAAGAATATGACAGAAACTAAATCTCATACACCGTATCTCCTAATCTAAAGCAGTATCCCTTTGGGCCAACATATTGTATATATTACTAGCCCTGATTCTGTACACTCATCATATCCACAGTTGATCAATTGCAGTTTCTCATTTCAACACCCACATCAAGTAAACACATCTGAAAACACCTCCAAGACAGAAGAGCTTCTTTTGCCTCATTGAGCTAATCTAACAAGCAGCATATGCATGCTACGCAGCAAACATAAATCATTTATTGGTAGATTAAACTTTTTCCGTTTTCTTGTAATTTGCTTCACATTCGGCTGATTGGCCTATCACTCAAACCTGTTGACTGACAGATATTGAGGGCCGTGTCTAGTGAAGTCGGTGCATGGTCTCTTGCCCTTAAATACTTATATGAAATATAAATGGTAGATTAATTCCTTAACATGGATGAAAACAAGCCCTTAATTCTTCCTGGCTGTTCTATCATTTACCCTGTTACAATAGGTTCTACCCCATGTTCTACCATTGTCTATCTTTTACTACCATCAACCATTGCTTATCTTTTACTACCATCAACCATTGACTACATTTTACTACCATCAACCATTGTCTATCTTTTACTACCATCAACCATTGCCTACATTTTACTACCATCAACCATTGTCTATCTTTTACTACCATCAACCATTGCCTATATTTTACTACAATCAACCATTGCCTATATTTTACTACCATCAACCATTGCCTATATTTTACTACAATCAACCATTGCCTATATTTTACTACCATCAACCATTGCCTACATTTTACTACCATCAACCATTGTCTATCTTTTACTACCATCAACCATTGCCTATATTTTACTACCATCAACAATTGTCTATCTTTTACTACCATTGCCTATATTTTACTACCATCAATCATTGTCTATCTCTAACTACCATCAACCATTGCCTATATTTGACTACCATCAACCATTGCCTATATTTTACTACCATCAACCATTGCCAATATTTTACTACCATCAACCATTGTCTTTCTTGGTTTAATCTGCACCAAGTACTTCCACAATCTACCATGGTTTAATCTGCACCAAGTACTACCACAATCTACCATGGTTTAATCTGCACAAAGTACTACCACAATCTATCATGGTTTAATCTGCACCAAGTACTACCACAATATACCATGGTTTAATCTGTGCCAGGTACTACCACAATATACCATGGTTTAATCTGTGCCAGGTACTACCACAATATACCATGGTTTAATCTGTGCCAGGTACTACCACAATCTGTTTTGACATCAGGTAAATTGTATGTTGGTTTAGACAAACATGATGCATTCCAACACACACCTTTCAAATGATGTCATCACTGATTTTCAGAGATTCATTTGCATCATTTTCCCCACTGTCATGCCATTTACACCCAGTGGAATGTGTTTCGGCAGATAATTGAGGCAGATTTTCCTGGCGCTGATATTTCATATAAAAAAAGAAAAATAAGCATTTTCAGGATTTCTCCAAATTGTAAATGACATGCATGGACCTGCGAAACCCTTATTATTACATCTTGAACACAAATGCATTCTATATAATAAATAAAACATGATAAAATTAGCCTTAAAACGAAACTTCTCAAATTTTCTAAATATTTTCAGACAATCTGTGAGGTAGCCAAAAACCCTTTCCTTTTCCAAACATGCTTTCCTGTTTTTCCCCAACACTTCAAACACCATCACCTTCTTCAAGCAGCGATACCCTCTCAAACTGACTCTTTGAAAACAAGTCAAACTCTCTGAAATATGTAATTGCCTACATTTTGCCGCCATACTGCTTCAATCAAGAAAACCTAAAAAACCCACAGCCAAAGTACACGGAATCATCCGCACTGAATTCCAAACTTGTGTCTTTTGTTACATCTTCCGAGATTCCTTCTTTTTACAGCACCCAGCACAGGAGAGGAGTAATTTATGGGCGTGCATCATCGCCATACGGAGGAGATCAGCGCTGAGTTCCGACTGATTCCAAAGACCCTTCTGCCTGGCCAGACACCCCAGAAAGTCTTTATTTATAGAAAGGCATCATAAGTATTTCTGAAAACACTCTATTATTAGAGAATGAAAGTGCTTGTGGATGATAGTGAAGGAAATACGTGCTGGAGTTATTTCTGTTCAAGTCAATTCGCTTTCATAACCGTTGCCTCATGAGTGGCTATAGCTTTCTGGTTTGCTCGTAATCCTTGCAGCAACATTCAAATGATGGTTAGTGCACTGACATACAGTAAATATCATTTAATTGCCCTGTTTGAAAGATTGAAACATTCTTGTTAAGCCCTCAAGTAGTGTTTGCCAAAGAAATGATGATTGTATTTGGTTTGGAAACCACATATGACATGCTTTCATCACATTCATCTGCCAAAGCACTTTTCTTAATGTTTCCGCTATTACCATCTCGGAGGAGGTGGAAGAATGTGGATGTTTTTACCCGATTTTGCATAGTTCAACTTTTTAAGATAACAATCCATGTATATATGATCATAGTTGCTAGTCTCCGAGGCGAGATATTTCCTATATTTTGAAATACCATTTTTTCAAAAGTTGACGAATGTCTTAAGAATTCTTTGTGTAGCTTTTACAGTTAACATATATCAGACCGATGACAGCCCTACCACTAAATAGTCAATTTGAAATGAGTTGAGGGCTAATCTGTTATGAATGTAACAGGTTTGGGGCCAAACTTATTTTTTCTTTCGTCATGAGCTACGTTCATAACTAGAGAACATTTTGTTTTATGGTTTACCTGATTTGAGCATTGTGTTTTGTGCCATGAAGAAAACATGAGGTCTTTTCTTGAATAGCATTTGCCCTAAAACAATAGTATGATTACATTTACCTGATTATTATGAGCCTTTACATGATAGTGGTCTTATTGGCCTTTACATGATAGCGGTCTTATAAGCCTTTACATGATAGTGGTTTTATGAGCCTTTACATGATAGTGGTCTTATGAGCCTTTAAATGATAGTGGTCTTATTAACCTTTACATGATAGTGGTCTTATGAGCCTTTAAATGATAGTGGTCTTATTAGCCTTTACATGATAGTGGTCTTATTAGCCTTTACATGATAGTGGTTTTATTAGCCTTTACATGATAGTGGTCTTATTAGCCTTTACATGATAGTGGTCTTATTAGCCTTTTCATGATATTGGTCTTATTAGCCTTTTCATGATATTGGTCTTATGAGCCTTTACATGATAGTGGTCTTATTAACCTTTACATGATAGTGGTCTTATGAGACTTTACATGATAGTGGTCTTATTAACCTTTACATGATAGTGGTCTTATGAGCCTTTAAATGATAGTGGTCTTATTAGCCTTTACATGATAGTGGTCTTATGAGCCTTTACTTTATAGTGGTTTTATTAGCCTTTACATGATAGTGGTCTTATTAGCCTTTACATGATAGTGGTCTTATTAGCCTTTACATGATAGTGGTCTTATGAGCCTTTACTTTATAGTGGTTTTATTAGCCTTTACATGATAGTGGTCTTATTAGCCTTTTCATGATATTGGTCTTATTAGCCTTTTCATGATATTGGTCTTATGAACCTTTACATGATAGTGGTCTTATGAGCCTTTACATGATAGTGGTCTTATGAGCCTTTACATGATAGTGGTCTTATTAACCTTTACATGATAGTGGTCTTATGAGCCTTTACATGACAGTGGTCTTATCGTTGTAAACATTTATATGATTTGAGGTCCATGATTTTCAGGATTTGATGTCCATTTTGTAATTTGAGGGCTCCTCTTTGATGGGCATTAAGATGATTTGAAACCTTTTTTAGAATTAACAGGATTGATAACATCAACTTCATTGGTGATTGACTTTACCTTACATGCAATTGAATCCTCATCTTTGATAACATTACATCATTGAAGACCTCATCTTTGAAAATATACCACTGAAGCCTCGTCTTTGATAACACTTATACTTGTAGGCTTAAGTGTCAGTTGCATAATTTGAAGTCTTTTCCTGAGTGATTTGAGTATTTTCCTATTAACAAATTTTAAAATAATGAAAAATACTTTTAGCATTTTAGAATATGTCATTTATTGTGACTATAGTCAGTAAACACATTATTGTTTACTCTTGAAAACCATAGAGCAATAAGCTGTTTTCTCAAATGTAAAATACCTCATTATTAACAATGGAAAAACATTGTTGGCACTATTTAACTTTTGTTAATGACATAACAGTGTTTTCAATTGCAAGACATCTACAGCTGGAAATTGGTGTTCAGAGAGTTCTAGAAATAGCATTATCTTAATGAAATCCTACATTTTTTTATGACTTAAAGTCAGGCAGCTGTCTCAGTGAATTTGGGTTCACCATCATCACCACTAACACAATTTCTGTGGGGATGAAGTCAGGTTTAGAATTGGTCCCAAGCAACCTATGCTTGTCGTGAGAAGTGACTCAGTAACGTGGATTGCAAGGCATTGTATACCATGGCGTGGATCATTACTCATAATATCAACCACTAGTATGTCAGGCCTGACCTGGTCATGTACGGGCCGCTGTCATACAGCTGTAAGGCCCAGAACAGGCTCATGTTCTTCAGCTGTAAGGCCCAGAACAGGCTCATGTTCTTCAGCTGTAAGGCCCAGAACAGGCTCATGTTCTTCAGCTGTAAGGCCCAGAACAGGCTTATGTTCTTCAGCTGTAAGGCCCAGAACAGGCTCATGTTCTTCAGCTGTAAGGCCCAGAACAGGCTTATGTTCTTCAGCTGTAAGGCCCAGAACAGGCTTATGTTCTTCAGCTGTAAGGCCAAGAACAAGCTTATGTTCTTCAGATGTAAGGCCCAGAACAGGCTCATGTTCTTCATCTGTGAGGCCCAGGATTCTTTTTTATTTTTGGCTTATGGATTTTGGGCCCAAACCTTCAGATCAGTAGGTAAAAGAAATCAATAAAAATATTCCAATTTCAAAAACATCTTTTTTATGTTTCCTTGTAAATTGTCCTAATTTGGTGAAATTGATGTTTTGAAGATACATTTTCAACAGGTTATAATTAATAATTTATTTATTTATATAGGTACCAACAGTAAATGAGTTTTTTTTAAAAACATTTTTAATAACATATTTCTGTTTGGCGGAAAAAGAAACCCCACTACTTTTCATTATTTTGTTTCACATTTCAATTTTGGGGAGTAGACAGATTTGTAAACCATGTTAAACAAGAAGAAGTCATGCCTAGTATTGCATGCAGCATTACCAAACAAGTAAACAAGCATGAAGTGATAGCAAATAGCTTGAAACGACACTACTGCTGGAGATGTCCTCGCGACCCCATCTTTGTCACCTCACTAAAGAGAACCAAGTGCTATCAATGTGTGACAAGGCTGATTGTAGCATTCTGTGATGGTGCCAAGCATTGCTCATGCCAGTTACAGGCTGCATTGATACAGATGAAAATTCAGACTATGTCATAAAACAACATTCATTCAATCTGTGCATCAGTCAACGATCAAGTTTCGCACAGTGGGTCTTGGACTTTATTTGGTCATTACCCTCACATACTTAACTGATTATATTTTTCGAATAGGAAAGTCATACAGCAGTAAGTGGGTACCCGGTAGGAGGTGACAGGAGGTGGTTGTTACCAAGCTCTAGGTGATGGTGAACACATGCTTGAACTGAAAGCACCAACTTAATTTGTATATCCCTCACCCAGGGTGATGATTTTAGCAAATTTAATATATGTCAGGACAATAAAATATTATCTTTTGACAGAAATAATGATTTGCTCATTATCATCATCAATGTTACCACAGCATTATTATAATTTCATTGAATAGATTTGCACTCTATCCTCCTCCTCCCTATCTTCAGTGTTAACAAATCAATCAAGTAGATTTGTTGTCCGTTTTGGCTTTGATGCACACAAATTAATCGAGAACATAGATAATGGATGTCTGAAAGTGGACATTGACAATTGTCTGATATTACACAATCGGCTGTGCTGGAAATAGATTCCATCACACTGCCAGTAAGTAAAGAGGGCATTAGCCATCCTCTCTGAGGGCTGTTTAAAGATATTTTCAGGCACAAATACAGATTGTGGAAAGATCGTGTCTAAAATATCTCATGTCTTTGCATGAATGTCATTTGTGAAAGATTTAATATCACCTATTTTAATTATTTCCTTTTTTAAATTTCTCTTACTTTGCTATCTGATCACTGATATATGACTTGTTGACCTTTAAAGAAATGTATAGAGTTTTACTTTGTCAAAGAGTCTTATTGCCACTGATGCATGTTTCCCAACATCCCTAATATATTTAGTACCAGCCCACACCCATCTGTCAACACCATAACCAAACTGGACCACCAACCATGACCCCCACCCCTCAACACAACTAACAAACGGACCACCCGACCCACCCTTTTCCCAGATCCCTCATCACAACGAAACTGCCCCCCTACCAAAACCCCTTTTCCTCACCCTCAAAACCATGACCAAACCAGCCCCTCGTCACCAACCAAACTGGACCTCCCTCCACGACCCCAGCTCCTCAACACCCCAACAAACTGACCACCCCCATGACCAACAGGCAGCCTGCCCCACAAGAATATCAAAGTGGGAATGTGTAATGCTTAGGAGTGAAGAAGTAGATTCCTCCGAAAATGGATAAACTTGTTCTGGCTTAATCTGCCAACACAAATCTCGTTTACATAGGGTAGACAATACACCAGAATTACAATCTGCAAGCTGTAATCATCCATGAAAAACAGTATGTGGGACAAGAAAGCCTAAGTCAGTGCTAAGTGGCAGTCTGGCAACACCGGACTATACTCTAGACCTGCTGCATATACAGCCACAAAGTAGGCTCTGTCTAACTCCTCTGGGGACTCGATTTAATCAAACTAATGCACAAACTCTTAGTGCTTGGCTTGAAGCCTACAAGAATTCAGGCAGATTCCAACAACCAAATATTGGCACTGGTCACGACAACAGCATTGACTTGATTGAAGGGAAGCTACTGCCTCGATTTCGCTCAACGCAAACACAATCAGGTGTAACGTATCTCTCGCCCAATAATCAGATTCTCCTAATGACAAAAGAGGTTAGAAAGTTGATTTATGCGTCATGAAAAATTGATCTTGTGCGTTAATGGCCTCCAAATGTTTTGTGATTGAAACAATCCGGTGTAGGTAAAGCTGAACAGGGTTGAAGTGGTCTAAGAAATGACTGTAGCACAGCGGTCGGTATCTTGTGTTGGGGACATACAATGCTGTTTGTGTGCGAGTTGCCATCTGTCGCACTACAGGTGAATTAATTTGAAATCATTGCCATTTATTTCCATTCTGATCAATAAACAGTATTGAAAGTTTGCTGGTATGATACAGACTTGCTTTCTAGGTGTGATGACATAGTTTTATATTTCGATCTGAATAACATCTCTTTCATACATATGATTGACACTTATTGAGTGAGTGGATTGAGTGATTGAGTGATTGAGTGAGTTATCATAGAGTGCATTCGGAATTTGAAAATGAGATGGCTTTACATTATTTAATATCCATAAATATTTTGACCAGTTTTATTTCAAGCCATTATTACCTATTTCATGAAGAATGTACGGACATATTACATTAGTCTGATTATGTTTGGATATAATCTCTTTGTAGAGTTATCCCCCCTTTTCCAAATTATTTTCATAAATAAAATTGCACATAGTGAAAGGACAAGGTCAGTTTTGTTGTTCAACGTCACACTCAGCAATATGATGGCGGTCTGTAAATAATTCAGTCTGGCCCAGATGATCCAGTGATTGATATCATGAGTGTCAATCTACCCATTAGGGATACGATGACATGCATCAACCAAGTCAACAAACATGACGCCCATTAGTCGCCTCTTATGACAAACATTGGTTGCTGAAGACCAATTCTAGCCTGGATCTTCACGTGGCTCTGAGTTTAGGAACTGATAACATGTTGTGATGCAAGATTTTCTAAAGTAAACTGTTGTCTTCAAAACTGTCCAATATGATCTCAAAGATGAGGTGAGGTGAAATTGGGTTTAACGTCGCATCCAAGATTATTGCACTTATATAGCGACGTGCATGCACGTGTATGTGTGTGTGTGGCTGCTTGTACTAGTCCGGACTGATGCCGATTTATAGTGCTAGCTCACTGAGATACCATGCCGCAGTTTAACATGAATACCCCACTCAGACACAGTATACTGACTCTGAGCCGACCAGTCCTTGTTTTAGCCCCTTAATGCCAAGCGCCAGACAGGGTAACAACAAGTACAATCTTTTAACGTCTTTTTGTATGACGCGGCCCGGGATCGAACCCTGGACCTTCCGCTCTCCGGGCGGACGCTCTACCACAAGACCACGGAGGCAGTCCTCAAAGATGAAAAACGAATGTATATTACCTGTTTGATACAAGCGAGTCTGTCATTGGTTTGATGAATATGTCTGTCCATATCAGTCATGGCAGAGAGATATCAATAGATACCGACAGTTACATCGGGCTGGTTCAAGTCTGTCCACACTACCAAGAAGTGTTCATCGCTCTCGATCCAACATCTGAAACATAGAAATAATTACAAAATGAACATAAAACACATTTTATTTTTTGGTAAAGATTGCTGATAGCAGAAATAATATGCGTTCATGCAGTGTCAATACATTAGCGCCATAGCATTCAGAAGTACATTGTTAAGTTCACCCTACTATCTGCTCATCCAAGGCAATTAACTATGTTTACCATATTCTACATAATAAGCGCCCAGGTCATTCTCAAAATTAGAAATATCATTTTGGTGAAAAAACAGAGTTGAAAGATTGTTTATTTCGTGGTTTATGCTGACAGCCTGAAATGTTTATATATGACAGATATATTTTTCCAGAATTTAATTGCCCATAATTAAGTGTGCATATATAAACGAGTGCATATTATACACGAATAAATTTGAGTCCTGTTTACATTGATCAATCGGAAGGGGTGCTAATTGGGATTGTTCACTTTCTGATATATCACAAAGTATCACCGTGGAGTGCTTATTACGTCAAATACGGTACCTGATATATCATCAATATGGGACCACATTCACTCACTCTGAAAGGATGATTAGGACAGACTTGAATCTACACAATAACCCTACACTGGACACCTGTCAAAAATTGTTTATCTAAAAAGGACTTCAAATGTACATTTTTATATCGTAAAGAGTGAGTGGTTGTGAGAATTTTTTTTTTTTAAAACAGAACATTTAATCCATGGTCTGTCACCAAAAAATGTCTTATTTATGCTTTTTACAGAATAGCAGAGCCCACCAAAACCTGAAATTCAAAGATCACAGCCGGATGACAGCATCAAACCCAAGCTGTAGGTGTGACAGTCTGGAACTCTTATCACTCAGCCAGCTCATTATAATAAAGTCAGGATATTTGTGATCAGCTTCTAAATCAACAGCCATCAGCTAACACACAGAATCAATACTAAATACATCAATTTAAGGAGCTGTATCAAAGATTGTCGATGAAATATTAATGGAATATCTCTCCATGATGCTTCTTATTTTGCAAATTCTTTGACAGCATCAGCATCTCTAGCATCCACATGCGACCAGGAGATAGCATCATTTCTCAAACACTTAGCAAAATAGATGCTACGATAATACCAGAAGGAATTATTAAGACGGAAGATAAATTGGGCCAGTGTACGCTGAAATAGTAACGTTTCAGCAGCATATTTTGTAATTAGAATGTTGATAATGTAAATAATAAATGCAATTGGGCACTAAAGGTGAAACAGTGACAAACTTTTCAGCTGTAATTGTTTTTATTAGAACACTGACACCGTAAATAAAAAATATTGCCTCAGCTTGTCTATATACATAAGCCTGATATAATTTTAATGTATGACAAATCATATGATGAATATAAACATCCTTTTTTCAAAGAAATCTTTACGAGGAATCTATACATACATTGGCACCTTGGGTGCTACCAGCCAGGCAAGGGGAGATAACTGTCCTCATAATATGTATCCTGAATATTTTTTGTCCATCCTTAAGCTGAACAAGGTGCAATAAATAAGACAACCATACGAACTAAGGTTTTATTTCAACTAATTATTTAGAGACATGAAAGGAGATATTCAGATGTATTTCTTTACAATGTAAAAAGGACTGTGAGTGTTCTTGCCATGTGTTAGTTAATCAAATGTATAACGTTACTTACATGTTACCATTTTCAAACTTTAAAAGTGTTTACATAATTCATTTTCATAAATGGTAGAAAACTGATCACAGATATCTGATCCTCCACAAGCTTGACATGAAATAATGATATAAAGTAAATCAATTCAACACTTCGAGCTATCAAACAGGAAGATTCTTCATAAATTAAAACAATCATTACAAGTACAAAGCCCAACCATATATTCAAACACAATTCTTTATTCAAATCTACCTACACTATATATCAACATATCCAAATTATAACCGGGACATATTATAACAGACTGAGATAATTTTGTGAAGGTATGCACAATGTAGGAAAAAACAATAAAATATAAGAATTAGCATCAAAGATACACCGAAAAAACTATTTCCCAGCAACATCAAAATCAATTCCTCCACTTGAAACTGTGAACTATCGGAGACATCTGAAAGTGCTTCTACACTAGGAGTAGCTTCATACAATACTACCGTTTATGTAATGATAAATGTACCAACTCATAATACTATCTATATAGCTCAGGTCAGTACAACAAACATTGCAAGCAATTACAAAAACATCCCCCTGTTACAGATATCAATCATAACCCTTATCATATAGGCCTTATTTGCTTAGCAGCTTGGAAGTATCCAGTCAACTCATTGTAACAAAAACTACCAGACACTGATTTATTGCACGCTCAATATTTCCGCTAACTATATCAATATTCACTCGGTATTAATTAAGATCCGAACTCGCTAACAACAGCTTGTCAAGAAATTGAAAGCTCCTAGTACGAATTATGCATTTTGCAAAACTAATACACCAGCCGATCTGCGCTACGAGGTCAATAACACGCCAACAATAAACAGCCTGACCAACCTACCTGAAAACAGCATGCTTATGTCGTGCATGGAATACTACACATATATAACAAACACACACTGAGAGTGAGACTGTGGCCCTCTTGGCTCAGATGAAGACTGCTATTAGAGGAATCACCTGCCATGTCAGGATAAATATTGCTGTGGCTCGGGCAATCAGGTCCTAAAACTTGCCAATTGCCGTACATCCATGGAGAACCTAGTTGTACATTCCCGTATATTAATACATAGGCCTTAAAAACATCTGTATCAGCGCCTACTGTACCATTGAGACACTCGAGGGCAGTGCCGAGTTAAATGCGTTATTCTCCGGCAACACGTGGGGCAGCTATTGGGATCGCTATTGTGACGGCCAGATAGATTATTGATTCTCGACCTCCTCCCCGCGCCATCAATGAAAATGAAACATTATTTTTGCAAACATTGATACTGAGGTTAGTCTAATATCTGCTTGTGCACGTCGGCATGAGATCGAAGGATGGTCAGCGCTTCCATGGAGGTGGCAGTTGAAGCGGGCGGGGACAGTGGGCAGGGACAGATTGTGTGGGCTTAGCAAAGAAGGTGATGATGCCGTGTGTCATCCTCTGTGTGTTTGGTTCATTGTTGGTGTTCACAGTGTCACATTGTGCTCTTAACACCCGGTGACATGATGGGTGCCGATTAGCTGCCTGTTCACGGACAGATGACATCATGTAAGCTGATCTGAGCTGCGGGAGGGCTGGCTAGTGACACAGCTTCAGGAGGTGGATTGATGGGGAGATGGAAATGTGGGTTGATGGATGGAATGATTGGAGATGGAAATGTGCATAAGTTGATGGAAGGAACACATAGGTGGACGGGTAATTAAGAAGGAAGGATTGGGATGGCATTGTGGATGGGTTGGACAGAACACTGCACGAAGAGGGGAGATAGATGAGTAATTAAGAAGGAAGGATTGGGATGGCATTGTGGATGGGTTGGACAGAACATTGCACGAAGAGGGGAGATAGATGGGTAATATGGAAGGATTGGGATGGCATTGTGGATGAGTTGGACAGAACAATACACCAATAGGGGAGATAGATGGGTAATATGGAAGGGATGGGATGGCATTGTGGATGAGTTGGACAGAACAATACACCAACAGGGGAGATAGATGGGTAATATGGAAGGATTGGGATGGCATTGTGAATGGGTTGGACAGAACAATACACCAACAGGGGAGATAGATGGGTAATATGGAAGGGATGGGATGGCATTGTGGATGAGTTGGACAGAACAATACACCAATAGGGGAGATAGATGGGTAATATGGAAGGATTGGGATGGCATTGTGGATGAGTTGGACAGAACAATACACCAACAGGGGAGATAGATGGGTAATATGGAAGGATTGGGATGGCATTGTGGATGAGTTGGACAGAACAATACACCAATAGGGGAGATAGATGGGTAATATGGAAGGGATGGGATTACTACCTACATGGAAGGATGTATTATGTGGATGTGAGTTGTCTGATTGGTGGCTTGCAGTAGGTGCCAGTAGGACATGCTTGTTGATTGGTCAATGGAGAGATGGATGCTTTAATGGATAAATGGATAGGTAGATAAAGGTGTATATTGATGGACATTGTGTGTGATCCCTACTTTGATTGGCTCGATAGAGAGATGGGTGGAAGGAGGATGAGGATGAGCAGATGATTCAGAAGTGGGTTCAGATTAGCAAGTATAGATCTATGGGTTGTGATAAAGGAGTGATGGATGCCATAGCTTCGATAAGAGTCGGAGGGGGGAGATGCAGATGTAGGTGGATGGAAGATGAATAACTTATAGAATGGAGTCTAGCAGATTTACACACTTAAGCAATCAATAAGATGACTGATGGCCAAGTAGTTAAATCGCTAGCCGATTGATTTATTTGTGGTTTGAATGGAGGGATGGGAATTTGGAACGGGGGATGGAAGAATATTTGGATGGATGGGTACTTGGTCAGTAGTTGGATGTCTTGATTGATGTTTGATGGTTTGATGGATGAGCAATTGGATGGATGGATGGATGGATGAATGAATTGATGGATGGATGGGTATTTAGAAGGGTGGGGAATTTGGAGGATGAGTATTTGGATGGGTGGAAAATTTGTTGGATGAGTATTTGGAGGGGTGGATGGGTATTTTGTGAGTGACTGGCTGGCTGGCTGGCTGGCTGGATTGATTAGGTGGTAGAATGTGAGTGTGTGAGTTGGGTTTAATGCCACTTTTAACAGTATTCCAGTTATATCACGGCGTGTCATCTCTATGTGGGAGGAAAGCCTGAACCCACGAGCACAGGTACGGTGCTGACAAACCTAGAAACATAATTGGGGCGAACCGGGATTCGAACCCACAATCACAGGTTTCTGGCGTGCCCAAGGGATGCAACTCTGTACAGCGAATCGTGGTGCCCGTGCTACCCGTGCCCCCTGGGCGAATGCAATTTTGATGAATGGAATGATGCTTGGATGGATGTGTAGGTGGACAGCATACTGACGGGAAGTTGGAGAGTGGTCATAACAAACATTGTAACTGAGCTCCATCGGTACACCAACAGACAGACTTTCTTTTAGTTCTATGATTAATAAAGAATAGGCAATGTGTATGTAACACACGTAGTGAGACATGCCTGACAAACAAGGAGGATTATGTTTTTAAATCAAAGGTAAAAGAAACCCTATCAATAAATCACTGAAGTTTACATACCCTATCCACTGACAGAACCAGACAGAAGGATCATGGCTAATGGAGTGGAAAGTTACCATGTCACTAACAACATCTTAGTTAACAGCCACATCTGTAGCAGGTAACAATACCACTATTAAACTGGAATCAGCATGTTTGGAGCACGTTGTCATGTTACCCAGAGTAACTGGCAGAGTGAGTTGACAGAGCTAATCAAACGCAGTGAAGTCACATTAAATATATATATTTCTACATTCAAGCACAATGCACACACGATTAGGCATATTCTATTTAGGCATCATTGATTTGACTCATAACAGCCTTTACCTACACTGATGGCAAGATACACCTCACCCCATCCAACTTATCAGGGCATTTAATAAGGAGAGCCATGAAATATTGACCACTAAGTACAAACCGATAAGTGGCCCTGGGGTTCAACATGTATTCAAGATGAGTGATAGGCAAGCTGGATATATGTGATAAACAAGCTGAGGATGTGATGGCAGGCTGCGTGGCGTGTGTATTGTCTTGTCTGTACATGATGTCGTTGGTTGTTGGTTGGTGTGTTTGTTTAACCCCGCACTCAGCAATATTCCAGCTATATGACGGCAGTCTGCAAATAATTGAGTCTGGACCAGACAAACCAGTGACATCAAACATGCATCAACCAAGTCAGCGAGCCTAACCAACCAATCCCGTTAGTCGCCTTTTACGACAAGCATAGTCACCTTTTACGGCAAGCATGGGTTGCTGAAGACCTATTCTACCCCAGAATCTTCACGGGTCCATGATGTCGTCACAACAGTGATCACAGTATATATATATATAAATATTTAATGAGTTTACCATTTGTAGGTATATATATTGTAATTTTAATATTACAGGAAACATTATAAATATCAATGAATATTTGAATACCGTATATGACCGCGGATAAGCCGACCCCGTAGATAAGCCGAGGTGTTAACTTGACAATTGAAATACGAAAGAAAATGGTATGACCCGCAGATAAGCCGAACCAGGAATTGAAAGGCAAAAAACACTGCGAAGTCGGACTGCAAGACATGTGCCGGTACTCGCAGATATTCAAAAATATAAGATGAAAAACGTTGTAATTATATTGAAAAAGTCATTATTATTTCTAATAAAGATTTAACAAACCAGTCATCCACTTTCATAATGTGGGAAGCTGTTTCTCGTGGGGTTTTTTAATCTCATAATGATCGTTATATGTTGCCATCAACAACCAAGCGCCATTTTGTGAATCGGTGTATATAGAATTATGAACCCGTGAGAAAATATATCGGCTAGAGCGAAGACTTGCAGTTTGAATTCAGCATCGTAAGCATGGCGTTTTCGTTTCAAACTCATGATGAGAATGTCAGTCAGTAAAAATATACCAACTTTAATAACCCCCTTTACACCACTATTGTATGTTAATCCAATTGAATTAAATAAACTATCATACTATGAACACATTGAATGACCATCACTTACTCACAGGCTTCTCCAGTTTATTAAACTAATCTCTCGAAAACAAAGGAATTAAGCCCCTACTCCCAACACGATCGCTAAGCACCCACAACTTGAAATTGTTTGTGTAAACAACATGACAATACCAATCGGCCCGTTATTATCAATGCTCATTTCCTTGTGTACCGTGTTGCTTTAAACAACAGGAAGCAATCACAGTGGTCACCGTTTGTGACGTCACAGGAAACAGCTGATCACATGTTTTTGCAAATGGCGAACGGAATAACTCGCCGATACAGTTGTTTATTTGCCTCTTTCAATAAAGGTAGACACTTGTTCACTATCAATTTATGAACTTTGCAAAACGTACGTAATAGCTATTGGCGATTTTATCTGGGGATTATATATTATAGCTGTGAATTACATATATTGTTACATGTAAAGATCGCGGAGTTTACGAAGAACGATAAACTTTGAACATTTAATTGAAAACTTATTATCGGAATTAGTAACATGCATAACATTTTTTTAAGAATGACAACATTGGTGTATAATAATAACTTTATTGATAATTTATAACAATAATGGCTCTAGTCGTGGCAACTTCCAAACTTTCGGGAAGTTGTGATCTAACGGACCGTCATTCAGGCGATGTTTTTGACAGATCACGATCTGAAAAATACTATCATGAAAGTGTATCCCGTGGATAAGCCGACCCCTTTCTACAGAATCTTTTTCTGGTCCTCAAAATTCGGCTTATACGCGGTCATATACGGTACTTGTATCAGTTCTTTTAACTGATTACTGACTTTCACAACATACACTCATCTGTGCAAGGGATGACAGCAGACTAGATTTAATGTCAATTGATGAGTTACACTCCAGTAAATGTTTGAGCTATATTTGATTCTGTAAAATGGTATTGATTGACCTGGTGACTGACAAAAGGTGATGGTTATAATTTCAGGGTTGAATGATGAGCAACTACTAGAAAGAGAATCCATGCTTACTCTATGTCCCTTTTGAGAACCAATCAATAGATGGATCATGGACAACCAATCAATAGATAGATCATGGACAACCAATCAATAGATAGATCATGGACAACCAATCAATAGATAGATGGATCATGGACAACCAATCAATAGATAGATCATGGACAACCAATCAATAGATGGATCATGGACAACCAATCAACAGATGGACCATGGACAAACAATCAACAGATGGACCATGGACAACCAATCAACAGATGGACCATGGACAAACAATCAGTAGATGGATCATGGACAACCAATCAATAGATGGATGGATCATGGACAACCAATCAATAGATAGATCATGGACAACCAATCAATAGATAGATGGACCATGGACAAAACCAATCAACAGATGGACCATGGACAAACAATCAGTAGATGGATCATGGACAACCAATCAATAGATGGATGGATCATAGACAACCAATGAATAGATGGACCATGGACAAACAATCAGTAGAGATGGATAATGGACATCCAATCAGTAGAGATGGAAGATGGGCAACCAAACAATAGATGGACCATGGACAGCCATTAAGTAGAGATGGACCATTGGCAACCAATTAGTCGAGATGGACCATGGACAACCAATCAGTAGACATGGACCATGGGCAACCAATCAATAGATGGACCATGGCCAACCAATCAGTAGAGATGGATAATGGACATCCAATCAAAAGATGGATGATAGACAACCATCCAGTAGATAAGGACCATGGACAACCATTCAGTAAGGATTACAGACAACCAATCCATATAGATGGACTACCAATCAGTATAGAGGGATCCATAATTGTCCAATGTCCATAATCCCTCTATACGGATTGGCTGTCCACAATCCATCTCCAATGATCATCGTTTGAGAAAGCAAGGATTCCTCATCCCAGTCTAATCCTGTCAAATAGCATCTTGATCTCACTGACAAACCTGGCAAAGCAGCTATTTTCAAGAGGGGACAATTTACTAATGGAACTTGGACAAGCTACTATGAAACTATGAAAACAAATTATTTGTCTATCCACAGAACTAGGCAGAAGCCACGCAGGAAGCAAGTTATGAAATGTTGCCAATGATTGTCAAACTTAACACACAAACCACTTTGCTTTCATCCATGGCGTGCAGATCCGGGGTAGAATAGGTCTTCAGCAACCCATGCTTGCCATAAAAGGTGACTATGCTTGTCGTAAAAGGCGACTAACAGGATTGGTTGGTCAGGCTCGCTGACTTGGTTGATGCATGTCATCGATCCCAATTGCGTGGATTGATGCTCATGATATTAATCACTGGATTGTCTGGTTCGGACTCGATTACTTATAGACTGCCGTCATATAGCTGGAATATTGCTGAGTGCGGCGTTAAGCAACACACCAACCAACTAACTAACCAATCATCCATGGCACTTGTTAAACATGTGAAATAACCAAAACAAATTTGGAACAAACAGTTTATCAATATATAAGTCAACATTTTAGAGGATTAAAAACCCACACAATTCTTCAAAGCGAAATCAAATAGTAGCACCAAATATTATCAGCAGCTTAGTAGCTGTGTAGTAGCCTCATCAAATTTCCCTGGCGTATTGCTACTGGAGCTGGTGGAGGTGGAGAAGGTGTAGAAGGTAACATATGTGGGCCCATATCAGACCACACCAATTCTACACATTTTTCTAAATCTACATTATAGTCCTATTCTCCTGAGTTCTCTGACAAAACATTTATTTTTCGCAATCTGGTTGCAGCAAAATTGAAAACTTCCTGACAATATGAAGTCAGAAAAAAGTCTCAAGTGTGTATGGTTTCAAGATGTGGCCCCCTTTCATACGGCCATGTGCAAAAAAAACCCACACCCGTCTTGCATGTATTTCCTTCGGAGTAATCTGTGGAATGGGCATTGGATAGAAACAAAACAAGTGATTAGATAAAGCCCAAGCAAGGTCACATCTTTGTACAACTCCTTGTGCCAGAGTGCTATTTTGGCCCCAACAACGATACAACTTTGTATCAAATGATTTGTGGTGGGAAGTGAATGCAAAACTCCGATGCTGGAGCCCCTACTCGTGGGCACGTGGGCACATGCTCCGTGATCTTACATGTGGTGTGGAATGCAATGCCTTTCACTCACAGCGAGTAGATCTGGCGTTTTTCCTGGTTATCATGTTTTTCACATATTCTTGGGTTGCAATCACATTGCAGGAACACGCCAAGGTCCTACGTAGCCCTTGCTGCATCGGCACACTGAGACTGCTCTAAGTACGACTAATTGTTCTCGTGCGGATTGTAGACATATGCCAAGGTCTGTTGGAGTGATCTTTCTGTAGTTGTAATATACCACCACTAACAGATATATGAGGGGGAAAATAAACACAACAGTCCTGTCTTATGCACAAAGTTATTTAGCAAGGTTTTTAACCCCGATTCTCTTGCAAATGACAATCTTATTGCACTAACTACAAATGAGGGAAGAGATTGTAACAATGTTCAAGGTGAAACATATAGCATAACGTTATTGGCTTTCTTGCAGGTTTCCTCCAACAGGTTTACAAGCTGTGTCCTACACTGTTATGTCTGTAATGTGACAAATAATCATCTACTTATCCTTATTAAACCATTATCTATTACAAAAGTAGTTACAAATGTGCTTAAAGGTGCACGACAGAATATGAAAACGGAATTTTTAACTCTGGTATTTTACTAGCATGGAAAGAAAAGTTATTTTATTGTAAGGCTTCAGATTATCATTCTGTGACAGATTTGTTTTACCTTGTACATTATAGTTGAAGACACTGAATTATTTGTTTGTTTGTCTGTTTTTTAACGCCTCACTCAGCAATATTCCAGCTATATGAGGGGCGGTCGGGTAGCCTAATGGTTAAAGCGTTTGCTCATCACGCTGAAGACCTGGGTTTGATTCCAGACATGGGTACAATGTGTGAAGGCCATTTCTGGTGTCCCCTGCCATGATATTGCTGGAATATTGCTAAAAGTGGCGTAAAACTATACTCTTTCACTCACTCAAGCTATAATCGAGTCTGGACCAGACACTCCAGTGCTTGACATCATAAGCATCGATCCTTGCAATTGGGATACGATGACATGCATAGACACTGAATTACAGAAAAGCTATGGTTGAGAATCAACACCAGGTATCCTCACCCTAACATTTCTGCTACTTGACAGTGCCTGGAGTAACACAATCAATGCTTATGAAACCTTTAATTACAAAATACATTTCTCTCTTCCAAATTTTATTTTGTCTTTCCAAATGCTGATTTAAAAAGTGGAATAGAGCTGGCTAGACTTGCTTTAAAAAATAGATATATTCCACAGTCTTGGTTGATGCATGTCACTGTATCCCAATCACGTAGATAGATGCTAATGGTGTCAATCACTGGAACGTCTGGTACAGACTCGATTAATTACAGACTGCTGTTACATAGCTGGAATATTGCTAAGTGCAGCATTAAACAACAAACAAACAAACAAACCAGAGCCCAAGAAACTTATGGCTATCAACTATACTTTGACCTTGTGAACTAAATGGTAGAGAGATAATCCAAACAAGTATCACAGAATTACAGTAAGGAATCTGTTGAGGGGACTACCAGTAGTAATGAGGTTTTCTAAGAGAAAAAAACACATACCGTATTCGACGTAATAAGCGCCCAGGGCGCTCTCAAAATTAGAAATAGGGGGCTCTTATTAGAATAGTATTTTGAGTTGAAAGATCGTAAATTTCGTGGTTTATGCTGACAGCCTGAAATGTTTATATACGACAGAAATATTTTTCCAGGATTTAATTGCCCATAAATAAGGGTGCATATAACATACGAGTGCGTATTATACACAAATAAATAAGTCTTATGTACGTAAACCACTTGGAAGGGGTGCTAATTGAGATTGTTTACTAGCCAAGATATTGGCAAATATCGCCGTGGGCGCTTATTAGAGCAGGGCGCTTATTACGTCGAATACGGTATGTGTAATCACTATCCTCTAGCCGTGAAACACATTCCATTACAATAAATAATTAGTTTACAATAAAAACTAACCTCTCTCCATGGGAGGTTCTAATTAAGTCATTAATATTCAACTTCATTTGAAAAATAAATAAGTCTGTGAAAATTTAATAGATTTCACCCCTGACGGTAAAACTGGACCGAGATGTTATTAACGCTCTCCGGGGGCTTGTAAAATCTTTAAGTCACAAAATAAGGCTAAAAGAATCATGTTGATCGGAGCTGCTTCCCACACCACTTGAGGCTACTTTCATTATTGAAACAGAAAAAGAATTCTGTGTAAATGGCATGAACAAAATCGAGACACAGTTTTGAAATTTAATGCACTATTGGGGCATAATAGATTGATAATATCACTTCTTTCCTTCACATGCACTGTGCAGAACAGCATGTAATTTGCACGATAATGACAGCCAGTAGAAATGGATCAAATCAGTTTAGTCTTGTATGATCATTGAATATTTCATAGCACAGTTCATGTTTGCATATGTTTCACAAGACAAAAGAAAATCTTCCTTGACCCCAACAATTATTTTTCTTGTTTGCATAGATTAGCAGAAACTGTCATTTAGTCCCAGAAATAAAGTTCTCTTATTTAGAAAAATATATCTACTAAATATAATATCAAGTCCAAATAGAGCCCAGAATCCTTACTTGCCAAATCATCCAGACTTGAGTTGGACTTTTTAATTTATTCTCTTGGGTCTGGGAGACTGACAGGGATAAGCATACATTATAGTTTATCTGCTTCCACAATCAACCAGAAAAAACCCAACATGGTTAGTGTTTAAGCCTGTGTTTTAAGATAAATAAAGGATCATTTTTAAATAAAATAAAATATTTTCATAGAAATGTTCTGGTTTGAATGTGGTTGCAAGATCAGACGAGCTACTAACAGTTTGAGTATGTGTTGTAGTGAGTGAGTGAGTGAGTGAGTTGGGATTAATGCCACTTTGAACTGTATTCCAGTGATATCATGGTGTGTCAGCTTGATGTGGGAGGAAAGCCCGAAGGGATGCAGGCTTGTACTAGTCCGGACTAATGCTGATCTCATAGTGCCTAGCCCATGGATATACCATGCTGTAGTTTAACATGAATACCCCACTCAGACACAGCATACTGACTGAGCTGACCAGTCCTTGTTTTATCCCCTTAATGCTGAGTGCCAGGCAGGGTAACAACAAGTACCATCTCTTAACGTCTTTTGATATGAAGCAGCAGGGATCGAACCCCCAGGCAGACGCTCTACCACCAGACCACGGAGAAGGCCGACACAATGTTACACCATTGTCCAACAGATGACCTTTACTTCCTGTCCTTTCATTGGCAAAGAAATTGAATACTTGAGTTAATTTGTAAATGAGGGAGAATTACTGAGGAACATGGATAGTCAGGGTAAAATGTTACAACAGCACAACAACGATAATGAGCGTTCCAGTCTAAATACTAAGATACTGACAACTTACGTACGTCCATCCTTTAAACAATGGAACACTATTACGGATCTGTCTTAGAGGTCAATTTTGCGAAAACCTGGTTTCATCACAGTGTTTCCATTTGCACCGCTATTTTGCCTTTTACGCCCATGGAATCTGTTAGGTCGGATAATCGAGACTGGTTATTCTTTGATGTTGACATTCGATATGTCGTTACCATTTTGTGACCTCTCCTTGGTAATGACTACTCTCCGTATTGCACTTTGTCATTGAACTGTTTTCTTGTTTTGAACAAGGAATCTTCAGTTAAAATGTCAAACGTGTTAGTCTCAAATCGAACATTCTCCTAATAAATAAACACCTTAGGGTATGCAAAGGAGAACATGCATTGTAACCTTGGCACATTTACCTTTAGGAAATAGCTCCCTTGTTGATCAATCTGTTGTGAATTAGTACTGAACCATATGTATGTGTCACAACCTTCAAAGTTACAGCTATAACAATCCTGGGAATGTCAGCAGCTCTTACAACAATGCCAAGCAGTAAGTTAGCTGAAGTAGCAGTTTCTAGATGGATTACTGCAAACACCCCATAAAGCAGAGGTGAGACCATCACGGCAACATCTTCATGAACTGTCCCATAACAGTGAGTGTTTGTTGTTTAATGCCACACTCAGCAATATTCTACTACTTGACAGCAGTCTGGAAATAAGTCTAGACAGACAAACCAGTGATTGATTTCATGAGCATTGATCTACGCAATTGGGATACAATGACATGCATCAACCAAGCCTGCGAGTCTGACCACCCGATCCCCTTCGTCACCTCTTACGACAAGCATAGTCGCCTTTTACGTCAAGCATGGGTTGCTGAAGACCTATTCTACCCCGGATCTTCACGGGTTGTGACACTTATTAAGGAGAATAGGAAGTTAAGATGCAAATTTAGAGATTCAATGACCACCCGATTCCGCTAGTCAGGGAGTAGTGGTTTATCACGCTGCTTTTGGCAATATTCTAGCAACAATCATGACAGGCATAGAAATGGGTTCACACATATTACCCATGTGGGGATTCAAACAATGGCCTTCGGTGTGACAGGCAAACACTCTAACCACTGGACTACCCCACTGTCCATGTCTGATAATAAGCATGATGAGAACTGTGCAACTGTCACTGGAAATATTTCAGCAATATGACAACAGTCCATAAATAATCAGTCTAGACTAGACAATTCAGTGATTGATATCATGAGCATCAATCCACACAATTGAGATACGATGACATGCATCAACCAAGTAAGCGAGCCTGACCACCCGATCCCATTAGTCGCTTCTTACGACAAGCAAAGTCACCTTTTACGGCAAGCATGGGTTGCTGAAGGCCAATTCTAACCCGTATCTTCATGGATTTTTGCCACTTTTAGCAATATTTCGACCACATCAGTATGGAGTACACCACACTCCCATCTAGGCCCTCTGACCTCCCAGCCACACTTTTTACCACAAGGCGACTGCAGTACCCAGTCACCACCTACAAGCCGGGGGATTTTAATGAGGGCCTAACTTCCTTAGTTAGAAACTTCATTAGTAATAAAGAAATAAATGCAAATACACATTCATCCTGTCTCTTAGACATTTGTGTAGTGAGTGAGTAAGTATTGTTTAATGCCAAAGTAATTATTGTTTAATACCACTTTGAACAATGTTCAATTTAAATCACAGCTTGTGAGCTTAACGTGGGTGGAAAGCCCTAAGTGATGCAGGTCTCAGACGTTTGGTGAAACTGTGGTAAAACCCACGAGCACGGGTATGGTGTTGACTAACCCCAAAACATAATCAGGGCGAACCAAGATTCAAAGATTCAAGATCAATGGTTTCTGGCGAGCCCAAGAGACACAACTCTGCACAGCGAATTGTGGCGCCTTAGACGACTGGGCCACCCACGCCATCCATTTGTATTATCATCATTAAGTGTCTCATTGTGAACATCTGAACATATTTTCAGTTGCCTCAAAGACGTACCTCACTTGCTTATATGTCATGTCTAGAGCAGTACAACAACATAAGATGCCATTGAATCTCTAAATTTGCATCTTAACTTCCCATTCTCCTTAATAAGTGTCACAACCCGTGAAGATCCGGGGTAGAATAGGTTTTCAGCAACCCATGCTTGACGTAAAAAGCGACTATGCTTGTCGTTAGAGGTGACAAAGGGGATCGGGTGGTCAGACTCGCTGACTTGGTTGATGCATGTCATCGTATCTCAATTGCGTAGATCGATGCTCATGATATCAATCACTAGATTGTCTGGTCCAGGTTTCATTATTTACAGACCGCCGTCATATAGCTGGAATATTGCTGGGTACGGCATTAAACAACAAACAAACAAACAATAATAAGTGTCACAGCGTACAGTAATCCTGCTATAACTACTTTCCATTTTTCGCTTTTGTCAGCAACAATTTGTAAAGCAATCAGCGTCATCAATCACAAAATGGATAAATGCATCAATGACATGAAATTCCATCATAAAGTGGTATGGTTACATATTGCCTAGCTATACATGTTATCTTTCTCACTTGTAAGCCACACTTAATAAAATACAATCATCAAGCACAAAATGGATAAATGCATCAATGACATGAAATTCCATCATAAAGTGGTATGGTTACATATTGCCTAGCTATACATTTCATCTTTCTCACTTGTAAGCCACCCTTAATAAAATACAATCAGCAATCACAACAAGGTGAATACATTAATATGTGAAAGCTCACTACCAAGTGTAACAGCTGAAAGTGACCCACCCATAACAATTTCCCTATATTTCCCCTGTAATTGACACACCACAACACATCACCCAACCATCAATCATCAATCAACATCGCAGCAGCTCAATCAATGCCTTGTGAATGTCCCCTAGCAAGTGTCACAGCTCCCAATCTCCCAGCCATAAACGTCTCTGACCACATGAATAGGTATTATTGCAGGTACAACTTACCAGACAAAAGTATCTAAGCACATTTTTTGTCAATCTGAAAATTGGCTTGATTTGGAATCTTAATTGTGTTCCCTATGTGAATCATTCATAGTAGCTCCAGTGATGGCCACCGCGATCATACAAAACAGGTTTAGTTTGATTTCCTTTGGGAGAAACCTGCAGTATTCCAGTCCCTAGGATTTAACAATATGCGTAACCAGAACGTTCATGAATAATTTGGTGTCACTCGCTCCAGTTTTATCAATAATTCTGTCCTTGATAAAAGCTGAAGGATCATCTTTGCTCCAAAACCAGAAATCACTGGAAAACTTTCTAATTTGCTGCAAACCTGTATAATATTTTTTGCCTGAAAGTGCAAAAACAGATTTCCATTTGCAGCTTTCTGCCCTTGAGGAATGGAGGGTAGTTGTCTATCATATTGACATTAACAGACAACAGGTTTCACAGGCATATATTCAGTCACGCAGTGGGCGAGTTTCATAACATCCTAATCACTATTTGACATTTGTGTTTGAAGTTAACATTGCTCTATGTACATTTCTTGTATATATACAATATCGAGAACACAAATCTAACATTTGATATTTCAGGAATCGTCTTTTTCAAAATATCATTCTCCTGAAAAATACAGATTGTATGTTTAATCATACATTATCAGTAAGATTTCGAAAGACTTTATAACAGATGCGGGGCGGTCGGGTAGCCTAGTGGTTAAAGCGTTCGCTCGTCACGCCGAAGACCCGGGTTCGATTCCCGACATGGGTACAATGTGTGAAGCCCATTTCTGGTGTCCCCCGCTGTGATATTGCTGGAATATTGCTAAAAGCGGCGTAAAACCATACTCACTCACTCACTATAACAGATGCTGTATATTTTGTGTCAATCTCATATCATTAATTATCATTTGTCAAATTTTCAAATGAGTGGACGATGATGGCTTTTGCATTGGAGGTAGCCATGCGAATTGTGGCGGGCTTCTGCCTGTAGACCCTGGACATGCTTTCCAGTTTCGCTGTCATCACTTATTCTCAGTGATCCATTTATATAAGTATCATCACCATTTTGCCTTTTATGCCCAATGGAATGGAATCCGTTTTGGCAGATAATCGAGACTTGACTATTCTCAGGCGTTGATGTTTTTCACTGTGCATGACTTGATAGTTGTTGATGACATGTCCTGATTTTGATATCCTAGTTATCACACTTCCATACTTTGACTTAGGAAACTGTTTTCCTAACACTAAACTATTGATCTGTTTAAAAAGAATCTGTCCTCATAGTGATAAGGTTACACACATCTTTGTGAGAGCACTTAGCAAAGAAAACACAACTACATATATATGAGAAGTAACGCATGGATAACTTGTCAATCATCTAGTCTTACAGCGAGTAATACAAAGTAAAGCCAATTTATTTTATATTAAATGGAGTTTACCTACTAGACTAACATCTAATCTCTGAAATAAAAATATTTATAGATTTATGTCGTGAAAGGAGACCAGAGAATCTCTTCATTTTCAGAACTAAGGAAACCTGGAGCTGCCAAAGTATTGTAGATTTGCTTGGTAGATTTGTAGACATTATATTATACATCATATTTAACTAGCATTCAGTTCCAGGAATATTTCAAAAATATGTATTTACAAAATGTAAAATAAAATCCAAAACAGAGCCTAGAACAATGCCTAATTCTTAGAGCTTAGGCAATCTAGACTTGCCAAATCATTCTTGACTTGCGCTGTGTTTATTTCTTATTTATTCTCAATAGGGTCTGGGAGACAGACAAAAGGTCTTAATGAGATTTTGTAATTAACTACAAAATTTGTTTTTTAACACATCCACAATATTATGGTTGTGATGGGAAATTCCTATTATCACAAATTTCATTTTTGGTGTTTTAACAACTACACTACATTCCTGCAACTACTCTACCAGCAAAACTTCATTTGTAACTTGAGCTCCATGTTTAAACAATCACATCTCGTAGTGGTAATATATATAAAACAACTCATTACAAGGAAATTAGTGAATTACAAAAGCATGAGATGGCTTGGTAGGCACTGAAATGTATTTTATCATGTTTGAAATGTCTTGCATATTTATTATCTATATAAGACTGTTTGTAGTTAGCAGTGGCTTAGAGATTAGCGAGAGTATGTAACCTCAAGCATGAAATATGTATCAGACTTGCTTATCATTATCTTGGGGGGTTTATGTGTTTATTATATCAAACTGGCAGATGGGGATTAGATACGATTCATATCTAATCCTATATTATGATATTGATTAGTAAATCATTATAACCATTAAGTGCCAGTTGAAAATTATTTTTTTAGTTAGTTTTTCTTTATAACTGATTGCTCTGAAATTCAAAACGCCAACACACTTCCCGATTATCGTCAGAAACAGATTCTACTGGGCATAAAAGGCAAAACAGAAATTAAAATTATATGAATGGATCACAGAAAATCAGCAATGACACCAGGCGTCCGCGAACAGGGTAAGCATGTCCTGCCCTACCAGTAGCACCTGCCACTCACACAATTTGCATAAAAAAATCATGTCAAGTTATTTTATTGAATTTTTGTTAAGATCGCTGCTGTTGAAATGGGTTTGTGATCACTGAACAGCATGAAAGAGAGGAATCAGTTCAAACTTTAATGTCAAGGATGTCATAGCCTAAAAAAATGAAAAATTCTTTCTTATTTGAAAAAGTATTTAAAAACTAAAATTCCACAAATTTGAACAGTGTTTTTAAAACTTGTTCCATGTTCCATGGTTTTGATTTCCATGAAACTGTGATATCCATAAACACTTTTGCGTAATTCGAAACTAGAGTGTCTGTCTCTCCAAGTTAAACAGATGGGAAATAAACACAAGACCAAGGTTTTTAAAACGCATATCTTAAACACTTTAACCTAAAAAAATACAAATTCGCCAAACCCCTTTCTCTCCCAGCTAAGATTTCTTTTCTCACAATGGCACAGGCATTGCATAAGAGATCAAATTTCTTGAAATCCCAAAAGTGATTTAACCTAGTTTCTGCCATTTCTCAACACACATGAAGCCAATGACATAAAAAAATATGATTGAAAGAATGGAGACACTGTTTCCCATGTCATACATAATTCTTCTCCGGCTCATTGAGGTGAATTACTATTAACATACTGGGAGCAAGTTTATTTTGCCAGTTTCAACACATACAATTAGGACTGGAGAGTGTTTCACCAAATATATATTTCCTTCCCAATTACTTTAACACAACTTAAACATCCTACGGTTGAAGATGTGCTTCAAACAACAAATGTAAAGGTTTCTTTTTGGTTTGTGTATTATAACTTCTTGTGGTTTTGTTTCTTTTTTGTTTTTTTAAGGATATATCAATATGTTACTGTATACAAGTTCATGTACCAGTTTCTTATCCTTTGCCACCTTGAATAGCTGAGATGTTGGAGATGCGACGATAAAGCTTATTCACTCACTCACCCACTCAACTTATGACATGAATTTCTTCAGTGAGTGAGTTAGTTGGGTTCAACTCTGCTTTGAACAGTATTCCAGTAATATCACGGTGTGTCATCTTAGTGAGGGAGGAAAGCCCTAAGTGATACAGGTCTGAGATGTTTACTACTTTGGTGAAACCCATGAGCATGGGTATGGTGCTGCCAAACCTAGAAACATAATCAGGGAGAACCTGGATTCGAACCCAGGATCATAGATGACAGATCTTCTCAAGCTTATACTAGGCGATACAGGCAATGCAAGACTTCTTTATTAGTTTAATACTACATCCATAGTGTTGTAACCTTAATATAGTGTACATTTTTATTTAAAAACTCAATCATCATTTCTATAATTATTGCATAGTTTTAATTCAAGTATATTAATCATGGACATTTCATATGCTATTAACTTTATGTTAAAAAATCAACTACATTCTTTTAGGCAAATCATCACGTGACCAATGGCATGTTGCCAGATGTGATTTTATTAGAACAAATACAGTATTAATTCACTTATCCTATGCATTTTTTTCCTTGAAGGAAATAATTGTCATTTTTTGTAGTTAAAAATTAGCAAATTTGTCCAAGAAGGCCTATTCAGCAGAATATTTATTCATTTCAGGTTTGAGTAATTGTATTTGAACTAGTTGGGAAGAAAGTATTATAGCTGAGGCGACCATCTTTGTTCCTTTAGACAAGGATGCTGTGGATTTAATGGACAAATATAGTGTCATGGTTGATTCTATCTGCTCACTGTAGCTTCCTCCACAGTATGGGACACTTAATGTAAAGTTCACTGCACCAATGTAATCTTTTTCACCCCTTAAAGAGCTATTGAATTACACATTGATTGATTTTCCAGTTGGTACAGAACTTACATTGCACAACTTGCGTATCCCCGGTTTCTACATAAAGCCTTTGGATCCTTCCCACACCGGTGTGACAATACTGATGTTGAATCATTCATGATGGACTACACTCTGAATTTCAATCAGAAGACATAGATATTTGCAGAGTATCAAATGAAGAAAAATATGAACGCAGTTATTTTTATTTCACTTTTGGATATTCTGAAAATGTTTCGATCAGACTTCTTTGTTGTACTGAATAAATGCATATCGTTCTTTCGCAAGACACATTTCGGGATATTTCCAGCAGAATGTTTATAAAAAGAGGCCAGAATTCAACAAAGTTCAACATACTGCAAAAAATCGAATTTATTTTTCTTTCCTTTCTGTATTAAATTTCTCAAATGAACTATTCTCAAAACACTTGCAACCTCTGGAGCCTCATAAGACTTGTGATTTATCCCTTCATCTTCCTGCTGAGTCTCCAAAATATCAATTCTCTCCTAAAAACATTCACTCTCCTATACTATAGTCATAGAGGATCCAAACTTCCATTCCCTGTTGAATTCCAGCTATATGACGACGGTCTGTAAATAATTAAGTCTGGACCAGACAATCCAATGATTGACATCATGAGCATCAACCTAGGCAATTGGGATACGATGACATTGCATCAACCAAGTCAGCGAGCCTGACCACCCAATCCCATTAGTTTGCCTCTTACGGGTTGAGCTAGCAATGTACTAACAGTCATCTCTCAATCCCATACCTATTGAGCCTTACAACATACAGGGCTGTCATCCTCCTGTCTACTCCAGTGGAGCCAACAATATACTAACAATCTCTCCATCCCATCCCTGTGGAGCCAAACAAGATCCAGGGCTGTCATCCTCCTGTCTACTCCAGTGGAGCCAACAATATACTAACAATCTCTCCATCCCATCCCTGTGGAGCCAAACAAGATCCAGGGCTGTCACCCTCTTGTCTACTCCAGTGGAGCCAACAATATACTAACAATCATCCCTCCATCCTATTCCTTTTGAGCCTCACACGATCCAGGGCCATCACCCTCTTGTCTACTCTAGTGGAGCCAACAATATACTAACAATCTCTCCATCCCATCCCTGTGGAGCCTCACAAGATCCAGGGCCATCACCCTCTTGTCTACTCCAGTGGAGCCGAGCAATATACTAACAATCATCTCTCCTTCCCACCCCTGTGGAGCCTCACAAGATCCAGGGCCATCACCCTCTTGTCTACTCCAGTGGAGCCGGGCAGTATACTAACAATCATCTCTCCTTCCCACCCCTGTGGAGCCTCACAAGATCCAGGGCCATCACCCTCTTGTCTACACCAGTGGAGCCGGGCAGTATACTAACAATCATCTCTCCTTCCCACCCCTGTGGAGCCTCACAAGATGCTGCTGAGTGGTACACATAAAGCTAAGCACACTGACAGTGGTAAAAGAGTTTTGACATATTTCCCCATCTAATGAGAGGGTAACTTGACACCTGAACTTGGGAGCGGAGCTTCACTGGAAATAGAGGCCTCCCTGTGGCCAGGCCCCCATATTAGATAGATTGCTGGTCAGGGGAGCTTGGAGATGGGTGGCTGGAAGGGGGAGGATGGGGGAGGATGGGGGAGGTGAGGGGGAGGAGATGGGAGGATAGAGAGCAGGCTGGGGGTAGGCATTAGGAGGCAGATCATGATAATGCCAGAGATGACTGCCAGTGGTCAGCCTGGTCATCTGCATCAACAGATAATTGAGTAGGTTGGTATCTTGTTGGGCAAGGGTTGTCTTGAGCAGTGGCAAGAGGTGCATTTCACAGTGGTTGCATAAATCCCAGAGACATACAGATTCAAGATTGTCCTAGCAGTTGGTGGTTCACGGATTGGCTGGTTGAGTCAGTACTTTCAAGAGAATACTTTGTGATTGTCAGTGTTCACACTACAGCATGGGTTAATTGATGGGTACCTGACTGACATTCTGTCAGTCCTAAATACAGTGCGTGGAAAGGTAAATGGCCCTGCTAAGTGCTTAAGAGAAGTTAGGATTAATCACAAATATCCTTGTCAAGAGGGCAAAGACTTTATTAAACACTTGATGCATCTCTAACTTTGGGAACAGTTGCCTACAATGAAAAGTATGATTCAGAGTGAGTTAGTGAAAATGGTTTTACGACGCTCTTTGGCAATATTGCAGCGATACCACGGCAGGGGACACCAGAAATGGGCTTCACACATGTGTACCCATGTTGGGAATCGAACCCGGGTCTTCGGTGTGATGAGCAAACGCTTCAACCACTAGGCTACCCGGCTGCCCCTGATTCAGACAATAGGTCAATCAATAGTTCATCAGACGACGGTCTCTAATTCTGGGCCTTAATTAGCCAGATTACACCATGTGAGACTAGAAGATCTAGACATAAGGTTGTCATGTAGAGTTAAAGGAAGCCAGTCAAGGACCTGGAGGGGCGGTTGGGTAGCCTAGTGGTTAAAGCGTTCGCTCGTCATGCCGAAGACCCAGGTTCGATTCCCGACATAGGTACAATATGTGAAGCCCATTTCTTGTGTCCCCCGCCGTGATATTGCTGGAATATTGCTAAAAGCAGCGTAAGAAGAAGAACCTGTAGTAAGTTCTAACTGAAGGCTGTTTCAGCATCTGATAAATGAGAGGTACTATGAGTCAATGGGGTCATCTCCAACAAGTTCATCTAAAGACCACTATGGCTTTCAAGAGACCAACAACCAGGGACCTGTATAAGGATCGTAATGGATGGGACCTCTGGTGGTCAAGAGGTACAGCCAATCACTGATCTGCATCTTTCCCTCATCAGTGCTCATTCACTGACCACAATAACACATATAATGACCATTTCAAAATCTGGGGCAGACAATTTTGGTAGTATTCCATGCACATCATGGCAAATGACAGCAAGAATGGATTACACATATTGTGTCTATCTCCAGCTTATTTATATGTGAATTGATTATGAATACTTTTCTTTGAATCAATATACAGTAAACTATGGTTACTACGAACTTGAAGAGACCACTAATTTTAGTTTGTTATAATAGCCTATAACCGTAGTTCATCATAGGCATATATAGAGCATATAAACAGCAAAGGGCCGGGACTAAGAAATAAGTTTCTTATATCCGTCAGTTCATTATAAGCATGTTTGTTATAAATTTAGTTTACCGTATAATGTATTATTGTGCATGTAACATGTACTTTGCCTGTACTCTGTCCTATCAGGACAATAAAACAATAAAACGTCTTCATATTGTACCAATATGTAGAATATGAAGATCACAGAGACATACAGATTCAAGATTGTCCTAGCAGTTGGTGGTTCACGGATTGGCTGGTTGAGTCAGTACTTTCAAGAGAATACTTTGTGATTGTCAGTGTTCACACTACAGCATGGGTTAATTGATGGGTACCTGACTGACATTCTGTCAGTCCTAAATACAGTGCGTGGAAAGGTAAATGGCCCTGCTAAGTGCTTAAGAGAAGTTAGGATTAATCACAAATATCCTTGTCAAGAGGGCAAAGACTTTATTAAACACTTGATGCATCTCTAACTTTGGGAACAGTTGCCTACAATGAAAAGTATGATTCAGAGTGAGTGAGTGAAAATGGTTTTACGACGCTCTTTGGCAATATTGCAGCAATATCACGGCAGGGGACACCAGAAATGGGCCTCACACATGTGTACCCATGTTGGGAATCGAACCCGGGTCTTCGGTGTGATGATACAAAGAAACAAAACCAACATCTATGCATGCATGAGCAAACACATTAACCACAATTCTACCAAAAAAAACGGGACAAAATTTTAAATATCCACAATTCAATTAGCAAAGAGGGAATGAAAATCATCTTCCTCAAATGGAAAAGTTATTAAAAAAAGGTCATCAAACTTGTACCATTACATGTGTCAACACAACAGCATTCTATTGTCCACACTTCCTGTCCGAAATCAATCTCTCCATTCATCAACAAATCAAAGAAAATAAGATTCATGTAGTATATAAATACACAAAAGGCCATTTTCTGTAGGGCCCATAGACAACACACTAAGTGAGCTGTCAACACTGTCACAATAGTATCTCAGCCTTTCATTCAGGAGCTGTACAGGCCAGCCTTGACCACAGACACATCAGGATACCACCCTCAACATGTGTTCCTTATCTTACAAAGACTCCCAGGCTGGTCAACAAGTGGTCAACTCTGCCCTGTTATAAGGCGCATGGGGGACACAGCATGGTCGCTGTGAGGGTTCTCGGGAATAGACAGGCTGTTTCATGTTGTTTGTCACCAGAGACCATATAATAGAGGGACGGCCCTCTAGCCTATGCCCGAAACCATCAGTGCTACGGCTTGTACTGCGCAGCCTGTCCGGAAGCGAGCAGAAACGCGTTAACTGCAGTCATCGCTGTCGCCTTTTTTTCCCATGCAAAAGATATATTTTACAAAACAAAATTACACTCATGTATTTCTTAACATTGTTAACATTACAACTGAGATTTGTTGGTGCCCTAAAGCATGTCGTTGTCACTGTATTTGATGACTGTGATCACGCTTTGTCCTTGTCCGAGAGAACAAAATGGCGCACATGTAAAATTGGCAAAAGTGCAGATTTTGATTTTCAATAACGGCCTCTAATTCGCAATGAAAGTCCTTGGTTACCCAGGTGTATAAAAAGGATATATGTTAAAAATTGGCTTAGTGCCATTTACAAATTTAGGGCGGATGCGATATTTCAGATTTTGACTCGAGAAATGGGACTAAATCTGACTTTTCCCGAAATAATTACACCACAACTCTTAATTTCCGCATGCTTTCAGACGAATGTGTTCCTATCATCGGTCCTGAATTAAATAGTTTTACATTCATCACGATTTCCCCTTTGGCTTGGTACCAAAGTTATTTAGGTACGATCGGTAGTTTTTTTTGTATGATTTTTGGCGCAAGGCCATATTTTACGTCACATATTTTTAATTAAATTACCATATAGCAGACGAAATAACATGCATTTTGTCTGTGATTATCATCCGCATATATCTTTTGAAACATTATACAAAGTGACTTATATTGTATGATATTAGAATTTGTTTTTTACCTTTGCTTTCGCCATTTTTTCGTAAGTTTAACTTTGTTTCAGTTAGGCTTCTATCACATATCGCGCATGTACTACATACTACAATACTACATATTTGTTATCTTCTGAAGATTTTGTCTGTATTAATCATGACTACATTTAATCAATTATTTATTTTATGCCGTGTAAATATTGATTATGAGCAAAATGATCTTGGCCTAAACCCAATCATAATAATGTAAATATGATGAAGGTACTACTTACTTTGTGTATTTACACAACAATGAAAACATCATACAAAAATAAAAATCCGTTACATGAAATATTTGTATTATAAAATTATCATTTGCTTTGTAAATGCCAAGAAAAAAGAAGGATTATATCGGCAGTCGTCGGGAGAGAAGTTCCAGACAACAAGGTCGAAGGTGTCAAACTTATCTCGCTCCGACAAACCCTATTATCACTGCTAGCCCCAAACTGGCATTAACCAATAACATTTGATTCTTTCGAAGCCCATTGTCAGACACATCGAAAATTCATTTAACAACGCTCGTAGTTTAATGTGTATTTTTAATTCATTGGAACTATTACCATTATAAAATAGTAGCGAATTTACATGAAATAAAAACATTAATATGGCGTCATTTTTTTTCTGGCTAATAGTAAAGCATTTACACCAGTCGGTGATCATGCATTTTTGCAAGTAAATCTAGTCTGGACTTAATATAAGATATGAAGTTAATCTGGAGATATATTTTGTGAACATCGGGAATAGGGTGATATGTTACAAGTATCTTCCCTGCTTCTGAATGAGTTTTATTTACACTTCCTGAGTTCCTGTGCAATTTACCGGATCGTAGTTTTCTGTGGCGTTCGTAGTAGATTTGGTATATTTGTTTATTTATAATAGTTAACAATTGCAGCATAAAATGAGATATGTAAATTGAAATAAATGTCCCGGAAGACACACATGTTCAGCAAATAATTTGCAGCCAACTGACATGTGCTAATGAGAGATATCATACAAAAATCTTTGTAATCCGCTAAGAGACGTCCTTTTATTGGATTGTCGCTGGTCGTAGTCGGAGAAATCCCGGCTAAGGGAATTAACTCTTACCCCGGATATTATGTAATATTGTTTACGTGGTTACCAGAATGGTCAGTCGTGAATGTCTGCGCATCTATTGCGCATCTGCAACGGTACAGGGAGGTTAACAGCAGGGTGTCGGGGTGTATCAGTTACATGCCAGACCGTAGCGCTGATGGTTTATGATAAACTGTTGGGGAGGGTTGTCCCTCTATTATATGGTCTCTGTTGTCACCCACCACTGAAATGTTTCTCCACAATAACTCTAATATTTGTATCTATCAACATAAATTCCCAATACTGTATTTAACTAAAGCATGCATTCTCCATAATAAGACCTTCTCACAACTGTAATGAGGCTAATAATTGATATTTTGAATTTATATTATCCAGACAGGTTTTTAATGTTTTTTTGTATTTTTATGAGTGACCTTAAGTTTTTGTATCCTGCTAATCCTATATTGAATGGACTGTCAAGGAAAGACAATCGACCTTTACACTAAATGAGGCATAATTCCTTGACAAAAACAACATTCGGAATTGATCCCAAAGAGGATTATGCTAAATCGCACAGATCCATAATAATCATTTGATGATCATTATCCTTAATCTGGGCCTGTGGTCAAAACACTATGGCCCTGGCAATGACTATTTCCTGATTCACCTGTGAGTTCAACATCTCTAATTACAGCCTCCAAAATGGTGGTCAATCTTGCCTCGATATAGCACAAGGATGGGAGATGGCAGGGATTAAATCAGCCAGGTGTTATCTCAAATACCTCATTATAAAGCAGCTGGTCTTGGCTAATACAGAGACTGGCACTGACAAAGCTAGTCTTTATGTAGCAGGTGGATGTTGAGTCAATACATGTGTTTGTGCTAGCTCAGCTATTTATGCCCAGCTTACTGAAATCTGCACGTTGTAAAATTTACGCATATTTTTATGGCAGATTATTAAAAAGCATATGAAAATATTATCCCCTCTCAGAAACAACTGTTGTGGTAATCTATCTGGCAAGGTATGACAAAATAAGCCATGTCAGTTTTTACTCAATAAGAAGTGTACACATTAGCGGTGTGTGTAGACTGACATGTTTATCATACATAACTTACTTTAGGTGGTAGATTTCAAGCTTCTCCATCACGGCATGTGTCAAAGCGGAACTAGACGATTACAACTAGCTATAAACAGCATCAAGACACCAGTGTCCTCACGGTGTGTAATTATATGTTTTGTATGACAAATGAAAAGCTGTCAGTAGCACCCTTCACTACCCAGTAATGTACACAAGATTGACAGCTGCCAATCATCCACGCGTTATAGGTTAGTGAGCTTCAGCTGATGATAAGATACCATGATGATTGTTTATCGGTATTATCACAATAACATGCCCAACGAGTGTTCAATAATTGCTTATTTCTCGTCAGGACTGATAGAAGTCGCTATCGACAATGTCAATGGTAATTGGCGTTGAGTTCTGTTCTAATCAATTTCAAATGTAAATTTTTACCTCTCATTATCCAAATGATTGTTTTTACTGACTAAAAAAATTACACTTATCTTATTTACCCCATCTTGAAGAGACTGATGCAAAAAATTGCCTAAAATTATAAGAGTTATGTCCCTTTAAATGAATACCATTAGTGTTTTGAGCATCCTCCAAATTTGGATGAGTGAGTGAGTGAGTATGGTTTTACGCCGCTTTTAGCAATATTCCAGCAATATCACGGCGGGGGACACCAGAAATGGGCTTCACACACTGTACCCATGTCGGGAATCGAACCCGGGTCTTCGGCGTGACGATCGAACGCTTTAACCACCAGGCCACCTAACCGTCCCCAAATTTGGGTGAAGAGTCTTGACTAGGCATGAGTGAGTTATCATTCATGGTGTGATCAGGCAATGTTTGTTTGTTGTTTAACGCCGCACTCAGCAATAATATAAATATGTAAATAATCGAGTCTGGACCAGACCAGTGATTGACATCATGAGCATTGATCCACACAATTGGGTTACGACGACATGCATCAACCAAGTCAGCGTCCCTGACCAACCGATCCCGTTAGTCGCCTCATACGACAAGCATAGTTGCCTTTTACAGCAAGCATGGGTTGTTGAAGACCTATTCTGCCCTGGATCTTCACGGGTTGATCAGGGAATGAGGTTAGGCTATCAGTTAAGTCACAGAGTTCCACCACCCAATCCCCACTCTAGTGCCACCTCTTGTGACAAGCACGGTACCGGTACTGACAATCTATTCTGACAGGGCTGGTGAGAACAGTTGTGTCCAGTAAAAATAGAAAACATCAACGCCAGAGAATAACCAGTCTATATTATCCAAAGAAACAAATACCATTGCAGATAAAAGACAACATTGCAGTGAAAATTATATGAATGGATCACTAAAAACGTGATGACACCATCTGTCCACTGAAAGTGAGTGAGTGAGTGAGTGAGTGAGTTGGGTTTAACGCCGCTTTTAAAATTATTCCAGTTATATCATGGCGTGTCAGCTTAATGTGGGAGGAAAGCACGAAGTGAGGCAGGTCTCAAACGTTTACCACTTCGGTGAAACCCACGAGCACGGGTATGGTGCTGACAAACCTAGAAACATAATTGGGGGATTCGAACCCACAATCATAGGTTTCTGGCGTGCCCAAGGGATGCAACTCTGCACAGTGAATCGCGGTGCCTTAGACGACTGGGCCACCTGTGCACCCTCCACGGAGAGAGTAAGCAAGTCCTGCCCTACGCCCTGCCAATCATGCAATCCATCCGATAGGGCTTGTGGAATACTCCTTCTCTATTCTGACTGACATCTTAATTAGTCAACTACTACTTAGTGTCACCACATGTCTTCCAACTACTTCAGGTCTTTAAGAAAAATACTTAAACACCTATCACTGGTAATCAGAAAAACTATTCTACACTCCACGACTCAGTAATTAAATCCGACTTCAAATTACACATCAGAATCCCCTGTACAATCCTTCTAATCTCCTCAAACAAAATAAACATTCATGAATAAATAAATACCCATATCATAAAACTATTCCTACAAACATCTTGTCAAAAGCTCCATCCCAAACACTTCCCTGAAGAAGGTCCTTAACGTCTACAAGGGAATACATTGTCACAGAAACTGAATATTCCCTTCTTGCCTATCATGCTGGCTTAATAGGTTAAGATTCTAATTTTCCTATCTTCCACGCATAGGCTCTTCCATATTAACCCACAATGCCACAGCTCCCGAAAAGCGAGCCAGCGATTGAAACTACCAATGTTGTATTGACTGCTTCTAATAAAATCAAGAATCTATCTATCACTACATTTGTCAAATTACTGCTTTCTTTTCATATACTAGCCTGCCAACGAGCCACTATCCTCTTGCTATCCCCTGGATGCCAAATCCACACCATCCCATTAACCTAGATAGGACTTCTCTGAGACCACCACATCATTGTTATATTTAACTATATTGTGACTCAGGATACCTCTTGTACAGCATTAGAGCTTTCGATCCATGATACACTTGTAGACGCAGAAACCATTTTGGCACCTTATTAATATCAATCTTCAGTGATATTGAAGAATAAAATTTGTTATCAACCATCAGCAGACTATGGGTAACATTAACTTCAAAACACCGGGATCATTGACAAGATAAAGGAGGATCATACCCAATCTTTTCATGAAGATATTGGCAATATAAGCATTGTTTTGAAGATCTTGATGAACATTTAATAAGAACACAACCAATCTCCTTGCAATAAAATCTAAAATCTAATGCTATTCAGTAGGTAGACTAAAATTTAGTCTCTGAAATCTTATATTACACAATATCCTTCTTGACTCTAAAATTAAAAAATAGAGCTAGCTTGAGCTGGCTAGACTTGCTTTTGTATGCGTTTCTAGAATTATTATTTTTCATAAAATAAATATATTCAACGGTCAGGGTGCAGGACTATTCAGTAAGCAGTGTGACGATTTACTTGCGTATTCTGTGAATCGAACCGTATTCATTCATGAATTGAATTCGTTATTCGTTGCCATTAGAATCGAATATTTATGAATATGAATCATGTGCATTTACATACCCTGTACCTAAAAATATCCAAAAGAATATGTAATATGCATAGATTTTTCAAAGACAACACTCTTATAATATTTAAATTGACAGTATTGTGGTCACTGGTCATTGTCGCATTTGAGCAGACACTAGAACCTGGATAAGTGCAGTATATAAATGTATTATATATTAATAATTAACAAATCATGTAAAATAATTTATGTTATTATTTTTTCACTGACTATAACAAGTAATACATCAACTGCTGACTTGTTATTGTATTCGTGAATTAAAATTTGTATTTGTAACCCTATATTCGTGATACGAATCGTATTCGCCTCATAGTGTATTTGTTTCAGCCCTACTATTCAGCATTTTCTCAGTGATTCATACCAGGTCCAAACAGGTCCTTAACATCCCATGCATGTTAAATCAACAGATTGGGGATTCAGTGGCCAAAATGACACCTGACTTTTGATAATAGGACCTCCTGGGAAGGCGCTGTTCCACTAAGCGGTCTAAACGCTATGACTGTTGTAAGTCTGTGTTAAAGTATGGGAGTTTTGATCGTCTTAGTGCTAAGATCGCTTTGTGGAACAGGTCCCGATTTACCTGATATTTTCATGTTATAGTTCTTAACTGGGGCTTAAAAAAACCAATCATTATATCTCTTTAAGGTTGAGTGTTCTGTACACGTATACCCCCTTTGATTGGTTTGGCCTTAACCAATGAGTTAATCATCGGTATTAGGAAGGATTACTAGTAGCGTTTTATAGTAATCTATATTCAGTAGATGCCATATGATATGCACGTGTATATATGTTGGCGTATAGTTCTATCTGTTAATTTTTCTAGCTATAGTCCAACATGGTTATACTGTGAGTGAGTGAGTGAGTTTGGATTAACGACACTTAGAGAAGTATATCAGTTAGATCTGGCATGTCAGCTTGATGTGGGAGGAAAGCCTAAAGAGATGCAAATCTTAAGACATTCACCACAAGAAGGGGTATTGAAAGGCTTAGAAACAAAATCAGGGTGAACAAGATTCGAACCGACAATCATACATTCCTGGCACACCTAAGGGATGCAACTCTGCACGTCAAATTCCGGCGCCATTGACAACTGGGCCACCTGTTACCCTACATGGTTATACATAGATGATGTGCTTATAATGTCAGCTCCGTATGTATGAGTGTGAAGATGATGATGACAATAGCGACGATGAAGATACTCTTTTGCTGCAGAGTAAACAGTCAACTCTATCTACACACTACATGAAATCTTGTTAATGTTGGAATGTTTAAAAAGTCTCTCAGGTAACCGGGAGAAAAATACAACTTTTTTACTTATTACGTGTGAACATTATCCTGCTGAAGGAGATATCAATTTGTCACTGTGTAGTCATAAATACGATCAAATCAGATTAATATCAATATCATAGGACCTGATACACACTGGACGTGTAAGTAGATTCTCCAAAAGTATGAAAGAGTATACATTTGTTTAAATACCTGATTCAATCTGATATGTATTATACAGCATAATGTCTACGTTTTCATGTTTATTCATAGGATATAGAATAACATGGGCAATTCTTCTTTTTTTCAGGACAAATGATTATATTGGATAGTGTTGTCTGCTGAGAAGCATCTACTTGAAACAGAAAAATTACAAAAAAGATCTTGTACTTATTTTATACTGATATCTTAATGTATTTTGTTTCTTTAAGATCACCAAGTTTTCAACATGATTAAAGAGAGTTTTTAGCTAATAGATTTCAGATTGAGACAAGTCCAATAGCTACAGAAGTAGTTAGATTGAGACTAGTCCAATAGTGATAGAAGTAGTTAGATTGAGACTAGTCCAATAGTGACAGAAGTAGTCAGATTGAGATTAGTCCAATAGTGACAGAAGTAGTCAGATTGAGACTAGTCCAATTGTGAAAAGAAGTGGTCAGATTGAGACTAGTCCACAATCACATTCTAAACTGCATTAACTAAAATATTGAAAAAAATGTCCTCCCAAAAAACATTTAAAATCTGATCGAACATTTAATGATTAACCTCAGACTTAATCACAAAATCCACACATCAACAGATGTATGAATATTAACTTTTTAAATTCTGTAAACTATTGCAGGTAAGTAGTCAATACAATCAAGCGTGGGGCTTGGCCAAGGTGGTGATATTGATTACAAGATGTCTATTTCATACGAAATACACCTTCCTCATTCCAGCATCAGGACAGGCAGGCTGGCTTTCAGCATTTACAGTGTCGGCCACTTGTCATAACGACACAGGAAAGTATCTGCCAGTCAATAACGCTCTTCAGATAATTAGTATAACATCCCCAGCTGATTGGTCACTCATATTTATGGTCAAGTCCTTGACTGCAGTTATAATTAAACCTCTTTCTGTCCACTACCGGTTCAACCGCTTTTCTTCTTTCTGGTAAACACATTTTTTAATTCATATTTTTAACTTGGTTGATAAACTTTTACAATCATTTGTAGTTCTGTAACTTAATGTTTTGGTTTGTTGGTTAATCTATCAAAATGCTTACATGGCAACTATTAATTATTAAAATGAATATTTACAAACCATACACTACATAAAGACTTGGATTCACATGAGGAAACATACTATTGAAATAATGTTGCATCATTTTCATAACAATATTTCATCACAATTTTAAATAGGTGAATTTAAATAATGTAATTCTTTCCTAATAATTTCATATTGTGTTCATTTATGACTTGCTTACATTCTATAGAACAGAAATCTCACACAGATACAGTATTGTACCGGCTGCATAAATATTTATGTGATTGGAACTTAGAATAGCTGGCCTGATTCACAATCAATTTGGACTTCACATAAAGAACCAATATCATCCCAGAGGGATGACATACCTTATTAAATACCTGTCATATTCGATAATGTACAATCCATAAGAACTAATATTATCCTGAACGTGAGATAAATCTGATCAGGGAAAGCGTATTACTACTTATATCTAATAATACTAACACTGCAGGACAATATTTCACAGATCTGTCCAACCTAAAAAAACTCCCTTTTTGATGTTTCTAATTAAGACAAACAATTCTCTGTCTAGATAAGACGAAAAGTTGAGACCATAAGAAGTTCATATCTGATACATCGGAGCGTATCCATCAATTCTTTTCCGCTGATTCCCTTTTTTTTCAGCCTTCATAAAAGCTGTGTTAATAAACAACATCAATCACTTGCCGTTTCTGTCTGTACCTATTCTCCCTCAGTTAACAATCTACTCGCTTGTACAATCTGTCGAAGCAAATAAGATGTGATAATGGCGTGATAACGACAAAGAGGCTACGGATATTTATCCCATAATAACCGTGTAGTGAGTGCTATTAGCATTAGCGTTATTGATCAGAGGGAGCATACACATATCTTAGTAATCCATTGCATGTATCAACACTGATAACAGCAAAGGATGTGAAAAAGAACTTGTCTTTTATTGAGACATAAGTAAATTTAAAACTGAAGTAATGTTTATGAACCATTCCATTGATTTATGGGCAGCATTGAATTGAAACAGGAACTTTTTACAAATTTTCTAATTTGTAACCTAAATTCCTTTTCAAAATAACCAAGAAAGATTAAGGGTTAATGTTAATTTCACTGCAGCGTGACAATACAGTAGAATTTCTCAAATTATTGTTACTTGGTCATAAATATTTCCGAATATTTAATTTTTTTTTTTTATTAGAACTTGGTTCATACATTTTAAAGGCAATCTGATAAATATTTTTCATATTTTTATCAAAACGGTCATGATATGGTTATGATATTTACTCCTCAATAAAACACGACTGGAGCCTGATAATGATCAAGATATTGACATTGTGCCAATCAATCAACCACATGTCAAACAACATGTCACAGAATGTTCACCAACATATAGCACATGCTTTCTACTGCAAGTATTGAATTTGTATGCATGTTTACTCAAACAAACATAATTATCTTTGGAGGTACCACTTTCCCAATTGATCAATGATATATGTTTTTTTCATATTTTGATCTCCTTAAAAGTTTATAGATGTCAATAAGTATTATTTACATCACCATGTGTTTCGTCATTGTGTGGATGATCAATTTCATATCTAGCACACATGATGGATCATGTCGGTTTTAGCCTTAAACTATTCTGTTGTAAAACTGCCCGATTTAACGTGATTCATAAGATAGTTCAGTGTCAACTACACAGAACTTTCCATCACTTGTTAGCCTTAACTAGCTGTTCAAGGCTGTAACACTGTACATTTCAAATTTTAAAGTATACACACCGATAAACAAGATTTCAAATTTCAAAGTATATACACCGATAAATAACATTTCAAATTTCAAAGTATACACACCGATAAATAACATTTCAAATTTCAAAGTATATACACCGATAAACAACATTTCAAATTTCAAAGTATATACACCGATAAATAACATTTCAAATTTCAAAGTATATACACCGATAAATAACATTTCAAATTTCAAAGTATATACACCGATAAACAACATTTCAAATTTCAAAGTATGTACACCATTTGACAACATTTAGCATCATTTCGATGTAGATTCGTGCACCAGTTTGATACTGGTATAAGAATTTAGACTGAAATGTTGCTAATTGCAACAAACCATTTGTCATCCAAAATGTTGTACATTTTCTCACCAATAATGATTCATGAAACTTTTAAACAATTTCATATTACTCTGTTCTAAATATCAGCATGATTAACCCCATCAAAATCAGATAAATAGTTACCATATTCGATGTAATAAGCGCCCTGCTCTAATAAGAGCCAACGGCGATATTTGCTGATATATTGGCTTGTGAACAAGCCCAATGAACATCCCTTCCGATTTATCAATGTGACCAAGACTTATTTATTCGGTATAATACGCACACGTGTGTTATATGCACCCTTATTTGTGAGCATTTAAATTCTGGAAAAATATATCTGTCGTACATAAACATTTCAGGCTGCCAGAATAAACCACGAAATTTATCTTTCAACTATGTTTTTTCCCATCAAAATATTATTCTAATAAGAGCCCCCTATTTCTAATTTTGAGAGCGCCCCTGGGCACTTATTACGTCGAATACGGTATAGCACTTTCAAACCAAATTTACTGTCACGTTTCTCAGTAAATATCAGTTGTCAGTGTGAATACTGTCGTCCATAAACAAATACACCACTTACTCCCCTTAAGGAGTCGGTACACCTTCATGGTCCCACTGTGTGTATATTGCTGCATATCAACTGTCCATTACAATGCAATGTACAGCACCCTGCCCCATAGACACCAGTATATAATTTCCTATTATGCTACTGCCACAAACATAGCTCCTTTAAAACCTTCAAAGCTGAGTTCAGAAATGCGAAACACTCACTAAACAGAACATATCTCTTTTCAGACATTCTTTTGTTATCAACACGAGGGTCAGAAATATGGAGTATACATTTACAACATTCATGATTTGCTTATATCAGGGGCTGATTCTATAGCCGTGTAAGAAGCGATCGCTTCTTAAGCTCTTATGAACTTGGTGTGTAAATCCAGGGAATGTGTTTAAATATAAATCAACGTGTTGTGACCTGTTATGGGTTCATGACAAGTCTTTCTGCTATTGTTGATTTTGTCAGGCCCAATTGTACTCGTATCGGTGTAAGGTACTTACTTGAGTTGCATTCTTTAAATGTCGTCTCAAAGATATACCTGTGGCTGACTCGTGAGTTTAACAGAGGTAATAGCCCGTTGCAAGTTAACCGTCAGTCTTGTTTTAGATCTTGTCTAGAATTCCTACTTTGTTTTCAACATTGCTATCTGTAGTGTAAGTTTTCTGTTAAAACAGCAAGACTAATGTTGCTGTTTGTTAACTTACATGGTGACAAAAATGGCAGATTTATTATTTTGAACCACATTAATTTTGTCCCATTAATAAACACACGTTTCATATGAGAATGTACATTTTACCTAATATAGCATATTCACACTTGAATCTTATGGCAAAAGTGTCATTCTAACTGAAATGCTATTTTTTCGTGGTATTTCACTGTTTAAGTGATATGTACTGAAGATGATGCTATAATCAACATTCTTCATCTCCGATTACACCTGTGAGTCAATTTTCTATCCAACAAATCACATCTATATCACAATCACAAGAATAATGAAATGCAACATACAACCAAATTAGCTGTCACGTCAACTTCAAACCATGTAATTTACACACTGAAACTCTTACATCACGCAATCAATTTCAGTTTTTTTAGAATCTAACAAATATTTTCATCACTTAAGTCTAAACATTGACACGTTCCCCAGCCAAATGAGCAGGTGACCCTTGCTGGGGTCAACAATTAGCAGGTAAAGATGAGATTTTTCTCAGTCAATATCTAACTAGCACAGAAGCAGATTTCTTCAAGAGAAAACTCCTGTGTCATCTGCACGATGTACAGGTATGTGCTCTTGAAGGCCCCAGTGAAGGAACACGCATTGTTAGCATGCTGTTTGCAAGCCGAGAGGGGAGCTAACCTCCCACAGTCAAACTATCTTCCGAAAACAAACAGGAGAGACAACATTTAGTTGAATACAATGACGGTCTTGTCAATTGCAAATGTCAATACCGACTTAGTCTCAGGTGTGAAAATCGGAGAAAGGCATCACAAGAATTTCAATTTTGAATGAAATCGCCCAATATAGTGAATTCTTTTATAGAAAAGGATAAACAACAAGATTAGAAAGATTCCTCCAAATAATATTACAAACATAATTTCATGCATTATTTTAGTATATTAGAATCTAAGGTGTCAGAAAGAAAGGTGAGTGCAGTTAAAAGATGTGTTTTATTTGACAGGTCAGCTGAAATTGACAAGCTGCATGACAAGGTACTCAACCATCACACAACTGTCAAAGGCTCTAAGCTACAGAATGTCCTTGTCCAGATTTCAAAAGACACAGGATGTTCTTTTTTGTTTTGTAACAAAGGCAAGACAACCTTGTGTCCTAAACATTGCTACATTCAAGATTTCCTTTATCAGCCTTTGTAAGCAAGGAGACAGAATCGCTATATCTTCTGATAAAGATGTTATACGCACAGCCTATAACCCCTGACCTCTAAACCCTCACTATAGAGGGTGGGTTGGGATCATCTCCAAACATGCCCTCATTGCTCGCAATTGACAAGTCAACTACACAATACTGAAGCATGCAGCCTTGGTCAAATACTGAAATTGACAAGATATGTGCGAATTACAAACAGCAGTCTTTAACATCTATGACAGCATGAATATAAAGAGGCACAGTATGTGAAACAGACTGGTAATAAAGGGTGGATTTTCACAGCAGCCTCATGTGTAACTTGACCTACAAAATACCCCTTTTTCAGCTACTCGTCTAGATTTCACACAATATAAACAAGGAGACACAAGACGGATGAACTAACTGGGGACAAGCATCAGACAGGCCCGCCTTGATCACATGACACAATTTAAAGACGATGATTCGGGACTATGGAGAGTTATTAGGGGGGCTCTCAGGTGAGAAGGATCTTCACAATGGCGACCTCGTTACTGTTATAATTTATTGGTCATACGCCAAGGTATACTCAATTTCCAACAAATAATAGTCTTGGAAGAGTAATGTTATGGACTCTTAGATTACCTTAATAAATGGCCAACTGGGAATTAAAATTTCCGTCAACATTCATTTTTTCCGGCAAATGATGAATTTAATGCAGTTCAATTGCTACTACAAATATCTGGTTTTGAACACTGCTCGTCATAGAATTGTACCATTAGCCTAAAAACTGATCACCTTGAAAAGGTGTAATTTTACAATATATTTATTTGTGAACAGTTGATTATAACAAATTATTTTTCAAAGCTGGAAATCCATGATTTCAGATTTTTTACCACAGCTGTAATAGTCGGTTGTTCAATACCTTATGCCCTTAACCAGTGACAGTGGAAAAATAAAGACCAGTTTTCAAGGATAAAAATTTTGGTCTAAAATGAAAAACAGCGTAACGGTCTTTATAATCTTCATTTATAGGGCATGACAAAGAGTACTCTGACAATAACTATAACTCATCACACTGTTACAATCATCAGCAAGAATGATGATGACATGGTCCTAAGGTTTCAATAAAATAGTAAATTGACAAATTGCTCTCTATAAGAAACATTGGACAACAGCATTCAAAGTGGATGTTTGTTGAAATATATTTAAAACGGAAAACACCAAGAGCAAAACACTTTCTTGATCAAATGGGGTAAAAGCCATTAAAATTTAGACATTTCGTATTGTGGATGACATTTACACGTAACCTTTTCATCTGTTAATAGCTTCAAGTCTGTTATTAAATTGCTAAATATACTACTCAACATCTGCTAAGGACTAAGAGAGTCACCTTTAGTCAAAGGTGTGGTCCTTAGCCACTGTTGAGTAGTATTTACTGCAGATGTTTCCGCGGAGAAGAAAGTCATTTTGCAATATAATTACTCCAGCTATGATGTTGCAACTTTATTGAGCGAAGGATTACGACTGATTCAAGGCAGGATCACACGGTTCAACAAGTTTATTTCTGTGGTGTTTTTATGACGTTTAAATGAAATATGTGGAACATTTTCTTCGTACACAAAAAGGTACAATTCTATGGCAAGGCAGCACCTTTTCAAACCTATTTGTACTGATTGGAAGACAAGTTTTAGCCATTGTTGTCAAGTCAACTTAATTGATCTTGGAGTGAACACATTTTTCGTCCCTGAGAAATGAATAAATTTCCTTCCATATAACTCCACTTGCCAATAGCTCTTCAAATCACTGCCAGACTACGGCAGGACGAAAACCTTTATAAATAAGTACGACATTTGTTTTCATAAAAACACCAAATGATGTGTTCCGAGACCTGAAAACCTCTCAAATCACAGGGATTACAATCTCTTTCTTAGAAAGGCACACCTTGCCACAAAAACATCTATTAATGGGTGAAATTCCCTCGAACAGCAAAACAAATTTTTCTATTGTCGACTACAGTAACAATTAGTTCTACATAAGCCTTACTGCTGTACAAGCTTAAAGATTGAAATTTATGGTCTCATTAAAAGTTGTTGAATTAGAGATAAAGATTAATATCAATTCTTTTATGAGAGGACATAATTAGTGGTCCTATCACAGAGAATCTGTTCTACACAAATATGGACCTGTTTAGAAACATCAAACATTTGCTAAGGTTGTTACGGGAATTTTGCCCATAAAAACATTGGGTGAGGCAGTCTGTACAAGTATCATGGAACATACCCCGTGTGAAATCAAACCTGGTTCTCTGGCTTCACCAACTATCACAACCACTCGGCCACTGTTTACCACCTCCTTCAGCAATATTCCTGCTACATGCTGGGAGCGTGCAAACGACCAGACAAACCTGTGACTGATATTATGAGCAATATCCCACTTTCAGGATATGAGGTCACAGAATTAACGACGTCACCGAGCCCAGCCACCCGATCATATGATAAGCATATGTTTTTAGGGCCTCCAAAACGGGGGCCAATATTTTTTAAACATCACTGAGCAACCATTCAGTTCAAATGTTCAATTCAATATATAAAGAAAGTGAGAGACCGATAACACACCAACCATTGGGCTACTGAGCTGGTTTTCTTTTATAAAGCTATCTGGTGCTAAGATGAACAAAACTCCCATACTTTAACATAGACTTATGACAGTTGTAGCGCTACGATTGCTTTGTAAAACAGAACTTTGGTCCTCTTTCAGAAGCACGAACAGCCATTAACTGATGCCGTGTCACATAATGTCGACACTTCTCTATTCTGCACTATGCTTCAATCAAAAATAATATTCTACTGGACAAGACAACTCGGACTTCACTCTCCCAAACTTGAGGACAACAAATCCTGCACGTCTTAAAGAGGACATTACAACCATCACCAACCACACAACAAAGTGAGAGTGAGTACTGTTTTACGCCCCTCTTATCAATATTCCAGCAATATCAGAAACAAGCTTCACACATTGTACCCATGCGAGGAATCAAACCCAGGCTTTTGGCGTGACGAGTGAACGCTTAAACCACCGGACCCACTACACCTGAGCAAAAAATGAACACACTTTCAGTCCAATAGACAAACATCTAGTCTCTGAAATGAACATATCGTACAGAAAAAACCAGTTGTTTAGTTATCTTTAAAAAAAATATAATAAAAAGGAGCCCAGTGACTCTCTTCATGATACTGCAGTGATCTAGACTTGCCAAACATTATAGACTTGCATGGGCTGTATTTGATATATATTTGTATCAGGGTCTGTAAGACAGACTATCAGTCCAAAACAACATGTAATTCGGACAATTTGGCGTGGACCTCTGTGAAGTGATTTTCACATACATTCCACAAAAATTTACAAAGGTTAGAGTTGTAAGGAACATCCAACATAAAATTCGGATTCTTCAAGCATCCGATTCATTTGGAAACAACATATAGATAATGATTTTAACAAATAATACAATACAAAAGTACGTCAAACAGTCGACAACAGATGACTTGAAACAGACAATCAGCTATGGACGCACTCAGTTAGTCACTTTGACATACTTTTCAGCTGTCTATTTTAAAGACATCAAAAAAATACTTCAAACACGTAAAAATGTCGCATTTCAAAGAAATTGCTCAAAGAAATCAGTTGTGGCATTCTTTTGATTGCGACAGAACATTAAAGGCATCTGTAGTAGGGGAACTAGCCCAGAGAGAAGAGATTGGGGAAGTATTGTAAAACTGATTTTTCTAATATTCCTGGAAATGTGAGTGAACTCTCATAGTCTAACTGACAAAAAACGCTAATAGATGGTTCAATGAATTTATAGATATCGACATTGGGTGTTCAAGTAAGCACAAACCGATGACTTCTGAGACATGAAGAGATAGTTAAGTAAAAGTCACTACAGTGAATCTTTATCTTAACGGGGGCACGGATGGCCCAGTCACCTAAGGCACTGTGATTCGCTGTGCAGAGTTGCGTCCCTTGGGCATGCCAGAAACCTATGACTGTGGGTCCGAATCTCGGTTTGCCTCGATTATGTTTCTAGGTTTGTCAGCACCGTATCCGTACTCGTGGGTTTCACCGAAGTGGTAAATGTCTGAGACCTGCATCACTTCGGGCTTTCCTCCCACATTAAGCTGACACGCCATGATGTAACAGAAATAGTTAAAAGTGGCGTTAAACCCAACTCACTCACTCACCTACTTTATCTTAAAGGAACAATAACACAATCAGATATTAATCATATAAAGAAATCTTAACTTAATTATCAAATATTTGCTAAAATACAAACAGTAATATAACAATTTGAAATGAAAACTAGGAAAATACAAACAAGATATAGAAAGACACTATTAAAATAAAAAAAAATAATAATAATTCAATTAAGCATGTACTAAAATTGTATTATTGGTAAATTTGTCCCCTACCTGATATGATGGATAGCCTCAGGGGAAAAGTCCCAACATGACTAGAATTATAGAGTTCACCGATAACAGTGGACCTTTTTTCACACGGATTCTACTTGATACAGGCTATTTTCTCCCCGGTAGCACCACACTGGTCTCAAATAACCACCCAATCACTGATAATAGTCACTTACAAAAGCTATGGAGTGACATTTTCGCCTTATCAAACACAGCAACGACCTAAAATCGATCCGTCATAAACTAGATCAGTCATAAGCAAACCTTACTTATCAATGTTAGGCCCTGCCGAGGATCAGGTAAATATCTCATAAACTTTCGTTCTCTATAGCCAATGTATGGCAGCATACCTGTTCACAAAGCTATTGAAACATCTGACTTCATATTTGGCTAAACAGAATGGAGCAGCCAATCATAGGCCTTGATTTATGACAGATTTGTGTCCCCTGACACTTGCTCTATTCTTTGTGGGGCTGGCCGAGTGTAAATACCAGAATCATGATATCGCGTTTATTGTGCTTGTATATTTCACCCTGTGTTGCCTATCAATATGAGTGGGTGACTTGATAACCCTATCAGTTTATCATTTAAGGACACATTTGTAAAAATTTAAATCAAGTTTTACAAATCATATGTTTATTATGTCACATCATTTAATTGGAAACAATAAAATAAATAGAAAATAACCGAAAAATTATGAAGAAAAAAATCAAAACTGATCTTTTCCATAGTATGGAAAAAAGGGTAACTTAGAATGTCAATTGAATAAATTTTAGACAGTTTTCCTCCCACTTATTTCGAAAGTTATTAATATCAGATGCAGTTTTTCACGTATTTCGAAAGTTATTAATAGATGCATTCTTGACAGCTTTAAATGATAAATCTGCTATTTAAGTTTGATTGATGGTAAATATAATGAAATATGTTTTATTAGCACAAAAATATATATGATGATAGAAACTACACACGTAGCTAAAAACAAGACCACTATCCCCTCTCGCATAACCATAAAGCAATAATGTGTAAACTTGCAGCAATTCCTACTTCTTATTTCTTAATCATATCCCCCTCCCTTCTTCTTATGGTGGAGCTCGTCTTGGCAAAGGTGACTAGCTAACAGAATCTAAATTCTTTAATTTAATATAAGAGATAGACAAGATCCTTACATCCTAATTCTCATAAGGATATTCATATAAATTCAGAAATAACAAACACGTACTGATCCTGAAATTGGTTCTGACAAAGTTACTTTTTTATATTCTGCAGACTCCAGATTTATTTGGCTTATGTATCTGCTTATATGAATGTAAAATCACAGGATTAAATGGTGGAGTGGAGGAGATTGACAGCACGTGAAGTGAGGATTTTGACGAGTCATTGACAATAGCCTACATCTGATAGAAGTCATCTATTCCAGTTTTACATTGATTCACGTCAACATGGCACCGCCTAAGGTACACAACTTACAACACTATTAAAGGATCGACCATTTGATATTTTGGATTTTTTCTAAAAATAATTCCTGAAAGTACTGGAAAATACATAATTTTGCCTCTGGTTTAACCCCAAATAATTGTTCACTGGACAAAATGGATGTCATGACAAAATGTGTTGTGAAAAGAGATTGAAACATTGTAAAAAAATCCTATTTTGAACAAAAATTGTAGCTCCCCAACCCCCAATACAAGAAGATTAGATGGATGGTGCTCCAATACAACGATATTGTGTTGCAAAATGATAATATATTTTTACATGCTCTCTAACTAGTTTTATGTAAATCTGTGATATTCTAGTTATTATACTGCCCTTTGTCGGCAGAGTTTTATACAGTTTAAAATATATTGGTAATGTCAAATTTTGTTTCGTCACGATATGGCTGAAATATTGCCAATGTGACGCTAAACTTTAACTCACTCACTCCAATACAACGAAACATTCTCTACCCTTCAAAATTATGAACTTTTTAATTAAATACCTAATTTCCAAGAAGAAACTACAGTATACTTTTCATAGATTATCAAAATATTTCAGTGATTAAGGTAACTCTCTTATTCAGATAAAAACACAACGTTTTAGTAAGCATTTGGACTATATGTGCATATGATGATATTTGGTTGTATGTTCTAATTCTTCAATTTTATTGGCATAATATATTGAAATGCAGAAGCTTAATGCGTGGTATATATCTGACACTGAGTTTAACTCTAAGCTCATTAAATCATTATATTCTTGTATTTGATCATCCTATATTTTTACGTATGTTGATATATATACAAGTTTCTATATGTCAAGATTGTTGTTTAAAGGAAATTGCACTCTAAGCAATACAGAGACAATGTCTATTTACATATTATCCTGCTGTCATAAATTAAGAGCACAACTTGACAGGCTGCTACTGAACTGTGTCACCTAGAAATGTACGTGTATTTTTCTTGAAATGAACTCACCTCTTTTAAAAATACCATCCCTCTAAACAGGAAAAGGTCACATACATGATAATATAAGGTGTGAACCAGTATTTCTAACATTGAATAGAACATAATGTAACAACATTTTTGTGGCTATCACTGGATAGCCTTTCTCTTGATCATGCTGTCGAAACATACAAATACGAATGACGTATGTAACGTGTAATTTGAGACCAGGTACAACAAAAGAATTTCAAACAAGGTCTAGCTACAGGCCCCCTGAGGAAATCTAGTCACATTGTTCGCTACAGTTTGTCTCGAAGAAACAGACTAATGTGTTTATCAGATAATTGGACGGACATCATAAACCTGTTTTTCAACCAGTAAATTAATCAGTTTATCAATAGACATATTAACAAAGTTGTTTTTCCCTGTGCATCTATTCAAATATTCTTAATAATTTAAACTCTTGACACCATTCTCAACTATTCCAGAACATATAATTATTTTTCAATTTTTTAACCCAAAATGTTTTCAAAAATTTAAAGCTGATCTGAAAGCACTGAAAACATGCTATTCAGTCTTAAAAGGGGCGAACCTGTAAAATTTGTAGCATAAGCCATTACATTAATGTATAGAAACTCGCAATTCTTTATAAAGAATAACACCAATTTGCTACAATGAACCTCCCCTTTGACTCCATTAAACAACCTCTCCAAGCAATTCAAGTTTCGCACTGTGTATTTTTTACAAATAATCCCAGACAAGACAGCGTCAGTAGGTTCTACGAACTTGTCACGCAGTGCTTGTGGGGGCATTGACTATTGTTGGGGGCTGTATGTAATATGACGATACACCCCTCACCAATGGCTGAACATTCCACTAACACCTATAGCGACGGGAAATCGCGACACACCAAGATAGACATGTTGGTTTTGACATACCACTGACAGCACTTGCATGAAATATATACATAATTACGAGAAGAACCAATTGTGACTCTTTGCGACAGTCAGTTCATGCATGAGTCCTTAATTGCTAATAATTACTTGATCCTGTTGTTTATCAAGTAGAACTGAAAGGTTTATGATATTAACATATTATTTACCATCAATAGATTTGCATTTCATTATTGACAGCTGATAAGCTGGAGTGTACACTGTGTGAGAGACGTGATAGGTACATGACAAGGTTTTGACACCTCTGAAATATACAGTCAAATGTCAATGTTTCGGCTGTTGCTTGCATGCTTCTGTAGATGCTAAGGAACTGATTGTAAATAAGACTAATTATACTGGAGGATGTACAAGCTTTTGTTCTGAACTTATACTATGCCAAATGTTTTTACCATGACAGCTTGTGCGTATGACACCAAAATAATATCTCTCTAGTAGTGTAGGTATACTACTTCTCTCTCTCTCTCTCTCTCTCTGTGTAAACTTCACATTATTTACTTGTACTGACTTTACGATGGAAAGTCTTGTCATTTCCTAAATTTCATTAACTTTGTTGGATTTCCCATCACATAGTTGATCTTACAGATATTGCAATCTATTGATTCTCTATTCGAATAACTTGTTTTAAGATCATTAGGATGTTAGTGTTTAAGGAACTAAAAGTATATTCTTCTAAATGTTTGTAATTTGAACCATATTATGAAACAAATAGTCCCGAAAGCAATGCTTATGAAATAACAGAAAGATTGATACATGATATAAGATCAGATTTGTATATTTTGCAATAACAACGTAGAGACATAAATGTCACAGTTTTAGCAATTTGTATTAAGAATATGATAAATATACATTTTTTCACTTCTTCTGAGTTCTCTCGTCATAGAAGGCAACTAACAGGATTTGGTGGTCCGGTTCGGTGACATGATTGATGCATGTCATTGTATCCCATTTGCTTAAATCAATGCTCATGATATCAATCCCTGGGTTGTCTAGTCCAAACTCGATTATTTACAGACTGCCGTCATATAGCTGGAATATTGCTGAGTGTGGCGTTAAACAAACACACAAAACAAACAAACAAAAACAATCTCACAGGAAATGTTCAAAACTGGAGGTACAAGTTTAACTTTGGTGGTAAATTAATACATTCATCACAATAATGGCACCGTACAAACTGAATACTACGTCTACCTACTTCAACCACATATATTAACACAGAATTGTAGAAATTCACCTCAAAGAAACGCCTAGACAAAATCTTTAACAAATATAATCAGTGAATTTTCAAAGCATTAAATTCTTCTGAAAATCATTAATGACCAGATTCTGTCTCCTAACAGTTAAAACTTGAGCAAAATGTCAAGTAAGGTCAAACAAGGTCAGCATTAACGAATTGTGAAGCAATGGCGATGATTTTTCCTGAATATGATTGACAGGCGGGAAGACAGACAAGTGACAACTGTGTAATTGACAGCCCCATTGATTGATTGATTCTCACACACTCCTGTCACTAACCCACAGCCAAACTCATTCACCATGGCTGTTGTCACTTTGTTTATGTTGCCAATTATTTATTTATTACTCCATATATGCGATCAATCATAAACCATTACTTATTTTGCACTGCTTTGAGGCGACTCCTACATATATGGTATACCACTCTATGAAGTGATTGCTATTCTAAAAGGTTGTCAATAGCAGTGCATTATCAGAATACGCTAAGATAACTGCTGCTGCAGTTGTTGGTGGTGCATTGTAGATTCCCATTAATCTAGTCTGCTGTCAATCAATACATGTCACCACTGCAAGAAATTATTCATAACATTTCTCTTCATAATCTTAAAGTCTTTAAAAACCTGATTTCTAAGCACCTTTGAAATTATTGATCCACTGGAACCATTCTATAACCGACCCTCGATCATCTCTACTGGAAGCAGCCATGAGATATTAGAAATATATTTACTTATTGAACAAATAACTCGGTTAATGGAAAAAATCATTAGCTGCTTTACAACTGTAGCATAGGTTACACCACAGCATTGCCATTAACACCAAAAATGATGTCATGAATTTTTATATTCAAATTGGGGGCAGTCGGGTAGCCTAGTGGTTAAAGCGTTCGCTTGTCATGCCGATGACCTGGGTTTGATACCCGACATGGGTACAATGTGTGAAGCCCATTTCTGGTGCCCCCGCCGTGATATTGCTGGGATATTGCTAAAAGTGGCGTAAAACCATACTCACTCATCATAATATTCCAATTGGAAAAAAATGTATGATTTTCACAGAATAATTATTTTAACATCCCTAAAACAGCTAACCAAACTCTGATACTGATTCAGATGACAATCATGAATCTCCAAATGTAATCACAGATCTAAACACGTTTGCCGTTTATGTAACCTCCAGTTATCTGTGTAAGTTTGAACACCCCTTAGAGGTAATGTAATGGACACTGTTACATCACAAAAGGTGGAGAGTTTTAAAGGTTTTATGTCAACTAATCAATTAAAGTTCCTGAAAGAAACACTAATAGCAGCTCATCACTGTCAGATTGACTCATTGCCTGATGGGAACAAGATGATAACAATCTGCTTGAAGGAATACAACAGATTCATGCCAAGCCTGCTTTAACTCCAAAGCCTGCGTTGCTAACATAATAGGTCCCTAAATCTCATCAATGTCCCAATTGGCTTGACCAGTGTGTGTCCATGTGGTCAGCCAGCCCCTCCCACCACACTCTTAGCTGTTACACTCCACCACTAGATATAAGGAGATTTATTAATGACCTGTCATCATGATGAGGCAAAACAATGTTTCATGCATCAAGAGTGAAAACACTACCTGTTTCTGTGTCACAAAAAAGCCCCTCCCAACCAAAAGCTTAATATTCTTGGCCACTATTTAGATGGGGGATATACTGATTTGTCATGATGAATCAAAACGATGTACATTATGAAGAGAAAAAATAAACTCCCTTAATAGCTGACCTACCAATAAAAAATGTTGATACCAACTTGGCACCTTGTTTGCTTGGGGATACATACAGGGTGGTTTTAAGGAATCACTATGTTTAAAGGAGAGAAAAAAAAATGCCTGACTCCCCAAAATGGCTGACCCACCAAAAAAAACCCCCCAAAAGTCTACACTTTCTTGGCCCCTTTTAAGCTGGGGGAGTGTATACAGATGAATATCAAATGCACAATGAATGAAAACAATGTTTAATTTAAAGCGTAAAGAGCCAACCTGTCTGACTCCCTAAAGTTGCCCCTTCCAAAAAAATGCAGCCTCACATCCGAGCCGGCCCCTTTTTAAATAGGGGTACACACAGATTTGTCATCATGATGAATCAATGATGTTAAATATCAGAGTAAACATAATACCTGTCTGACTCCCTAAAGTTGCCCCTCCCAACAAAATGCAGCCTAACACCCAAACTGGCCCCTTTTTAGATAGGGGTACACACAGACTTGTCATGACAACGAATCAAATGATGTTAAATACCAGAGTAAAAGTAATACCTGTTCCCATGGTCTAACACCCCAATAGGTGATCTCTCCCACCTGAACCGAGGCACCCCACCCTCACCTTGCCCTCTCCCCTTCAGACAGTGACTTGTGGGTTAGGCACCCTCCTCACTACTGGCAACAATTCCTAACACCTAATCTCGTCAATAGACAAATCATTGGATCTCCAGCTGTGTTGGCCCTGCTTCTCCACCCGAGATTCCTCTGTCACCCCTCACCCCCCCCTCACTGTCTCACCCCCCTACGGGCTCACTGAGCCTGTAATCTGTGGAGACAGCAGCTAGTAATCTGTGTTTGTAACCTGCGAGTTAACTGCCGACTCGGCTAGGCTGTAAAAACACTGACAACACGTGCTGAACTTTGATCAACAAACGAGAGCTTTTTAGCGGGGCTTGTCAAAAGAGGGTACACTAGCAGGTGAAAAGCGTTAAAGATGGGCCCCCACAGTCCACAGGAGGGACTGTCACCCCCTAAATCCCCACCCCCCTGCCTCTATGAGGTGTGAAGGGAAGGAGCAAGTGAAATCAGCAGGCACACGTACTTACGTTCAATCATCGTCAATTACTGGTCCATTACACTGCTTCTTGCCCTGTCAATGACTCTAAGCCGGCGGTAGTACTTGCGTATGATCACCGGATCATTCCCAATCGGACTATCACAGTCAGAGGCTGGTGATGCATGCAGTATAACAATAGAGCCAGCTAGCCGGTAGGGTCTGGCTGACAGTCTTGCTAGGCTAATTCCTGGTTTTGCTTGTCTCCCAGTGATCCTACAATTAGCTGAGAAAGTGTGCTGTGGTCTTGCAAACATACACTAGGCCGTCTTCCTTCTCTCTTAGTGCTCGATGTGAGAACGGTAATTCTATCCTCATTCCAACCATCAGCTCGTCTCAATTGCTTTGCCCCACACCAGTTATCTCCCCTTGGCCGTGTATCAATCAATCGCCTGAGCTGTGACCCTCACAAGTCTCGTTGCCTCTCCTTCGCCTGGCCCATTCCACTTCAATCAAAAGCCGGCTCTCGTCTTCTCTGTGGGTTCTGGATTCACCAGTGTTAAAATAGCTGCTACAGCAGAGCTAGCATATCAATTAGAGATAAGCTCTATACACACTGCCACGTTACAATGGAGTCAGTGACATACTGCATGTACTTCAACTCCCCCCCTACCCCACCATTAAATAGGCGCTGCCTTACAATCACAGGCAAGGTGCCACCCGGTCCCTCGCTATAACGCGGTACTAATCAATTTCAACCTCTCATCCTACAATCATAACATGTCATTAACCAGGCATGAAAGAATGATTGTAGATACCACTATTAACGATATGCCAATCGAGAGATGTCATACAGCCTACGCACTACAAGCCTTATAACAGTTCACAGTGTGTATATTGTTAGACATGCTCGCAGTCTGATCAACAAATTTGAATGTTGCGCTTTAATCTGTGATAAACGCAAACATGATCCACTCGGAGAAGGGTGAATGCACATCGCTGCTGTGGAAATAAGGCTATAATTCGCCTGTCATTATCGTCTCTGATACAATCGCCATTATATCTCGTCATGTATATATCACCTCATAATCACGGTTATCACGAGTAGTATCAATATTGATAAATGATAACAAGGATGATACAGTAATTAATCAAATTAGATCCTGAAATAAAGAAATTGAAAATTCCAGAGATCTATGTGCAAGAAATTGATGTTATTTTCCTATTTTTTTCTCAACTCCTGAAAAATGACAATGCAATTTGCTACAATGTTTAGGCTGTCAGACCTGCTTATCTTATGTACTATTTCTTTCTGTTGCATGAGATGATAATGTATCACATTCTTCCTTCTGTCAATGAACAATTTCAGGCTGATCCATTATCAAGTTCTGAGAAACAAATCTTGCATGTCTTTTTCAGAAATTTTCTCCTTCAATCATATCAGACAATTTCTGACTCAATCAGATTTCTGATCAAAACATAAAGATATTACAAATATTCTTCTTTCTCTAAAAAAATATTACAAAATTATTCGGGTGACAAAAATCAAATAAATAATTTAAAAAACCACAATAATTAATTGTTTAATCATTCTGAATTTTAATGACTTACCCGGTAAGAATAAAATTACCACCATTTCAAAAAACATCACATCTACTTTTTCCAGGGCTGCTCTAATAATAAGTTCCTCATTTGTTTGTTTGTTGATGTTTAATTCAGCATTCATCAATATTCCAGCTACATGACAGCAGCCTGTAAATAATAGTCTCGACCATGAAAACAAGTGATTGATATTGTGAGCAACGATCCACGACACACAATCAACCAGGTCATTGAGCCTGACTACCCAATCCATTGAGTCGCTTGTGCAACAACTACAGATTGTTAGGGACAAAATAATAACCAGGAATCAAGACATTAAAATTCCTTAATTGTATAAGCCCTACAGTATGAACTGTTCATGCATTCTGTTGTACAGAAATACTCACTGTGAGCAGAGGATGATACTAAGTATAAATTATATACCTAAAATAGCACATACATTTGTGGAACAGACAAGACAATCATGATGAAAAACCTCACATCTTTCAAAAACATCTAACCACTAGAGGAAGATGATTGGGGAGGTGAGTGGGAGTAATCCTGATGTTGTAGAGGTAGAATCCTCTACCTCAATTTCATCATTGTCAGAAAATACCAGAGGGACAGGTGGGTTCTGCCTTAAGTACACTCCCTGTATAGTTGACAGCAATCCTATAAACCTCTTGAGATTCAATTTTATATTACCATTTCAAAACTCCTTGGATATAATTACCTTGGATTTGCTTTGTTTTGTTTCATGTTTAATGCCACACTCAGCAAAATTCCACCTATTTGAGGTGGTCTGTAAATAATTGAGTATGGACCAGACAAGCCAGTGACTGACATCATGAGCTTCAATCTACACAATTGGGATATGATGACATGCATCAGTGTTCGAAATACCTGCCTGCCCGACCGTCCGAGACGGGTTAATTTCAACTCGGGCTGCCAGATTTTCAAATTCCCCTGCCCGACGGTCGGGTTATATTTTATATGTGAAAATATTCTAAATATTTCCCGATGATAAGCATTAATTCACATGTAAAGATGAATGATAAAATGTAACCAAAAAGAAACCCTGTTAGCTTATCCTGAGAAACACATGATTATAGTGGGCAGGCGGGTTTTGGTCAGGGCTGGCAAGTATTTCAGGACTGGCTGAAATTTTTGGGAGTTTCATACCCTGCATGCATCAACAAAGTCAGCGAGTCTGACCACCCGATTCAGTTGGTCGCCTCTTACAGCAAGCATGGGTTGCTGAAGATCTTTTCTAACCCGGATCTTCACGGATCTAATTACCTTGGAATTGCCTCTAGAGGACTTGAAATCAAGTAGCTTGAATGACTCAGTCCAATATGTGATACCTTCACTTGAATTATCATTATATTTGCTGATATTCAACGAATGATGTCTTCAGTTCTATTCTAACACATCATCTGCTCCCGTTTATGACGGATTGATGTCACTTCCAATCTATCACATTTCCAGATATGAAATCACTTCCTGTCTATGATGTCACTTCCAGTCTTATTTCCCTTCTGATTGTGATGTTGCTTCCGGTTGATCTGTTAGCAACCTCCAACATAGGTTTGATACAGATATACCTTGGTACTCCTTCACTCAGTGGCTAGTGATCCAAGAAAAGGTGTTCTCATTTTCCGTTGCTGCTGATGTCCTTCGATATAACCATCGATCATACCTTGGTGGAATTTGTTATCCTGTTGCTGATCGAGCAACAAAATCAGCAACCATGGGGATAGTGGTAGTGCCATCAGCCAGGCCACGTCGGTTCCTCCATTGGACAAATTTGTCCCATGGTTGTCATAAATGAGTGAGGAGGAAGGTCTCCATGGTCTTGCCACAGCTGAAGAGGCAGAGGCAGATTCAGAGAACCCCAAACATGCATCTTTTGCAAGATACTTTCCAGGCGGTGATATGGAGGCTAGGAAGAGAGGTGTAAACATGTCAGACCTGGTGCAGAAGATCTCAGCGAAGTGGAAAGTGGAGAGGATCATCAATCAGGAGAGCTGAGCCTGGGAAACCAGGTCCTGCTCTGCAAGACTGAAGTGATGAGGATGACCATGCATTCCGTCACCTCCAAATTCTGAATCACTTTGTCTTGGAGAAGCCATGGAGGGAATGCACAATAGCGTAATTTTAGGGTCAAAAGCATAATTATTACTCCAAAAGTGTAATGGAAAGCATCTCTGTGAGAGGAATCCCCAACATGGCATGATTTGCGCGAAATCCAACAGGACAGATTGTGATGGAGGTGGAGAGGTACCCGGGAGTCCCGAGCCAGCAGTCGAAGGTCAATCCAGTTCAGCAGATGGGGTAACTGTAACTGGCCCCTGTGAGTCATATCTTGCAGAAAGCACAATGTTCCCAAGAGAGACTACCAACATCTGATCGAGTGAGTTGGTTGATTCAGTACTGTGTGGATATCATCATAAGAGACTTGGTAAACAGATCCTCTGGAGGACTGAGATATCCTATGTGTAGGAAAAATCTGGCCCTGATGTAAGCAATGTCCTGTACCATCAAGACTTCCGATTTGGATGGATGGATGATGAATCCAAGATAAGTCAGGAATTGAGTGAGGAAGATCACATTCTGTCGTAGTTGGGCAACTTCATGTACAGCCACAAGAAAGTTGTCCAGGTACCTGTGCAGAAACGCCATTTGAAGATGGGCAAAGATCCAGGTGAAGAGATCCAGGTGAAGAGCCAAGGCGCTATCAAAATCTCAAAGGGCAAGACCTACAACTCATAGCATCGATCGTTTACCAGAAAATAGAGGAATTTCTGTGATGTGCGATGAATTGGCACAGGCTTCTTGTAAGTCAAGGCTGATGACCCAATCTCCTGTTTGAAGGGACCAATGCAGCTTTGGAACAGATTCCATCTGGAGTTTGAGAGGTGGGACCAAATATGACTTGTTGAGGGTATTGAGGGCTCGATGATCATCCTCATTTCTTCGGGACTAAGAAGACAGGAGAGTAAAAACCCTGGCTGTCGTCAGAATGTTGAATGGCCAATTTGGCGATCAAAGTCCTGAAGCATGGCTGCCTCCATGTTGGCCCCCACTGGATGAAATCTGCGACCAATAGGGCGGGATACAAGGTGTGGATGCTTGTTGAAGTGCCCTTGTACCTGTGAAAAAAAGTCGAAAATCAATAAGTTGGACGTAATGTGTGTCCAAATTTTGCCGTATCGAAAAAGACGCCCTCCCACTGGGCCTAGCGATGGTGTTACATTGAAAAGCAGTAAGCATCTATCAGTGTCCGTAGACAAAGCCAGGTTGAAAGCATCTGTGATGATGGAAGGAGCAGGGGTAGAGTCATTTACAGTCGCCCCAACCTCCGAACTTGAAGCCTGTTTGTCCTGATCCACAATGCTTGGAGTCTGACGGATGAAAAACTCAGAGGGACCCTGGGAATGGCAATGACGACGAGAGGTCTGAAAGGACTCCTTCCATGACAGTATGAATTTCTCCCGAGTTGGTTCGCGGAATGTAGAATCCTTGGAAGAATCATATGACCATTTAGGAAGAAACAATTTGCCGTGGACCTTGATAAACTTGGCGGAGACTTGAAAACATTCAGTCGTATCTTAACGGACTTCATCAATCAAATTTACCAAGCTTGTCCTTAAAAAGCTTCCGAGCTGTAATGGGCGAAGACATGACCATCCATTTGGCTTGAGTGGAAACATCCCTTGACCTGATCTGCACAAGGAGCTGCTGGCACTGTAACCCGAGGAGCTGGGAAGATGTCCAGACTTGTGTTGTCAGCAATTCCTCCTGATGCGAATGATCATGTCGGGTAGACTGTAAATAGGTCTGATCTGATCAGTGTTAAAGGGCATCATTGTAAGAAGGTGACAATGGAGGCATGGCATGGCATGGCGAATCTCGGCAACAAACCAGTTGAGATACGTGCCCAGACCCATGGAGTATCTTGTAATCGTCAATAAATCCTTCACACGGCTGGCAGGGACAGTAACTTTCATATTTGGATTCTTGACTAATTTGAGAAGCTGGTCATTGAGCAGTTGCGAATCTGGGAAAGGTGAATCATGGGTTTGTTATAACTTCCTCTTCATAGGAGGGAGGGGAAGTCGATCATTGTGCCGTAGCTTCTGTAAGGTATCTGACATCTGATCAATAATCTTAGCAGTGTAGCTCAGCCATGGAAGAGCGTGATGTGATGTGATGAAGACATAGGGGTGTGGCAACCAGCATACTCCTGCATCTGGGGCGGAAGAGATTGTTCTGTACTTGGTTGAGTTGTCGGTATGTAATAGTAGATAGAGTTGATCATATCTACAAAGGAGAGCGCAGGTCAATATTCACGTGGTTTTGAAGTACCAGATACGCAATAATTATCGCCAAAGTCTGATTCCGAATCCGTGGGTGCATGGGAAACACCAGATGGGAAGGACGACGATGAGGTACACCCATAAGATCCAATGGATCTGCATCATCCCCATGTAAATCCTCATACAACGGTGTCCATGATTCCAAGGGTGATCTGTTTATGGAAGGGTTGTGACGTATTGTCAGAGGTAACAGGATCTGAATGGCCTGGCTGTTGGTGTGCAGCATAACCAAATTCCGCATGCAACATGGGAACCTGTGTGAGGACCATGCGGTAGTCGGTTAGACCCCGAAACGGTAGAAGACTCCTAGACTGATCTGTATAGCAAGTTTCATCAAAAAATGTTCAACAGTTTAGGAGTTATGATCCGGAAACAAGCACTACCCTCATTTTCAGTAAATTTCAAATTGTCATCAAGAAAAGATAAGAAAAATATAAAATAAAATTCCCAATCATCAAAAGGCACCAGTTCACCACAAGACTGATCTGTACAGCAAGCTTCATCAAGACATATTAACAGTTCTGGAGTTCTGATTCAGAAACGAGCACAACTCTCATTTTCAGTATTTCAATCGTTATTCAAACTGGGGGATAAAAACCCAAGCACACCCAAATTAGATACATAAATATATAAATATATCATGTTTGCAGGATTTGTACACAAAATCAATAAAAACAAATGAATCGATATATTGTCAGTCATCTTAATATGAAAAACTCACAGTGTATCATTTCGTCTGTTTATCAAAAGAAAACTAGCACACTATCCAAGTTGGATAGGAAAACCCTCCTATTCTTGGAAAGGTCAAAATTCCCTTGGTTTGAAATAAAATATCATTGCAGGATATAATTTTCTGATAATACTGATGAAAAGCTAGATTGCAAAATTTCAGAACTACAAAAAGTCACAAACATCTAAATATTTATGCAGTCATTCTTAAATTTCATGTTGCATTCATTGTGTTTTTGAAGCAGTACAACATAAAGATAGACATCCATCTCATGATTGCATTTTGGAAATGTCAACACTTAAAACTAATTTCTTCTAATCACTAGTATCACTGTTAATAATTCTAAGAATACTACCTCTATTACATCAATTCCAGTCTTGCTTGAAAACGGTATAAGGATCTATACCAAAACGTCGCTTTTTACAGTATTTAAGAAGTTGTTATCCATAATATTTTGGCTACCTTGTCTCTATTACATTATTGCCAAGTTCCTGTATTTTGGCTGCAATCACATGAAACTAAACTTTCAGATTTTCTACAAAAGGGCTCTTCACTGTCAACTATATAATAATTAGTTGTACCTGCAATAGCACCCAACAACCATAAAGGCGGGAAAAACCCCACTTCCTTCCAAACATCAATTAACTAGAGACAGATGATTGGGAAGTTGGGAGGGAGTACTTCTGACGTAATAGAGGTAGTATTCTCAGAGTTATTAACAATGATTACTATTGTTTGATAATTCTTACCAGAGGGAAGGTGTGTTTTGCCTCTAGTGCATTCCCTGTTTTGATGACAGCAATTCCTCAAAATCTCTTGTGATTCCATCATATACATCTGCTTCAGATCCCCAAGAGCTGACATCCATTGAATCACTTCTAGAAGACTTGAAAATCGTGCAGTGGAATAATCAGTCAATATGTGCTACCTTATTTAGAACTACCATCATATTGCTGATATTCCTTTTAATGATTATCCTTGTACACTCTTGGATATCATTATTTTAAATTTACACCACTATCGGTCTTTTACTACCATTTTTGATGTCGCTTCCATTCTAAAAGGACAATATTACTGCCTTTAGTCTTTTACTAACAATTTTGACGTTACTTCCGGTCTAAATGATGTCATTTCCACCTTATGACGTCATTTCCACCTTATGACGTCTTTTTGGTTCCAATTATGTCACTTATGACATCACTTCCGGTTGTGACGTCACTTTTGGTCTCATTTCCTTCCACATTGTGACATCACTTCCAGTCATACAGTTATCACTCTAACTTTAAGGATGCATGTATTCTTCTAAGATGCACTTAGTAGTTGAAGAAAAAGAGTGAACTAATCTTCTGATGCTGCTGGTAAAAACACCTCCCCCCTTGCCATTTTCGTAAGAAAGGAGGAAGCTATTGCCTGGTAATTGCCTGAGCTGCAACAACAGCCTAGAGAATAGATACCTGGAAGATCAGGCTGTATGTCACGAAGAGAAAAGCTAGTATTAAAGGTGTCCTGCAAATCCCCATTGACAGCCTGCAACCACTTGTTTAAAGGAAACTGTGGTCCATGACACAAGACTCGTGGCCAGGGCTCTAATCTCATGGACAGAACACGATCCTAGAAGAGGAGAGATGAGGAGTCTTTCCCGAAGTTGTCGATGGGGATCCGTATCAGCCAGATAGAACTTGAGATCTCTTTATGATACACAAGAGACGATCTGGATGATCTACGCTTGGTCCCAAGGCAGGGATGGCGTAATGTCTGTGACACAAGTGACCAATGGCTGTAGCATGGTTCTTTGCCTCGAATTCAGGAAGAGATCTTAAAGTGATGGACGTCCAGTTAGGAGCATGCGTAAGACTAAAATATTCCAGTGCAGTGAGGCTCAAACAGTTCTGCTAGAAGAGCTGATTAAGGATCACTGATAAGTTCCATTTCTGAAATATACATAGGATACGAATATCTTCTAGGAGGAATGGACACATGAGTCTGTTTAAGATAGGATGATTGACGATCGTAAAAAAAACCATGTCATGTTGGAGAACTGAATGAAAAGCCAAGCGATATCCATCAACTGTTCCATGACGAAACTTTTTAACCTTTCAAAGGTGCAAGAGAAAATCAGCAAGCATGGGGATAGTAATGGCAACATCACCTTGACCACGTCTTCATCGCCACTGGATAAACTTACCAGTGTCGTAAATGAGAGAGGAAGATGTTCTCCACAATTTAGCCAAAGCCCCGAGGCAGATTCAGAGAATCCGGAGGCTTGCATCTTTTGTGAGATAATTTCCAGGTGGTGAGATTTAGGCCGGAAAGATTTTTGTAGAAGAGGTACAACCTGGATTGATGCAAAAGATCTTGGCGGAGAGGTAGTGGTAAAGGATGTTCCATAAGTAGGGACAGAAATATGGGAAACCCGATCAAGGTGATCAGAATGATGGTACAGTCCGTGAATTCTATTCTTTTAATCACATTGTCTAGGAGAGACCATGCAGGGAATAGATAAGCGAAGAGATCTGTCCAAACCATCAACAGGGCGTTGATCTGTAATGCCCTTGGGTCTGGTAATAGACTGACGTAAATTGGGAGCTGATGACTCAGGCAAGTCGCAAAGAAAGTTCCGACTTGGAAGGATGAATGAGGAATCTGAGGCATGTTGTGAGTTTAGTCAAAAAAGTTTGATTCTGATACAGTTGAGACTCGATACTGAAAAGCCAAACTCCCTGTCTGGAATATTGGAGGATGGATCAGGAAGAATTTGTTCCTTTTCTTGAGATTGATAACCATCCTCATTTTGGTGGTATTTTTCTTCTGTACCACGAATACTGGAAAATAAAAACCCTTGCTGACGTCGGTGCCTTGGGAGTACATGAATGGCTCATTTGTCCAGCAATGTGTTTATGGGAAGATTAGCTGCCCTTATTTTGGCACCGTCCAGATGGAATCTGTGACCCCGGGCGTAACTTGTAGACGTGAGACACAACATCTAGGATCCAGTGGTCTGACGTTATCAGTTTCCAGTTGGTAGCGTAAAACAGCAGACGTCTGGACCCACTGGACCCGTGGTCGGTATTATTTTGAAAGAAGGTAATAGTAGATCGTAATCCGTAGACATACGCCAAATGGATAGGGTTTGTGACTGAAGATGGGAGCAAGGGAAGAGTCATCCTGGGTCCCCACGATCTCCCAACTTGAAAACCTCTTCTGCCAGAATCCGATAGTTGTTGAGAACAATCTGTTCGTCAGTAAGGTTCAAAAGATTCCTTGCCAGAAGGAATAAACTTCTTCCTGGCTGGTTCATGGAAGGAAGTGTCTCTGGATTGGTGATTCATGAGCTTTGACTGCTACGTTGATGGAAGACACTGGAAATCTCTCAGCTGTGTCTTGTCTGACCTCATCATCAATCTCCCCAATTTAACTATTAAATATAATAACCAGCATATCGTCATAAGATGGTTGACAAGGTTTGGCATGTTGGACCCCGGCCACAAACCAATTGATATAAGCACCAATAGCCAGTATAGAGAGTTCAGTGATCCATGAAGGAAAGAGGAGCACCAAATTCTTGTCAGGACATGGGAGACCCCTCAGAGTCATCCGGCTGGTGAGTAACAAAGTCGTCGAGCGGATCCACGTGGTCCCGGTGCAGGTCATTATCCAACGGTGTCCACAATTCAGGTAAGATTTGTGAAAGGGTAAACTGTTGCATAATTGTAGCTCCTGTATGGAGGCCATGCGGTTGAATGGCTGATCCTGTAACTGACTTGAAAAAAACGTGTTGCACATGCTGGAATTGAACAGTGGTGGAGCCGTTGCAGCAACTGTAGAATGATGATCAGAAGTGGCCGAAGTGCTGGAAGCGCAGAAGAAGCCATATGTGGCTCTGACAGGAACATTCCACATGAGGCCTCTTGATCGGAGGATTCTTCTGAGCCTGGTTAGGATCAAGTCATCAGTTCCTGCTAACATGTTTGACAGTCCAACTCTACATTCATCATCAGTTCCTGCTTACATGTTTGACTGTTAAACTCTACATTCATCATCAGTTTCTGCTAACATGTTTGACTGTCCAACTCTACATTCATCATCAGTTCCTGCTTACATGTTTGACTGTCCAACTCTACATTCATCAGTTCCTGCTTACATGTTTGACTGTCCAACTCTACATTCATCATCAGTTTCTGCTAACATGTGTGACTGTTAAACTCTACATTCATCATCAGTTTCTGCTAACATGTTTGACTGTCCAACTCTACATTCATCATCAGTTCCTGCTAACATGTTTGACTGTCCAACTCTACATTCATCATCAGTTCCTGCTTACATGTTTGACTGTCCAACTCTACATTCATCATCAGTTTCTGCTAACATGTGTGACTGTTAAACTCTACATTCATCAGTTCCTGCTAACATGTTTGACTGTCCAACTCTACATTCATCATCAGTTCCTGCTAACATGTTTGACTGTCCAACTCTACATTCATCATCAGTTTCTGCTTACATGTGTGACTGTTAAACTCTACATTCATCATCAGTTCCTGCTAACATGTTTGACTGTCCAACTCTACATTCATCATCAGTTTCTGCTAACATGTGTGACTGTTAAACTCTACATTCATCATCAGTTCCTGCTTACATGTTTGACTGTCCAACTCTACATTCATCATCAGTTTCTGCTAACATGTGTGACTGTCCAACTCTACATTCATCAGTTCCTGCTAACATGTTTGACTGTCCAACTCTACATTCATCAGTTCCTGCTAACATGTTTGACTGTCCAACTCTACATTCATCAGTTTCTGCTAACATGTGTGACTGTTAAACTCTACATTCATCATCAGTTCCTGCTTACATGTTTGACTGTCCAACTCTACATTCATCATCAGTTTCAGCTAACATGTGTGACTGTTAAACTCTACATTCATCAGTTCCTGCTAACATGTTTGACTGTCCAACTCTACATTCATCATCAGTTTCTGCTAACATGTGTGACTGTTAAACTCTACATTCATCATCAGTTCCTGCTTACATGTTTGACTGTCCAACTCTACATTCATCATCAGTTTCTGCTAACATGTTTGACTGTCCAACTCTACATTCATCAGTTTCTGCTAACATGTGTGACTGTTAAACTCTACATTCATCATCAGTTCCTGCTTACATGTTTGACTGTCCAACTCTACATTCATCATAAGTTTCTGCTAACATGTGTGACTGTTAAACTCTACATTCATCAGTTCCTGCTAACATGTTTGACTGTCCAACTCTACATTCATCATCAGTTTCTGCTAACATGTGTGACTGTTAAACTCTACATTCATCATCAGTTCCTGCTTACATGTTTGACTGTCCAACTCTACATTCATCATCAGTTTCTGCTAACATGTTTGACTGTCCAACTCTACATTCATCAGTTTCTGCTAACATGTGTGACTGTTAAACTCTACATTCATCATCAGTTTCTGCTAACATGTGTGACTGTTAAACTCTACATTCATCATCAGTTCCTGCTAACATGGTTGACTGTCCAACCTTTTCTCATGTTAGAGGAAATAAAGTCAAACTGACACAGTAACCTCCTACTTTATGGCAATGTATTGACCAGTTTGATTTGATACGATAACTAACAGTGGAAGCACATGACTCTATCTCAAACCATGTTTAAAATGAGACACCAAGGAGGAGACGAAAAAGAACAAGCAAAAATGGTGAAATGTTAACTGTGAAACTACAGCAAAAGTGGCTAATCTGGTCACTTTTACTACAATTCGTGGAAACAATTCCTATTGTGCTGAAGTTCACAGTAAAAAACTCAGACATTTTGTGTTAACATATATCAGTTGTATATAATATAGAAAAAAACAAAATTCAAACAAAAGAGCAATCTTGATGTGTCATTAGTTAAAATTTGATTCACAGAACATGACGGTGATGCAATGCAAATATAGCCAGGAAAAAGTCTATATAGCATAAGAGTGAGTGAGTGAGTGAGTGTGTATGGTTTTAGCAATATTCCAGCAAATATCACGGCGGGGGACAATGGAAATGGGCTTCACACATTGTACCCATGTCGGGAATCAAACCCGGGTCATCGGCGTGACAAGCGAACCCTTTAACCACTAGGCTACCCGACCGCCCCATATAGCATAAGAAGTTACTCTCTTAGACAGGTGTGAGTGTTGTTTGAATTACACACACCTTAATGTCATTATTAAACAAGGGAAAAAGTGAGCGTGGCTCACTAATATTCCCAACCCGCCTAGTGTGTCAGTAGTTTCAAATTAAATAATGGATAAGGTTAGGGTTTGAAAAATTCATTAAAAAAACAGAAAATTAATAAAAACAATTTTTTTCTTTTGACTGCACCCCTCCATATGACACAGATTATATGTACTAAGTTTGAGATGAATCCACTGAATAGTTTAGGAGAAATCGCGGGGACAAAGTTTTCGGATGGACGAACGGAACCTTGGTATAACTATATACCCCCAACCTTAAAGGTCGGGGGTATAATTAGTGTGTAGAAATCATACTTCTCAATTAGAGTATAAAAAAGACAGCATATCCTATAAAAATCAAATCAACATTATCTGATCTTACATCATGAAAATAGATTTGAAAAAGGAAATATATAAAACAAAAAGCAAAATAATACAACTGTAGATTCTCTGAATACAAAATAAAACTTCAAGAGAAGCCTTGTCTCATGGAAAAGAATGCAGTAAAACAATATTCAAACTAAATAATCTATGCCCTTTGTAACCTTTGACCTTTGCTAGTTTGTGGCAAACCTATAAAGTGCTGGAAAATACACATATACTTTGCGTGTGACAGAGTGGCAGATAAGATGCACAGCTCTTCTTCATGTGTCCGCCATATTGATCCTTCCTATCCCTTACCCAATATGAATAATTCAACGATGTCAACTTCGGAGTTAATAAAATGTCAAGAATTATAATGCTACTTTATGTTAAAACTTTAATTCTGATATTTTCTTCTCCCTTTGACATGAAAACTTCAGGTCAGGATGAGAGCTCCCGCAAAGCCGAAGACAGAAGTAGACGTTTGACTTGAGAAGGCAATTTGTAAGCAGTAGACACAGGGGTCTTTGAAGTAATTCAATGCTTCAATTTTGAATCTTGCGAGATTATTGAATATGGCTAATCATGCCACAAATCTTAAGACAATAGCTGTGCCCTAACAGGTCAGAGAGAACAGAAGAACGGAATTCTGCATTTCAAACCACCGTCAAAGGAGGAAAATGTGAATACAGTTTGAATTTGTGTCTACAATAACAGCTGAAAGTTGTTTTCATTTAGGCAAACGAGAAAATAACTCGATCGATCAAAGCCTGAAAACTTTTCCATTACTATATGGAGATGATTCATGCATGTGTTATATGAAATACGGGGGGTGAATATTTGCTATGAACTTTTCTCTGGGATGAGGGAATACACAGGAGAATATATCGACACAAATCCATACCATTGGACATATTTGGGTGGTGTTATGGTCACACATGACACCTGGTGTTCATATCCAAAATGTGGCTATGAATGAGATAATATGGTTACACTTCAAAGAAGCAATTATCTCTCATTGTTTTCAATGTCAAAATACAACAACTGTCTTGTTTTATAAACAGGGACAGTTGTGTGGCTAAAGCCTTAGCTGGTCACATTAAAGACCCAGGTTCAATTCCCAACAGAGGTACAATATGGGATTCCCAAGATGAGTGCTATCATGGGTATTTTGCTAACATTGTATACAAACATACTCTTTCCCTTTTCCCAAGGAGAAAAGAGGCTATTTCCATTGATTAAAACATTAGGCCCCTGTGTAGAGTTGCTAGTGTAGCTGCCATAAAATTTCTGAGTCCCGTGATGGGATTCGAACCACGGACCTTCTGATCAGAGGTCGGACCTCTTGTCCACATGACCAAAGAGGTTAACCCCATCAGCAAGCTGACAAGGTAAGGATGTCATCTGTGGGATGACTCCACGCCCTGCTACACTAGCATGACATCAATAGACACAATGACAACAGTAGGCCCCTGTGTAGAGTTGCTATCTTGACATCAATAGACACGACAACAGTAGGCCCATGTGTAGAGTTGCTAGCATGACATCAATAGACACGACAACAGTAGGCCCATGTGTAGAGTTGCTAGCATGACATCAATAGACACAATGACAACAGTAGGCCCATGTGTAGAGTTGCTATCTTGACATCAATAGACACGACAACAGTAGGCCCATGTGTAGAGTTGCTAGCATGATATCAATAGACACGACAACAGTAGGCACCTGTTTAGAGTTGCTAGCATGACATCAATATACACGACAACAGTAGGCACCTGTTTAGAGTTGCTAGCATGACATCAATAGACACGACAACAGTAGGCACCTGTGTAGAGTTGCTAGCATGACATCAATAGACACGACAACAGTAGGCCCATGTGTAGAGTTGCTAGCATGACATCAATAGACACGACAACAGTAGGCCCATGTGTAGAGTTGCTAGCATGACATCAATAGACACAATGACAACAGTAGGCCCATGTGTAGAGTTGCTAGCATGACATCAATAGACACGACAACAGTAGGCACCTGTGTAGAGTTGCTAGCATGACATCAATAGACACGACAACAGTAGGCACCTGTGTAGAGTTGCTAGCATGACATCAATAGATACCTTGATTACAACAAGTGCCTACTGTTGTCGTTGTGTCTATTGATGTCAAGATAGCAACTCAACACAGGTGCCTACTGTTATTGTGTCTATTAATGTCAAGATAGCAACTCAACACAGGTGCCTACTGTTGTCGTTGTGTCTATTGATGTCAAGATAGCAACTCAACACAGGTGCCTACTGTCATCGTCAAGGCATCTATCCATGTCATGTGAGTAATTCCACACGGGTGACTACTACCATACTCCATAGTGTACACGGGTGCCTATTGTTGTAGTATTAATGCCTACACATATCATGCTCACAACTCTCCACAAGTGCCTACACTGTTGTCAATCATGTCAACAAATACATAAGTCCTGCACCATGACTGTGGAATATATATATATATATATATATATTTATGAAAAGCCTTGGCAAGTCTAGATCAAACTAAACCAAGTCTAATTTCCTTGATTCCAAAACAGCAGAAGAAGAAATGTTCGTTTAAAGAAAAACAATTCAATTATTTTGAAGAAATGTTTTCATTGACTAAGTGTTCGTCTACAAACACATGTACTCAATCATTTTCAACAAGACCTACATATTTCACTCAAATTATCTCAAAACAAAGAACATTCCACAAACACCCATGAAAATACCTCACTTAACACGAAGACTAATTGGCCCCAAATCCCGATTTGCTTGCAATAACTGAAATATGTCAGCTATCACATCTTCCTTTACCAGTAACCATTAACCAACTGATTCTTATCTAGTTCCCCAGTGTTGTAAGGGCATGACTTTAAGTACAGCTATCACCCACAATTCCCACATGAGCTCACACTCAAAGAGGATTGGTTACCCCCGGACAACGTGATGCATTTAACAGCTTCCTGGATAGAGATGTGCATCACAGTCATCAGCATCAAATGATTTCACCAAAGCAAGAAGCCATTTTTGACTTTGGTTGATAAGCAAAGCTAACTGGTGTATCTACTGTTTGTCAGCCGCTTACTACAAAACAATACTTTGAGCCCCTTTTTGTTAGTGTTGTTGCACGAGGCGAGCAAACGTTTACACGCCTCGTGTATTATGCATCTTGTGAGTCTGGAAATGTTATCACATGTGCAGAAGTTAGTAGGTATGTTTTATTTTCATCGGGCTATAACCACAACAGCGCTCACATGGTGAATCGGATTTCAACGCCGTATAAAATACTAAACGTCCCGCCTCCCGTGTAATAGGCGAAATGCAACCTAATGATATGTAAGAGTGATGTGTTCAACGTCATCTCTCTTGACATAGCTGTCAACAAAGAGCTGCTCGTCAAAATGTACACTTCTTACTGTAAATCAGTTCCTCCCAAACGAGATGCATCTGTGCACTAACACACCCCTCAGTTTGGCAATGTGGCAAATGTAAATTCAAGATGGCTTCATGTGGTGTTTGCAATTTTCACTTTTTAAATCCATTGAGGATACTTACAGACACACAATTAGTTCAGGAATGACGATTGTTTTATGTCTCTTGTGATCACTACAAATTTGCTTGAGGAGTTGCTTCTTCAGGGCTAGGTTTCCAATAAATATAAAAATCTGAACCGTTTCAGTTATTTGTTTCTATTCCTTTTCAAAATTATAGGGCATGTAATAAAAAAAGTCAGTCAGCAAGATTCTCCACAATGCTTTATAATGATGATGTAATCATGGCTTATGTAAACAAATTAAAGCAAAATTCTTTGGATATTTCGACATTACACAAATAGAATGAAAAAGTTTAAAGGAGTACAAGCATATACAAGTAACACCTTCTTGTGATATCTGTTCATAATTAATTATCCCTTGGGCCAGAAACCTATGATTGTTGGTTCGAATCCCGGTTTGAGCTTTCACTGAAGTGGTAAACGTCTGAGACCTGCGTCACTTTGGGCTCCCACATTAAGCTGACACACCTCGATGTAACTGTAATACTGTTAAGGGCGGCGTTAAACCCAACACACTCACTCACTCATAATGTATTGTATATTTATTCTATCATTGCAAACAGAGTAATATAGTGCCTTTTTCAGCTGTTCATATAATCAATAAGTTTCACATTATTATTGAAGGTTCACTAATGGGCTGTATTTTCTAAGCAAGCTGGAATTTGGTTAAATTACCAGTTCACTCTATTTATGTTTATATTTGCATTGAATATTCCATAATATAATTAAATGTTATTTCGGTAATTAATTGATGGGATAGCATTGAACTTTTATCTTCTATGAAACATCTACTATACTAAATATTATCTCTGTTTTGTGGGCACAGCCACAGACCGATGAAGATCTGGGTTAGAACAGCTCCTGGTCTTCAGCAGGGCAACTAATATCCAGGGAGAGAATGGATATTTTCCTTTACAGCTGAAACATCTTTGCAATGGAGCATGGTTCATAATTTGGGGGTGTCTATGGGGGAAGCCATCAGATTTTAACAAATTTGTGGTCACTAAAATTCACGGATCCGCGGAAAATTCCCATCCCTGATCAGATCAGGTGGGGAGGCTGGCTGACTTGGTTGATGCATGACACTGTATCCCATTGTGGGTCGATGCTTATTTTGTCAATCACTGGATTGTCTGGGCCAGACTCAATTATTAACATATTGCCCTCATATGGCTCGAATATTGCTGAGTGCAGCGTTAAAGAACAAAGAATTTATGACATAATTAAATCTAAACAAACCCTAACCTTTTATAACTGAGGTGGAACTTGTCATGGAAATTGTAAAAAAAAGAAGAGTTTGGAACCTTGTTGCCCTGGAAACATAAAAAAATAAAGATTTCTAAAATTTCTAAATAGCAAAAGGCACCTGTTCAGCATGTACCTGACAAACCTTCAAAGTTTCATGAAAAAATATTGAACGGTTTATGAGTTATGCTCCGGAAACGAACCCTACCCTACCCATCTTGTTGCCATGGAAACGCAAAAAATAAAAATTTCTAAAATTTCTAAATAGCAAAAGGCACCAGTTCAGCATGTACCTGACAAACCTTAAAAGTTTCATGAAAAAATATTGAATGGTTTATGAGTTATGCTCCGGAAACTAACCCTACCCTCACAGAGCCTAAGTCCATCTTGTTGCGATGGAAACGTAAAAAAATAAAAATTTCTAAAACTTCTAAATAGTAAAAGGTATCAGTTCAGCATGTACTTGACAGACCTGCAAAGTTTGATGAAAAAATATTGAACGGTTTCTGAGTAATGCTCTCGAAATGAAACGTGACGGACGGACGTACGTACGGACAGAGCCCGTTTCTATATCCCCCGCCAACTTTGTTGGGCAGGGGATAACAAGAAAACAGCGTTATCACTATCCCCTGCCATGGGGCACATTTTTATATGTGTCACGAAGTAGATGAGCAGGATATATAAGAAAGACATAACTATGCTTGTATACTCACTCTAACCTTTCGACAAGATGCAATTCCCTTAAAACAATATCCATAATAAACACTACAGACTCTGCAATGAAACTGACAATGTCATCAAAGAATCCCATGCAAAGGAAAGTCCAATGATGACGCTGAGGTGTCAACAACCGAAGGCTTGCTAATGTGCTCCACAATACATTTCTGGAAATTTACATATTGCTGTGTGCAATCCATCACAGCGGTGACAGCAATAAGTATACAGATGCCCCGGGAGGTAGGGGGGGGGAAGATGGCATGGAGTCGCTTCAGGTGATGGTCACTAATTGATAGATGTTCTCCTGTCACATCCGCCAATCTCGGCCACTAGGAACACCAGGAACTACTTTTGTTCAAAAGCCAAAAAAAAAGCAGCTTCTTGCTTCTGGCATCATCCATTTGTGTGTTTGGAGTTTGTGAGATGTTGCTCCAATATGTCTGTGGCATTCGTGCCAATAAATTACTTTGAGAATGAGAAATTGTTTGTGGATCATATGTTAGTGTTCTGATGTAATATTGTTTGTGAATTGTACATAGATCATGAGTTTGTCTACAGTCAATTTATGAAGGAAAACCAGGTGTTGATGTTCTTGAAATACTAATTCTAATGAAGAAATAATTTGCTCATTAAATATACAATCATCAAGAGATAGCATATTATCAATCTCATCAAGCAAACCCATATTATCAATCTCACCTGGCCATCCCATATTATCAATCTCACCAAGCAATCCCATATTATCAATCTCACCAAGGAATCCCATGTTATCAATCTCACCAAGCAATCCCATATTATCAATCTCACCTGACCATCCCATTCTATCAATCTCACCTGGCCATCCCATATTATCAATCTCACCTAACCATCCCATATTATCAATCTTATCAAGCAATCCCATATTATCAGTCTCACCTAACCATCCCATATTATCAATCTCACCAAACAATCCCATATTATCAATCTCACCAAGCAATCCCATATCATCAATCTCACCTGACCATCCCATTCTATCAATCTCACCTGGCCATCCCATATTATCAATCTCACCTAACCATCCCATATTATCAATATCACCAAACAATCCCATATTATCAATCTCACCAAGCAATCCCATATTATTAATCTCACCAATCAATCCCATATTATTAATCTCACCAATCAATCCCATATTATCAATCTCACCAAGTAATCCCATATTATTAATCTCTCCTTGCAATCCCATAATATCAATCTCACCAAGCAATCCCATATTATCAATCTCACCTTGCCGTCCCATATTATCACCATGCAATCCCATATTATCAATATCACCAAGCAATCCATATTATCAATATCACCAAGCAATGCCATATTATCAATCTTCAAGGAAGAAATCTGTATCTTGCAATCTGGTAGGAAACAATCATTACCCTACAATCTTCCAGACTACAATCTTCCAGACAGCAATCTATATCCTACAATATTCTAGAATACCTAATTCATTACCCAAATCTTCATCCAACATGACTGTAAACAAAATACTAAGTCTCTTCAAGTGTACATTGTGTATCTTCCTAATGGTTTTATCAAGAATGGCATTGCATAAGGAATGTACCATAAATCATAAATATGCATTGGGATTGAAAAAAACTCAGTACCATATTTTCTTGAGTATAGTGCGCACCCAAGTATAATGTGCAGCCCTCTCTAGCGAATTAAGTATTTTGGAAAAAATATTCAAATTTTATGTGCAGAAAAATATTACACCTTACCCCTTCAGCGAACTTCGGTAAACGAACGAATTTGAGATACAAAATCACCAGACATGTTGATTTACCATTTAAATTGTATTTTGGTTCTGCTAGGCATTGTTTTACACCCAGTGATTAAGATTACCTTGTCTATTTTCTCGTAAACTAAGCCGGAAACAGCAATCAGCTGTACACACGTTTTCTTGGAATCTACCGGTGATTTGGTTAAAACTTACCCAATGATATAACTTTTATGCAAGGATCAGGAAAAATTGTATCTGAAACTATTTTTTTATCCGGAATAATATATTCCAATATCATGTTATTTTAGTTGCAGCTTTAATTAAATATATTAAAAATAATAAGCGTAACACTTCGGTGCAGCTGATTGCGACTGCTGGTTATTTTTTTCGCATGGAACAATTTAACCAGTCACCGTTGAGGCTTCCTCGCACGTGATCGCGAGAACTACATGTTGACATAGATTCGTCGAACTGCAACAAATATGACTTAAAACGAGTCAAAGTATGGCATTTATGATATATGTATATATCCATTCTCTGTCAACTCAAGAGCGTTTCAAGGCATCAATAGCGGTAATCTGACCGTGGTTGCTGTTAATAATGGTGAGTTGTGCGATCTTTGGCTCGCTTCACACGATTTCGCCAAAATTAATTAAAACAATATTAAAAGGAATTTTGAATAAAATTAATGAAAGAAGTTACTAACATAAGTCCAGATATACAATGAACAAGTATTCAATGCAATAAGCAATATGTTTCACTCATAATCAAGTATTCAATGCAATAAGCAATATGTTTCACTCATAATCAAGTATTCAACGCAATAAGGCAACGTGTTTCATCACAATCAAGTATTCAACGCAATAAGCAATATGTTTCACTCATAATCAAGTATTCAACGCAATAAGCAACATGTTTCACTCATAATCAAGTATTCAACGCAATAAGGCAACGTGTTTCATCATAATCAAGTATTCAACGCAATAAGGCAACGTGTTTCACTCATAATCAAGTATTCAACGCAATAAGGCAACGTGTTTCATCATAATCAAGTATTCAACGCAATAAGCAACATGTTTCACTCATAATCAAGTATTCAACGCAATAAGGCAACGTGTTTCATCACAATCAAGTATTCAACGCAATAAGCAATATGTTTCACTCATAATCAAGTATTCAACGCAATAAGCAACATGTTTCACTCATAATCAAGTATTCAACGCAATAAGGCAACGTGTTTCATCACAATCAAGTATTCAACGCAATAAGCAATATGTTTCACTCATAATCAAGTATTCAACGCAATAAGCAACATGTTTCACTCATAATCAAGTATTCAACGCAATAAGGCAACGTGTTTCATCATAATCAAGTATTCAACGCAATAAGGCAACGTGTTTCACTCATAATCAAGTATTCAACGCAATAAGGCAACGTGTTTCATCATAATCAAGTATTCAACGCAATAAGCAACATGTTTCACTCATAATCAAGTATTCAACGCAATAAGGCAACGTGTTTCATCACAATCAAGTATTCAACGCAATAAGCAATATGTTTCACTCATAATCAAGTATTCAACGCAATAAGCAACATGTTTCACTCATAATCAAGTATTCAACGCAATAAGGCAACGTGTTTCATCATAATCAAGTATTCAACGCAATAAGGCAACGTGTTTCATCACAATCAAGTATTCAACGCAATAAGGCAACGTGTTTCACTCATAATCAAGTATTCAACGCAATAAGGCAACGTGTTTCATCACAATCAAGTATTCAACGCAATAAGCAACATGTTTCACTCATAATCAAGTATTCAACGCAATAAGGCAACGTGTTTCATCATAATCAAGTATTCAACGCAATAAGGCAACGTGTTTCATCACAATCAAGTATTCAACGCAATAAGCAACATGTTTCACTCATAATCAAGTATTCAACGCAATAAGGCAACGTGTTTCATCATAATCAAGTATTCAACGCAATAAGGCAACGTGTTTCATCACAATCAAGTATTCAACGCAATAAGGCAACATGTTTCACTCATAATCAAGTATTCAACGCAATAAGGCAACGTGTTTCACTCATAATCAAGTATTCAACGCAATAAGGCAACGTGTTTCACTCATAATCAAGTATTCAACGCAATAAGGCAACGTGTTTCATCACAATCAAGTATTCAACGCAATAAGGCAACGTGTTTCACTCATAATCAAGTATTCAACGCAATAAGGCAACGTGTTTCATCACAATCAAGTATTCAACGCAATAAGCAACATGTTTCACTCATAATCAAGTATTCAACGCAATAAGGCAACGTGTTTCATCATAATCAAGTATTCAACGCAATAAGGCAACGTGTTTCATCACAATCAAGTATTCAACGCAATAAGCAACATGTTTCACTCATAATCAAGTATTCAACGCAATAAGGCAACGTGTTTCATCATAATCAAGTATTCAACGCAATAAGGCAACGTGTTTCATCACAATCAAGTATTCAACGCAATAAGGCAACATGTTTCACTCATAATCAAGTATTCAACGCAATAAGGCAACGTGTTTCACTCATAATCAAGTATTCAACGCAATAAGGCAACGTGTTTCACTCATAATCAAGTATTCAACGCAATAAGGCAACGTGTTTCACTCATAATCAAGTATTCAACGCAATAAGGCAACGTGTTTCACTCATAATCAAGTATTCAACGCAATAAGGCAACGTGTTTCACTCATAATCAAGTATTCAACGCAATAAGGCGACGTGTTTCACTCATAATCAAGTATTCAACGCAATAAGGCAACATGTTTCACTCATAATCAAGTATTCAACGCAATAAGGCGACGTGTTTCATCACAATCAAGTATTCAACGCAATAAGGCGACGTGTTTCATCACAATCAAGTATTCAACGCAATAAGGCAACATGTTTCACTCATAATCAAGTATTCAACGCAATAAGGCGACGTGTTTCATCATAATCAAGTATTCAACGCAATAAGGCGACGTGTTTCATCATAATCAAGTATTCAACGCAATAAGGCGACGTGTTTCATCATAATCAAGTATTCAACGCAATAAGGCGACGTGTTTCATCATAATCAAGTATTCAACGCAATAAGGCGACGTGTTTCATCATAATCAAGTATTCAACGCAATAAGGCGACGTGTTTCATCACAATCAAGTATTCATCACCAACAGTAACCTTTATCTAATAAATAAAATATTCACTATCACAAACCAAACCAAACAGTTCGAATTCTAAGCTACGCATAAGAAACAAGCTTCATAAGCATTTCCCATCAAGCATTCAGTACGATCAGCAACGCAATAAGGCAACGTGTTTCACTCATAATCAAGTATTCAACGCAATAAGGCGACGTGTTTCACTCATAATCAAGTATTCAACGCAATAAGGCAACATGTTTCACTCATAATCAAGTATTCAACGCAATAAGGCGACGTGTTTCATCACAATCAAGTATTCAACGCAATAAGGCGACGTGTTTCATCACAATCAAGTATTCAACGCAATAAGGCAACATGTTTCACTCATAATCAAGTATTCAACGCAATAAGGCGACGTGTTTCATCATAATCAAGTATTCAACGCAATAAGGCGACGTGTTTCATCATAATCAAGTATTCAACGCAATAAGGCGACGTTTTTCATCATAATCAAGTATTCAACGCAATAAGGCGACGTGTTTCATCATAATCAAGTATTCAACGCAATAAGGCGACGTGTTTCATCATAATCAAGTATTCAACGCAATAAGGCGACGTGTTTCATCACAATCAAGTATTCATCACCAACAGTAACCTTTATCTAATAAATAAAATATTCACTATCACAAACCAAACCAAACAGTTCGAATTCTAAGCTACGCATAAGAAACAAGCTTCATAAGCATTTCCCATCAAGCATTCAGTACGATCAGCAACATTAAGTATTCAGCATCAAACGCTCTGTTCATGGTAAGGCTGGTAAAACTGCTTCCTGTATTTGATTACATTATCGTGCTATGAGACTACAGGTGTTGGAACACTCCGCAATTCTAACAACAATCAATAGCTCTCTGTAATCTGCCATGCTGGCCTCCACACAGACTATTTGTGCCATTGCTAATCAATTTAGTTCCTTTCACAAATTTTATCACTGAAGGAATAAACATATGTTGCAGTGTACATTAACAGAGATATGTTTCGGTGTAATGAAAAATATTTTCTGTAATCATTTTGGAATTTAGGTAGGTTGAAAAAAAGGTCAAGACAGCTGTTGTGATTATAATAATACGTTTTAAAACATGCCGTATATTAATCAATGGACCTCCCTTTCAACAATCCACTGATATCATCCTGGGAGTATGATAAGCATAATCTAGGTCACATATGAGTGAACCATGTTGGCCTGATAACTTACGTGTCGCCAGAAATCATAGTTAAATGATACACACATACATGTAGGTTATATATTATCCATATTTTTTACAAATGTTGATAACGATTACTTTTTAAATGGTGAGATGTTCCAGTGACCCAAACCTATATGAATCAATTTAACAAAACAGAGTTCATTGGGCTTAAAAGGAAAAACAGTGTTGAAAGTTTTATGAATGGATCTGTGAGGAGTATTGATGACACCAGTTAAATAGGTCATAAAAAGGGTAAGCATTCCTACACTGGTAAGTAAGATTATCAGGCGCTGAAGGTCCAGAACGTCTACATAAGGCTTATAAAAATACAAGAATTGGTTCTCAGGGAATGGTTTTTGAAAATATAATGCGGGCGGGCAGTGTCTTTTTTTTGGGGGGGGTTGTTCAAACTTGTATGTAACCAATAAACAGTTGTGTAATCAATAAAACAATTGTGTACAATCAGCCTAGGAAAGGGCCTCCCTAAATAAATGAATTCCTTGATCAGTAACATACTGGAATACAAGTTGGACTTGGAATATTTAAGGAATTTTTATATATTTAAAAAGAAAATTGAAATAAAAATGAAACGTGTTGCGAACTTTATGATGATGCAGGCGGTGCCTGAGAACCAAAACTATTATTATTTTTAGCCTAAAGTCTGGACCTGTCAAACCATTATGGTACTACAAGCCTATTTTACATATGCCACAGCAGTATCTATATAATCCTTCACTGGTGCCAATGACAGGTGTTTCATTCTGGTACTTATTCAGGTCCATTCATATAAGACTATCAGGTGGAGATTTGTTGTCACAGCAATAGTCCAGTTATATCACAGCAGCCTATTAATATACAAATCTGGCCCAGGCAAACCATTGACTGAAAACATGAACAATGTCGGGCCACTCATTCAGTCAGGTTGCACAGACTCATCCAGAGTGGACAGCTCGTACAAGCATGGAATGTGTGTGTGTGTGCGTGTGTGTGTGCGTGTGTGTTTGTGCGTGTGCGTGTGTGAGTGGCTGCACTGAGATTAATATGGCAGTTTAACATTGATATCCCACTCAGACATAGTATACTTTACTTAATGCCAAGCGCCAGAGACTTACATCATGCCTGTCTTACAACTGTGTGAATTATGTTGGTACAAAATTTACTGAAAACCATTGTATTTGATGTAGGTAACAAGCCTCTAGATAACACACCAGCAGTAGCTAGTGTGAGTACAAGATAACACTTGATGTGATTATGATTTTGGTTTGGTTGGTTTGTTGTTTTACGCCGCACTCAGCAATATTCCATCTACATGACGGCAGTCTGTAAATAATCGAGTCTGGACCAGACAATCCAGTGATTGATATCATGAGCATCGATCCACGCAATAGGGGATCTGATTATGATAAAAAAAAGGCCCAAGAACCTTTCGCCCGAAAAATCATTTGGTAAACAAATATGGATGCCAAATTTACATGCTTCTACGCTATTGAATTCCAAATGGTCATAATGGCCAGAAAACAACAACAGTGTACTCAAAATAGGTGTTTATGTGACAAAGCCCACCAACATTGTCAGCGGAAACAACACACGATGATTATCATCAATTGTGAAGACAGCTTCCATGACATTTACAGTATTGCTTGTTCCATCATTGTTAACAGTGACAAGTGGTTCTGAACTTTACTGAACCCAGCCCAGCACATTTGGCTGTGAGGGGAGCTGTGGAAGGGGCCTGTGTTTATGCTGGACGGATAGAGATACACATAATCATAAACTTGGAAAATGTCAACACAAATGTCACCCATCATGTATCAAGCACTTCAGATTGGTCTGTATTTGCATAAACCCAGGAACTACATTTTATGTCATGCCTTTTAATCACTGTGCGGGCTCCATCCTTCTTGGCTCTATGTTGTGGGAGCTACATCCTTCTTGTGTTATGTTGTGGGGGCTCCATCCTTCTTGGGTTTATGTGGTTGGAGCTACATCCTTTTATGGGTGTATATTGTGGGAGCTACATCTTTCTTGGGTTACTTTGTGGGAGCTTCATCCGTCTTAGATTTATATTATGGGAGCTACATCCTTCTTGGGTTTATGTTGTTGGAGCTACATCCTTCTTTGGTTATATTGTGGGAGCACCATCCTTCTTGGGTTATATTGTGGGAGCTACATCCTTTTTAGATTTATATTATGGGAGCTACATCCTTTTTGGGTTTATATTGTGGGAGCAACATCCTTCTTTGATTATATTGTGGGAGCACCATCCTTCTTAGATTTATATTATGGGAGCTACATCCCTCTTGGATTTATATTGCGGGAGCTACATCCTTCTTGGGTTATATTATGGGAGCACCATTCTTCTTGTGTTTATATTGTGGGGGCTACATCCTTCTTAGATTTATATTGTGGGGGCTACATCCTTCTTAGATTTATATTATGGGAGCTACATCCCTCTTGGATTTATATTGCGGGAGCTACATCCTTCTTGGGTTATATTATGGGAGCACCATTCTTCTTGTGTTTATATTGTGGGGGCTACATCCTTCTTAGATTTATATTGTGGGGGCTACATCCTTCTTAGATTTATATTACGGGAGCTACATCCCTCTAGGGTTTATATTGTAGGAGCACCATCCTTCTTGGGTTTATATTGTGGGAGCACCATCCTTCTTGGGTTATATTGTGGGAGCTACATCCTTCTTATGTTATATTGTGGGAGCTACATCCTTCTTATGTTATATTGTGGGAGCACCATCCTTCTTGGGTTTATATTATGGGAGCTACATCCTCCTTTGGTTTAAATTGTGGGGGCTACATCCTTCTTTTGTTTGTATTGTGGAGCAAAATCCTTCTTGGGTTATATTGTGGGAGCTACATCCTTCTTGGGTTTATGCTGTGGGAGCTACATCCCTTTTATGTTATATTGTGGGAGCACCATCCTTCTTGGGTTATGTTGTGGGACCTACATCCTTCTTGGGTTTATATTGTGGGAGCTACATCCTTCTTAGATTTATATTATGGGAGCTACATCCCTCTTGGATTTATATTGTGGGAGATACATCCTTCTTATGTTATATTGTGGGAGCACCATCCTTCTTGGGTTTATATTATGGGAGCTAAATCCTTCTTGGGTTTATATTGTGGGAGCAACATCCTTCTTGGGTTATATTGTGTAAGCTACATCCTACTTATGTTATATTGTTGGAGCACCATCCTTCTTGTGCTTTTATTGTGGGGGCTACATCCTTCTTGGGTTTATGCTGTGGTAGCTCCATCCTTCTTGGGTTTATATTGTGGGGCTACATCCTTCTTGGGTTTATATTATGGGAGCTAAATCCTTCTTGGGTTTATATTGTGGGAGCAACATCCTTCTTGGGTTATATTGTGTGAGCTACATTCTACTTATGTTATATTGTTGGAGCACCATCCTTCTTGTGCTTATATTGTGGGGGCTACATCCTTCTTGGGTTTATGCTGTGGTAGCTCCATCCTTCTTGGGTTTATATTGTGGGGCTACATCCTTCTTGGGTTTATATTATTGGAGCTAAATCCTTCTTGGGTTTATATTGTGGGAGCAACATCCTTCTTGGGTTATATTGTGTGAGCTACATCCTACTTATGTTATATTGTTGGAGCACCATCCTTCTTGTGCTTATATTGTGGGGGCTACATCCTTCTTGGGTTTATGCTGTGGTAGCTCCATCCTTCTTGGGTTTATGCTGTGGTAGCTCCATCCTTCTTGGGTTTATATTGTGGGAGCAACATCCTTCTTGGGTTAATATTGTGGGGACTACATCCTTCTTGGGTTATATTGTGGGAGCTACATCCCTCTTGTGTTTATAGAGTTGGAGCAGCATCCTTCTTGTGTTTATATTGTGTACATACAGCCTTCTTCATTTTATAAAGTGTACTTACATCCTTCTTTTGTTTATATTGTGGGGCTACATCCTTCTTGTGTTTATATAGTTGGAGTAGCATCCTTCTTGGGTTTATATTGTGTGCTTACATCCTTCTTGTGTTTATATTGTGGGGGCTACATCCTCCTTGTGTTTATATTGTGTATGTACATCCTTCTTCATTTTATAAAGTGTTTTAACATCCTTCTTGTGTTCATATTGTGGGAGCTATATCCTTGTGTTTATAAAGTTGGAGCTACATCCTTCTTGTGTTATATTGTGTACGTACATCCTTTTTCATTTTTTAAATCGTTTATACATCCTTCTTGTGTTAATATTGTGTATGTACATCCTTCTTCATTTTATAAAGTGTTTTAACATCCTTCTTGTGTTAATATTGTGTATGTACATCCTTCTTTATGTTATAAAGTGTTTATACATCCTTCTTGTGTTAATATTGTGTATGTACATCCTTCTTTATGTTATGAAGTGTTTATACATCCTTCTTGTGTTAATATTGTGTATGTACATCCTTCTTTATGTTATGAAGTGTTTATACATCCTTCTTGTGTTAATATTGTGTATGTACATCCTTCTTCATTTTATAAAGTGTTTTAACATCCTTCTTGTGTTAATATTGTGTATGTACATCCTTCTTTATGTTATAAAGTGTTTATACATCCTTCTTGTGTTAATATTGTGTATGTACATCCTTCTTTATGTTATGAAGTGTTTATACATCCTTCTTGTGTTAATATTGTGTATGTACATCCTTCTTTATGTTATAAAGTGTTTATACATCCTTCTTGTGTTAATATTGTGTATGTACATCCTTCTTTATGTTATGAAGTGTTTATACATCCTTCTTGTGTTTATATTGTGGGGGCCTACTATATCTTTCATGGGCCATGATTGTTCACCCTGATTATGATTCTTAATTTGTCAGCACCATACCTATGCTCATGGGTGTCAAGATCTGTATCAGTCCTGCCTTCCAGGGCTGTTGGGTAGCTTAGTGGTTAAGCGTTCGCTCGTCACGGCGAAGACCCGGGGTCGATTCACGAAATGGGTACAATATGTGAAGCCCATTTCTGGTGTCCCCTGCTGTGATATTGCTGGAATATTGCTTAAAGCGGCGTAAAACCAAACTCACTCACTCACTCTGCCTTCAAGACATATTAAGCCTGGTCATATTGTGTAGTTAGTGTATCCGACAGCCTGGATTGTTGCTCATACTATCAATCCCTATTATGGCTGACAGGCTATCCTGATATGGCTGGAATATTACTGACTACTCCATTTAAACACATTCACTCAGTCCTTGATGTAATGGGGCGGTGGGGTAGCCGGGTGGTTAAAGCGTCTGCTCGTCACCTCAAAGACCCGGGTTCGATTCGCCACATGGGTGCAAAGAGTGAAACCCATTTATGATGCCCGCTGCCAAGATATTGCTGGAATATTGCTAAACGTGATGTAAAATTGTACTCACTCACTAGATTTAAAGTTTGTACATTTCTCCAAAATAGAGCCACACTATGCTGTAGCTCACCTGAATAATGAACAAGAGATGGCTGCCAGGTTTAAAATTTGATTGGAATTGTGTGTACTGTTGTTAGAGAAGCTATATCTGGGATCATTCATACACAGTGTCAGCTCCACTTGCCTTATAGTTTCAGAGGAGGTGTTGGCAGTGCAGTAATACTAGAAAAACAGGGGTATGTAGACATCAAAGATCCTAGCTTGATGAAACAATATGCCCCCCTCCCCCCCCCCCCCCAAAAAAATAAACAACAACAAAAAAACAAAACCCAAAAAACAACACCTAAACACAGCTTATATTTTACCACATACCACTTACCTGCTGTATATAAAAAAAATTAAAATACATGTAGCAATGTCTGTGTAATGAGCAAAAATGACACTTTCAGTCAGGTGAGCTATAAATTATGGTTGGGGTTAAAAATTACATCAATCATAATCTTAAACACACTGTTCCAAAGAATTCGAAATTTTTTGCTGCGGAATTCAAGGGTTTGGCAGAATCTGTATGTAAATAGTGCCACATTTGTCAGTGACTACTTTCTCAATATCATCACATAATTATACAGACATAGATCCCCTTAATAAAATATTCATTTGTTTGATTTCCACTGCGATCAATTACTGCTTAGTTCATGCTTCAAGTTAACACACATAAACCATTTTCACAAACATAGTCCATATGTTCATAACACCACTGAACGATCTTCTCACATGTTAATTCCTTCCCCCCTTTTTTGTGAAACGTGCATGCTAGTAAGCTGAATTAAATAAACCAATACACTTTGAAATTCACTTTTAAACATTCAACACCGAAAAGCAATCTCAAAACAAGCATGCATGTTGAATCAACACTGATCCAGTAAATTTATGCCTTATCATCCTGAATACCCAATCCGAGAATGTTCCTTGTCTGCTGGTGTAGAGTTAACTCTTCTTGCAAATATTGATGAAATTTGACACAAAATATTTCACCTAGAAGTTGAACGGAAGGCTTAGAGCCTTTCTTTGCCGCCCTGTTACAGTTAAACCTTCATAAGAAGACCGAAATCTCCAATTTAAACATGCATGCTTTTTTGTCGTTATGGCGGGAGGGCGCAGTGTGACCACGTGCCGAGGCCCCATCACGCTAATAGAGCGCTCACCATCTAAAGGATAAGGGAGAACCAAACTCCTTTCTTTTGCATCTGGCTTCACGTTTCAGACATGGGCTTTACAATATATATTACCATGTTTTTACAGCAAACCCTAACTTTCAAATCAAACTTTCTTTCAACTCTTCAAAAGGCTTTTAACACCTCTAGCTGCAAATTTTGTTTAACAGGAATTAAAGTTTCCAAAATGTCAAAATTTTATTTACGTTTACTTAAATGGTAAAAACTAAAACACTGTTTGCAAACGTGCTTATTATCATTTTTTTTTCATCTTTGAATTGTGTTGTGTTTTTATTTATTTTGTTTTCAATTTTATCAAAACTCATTGATCTATTTGATCTTCAAGTGCTTATTTTCTGTCTGATCAAAATTTGTCCAGAACATAAATTTTCTTCTTTGGTTGCATTTGGTTTTTGTTGCAGTAGAGAATTCAAATTTGAAATGCTAATTAATTTTTGTTTGTTATTATCAATATGTTTCCTTGTGAATTGTGGAAATGATAACATATTCTCATCCTTCCATCCAACAAAACACATGCCCTTGAATGAAAACAGATACGAAGATGTCAATAAAAAAACAGCCCTTCCTCACTGGATCAATTTAATGGGAGTCTTCCTATGTGTGCATTAGGATTGATTAACCCTTCCTTACCAGACAACAGCAAGCTCAACACCCTTCACTACAGGACAAAAAGCCACTGCCTGCAAGGGTTAACAGTAGTTCATGATATTTGGTAATTGTTAACCCATTAAACTGCTACAAAATAAAACATTGAGGATGTTGAATGAGGTTTATCCTAACCATAGCTCTTTTAGGGTTAAGTGGAGGTTTTTATGTCATGTTCAGTGTCAGAAATCAAAAGTGATGTGACCTTTATCCACAAAAATCAAATGTTTTTGTTGAAACTTGAGACACAAGGGTTAAAGATGTATGTTATTCATCAAGACATCTAAATCCAAGGAACATTTTTTTCCGAAGAAATCCATCTAAAAATGTCTTCTTGAGATTGCAAGAAGTTTAGCTAATGTAACACAAAGACTATTCAGAAGTCATTGTCAACAGACCCTTTTGTCTGAACAGACAGATAAAACAGCTCACATACCCAAAAAAATATATACATATTTTTTTACTTCTTACACTGCCTGTTGCAAACATAATTACACCATTAAAATATACAAAACATAACGTGTTTACATATATATTTGTATCTAAATTCTGGCATTTCCTCAATAACATTACTGATCCCTTGAGTTCTTTATACATTCTGTATAATTTCTTTGTTAGCCATTACATAAAGAAATGCAATTTTCAAAGAAGCTACTTTTAACCGTCCTCCTCTTTTCAGAATGTTTAATAAATGAAAGGGTTTTCTTTCTTGTCTGATGAATTTTGTACTCACCTGTTAATGAGAAACTCAACTTAATTAGATTACCTCAGTGTCATGAGCGTGTCAATAAATAAAGGTTAACGCAGCTTGTCGTTATCAATCCCAATGACAGAGAGACGGAGAAGAAAAGGTGTACCTAACTTACACTTGCTAAGAAAGTTGCTTTAATCGACAAACTTAAGTCGGTACAACTCCCAAAGCAAAACAATTAAGCCGAGAAGTGTATGGCATCAGTAAGCAGACTGTCTCAGATATTCTTAAACGTAGTAAGGCCATTTAAATAACTGTATTTCAGTTTCTGATAATCATAACACAATCAGATATGTTTTACGGAACTCTGTATCTACGTCTGTCTTGACCAATCAGCAGCAAGAAGCCCATCTTCATCTTCATCAACAAGTTCAAAAGCATCCATTTGGAAATGTACGCCTATCATCAGCTCTCTAGTTAGAAATAGATTGTTATTGACATAACATAAAAGCAATGTTGCATTGATTGGCACTCCTCTCAGTGCAAATTGTGAACAATATTAAATATTAAACTTAATTCTATGCACCTTGTCACGTGCAGACTGACAGCAACACCAATCAATAACTCTATTCAAAAAAAATCTCAGCTGGTGTAAGTAATTGATTTGGTTTATGTAGGTAAAGTACATACATCAACTCAACATATGTTGGCATAGTTTCTTGTAATGGTCACATGCTGTAAGTTCCAATTACCATTATGAGTTTGTTGAGATGAATTTTCCTTTTCTTTCTAACCTGAGGGCACAGTTGTATATCATACATATCAGTAACAAGAGCTTATTCTCAATTTTCAAAACTTGTAGCCATTTTGAAATCATCATAATTATTATTGATAATATAAATGAAAAAAAAAGATGACAAAAAGATGACGAGATAACAAAAAACATCAGGATGAAACACTTCACATTATGATAGGATTTTCTTAAATAGCACTAATATGCACAAAAAATAATGTTTAAGATATGATAAAAAATAACATTTCATTAAAGAAATTATAATTTCTAGATTATTTAAACGATATTTTGTTTGTTTGTTGTTTAATGCCACACTCAGCAATATTCCAGCTATATGATGGCGGTCTGTAAATAATCGAGTATGGACCAAACAATCCAGTGATTGATATCATGAGCATCGATACACGCAATTGGGATATGATGACATGCATCAAACAAGTCAGCGAGTCTTACCACCCGATCCCGTTAGTCGCCTCTTATGACAAGCATAGCTGCCCTATTGGCAAGCATGGGTTGCTGAAGAACTATTCTACCCCGGATCTTCACGGGGTTTGAAAAGATGACTGGATATCAAACAATAAAGATGAAACACTTTACAACAAGATAGGATTTCCATAAATAGCGCTAATATGCATAAAAATCAATTTTTTAAGATACGATAGAAAATTGAAAATCACATTTCATCAAAGAAATCATAATTGCTAGATTATTGAAATAATAAGAACAAGTTGTCCCTGTAATAGACTGGATGTACTATCTGCTTGTCTCGACTTGCCTATCATAAGGAAATAATTACTATACATCCATCATCCAAGAAAACCATAGAGCAAGGCTACCATGTTACATCCATTCTTGTACATGAGTGCCTCTCTTCAGGAGGGCGGTCGGGTAGCCTAGTGGTTAAAGCGTTCGCTTGTCACGCCGAAGACCCGGGTTAGATTCCCGACATGGGTACAATGTGTGAAACCCATTTCTGGTGTTCCCCGCCGTGATATTGCTGGAATATTGCTAAAAGCGGCGTAAAACCATACTCACTCACTCACTCTTTTCAGGAGAATAGAGGCTTACAATGCACATCTAACAACTGATACAGGAAATTAACAGACATCCTAACGAATGCGTATAAATAAGTCTCTCAGATTCATCAGACTCAAAGTTATTCTGTGAAAAATATTTCAACATCTTATGCCTCTTTTTTATTTATATTGTTTACATATACATTTCTCAAAATGTATGGGTCAGTATTTGAAAAAAACTAAAACAGAAGTCCAGAAACAATTTTTGTTTTATGAAAATGAGATGAGGATATTTCATCATGATTAACCTCTTTGAATTTTTTTTCATTACTGAAATCACCTAAAAGACTTTCTTTGTCTAAAAACTTAATTTGTTCTCACATTTCTGAAGTTTGGGGTCAGTGGACAAAGACAGTTAGAGAGCTAGTCATAGATCATCTTTCAAAAAGATGTGTATGGAAACTAAACAGGTGATCGTGTAGTCACCCACATTGTAGGAAGTTTTCACGATTATGAATATAGAGTGTTAAGATATCTTAGCATTCTGTGAATATTTGTGAGTGAGAGCCAGTGACAGTTGACCACAGACAAGATTTATCCATACTTGTAGCATAAAGATAAAACTAATAGTAGCTGTCATAATGGAAAGCTATCATGTCCATCCATGGTTGTGTTAACGCTCCTGAGTCATCATTGTTTTAATCTTTCCTAATAAGCCTACCTTTATAAACTTGACAATTACTTTCAAGGTTAGCTGATTGAATGCTAAAAAAATGGCTTATTGAACATAGATCAAATATCATCCATGGCGTTTCTGAGACAAGAGGAGTTTCTTATCAATATTGCATGAAACATATTATTAACCTTTGAAGACTGAATGACCTTGACATTGACCTTCACATTTGACATGGATGCAGCGTGACACAGGTGTTGGTGAAGGTATCTATAATTCACAGTTACTCATAGAACTGCCATGTAATCTGGTGAAAAGACACGGTCACTTCGGTACTCTTGGGATTGGTCCCCCTAGTGATCTCTTGTGACCTGGACCTTTCTTGAAATTTGACCAGAATGTAATTCTTGAAATTCTTTGTTTACCTCAAAACGTACATCATCCAGACATATTTTTTAGATAGTTGTGGAAATAAAATGAATCTAGAAGTTTCGTTCAATCAGCTGTTGAAGTAATTTCATTCATTTTCCTTGCAAATCCCCAAAATATAACACTTAGGGACTGGTCATTTGTTATACTGTATCATATTTGCACCCTACCCCTCAATAAATGTAACATTTTTTTCATGCCCCCCCCCCCCCCCCCCCACACACACACACACACACACACCACCCAAACCAAATTTATATTAATTAATGTTCAAAAGTAAACTACTTTTATTTGAAAAAAAATAGACCTGTGACATTTCTTCATACCTCTCTTTGACCCTCCCAATATATAGATGTAATAAATGTTGGCAATCCCCCCAAATAATTAATATACATGCAAAACCACACAAACCAACTCTTTTATGAAGTTATATTGAATGGGTTTAAAGTTAATCTCTGGGAACTAACACTGCACTTTTACTTTCAGTAGTATTTGTTGATGGTCCTGTTTCTATAGAAATTATGACCTAAGAATTTTTTAAGTTGTAAGTAACCGGGACAGTTATCCCTCTGCCATCCTTGCATGCTTATAACTAGAAATAAAAAAATTTAATTTCATCCCCGTCTGAAGGTCATGTGCACCATGCCCAAGACAACAAACAAGGGCTATAACTCTGAAAAAAGAACTGATGACTGTTTTTTAACTCGATCAACAAATATATCCCATTAAGATGTATGCAAAATTGAATTTAACATAAGACTTTTCTATCCTGAAGGAATCTGGATATACACGTATACAAATAAATAAGAACATCACAAACATAAATAAAATTGACAAGTTGACAAGACCTAGGGCTTCTGCAAATGATAATGCCATAAAAAAGAGCATTACCATTATTATAGCTAAAATGGAGGGAATTTGTTTTCAAATTAAAAGAAACAACATCGGTTTTGAAACATTTATTGCAATCAACAGAAATGCCACGGACCCAATTTTACAAATATGGAAACCTCATAGAACAAACCAGATGACGTCAGTATTGAACGGGACGTCACCTATTCCTACCCTATGACGTCACCTAACAACGGGCTTGATAATGGCCCGTCGTCAAGCAATATGAGGGCATTATCAAGTTACACTGATAACATGTGGGCGATTTTAAGACAATTCTATCCATTTTAGCTATAAAATTGTTTTCATATAATTCATAAAAGATTTAATCCCATATTTATAGTGCACTATAAATCTCCTTTAAATGTGTCAATAGCAAATACTAACAAACTCTCAACAATTATTTATCACCAAACTTATTATAAAGCCTGGTACTATTCCAGGCCCTGTTTATTCCCAATCCTGGCCCTGTTTATTCCCAATCCTGGCCCTGTTTATTCCCAATCCGGGCCCTGTCTATTACCAACATCGCCAATCGTAGTCAGCGTCCAGAAGTTGATACTCCAAATGTAGAACATGCTGGTTCTAATATTTTATTTACATTATTAACTACTTGCTGCTCCTACATATTGCCATGTCCTGTAGAGAGAGTGGCAATGATTCTAATCACCTTGTTACAAAGAAGTGCAAACAGACAGGTTTCTGTACCAAATAGTGAGGTTAAAAGTCAGAATACTGAAATAAACGTATATAATATCAACATGATGATATGGTATAATCCTTGTATTCATAGCAGTTTCAGTGAAAAACTTGTCACCATTGAAGTCAGATGGATGGAGCCCAAATCCATATGCCCCGCTCCACTTCATGGCAGAATATAAAGAAATGCTCCACTTAACCATATAGTCAAGATGCATACCAAGTTTCATGAAGATCTTAAACAGATCAGATGGTTGAGTAACTTGAATTTAGCAGGGGCTAAGTATTACTATGAACTAAATGTATCATGTACAATAGTGCCAAACCAGACTGAGATGAAGCATTAACTGATGTCTGGTACAGTAGATCCTTATTTATCTAAACCTTGTTAATCTGAACACCTTGGAAAACCATTCAAGTTCCGAATACATTATTCATTCTTCATCACGGCTGGCCAGTCTGGAAATCTCTAAAACTGGATTTATGTTTGATTCACTAGGTGAGACACCTCTGGGATAAAGCACTCCCGAAGCAGTATAGATAACCAACAACACATACAGAAAAAAATCAACATTTGTTTTCCCTTCTAAACATTTAAGCAAAGGAATTATTGATGCATAAACTATCACCTAGTGACTGTTTAACTATTAATCTCAACAACTGTAATAAGACAGGCTACAGACCATCATTATTTACAAAAGCTATCAAGTAAACTGTTAAGCATTTCCACTTTAGTGAACAGGTTTATATTTCCAGGAGGGATCACATATTACTCCCTGATACATTAATAACATTTCAATAACAGACATTGAAACATATACCTTTCCTTCCAACTACTTTACTGGAACTGTTTGGATAGCATCTTGACGATGTACAATGTACATCGTTTTTTTCTTAGCTTTTTTTTTCTTTATTTGGTTAATAAAAAGAAGTACCTGTTACATAAAATTGGCTTCCGCCCAGGGTCGCAGAAAGTCCATGACATACAGCACAACTTGTCAGTACATCTTAGATTTTTTTACAGAAAATAATATACTTTTCACTCATACATTCACTCTAGCAATACAAACATACTTCATATATCAAATATGCATAAACTATTAAAGCTTATCTATCATATTGCAGTGCTGGAAAGTACATGGTCTCTAACATTAATGTCTTAAGTATAAAACTCAAATTAAAAAGAAAGCTGCTCCTCATGTTTATGATATAGCATCCAAGCATCTTAGAATTTCTGCTGATTACCTTGAAAGCAATATCTTTTTCAATGTTGTATCGTGAAAAAGCTTCCTATTTATAAACATGAAAATGAGGTTTTGAATTTTGAAATTTGCATCTATATATATAGAATTTTGCAATAAGTAAAAGTAAATCGAACACTTTATCTGTTTATATGTTCTCTTTAACTCCAAAAAGTATCATTTCTGCACAAAATGTCATATTCTAAACATGAACAAACTGGTCTAATGATGTACATCGTTAACTACAATTAAACGGTAAATCAACATGTCTTGTGATTTTTTATCTCAAATTTCAGATTTGTACTGACCAAGTTTCTTATCACCTGTTCGCTTACCGGATTTCTCTGAAGGGGAAGGAGTAATTTTTTTCTGTGCATAATATTCGAATTTCTTTTTTTACAAAAAAGAGGGTGTGTGCATTATACTTGGATGTGCACTGTACTCAAGAAAATACAGTACTTCCCAGAGATGCACAGATATAGGTGAAATTATTTTCAGTAATTCCCATGGAGCATAAAGAATTCATGAATAAATGTTGAAAGTTCCCCTCCAAGGCTCAGTACTTACGCAATTCATTCAAGACAGATTATCCATAGTTCCTATAAGTACATATTTTCTTAAAAAACAAACAATGAACGTAAAAGATTAATCTTTTTTTTTTTACGAGAAATCGGTCCTGTTTAACTGCTGAATTATCATAATTCAATTTTGTTCCCCTAAACTTGGAATAATACGAAACTAACCCATTGTTCAGATGTACAGTTTTCATTTTCAAAACTCACATGCAACTTGCTTCAAAAGACCAATTCATTAAAACAGCCAATTCAATTTTGTTCCCCTAAACTTGGAATAATACGAAACTAACCCATTGTTCAGATGTACAGTTTTCATTTTCAAAACTCACATGCAACTTGCTTCAAAAGACCAATTCATTAAAACAGCCAATTCAATTTTGTTTCCCTAAACTTGGAATAATACGAAACTAACCCATTGTTCAGATGTACAGTTTTCATTTTCAAAACTCACATGCAACTTGCTTCAAAAGACCAATTCATTAAAACTGCCAATTCAATTTTGTTTCCCTAAACTTGGAATAATACGAAACTAACCCATTGTTAAGATGTACAGTTTTCATTTTCAAAACTCACATGCAACTTGCTTTAAAAAACCAATTCATTAAAACAGCTATATAGGTGCTTAACTTCTTCCTTGTAATACACTTTCATCCAACTTTCAAATAATTCAATAAGTCCTATAAACTGCTCTTGTTTGAAACAATTCTTGAAAAAATGCAAACAAGTGTGGCCTTCGAGTTCTTAAAAGTATCATGCTTGGTAGGGTTTCAAAAGAACTTTGAAAAAAATTACACAAAGACAATAAGAAAATTCGATTTCAAAGTATTTAAATTGTACAAATGTAAAAAAGACATAGAAAGGCACGGCTGAAACAACACATGATGCATTTAAGTATCTTCAATCTCATTGAAGTAATTCAGATCCAAATTGTGATTCTTCCCTCAAGCCTATTTCATGAGAAGCGTGTATTGATTGGCATTAGCATCTTCATAAAGGTAGTGGCATTTGACAGGCATACTGACACTGGTATATAAATACATCTACATGGAAACCACTAATGATCTTGGTATTGTTGGATTTGTTTACGTGGTGCTTAGCAACAACAACCACCAAATTGACCAAATCTCTCGGGGGGGGGGGGGGGGGGGTACTGACAATGACAACACTTGAGACAATTTCAACTATTGTTCAAGCCGATGGCAAGCCAACCTGTTATGAACCTCGAAACTTAAGTGTAGTGTTCACGATCATGACTCAATCATCCTGATAATGACTTGGATACCAAGTTCCAGCATTCACAGCAGTCGATATCCTTCGCTTCAGCCAGTAGGTAGAACACCACAAATAAAACAGTAAACATCTTTATTAGCTTTGACAATATGGTGAACAAGTGCCCCAGCGTAAACACTCCAAGAGTGTTGGGTTCAGTATGACTTCTTTACCACACTATAGAAAAGCTGGTAAGGTATTTTAAGAATATCCACAGCAACCCAGGCCCTTCTATCGATTTAGCCTTGCCAAGTGAATATTATCTAGATGATGAGAAAAGAATCCACACACACCCCACACAATTGCGTTCCTTCAATCAGACGGGAGTACAATAAAAATAACTACAATCTCTTCCTGCCTGTGAGCAAAGCATGCTCGCCTTTGGTCCTGGCACTGTAAATCAAGGCAAACCGAAATGATTATTTAGGTAGTGAGGACTTATTTTGATAAAACGATACTTCGATTGTTGAGACGAATAAAGTTTTATGATTTTCGAGTGGCGCAGGTCAATTTCACTCCTAGGCAACTTGCAACAGCGGGTGAAGGACCATATGATTTATGAAATACGAGCAAGATTACAATCACACATAAGGGAGCTTCACATTCGTGGTGTAAGCGCTACATGGCGAAAAAAACATTTTGAAACCACTGCACAATAAATAGACGAGACATGGCCTCTGTGCCTCCCATGATTTTGTGACAGGCTGATGTAATTTATGATGGAACAGTTAACATCATAGCATGATTTTTGACTAGCACTCTTACAACGACCTGATATTTATCTTCCATAAAATATATGTATTTCTAAACACCATGTGGACTGAGTGCGTTGTCCTTGATGATGCAATACTGTTTATTTTCTAAACAGATTCTGAAGAGATGTGGATGGGTATATATGTGGTTTGTTGGGTATGTGGTTGGATGGGTATGTGGATGGTTAGGTGGGTATGTGGTTGGGTCGATATGATGATGGGTGTTTATGTGGATGGTTAGGTGGGTATGTGGATGGTTAGGTGGGTATGTTGATGGATGGGTATGTGGTTGGGTGGGTATGTGGTTGGGTGGGTCTGAAAATGGGTGGGTATGTGGATGGTTAGGTGGGTATGTGGTTGGATGGGTATGTGGATGGTTAGGTGGTTATCTGGATGGTTATGTGGGTATGTGGTTGGATGGGTATGTGGATGGGTGGGTATGTGGATGGGTGGTTATGTGGTTGGATGGTTATGTGAATGGTTAGGTGGGTATGTGGATGGGTGGTTATGTGGTTGGATGGTTATGTGAATGGTTAGGTGGGTATGTGGATGGGTGGGTCTGAAAATGGGTGGGTATGTGGATGGTTAGGTGGGTATGTGGTTGGGTGGGTCTGAAAATGGGTGGGTATGTGGATGGTTAGGTGGGTATGTGGTTGGATGGGTATGTGGATGGTAAGGTGGTTATCTGGATAGTTATGTGGGTATGTGGTTGGATGGGTATGTGGATGGGTGGGTATGTGGTTGGATGGGTATGTGGATGGGTGGGTATGTGGATGGGTGGTTATGTGGTTGGATGGGTATGTGGATGGTTAGGTAGGTATGTGGATGGGTGGTTATGTGGATGGTTAGGTGGGTATGTGGTTGGGTGGGTCTGAAAATGGGTGGGTATGTGGATGGTTAGGTGGGTATGTGGTTGGTTAGGTGGTTATCTGGATGGTTATGTGGGTATGTGGTTGGATGGGTATGTGGATGGGTGGGTATGTGGATGGGTGGTTATGTGGTTGGATGGGTATGTGGATGGTTAGGTGGGTCTGAAAATGGGTGGGTATGTGGATGGTTAGGTGGGTATGTGGTTGGGTGGGTCTGAAAATGGGTGGGTATGTGGATGGTTAGGTGGGTATGTGGTTGGGTGGGTCTGAAAATGGGTGAGTGTGTGGTTGGGTGGGTCTGAAAATGGGTGAGATGTGGTTGGGTGGGTATGTGGTTGGATGGGTATGTGGTTGGGTGGGTATGTGGTTGGGTCGATATGTTGATGGGTGGATATGTGGTTGGATGGGTATGTGGATGGGTGGATATGTGGCTGGATGGATATGTGGCTGGGTCGAAATGTTGATGGGTGGTTGGGTGGGGGTTGGGTGGGGGGTGGATGGATATGGGGTTGGATGCGGGTTGGGTGGATATGTGGTTGGGTGGGGTTAGGTGGATATGTGGTTGGGTGGGGTTAGGTGGATATGGGGTTGGGTGAATATGTGGTTGGGTTTGGGGTTGGGTGGATATGAGGTTGGGTAGGGATTGGGTGGGGGTTGGGTGGATATGTGGTTGGGTGGGGGTTGGGTGGATATGTGGTTGGGTGGGTGTTGGGTGGATATGAGGTTGGGTAGGGATTGGGTGGGGGTTGGGTGGATATGTGGTTGGGTGGGGGTTTGGTGGATATGAGGTTGGGTAGGGATTGGGTGGGGGTTGGGTGGATATGTGGTTGGGTGGGGGTTGGGTGGATATGAGGTTGGGTAGGGATTGGGTGGGGGTTGGGTGGATATGTGGTTGGGTGGGGGTTGGGTGGATATGTGGTTGGGTGGGGGTTGGGTGGATATGTGGTTGGGTGGGTGTTGGGTGGATATGTGGTTGGGTGGGGGTTGGGTGGATATGTGGTTGGGTGGGGGTTGGGTGGGTACATGGACGGATCAGTGAATCAGTAGGAGGCAGTGTGTGAGGCTGGGAGGAGCAGTAAGGAGGGGAAGTGATTGCAGAGTGTGAGATGGATGGAGATCACTGAGCTACTTGTGCCTCATCTTACGGATTTAAACACAAAACAAAATCCACAAATTAAATTTCCTAGTCAGAGCATCATGTTTATTTCACATCTATATATTATTGTCAACTACACATAGCTCTAATGATCATTTCCTGATTGCCATATCACTCTCAGCAACATAAACATACACTACTTGCAGTGAATAAAGTTGTACATTCATTGTAAGCATTACAGACTTGCAACATGCAAAAATATACAGCCTGCACATTGTAAAATTATACATTCAGAATTGTATGTGTATATATTTGCTATAACAAAGAAACAATCAGACTTGCATACCGAAGTCAGCACAGTTATATTCATGTTTATTTATTTTATTACAGAACCTAGATTATTTAATTAAGAGACACGCAAACTAAAACATGTTCATGTAGCCTTACTGCTCTCGCTCACCTGGACAGTGAGTGAGTGAGTGAGTGAGTGAGTGAGTGAGTGAGTGAGTATGGTGTTTGTAGCGTGGCTAAAAGTATGGAGAAAGATCCTGCATGAGTGAGTGAGTGAGTGAGCGAGTAAGTGAGAGAGAGTGAGTGAGTGAATGAGTGAGTGAGTGAATGAGTGAGTGAGTAAGTGAGTGAGCGAGTAAGTGAGAGAGAGTGAGTGAGTGAGTGAGTGAGTGAGTGAGTGAGTGAGTGAGTGAGTGAGTGAGTGAGTATGGTGTTTGCAGCATGGCTAAAAGTATGGAGAAAGATCCTGCATGAGTGAGTGAGCGAGCGAGTAAGAGATCGATCGGTTATGTGTGAGCAAGTTGGTTTTTAATTTCACGATCATCTCAGTTTCAACATATACTGCCTAAAAAAGGTCAAACAATAATTATAGGTCAAACATTTAAATATAGTTGCCCCAGGAATTAACAACCTGATCATGCTTCTACTGTCAGTTATCCTGACACCGTCTCCAGGCTGGTGAATGAATACTAGCTTCGTGTTTCACTGAATGTAGGCGGGTGATTTTGGTGATTGGTCAATGTGGCTGCCTTGTTGGCTGAGCTGGCAAATCATACGATCAAAACTGAGACAGCAATGACATGGTGACAATGTCACAGGTGTCATTAACCTGTGATGACAAACAACAGGTGGTCAATGGACAGTTTTATGACAATAGATAATATCCAGGTGATGTTAAAATCCTTTGACTGATTGTGATTACAAGTGCAGCAGAAATTAAGGTGTTATTACAACCTGCTTACTGTGAGATAACCTGTGTTTCAGACAAGTCACGAGAACAGACCTTCAGGGCAACTATGCCTGACGTAAGAGGCGATTGGGTGGTCAGGCTCACTGACTTAGTTGATACATGTCATCGTATCCCAAATGCATGAATCCATGCTTGTGATGTCAATCACTGGATTTTCTGGTCCAGACTTGATTATTTACAGACTCCCTTCATATAGCTGGAATATTGCTGAGCACGGCATAAAACAAACAAACAAACAAATAATCTCTTTTTTTGTGGTAAATTACATTATTTTCATGTGCTTTTTTAAAATGTGTATTTTTGGTTCTGGGCAGTTGGATCTGTAAACAGAACAAAAAAGGTTGCTCTAGCATCACAGACACATTTATCATGCCTTCCAAAATAGTGAAACAAATAAGAGACTATTCTGTCTGTGAGCTAGCTATGGATGCAATTTTATATTGTAATTCTTAAAATAGTCATTCTTGAAGAATAAATCTACATCAGCAAGCTGTGCTAATTTTGACACCATCCATCTTTGTGACAAAAAAAAGTGTTGTTTGAAGCCATCCATCAACTACACGTACATTAAATGAAATATATTCCAACTTTCCAAACCCTTTTGATTGAGCATTTATCATGATTGGGAGAAATAGACCACACATCACTAAATTGTAAATCTGGTTCAAAGTGAATAAGAGAGTGAGTGAGTATGGTTTTACACTGCTTTTAGCAATAGTCCAATCATATCACAGTGGGGGACACCAGAAAGCGTAGTCTGTCTTACAGACCCTGATACAAATATATATCAAATACAGCCCATGCAAGTCTATAATGTTTGGCAAGTCTAAATTACTGCAGTATCTGAAAATGAAGAGAGTCACTGGGCTCCTTTTTATTATATTTTTATTAAGATAACTGAACAACTGTTTTTTCTGTACGATATGTTCATTTCAGAGACTAGATGTTAGTCTACAGAAAGCGCTTCACACATTGTACCCATGTTGAGAATCAAACCTGGATCTTTGGTGTGACGAGCGAACGATTTAACCACCAGGCTACCCGACCGCCCCCAAAGTGAATAAGGATGAATTGAACGAGAATTACAAAAATGTTTAAGCCTCTTAAAAACAATATTTGGCTGAAATTCAACGAATGCATGACCATAGAAGATATAACAAAAGACATATAGAGAAAAATAATTCTCATGTCATGACACCGACATATTGTGTGGGCATTGTCAAATAAAGAGACATGAACATGGGATACTCTTCCTTATCCAGAAGCTAGTACACCGTTTCATAAATATGTTTGACATATTGTAACAATGTCAAGAATAAAATTCAATCTGACAGGATTATGACAGGAATAATAACCCACTTCCTACTGTCTGTTCAGTATCGTGTAGTTACCTCCCCTTGCTGTTTGCACTGTGGGGAGCTTGCATAAACCTACTTCGATCTAGTTTACAACCTCAATTCCATACCTGTAAAATTCACATGAAACTGAAATTGTCATGGTAGAATTTAATTAATATCTACATCTCACAAAATAGTGAGTGAGTTTGGTGTTACGCCGCTTTTAGCAATATTCCAGCAATGCCACAGCGGCGGACACCAGAAATGGGCTTCACACATTGTACCCATGTTGGGAATCGAACCCGCGTCTTCGGCGTGACGTGCAAACGCTTTAACCACTAGGCCCCGTCTCACAATATAAATGATCACAAAATAATTATGATTTGTTTGTTTGTTAGTTATTTAATGCCACACTCAACAATATTCCAGCAATATGACAGCGGTCTGTAAATAATCAAGTCTGGACCAGACAATCCAGTGACTGACATCACAAGCATTGATTCATGCATTTCGGATACGATGACATATGCATCAACCAAGTCAGCAAGCCTGACCACCAGATCTTTACAGGTAGAATAATTACGAAACCAAAGGTCGAAAAACATGCTTCCTGTTTTTCATGACAGTCATATGTATTTAGGTCATTAACAAAATCATGGTCTAACACAGATCCGATACTGCCAGTGGACCAATCAGAATGAAGCATTACAACATGTCATGGAAGAGATTGTTTCAACAAGGTTGCAGCCAAACAGTCAGCAAACCATCTCTAATGGCTGCAAAACATGAAACAAGCCTGAGATGTCCATTAAGTACTTCAGGGACAAGTAGTTCTAGACATAAATGGCTGAAAAAAAGTGGTCACCATTCCAGAGTGTTCAGTCACTCACCTTCTCAGATGCTGTTTCCTGCACAACCACAAAGGAATATCAAATATAAAACTCATGATGAACTCCTTTGCATCACTATCATTTAAGAGCGCAAGAATTCTTTCAATGTGATGTTTTCGGTACGGACGCTAGGACCCTGATCAAACAAGCATAAAGGTATTAGCATCTTCTCTGAATATGTTCTGACACAATTAGTTTAACAACACAAACTTCATTTTCATCTGACAGACCCATGAAGATTCCGGGGTAGAATAGGTCTTCAGCAACCCATGCTTGCCGTAAAAGGTGACTATGCTTGTCGTAAAAGGCGACTAACGGGATCGGGTGGTCAGGCTCGCTGACTTGGTTGATGCATGTCATCGATCCCAATTGCGTGGATTGATGCTCATGATATTAATCACTGGATTGTCTGGTCCAGACTCGATTTTTTACAGACTGACGTCATATAGCTGGAATATTGCTGAGTGCTGCGTTAAACAAACCAACCATTTTCATCTGAAAAATTTTCTTTTGGACACAAAATTGAGCAAAATTATTTTCTCCCAGTTTCTCTAAATCGTAACTTTTGTAATTAAAGATCTGTATTCACCAGTGCCAAAAGCTGCTGTTTCTAACATAATCTCTGATAAAATAACCTACAGAGCTGAAAATTTATTTTATTGAAAAGTTATTTCCAAATATAACTAAAATGCAGCCAAACTGTATCCTAGTTTGGTGATCAAATGAACTTCAATTCAAGGAGTTTGTAACCAGCAATCACAGTCAATGCCTCAGTCTTTGATTTGGTCAAAGAAGTCTGAAACGTTCTCAAAATGTCTGAAAGTTGTCTACAACTATCTATTTACCCTATTTGACATAATAAGCAGCCAGGGCGCTCTCAAATGAGAAATAGGGGCACTTATTAGAATATAATTATGGTCAACAAGACAGAATTGAAAGATCGTAACTTTCGTGATTTGGCCAACACGGACAACGACCGCTCTCAGTATTTTAGCCGTTTAGATATATGTCTCTTACAAATATGACATGGGCATGTTTGCACATATTAACTTATGTATCTACGTATTTGTGAAAACACAGCTCCACATAAACGATGAGCAAAAATGATCATCAGCGCCATTGTTCCAAACGGAAAGTAACGGTAACCAGCAGGTAATATGTGTGTTTGTTTGTTTGTTTGTTTGTTGTTTAACGCCGCACTCGGCAGTATTCCAGATATATGATGGCGGTCTGTAAATACTTGAGTCTGAACCAGACAATCCAGTGATTGACCACATGAGCATCGATCAACACAATTGGGATACGATGACATGCATCAACCAAGCCAGCGAAATAACCTAAAAATTACCTCTAGTTTTTAATTAATCATTGTTTTTAGAAGTTAGAACCTCGCATAACACCATTGCCACAGGCTAATTTGCATATCATTGTTTTTAAACAAACAACAATAAATATTTAAACATAAAAGTTTTGTTTGTTTGTTGTTTAACGCCTCACTCAGCAATATTCCAGCTATATGACGGCGGTCTATAAATAATCGAGTCTGGACCAGACAATCTAGTGATTGATATCATGAGCATCGATCCATGCAATTGGGATACTATGACACGCATCAACCAAGTCAGCGAGCCTGACCACCCGATCCCGTTAGTCGCCTCTTACTATACATCAAAGTGACGGACTTGCTAACCTCTCCAAAAGGCTGCGATGACAGCACATGATGTAAAGAAATGGAAACTATACAAATGGAAATAGTTCTTTATGGTTTTAGATATTTTTTAATTTAAAATGTTACTGTGACATATGTGTAGATGTGTAGACTCGTCAAAAATAGAAATATGACCATTGTTGCATTGAATAATATTAGCTGGCGCTGACATGGTATGTGGTAAAGATGGTCATATGGAACGGGGTAAACGGAAGTTGTAAGCATCGGAGGGACACCCGATTCTGCCGAAATGAATGTAATCATTACTGAATAAAATTTTGACTAAGATTACTAAAATAGAGTACAAACCGAAATTCAGAAACACAATGAACACTTAAATAGTGTAACAAAAGGGTTAACTTGCCTAATTCAATACGGATTTGTTGATATTTTACTTCTGATGACGGATCATAGTCGTATATAGGCCTACTGACCAGGGCCCCGTTCCTCAAAGCAATCTTAGCGCTACGAAGATCGTAAACCTATGTTAAAGTATGGGACTTACGATCACCTTAGTGCTAAGATCGCTTTGTGGAACGGGGCCCTGATATCTGAAATGAAACTATAAAAGAAAAGCTTGTGCATATTTTACATGAGAGATATTTTTCCAGGATTTAATTGCCCATAATTAAGGGTGTTATTATACACAAGTGCGTAGTATGTATGAATAAATGATTGTACATTGATCAATCGGAAACGGGCGCTCAACGGGAGCAGGGCACTAATTACATCAAATACGGTACTAATTTTGGTCCAATATTGACCATTACGGGTTAGAAGATCAGGAATAAAGAAATGGTATTGGAAGGTTCCAACAATTCCAAACGGGTCAACAAAGTCATCCAGAGAAACCTTATGACAATGAAACCAATCGGATATTTGTACATTGTTACATGATGTAGTGAAGGCAATAAGAACAGCGAGATTTGTGGTTTAGGAAATCATAAAATACATGTACATTGTGATTATTCTGTTATACCTTAGATTAACAGTACCCAAAATAAACTTAAGCATAAAGTTAAATAAAAATAATTTTGTAATGGAATAATCCTCAAGTCGCTCAATTTCAGACCTGAAGAGGGCATGAGTATAGGCTGATAGAGTGAGAAGGGGATGAGTATAGGCTGATAGAGTGAGAAGGGGATGAGTATAGGCTGATAGAGTTGAGAAGGGCATGAGTATAGGTGGCTAGAGTTGAGAAGGGGATGAGTATAGGCTGATAGAGTGAGAAGGGGATGAGTATAGGCTGATAGAGTTGAGAAGGGGATGAGTATAGGCTGATAGAGTGAGAAGGGGATGAGTATAGGCTGATAGAGTGAGAAGGGGATGAGTATAGGCTGATAGAGTGAGAAGGGGATGAGTATAGGCTGATAGAGTGAGAAGGGGATGAGTATAGGCTGATAGAGTGAGAAGGGCATGAGTATAGGCTGATAGAGTGAGAAGGGCATGAGTATAGGCTGATAGAGTGAGAAGGGCATGAGTATAGGCTGATAGAGTGAGAAGGGCATGAGTATAGGCTGATAGAGTGAGAAGGGGATGAGTATAGGCTGATAGAGTGAGAAGGGGATGAGTATAGGCTGATAGAGTGAGAAGGGCATGAGTTTAGGCTGATAGAGTGAGAAGGGGAAGAGTATAGGCTGATAGAGTTGAGAAGGGCATGAGTTTAGGCTGATAGAGTGAGAAGGGGAAGAGTATAGGCTGATAGAGTTTAGAAGGGGATGAGTATAGGCTGATAGAGTGAGAAGGGGATGAGTATAGGCTGATAGAGTTGAGAAGGGGATGAGTATAGGCTGATAGAGTGAGAAGGGGAAGAGTATAGGCTGATAGAGTGAGAAGGGCATGAGTATAGGCTGATAGAGTGAGAAGGGCATGAGTATAGGCTGATAGAGTGAGAAGGGGAAGAGTATAGGCTGATAGAGTGAGAAGGGGATGAGTATAGGCTGATAGAGTGAGAAGGGGAAGAGTATAGGCTGATAGAGTGAGAAGGGGATGAGTATAGGCTGATAGAGTGAGAAGGGGATGAGTATAGGCTTATAGATTTGAGAAGGGGATGAGTATAGGCTGATAGAGTGAGAAGGGGATGAGTATAGGCTTATAGAGTGAGAAGGGGATGAGTATAGGCTTATAGATTTGAGAAGGGGATGAGTATAGGCTGATAGAGTGAGAAGGGCATGAGTATAGGCTAATAGAGTTGAGAAGGGGATGAGTATAGGCTGATAGAGTTGAGAAGGGGATGAGTATAGGCTAATAGAGTGAGAAGGGGATGAGTATAGGCTTATAGATTTGAGAAGGGGATGAGTATAGGCTGATAGAGTTGAGAAGGGGATGAGTATAGGCTGATAGAGTGAGAAGGGCATGAGTATAGGTGGCTAGAGCTGAGAAGGGCATGAGTATGGGTGGCTTTACAGCTTTACCCTTGGAATTAAATAAAAAATATTAAGATTTGTGAACAGTTATACAAATGAAGAAGTCTTTGCTGGCAAAAAGATTTTCCAATATCCATTTACTGAAATCAAAGTTCACTGCGAGTATTTAATAAGAAATGAAATAGTCAACCAACCTGTCGTTTTCCTTGGTGAGATGCATGTTTCATATAGTTCATTTTCTTCACGATCTAGCTCTCAGCACAGGTAGGGCCCGGGGTCATGTTCTGTCAGTGGAACATCTGAAGACAAGATCAGGAGTTATTAAACAAATATCCAGTGCTGTTGGTTATTAAGTGAGGGAGTTTGGTTTAAAGTCGCTTTGAAGAATACATGAATTATATCACGGGCTGTCAGCTTTAGGTGAGAGTGATGGTTGTGGGTTCAAATCCCAGATTGTGAAGCACCATATGCTTGTCGTGGGTTTCACCAATTGGCAAATTCCTTGCACCACAAGCTGACGAGTTCAAATGCAGATCACTCACACTTCATCATCATAAAAAACTTTCTTCCTAAAAATACTAAAATTCACAAAGTCAAAATAATACAAACACATTAATGATACAAAACTGTCAAAAATATCAAAAATATAATATGGTGAAAATCTCTATCAATATTTTATTTCGATTGAAGTTATCAGATGGCAGAACCTCATTCAGAAAAAACACCTTGGTAACAAAATGAAATATAAAAAGCTTATTTATGCCAAACTGTATTACAATATGTATTGTTGACACAATACTACCAAGCATTTTTCACTGCTAACATCCCACCACCATCACAGTCTGCAAGAAACTTCACAGTGTAAAAGTACTGGCATGAATGATGTCACCTGAAAAGCTTTTTTTCACAAATATATTTTACAAACACATCCCTGAACAGGATATGCATCATAACATTTGAATTATTTGTGCCAGGTTTCTATGCCAATTGTTATTGTATGACTTTTGTGACAAAACCTATCCTACAATCAATATCAAGTTCAATCTTGTTTCTATGGAAACATTAAATACAATACAAAATTCTAAATGCCAACTTTCATGAACATTTACACATTGGAAATCTAACTGCCATAGGCATCACTGGATTACAATATCATGACACAACAGGTGGTGAATAACAACAAAGGTGAATACACCACTGTTACAACCAGGTGGTGAATAACAACAAAGGTGAATACACCACTTTTACACACCAGGTGGTGAATAACAACAAAGGTGAATACACCACTGTTACAACCAGGTGGTGAATAACAACAAAGGTGAACACACCACTGTTACACACCAGGTAGTGAAAAACAACAAAGGTGAACACACCACTGTTACATGACAACAAAGGTGAACACACCACTGTTACACACCGGTTGGTGAATAACAACAGAGGTGAATACACCATTTTAACACACTAAATGGTGAATAACAGCAAAGGTGAATACACCACTGTTACACACCGGGTTGTGAATAACAACAAAGCTGAACACACCACTGTTACACACCAGGTAGTGAAAAACAACAAAGGTGAATACACCACTGTTACACACTAGATGGTGAATAACAACAAAGGTGAATACACCACTGTTACACTCCAGGTGGTGAATAACAACAAAGGTGAACACACCACTGTTACATGACAACAAAGGTGAACACACCACTGTTACACACCGGTTGGTGAATAACAACAGAGGTGAATACACCATTTTAACACACTAAATGGTGAATAACAGCAAAGGTGAATACACCACTGTTACAACCAGGTGGTGAATAACAACAAAGGTGAATACACCACTGTTACACACCAGGTAGTGAATAACAACAAAGGTGAATACACCACTGTTACACACTAGATGGTGAATAACAACAAAGGTGAATACACCACTGTTACACACCGGGTGGTGAATAACAACAAAGCTGAACACACCACTGTTACACACCAGGTAGTGAAAAACAACAAAGGTGAATACACCACTGTTACACACTAGATGGTGAATAACAACAAAGGTGAATACACCACTGTTACACACTAGATGGTGAATAACAACAAAGGTGAATACACCACTGTTACACACCATGTCTAGAATAACCAGGAATATAACACATGGTCAATAAATGTTTCAATTTTAAAAAATTAAAAAATACAATTCACTTAATTATGCTTGGAAAAAAAAGTGGGACTGATGTATGCCCTCTTTTATAAATATCCCCAATCAATTTTCATGATTTTTAAAAATTGGTATCTTTATTTACTTCTGCTGTCCTATCTGAAGCAAAACCTTATTATTTGTAAGTCATAAAATCCATAATCATGTTGCTTAATGTTCTAACTTCTGCCTAAGGACAACAAAATCAACAAAAAAGCAAACCCAAACATCTGTGAAATCTGAATAAAAAACGACAATTCCCCCTTCAACATATACCTAAAAATAACAAAGTCATCATTATGTGGTTTAGAAGCAAGATAAGCTTATGACAAAAATCAGGTCCTTCGGCAATCTGTCACAATGGAACTGTCCATTTTCCTTGCAGGGGTAACAGGTGTACATCATGTCAGCTATCATTTGATTATTGGTGTACACAAGACGCCCTTATTTACCTGGTTAAACGCCACACGGTATACGCTGCCAGAGGTCACATGATGAGCCACAATCATGTGACGCGTGTTGATGACAGATCAAGTGATAAATTTGATCTCCTACCATGGCGCAAATTATTTGCTTCTCCAGCTTGTTTCACCAGACAATTTATTGATATATCTATTCTGCTGACTAAACACTGGGTAATATAGCATGAAAACAATACCAGCCATATTGGTACATCTTGCTACAGAGATTTATCAAGAATTCCAAAGTATAAGTGCCCTCCCTGGGCAGGCAAATTTGAACAAATTCTAATTTTCTTCACATTTGGGATCTAAATTCAGATATATTTGAATATTGTATTTGAACATTGCATTTAAAAAATAAGGCAAAAATAAGCATTGAAACCTCTTCCTGTTTATTATTCCTGATATCAGTGAAATAACAGTCACCTCAACAAAGCCATAATTTTTGTTAGGATTATAAAAGCATGAATTGGGAAATTATTAATTTCAATTTGAGAATTTGTGTTGACAATTGCTGCAGACTTGGAGCATGTGCCTCGGAGGAGGTGTAGATGTTTTATCCCTGCTAAACAAATTTACAAAACGTAAAATCATGAAGCAGACAGAACAGGAATCAAAATTAGCTTAGCCAAATCATTTCGTGGCTTGAGTTTTGTACAAAATCCTATTATCTATTTTTAATGTCAGTTATTATCATTACCATCTTCTATATCACAACAAACACATGAATTGAATTATTACTCACAAACGCACACCCAACCATCCACCCACTACTCACTCACTGAGACAAATGAGAAAAGAAACAAACAGATATACTACACACGCATAGAAACCTACTTGATTTAACTTTTATCCCAATTAAGCTCATTTCCCCCAAAATCTTTGACCCAAATCCAAAGCTTTCTGGGTCTCAACAATCAACAAAATATAGCTGGGATTTTATGAGTTTTTCTGTCATGCATACCCTAAAGTATGTCAGCAAGTCCTGAGCTAGAATACGATTTGTTTCAGAATCCGACTTTTCATAAAGCCAATTAAGATATATGAAGTAAAATCATAACTAATAAATGATTCAGCCAATGTTATCATAACATCGGGGGCGTGAAAATAAATAGTTCCATTTTATCATATCGTCCTGATACAGACAGAATGATAACATGTGAGTAATTTAATCTTCCATCAGAATGACTATAGAAATAGCCTCTTTTATAAACCACAAAGTCATTATCAGTTTCCAACACTGTAAATGCAAAGCTTGCTACATGTTACATTTCAATTTGATAGCGAGACTATGTTGAATATCTCGGACAATAACATCAATATTGTCTTGGTCGGACAATCAACATTTCCACACATCTACCAGCTATGCTATTGTTCCCAATTCTAAAGTTGACATTTACAGTGTCAATCCATATGAAATGAATCAAGGCGTATATAATACCATCTGTTGAAATGTTCACGGAAAGTATCACGTAAATATCTGTTCCTGTAATGCATAACATTTCATTCTGAGAGTTAGGGGGATAACGATGAGGTGATATGCCCTGCAAATTGGCTTAATAAAGCCAAGGAGATTTGGCCATATTTTTCTGTATTTATTCAAATAATGATGGCATTTGCCCCCTAACAATGAGCAAACAAGACAGCCTCACTCTCAGATCAGGATATTGATTGGTTGATTTGACAGACTCATGACTTCAATCTATGATGTTTATCTAACAAAAGATCTGGCCATCCCAAATAGACATAAAGATGTAGAGGCCCTGTAGGGGTGCATTAAAAACTGCAACGTGTATTCTACATCAGAGAAATATGTTACATTTGTTAATGAACCTTCAAAATCACTCAAGTAATAAAATCAGCTTTTTTTGTTCAGATTATAAAATTTGCTGTGTTTTTTTGTTACATTGTTTCATTCTGCGGCCACAGCTTGATCAACACTTATCATTCACGAAAATGGGCATTAGAAACAGAAAAAAGGTTTTGTTTTTCATCACAACGATGTCCCTATACCTTGCTGCTGATCACATAAATCTTACTGTTTGTTTGTTGTTTAACACTGCAGTCAGCAATATTCCAATTATATGATAGCGGTTTGTAAATAATCAAGTCTGAACCAGACAATCCAGTGATTGACATCATAAGCATCAATCCACACAATTGGAATGCAATGACATGCATCAACCAAGTCAGCAAGCCTGACCACCCGATCCCGTTATTCGCCATTGACGGCAAGCATGGGTTGCTGAAGACCTATTCTACCCCGGATCTTCACTTGTAAAAACACATGCAACTCTCATTTCATAAGTCAATTGGACAGGGAAAAAATTCGCATGAAGGCGACTTGCCAACAGATACTATGTTGTTGCACCAGATAAAAAGTTGCCTAATTGCAAATGAACCCCTTCTAGCGCCTCACAAGCCGCTTGGCTTGTATACTCCCCAGGGAGCTGAGAAAGAAAAACCAAGCGCACACTGATCCATTGACCGGGTGTAATAATGGTGTTAATGTTTTGAGCATGCTTTACTGGATGACGCATTAAAAGTATTCAATATTAATATTAATATTATTATAATTACCACCCTCAGAGTTAAGGGCCTTTCTCCAGTCATATTCAAGCAAGTTTGTTTACATAATTAATTCCTAAAGTTAGTCACCTGTTCATGTACCGAAAATTCCAACAATGCAAAATAGAAAACATATTTGGCTAAATAAGGACGAGATTCTGGATACCACAGAGCATTATTTGTAACCTGTTATCCAAGAACTGGTTATGAGGAAATAATAGACAAGAGCTAAAGAACCAGTGTTGCCTCAAACCTTTATTACATAATCTAATCTGTTAAGATTGTTGAGAATTTTCTTTCTCTAGTGAGGCTTCATAATATTCTGTGCCTAAAACATAAATAGATAACATAATGCTTTCAAAAGATTTGAAATTATTTCTACTGGGTATGAGACAAATAATAGTTAATGCGTAAAATTTTATGATCATGTGATCTCTTTTCATGAGTATGTTGCGGACATAAAGTGTCTGAGTCCTGTGATGGGACTCGAACCACAGATCGAAGTCAGACACCTTGTCAACATGACCAGAGCAAGCTGATAGTGTTAGGACGTCATCTGTGGGATGACTCTACAGCCTGCTACATACTCCCCCATCAACAGAATGCACATCCCTAGACTCATAGAAAGGTACTGAGACTGGTCTTGCTCAAATTTGATAAGGACATGCTCAGCCCACATTGGGGACATATTTAGTGACCTTAAAAGTTTTTAGTCCAGTCCTGAGATTCAAACCATGGACCTTGTGATCCAAGGTTAGACTCCTTATCCACATACCCTAAGTAAGGAGGCCATCCCTATGCCCTTAAACTTTCATGAAATTATCATATCAGTATGTTTTCAAGCCTCACAATAGAAGGCCAGGTTAAAATAGAAGGCTTTGTCATAGTAGAAGGCAACGTTACAACAGAAGGGTATGTCACAGTAGAAGGCCAGGTTACAATAGAAGGCCAGGTTAAAATAGAAGGCTTTGTCACAGTAGAAGGCAATGTTACAATAGAAGGCAATGTTACAATAGAAGGCCAGGTTACAATAGAAGGCCAGGTTAAAATAGAAGGCTTTGTCACAGTAGAAGGCAATGTTACAATAGAAGGCTATGTAACAATAGAAGGCTATGTAACAATAGAAGGCAATATGTATCATTTGTTGTCACGCATGTAAGTTGGACTTTGGAAGTTGGTTGGACTGTTTGAAGCTCTACCTGGTCTTTGGAAGTCAAGTGGACGTCTGAAGCTCTACTTGGACTTTGGAAGTTGGTTGGACTGTTTGAAGCTCTACTTGGACTTTGGAAGTTGGTTGGACTGTCTGAAGCTCTACCTGGTCTTTGGAAATCGGTTGGACTGTCTGAAGCTCTACATGGACTTTGGAAGCCACAGGTGGACTCTTTGATACAGTTCCTGGACTTTGGAAGTTGGTGGGCTGGTTGAAGTTTTACTTGGATTTAGGCAGTCGAGGGGACTGTTTGCTACTGTACATGGACTTTGGACTTTGGAAGTTAGGGGAATGTTTCACAATAGACTTGAACTTCGGGTGATGGATGCACTGATGGTTCTCTGGTGGCAAGATGGATCCCGAGGACATACAAACTGGACACATGACTGAATTCCTATGAGAATCTGGCATACATTTTGTCTCAACGTGATCTTCTTGTTTAATAATGCACCCTTCATTACAAGCATGACTGATCCCAACTACATCCATGCTGCTGGTAGAGCCATCAGACATTCCACTTACATAACAAACCCATGTGAACTCCATCACCTTCACAAGGTCAATGACATTGATTCAGATCGGAATTCTGACAAAAGGGAACATTCAAAGACTGGGATCCTGTAATTTTGTGTAATAACTTCCATCCTAAAGAAACCATTTCAAACACATCATTATATGTCATTATATTGCAAACCACTTGAAATATTCAATAATATTCAAACACCATCTTATTCCCGGCGCTTCTATTTGGGTAGAGCAATGTAACATTAATCTTTGCCAAAGTGCACTAATCACTGAGCGACTATGAGTTACTTCACACAATCATCAAAGACCACCTCACAGATTGTGCTACAAGTTAAAATGCCATAAAAACTTCCACACAGCAATCAAGTACTCTGGATGGTATTTCGGCAAGGTCCTTTGACGTGGACGTGAACAGCTCTGCCTATCCTGATTGGGAAATTAAATTGATGCCAAAGTGAGGCTGATGTTCTTTTCATTAATGAATGGAAATTCAGTGAAAGTGATAAAATTGAATGGTTAGCTCTCAAAAGGGTTAATTGTCTGACTCAGGAAAAAACATGATCTTTTCAGTGGCAAGAACGAACAATTCTCATACTGAGACATATATTTTATATTTTCTCAAAAAGCAACTGCAAATTCTATTTTGGAGAGTTAATCAGCAGACGATTCTGATTGTGGTCGTGTATCTAAAAGGGAAAATCAGGCTGTGACATGGATTCCTATCTTTGCTTTGTTCCTGCGATTGTCAGTCAGATGAACACCCTACCATCATACACTGTGCGATATTCTCCTTATCAAGTGACAAATGTTAAAGCGCCAATTGCAGTAATGGAGAGTTAAGTCTGGCATGGATGTTCTTCAAATCTTTGATTTCATATAATTAATATTATTGTTATCAGACTCTAGTGATGTCGATTGCGATGTTCATTTTACGAAAAGAAATTCTGGATAAATAAACATGATATTGGGACTGTCAGATGGTAACATCAGTGTTTACATAAATCACAAATGTAAACCGACAGGACTGTGGACTATGAATGTGATTGGTGAGCAATTGTGTGACCAATTGTGCAGCATCACCAGTGACACTTAACGTCCTTGCAAATTCGTTGACACTGGGTGGTCTTTGGAACAGACGCTTGTTACAAAATTAACAAACTAGTGAAAAGACACCATGGTGAAAGCTTACAGTTGTCACATATCTGTCACTTTAGACAATGAAGGAGGATGCAGATGGATCAGAATTGTGGGAGGCAAGCCCAAAGCGATGGAGGTCTCAGATGTTTACCAATTTGGTTGAATCACTGTATGGCATGTTGTGGACTAACATCTAGTCTCTGTAACGAGCCCGGAGAGCGGAAGGTCCGGGGTTCGTTCCCCGGCAGCGTCATACCAAAAGATGTTAAAAGATGGTACTTGTTGTTACCCTGTCTGGCGCTCGGCATTAAGGGTTAAAGCAAGGACTGGTCGGCTCGGAGTCAGTATACTGTGTCTGAGTGGGGTATTCATGTTAAACTGCGGCATGGTATCTCAGTGGGCTAGCACTATAAATCAGCATCAGTCCGGTCTAGTACAAGCAGACACACACACACACACACACACACACACACACACACACACACACACACACACACACACACACACACACACACACACACACACACACACACACACACATGTATAAACAGTGCAATAATCTTGGACGCGACGTTAAACCCAATTTCACCTCACCTCACCTCTGTAATGAACATATTTTAAAGAAAACAGTTGTGAAATTATATATAGTTATATAAAATAATAAAAAGGAGCCCAGAGATGTTCTTCCTTTTCAGACTTGCAAAAATTATAGACTTGCATGGGCTGTATTGGATATATTTGTTTCAGGGTCTGTATGACAGGGTCTGTATGTTGCTGAAAAACCAATTACCAAAAGAAAAGTGAATCTGGTGTTCTTGTTAAGATGTTATACCCATACCTTGAATGGCTATGAAATGTATGTCTTGTGCATGTAGTGTGAAAAGTTAGTCTATGAAATCTTATATTACAAAATACTCTTCTCGCCTCTAAATTAAACAAGTAATTTTCCTGATGATAGCTGGCTAGACTTGCCTTTGTATACTTATACACCAGAGCCTTTTGCAGAAATTATCTCCAATTTCATTCACAAAATGTTCAGGCAAAGAAAATCTGCATCTCCTCTCCAGCAATATAATCATAGCAATATTTGTATTCTATTGTGTATGTCAATGGTTTTTTAATTAGACATGTTCATGTTTTGTACCCTGTCTCTGGTGGGTGTTTATGTACAATAAATATTCTTCTTCATATTCTACTTCTTCTTCTTCTTCTGTCTAGATTTGGTTTTCTTCATTAAGAAAATATATTCTGGTCATGGTGCTGGACTATGTGAAAAGCTGTGAGGGAGAATTGGTAGTCTCGTGGTCTAAGGTGCTGTAATTAGCTATGAAGTGTTGCATCCTTTCGGTGTGCCAGGATCTGCTGATCATGGGTCTGAATTGTTTTGGACTGATGACGATCTTTGACTTGTCAGCACCATAGCTGTGCTCAAGAGTTTCTCGAGAGTGGTAAATGCATAAGACTTGAGTCAGTTTGGATGTTCGCCTCACAGCTGAGATAAACAACTCAACAGAAGTCAAAGAAGTCTCAAATATATATATATGACAATAGTTAATATGTTATAGTATATGAGCTGTGATATAACTGAAACAATGCATAAATCACTGTTAAACCCATCTCACTCACTCCTCACTCACTCCTCACTCAGTCAGGGTAAAACAAGGCTGACATGACAAGACTAGATTGTGCATGTGATGGTAACAGAGAAGGATGTCTGCAGGTGATGGTAGGCACAGGAGGATATCTGCAGGTGATGGTAGTCTGCAGGTGATGGTAGGCACAGAAGGGTGTCTGCAGGTGATGGTAGGCACAGAAGGGTGTCTGCAGGTGATGGTAGTCTGCAGGTGATGGTAGGCACAGAAGGATGTCTGCAGGTGATGGTAGGCACAGAAGGATGTCTGCAGGTGATGGTAGTCTGCAGGTGATGGTAGGCACAGAAGGATGTCTGCAGGTGATGGTAGGCACAGAAGGATGTCTGCAGGTGATGGTAGGCACAGAAGGATGTCTGCAGGTGATGGTAGGACGGATGTCTGCAGGTGACGGTAGGCACAGAAGGATGTCTGCAGGTGATGGTAGGAAGGATGTCTGCAGGTGATGGTAGGAAGGATGTCTGCAGGTGATGGTAGTCTGCAGGTGATGGTAGGAAGGATGTCTGCAGGTGATGGTAGTCTGCAGGTGATGGTAGGAAGGATGTCTGCAGGTGATGGTAGTCTGCAGGTGATGGTAGGAAGGATGTCTGCAGGTGATGGTAGTCTGCAGGTGATGGTAGGAAGGATGTCTGCAGGTGATGGTAGGTAGAGAATGGAAATGGGGATAGTTGGACAGTGAAGCTGGGAGACAGATGATTGGAAATTAGGATGAGGTTGACGTTGGAATTGAAAGTGGTGTTTCTGTTTCATGATGGGTTTGGAGTGAATGACATTCTCCATCACTAATACTACAAAATAATCTGTCAATATTATCAAATGACAATATGTTTACATATAGGTTCAAACAGCTTTGGTGAGATAAATCAGTTACTATGATAACTCAAGCGTGAAGGAGGCAGGATGTAAGCTATCCTCTCATTGCAAATAAACATGGAAGGAGAACCAAGATGTCTCAAGGAGATCTCTGGGGGAAACACAGGGGGGGAACCAAGGAGAGGGATGCAAGAGGAGGGGGAGCCGTCTCCAACTGGCATGGGGAGAGAGCCAGCCAAAGTGGTAACAGAGAGTCTCACCTTCTGACCCCTAGCAAACATAATCATCTATTTAGATAGTAGCATTCTTGAGAGGAGGATAGCTTCCACAATGACTAAAACCTGGCCTGTAGAACAACCTCACTATAAGGCCGAAGGTGTGTCTCTATATGGACTGAAGGCAACACACTTAACAGGATGGGGAGATGTTACGTTTATTGATGTATTTTTTGATAAATATTACACCCTTATAGCACATGAAAAGGTATGCACAAGGCAGCAATTGAGGAAATGTGATTACTAAGCAAATTTTGATTGAGGAATGTGAGTACTATGGATATAGTATATGAATGGAATGTGTCCACAGAAATTGGAAGAGCACCTGTAATAGTATGCCACTTCTGTTTGTCCCTGTAAATAGTTTAAATAGCATTATCAAAATATTACTTCAACATTATGTATTTCTGAGTTTCTTGGAAAACAGCATTCATGTTTTGAACAAAACACATCAATCCTTCATTACCTATTTAATTACGGAATCTCAATTACCTCAGAGCTTGAATATTAATTTACAAAATATAATTACCGCAAGGTGTCAGCCCACCCTCAAGCCCCCACCACAGACTTTGAGGCCATTAGAAACATTATCAGAGTTTACCTGCCTTATATCATGGCCTATCTGACTCGGAGTTGCCCCTGTTTGATGTTGAAATCACTCCTCTCATCTCTCTGCACAATTACATAAGACCAGATAATTTATTTGATTAGATGTAAGGTAATCTGACACTACTGATATGGCTGTGTTAAAGCGCACCTGTTAGAAGGATGTACATTCCTGTTTGCTGCAACTTGTGGAACACCCACAACAGCAATCCAGCTCATTGTGGTCGCGGTTATGGTTGATGTTTGGTTTTAACTGTAAATGTTGAAATCTGTTGTTGAAATGATAATTTTATGACAAGCTGTTTTCACAAAGATTCATCACTTTCTGAACTCACATCATCTGAATCAAATGAAGATGTTGGATGCTGTTTTAGTTCTCTCAGCTTTCTAACAATGTTAACAAAAACTTTTTATATTGAATATCATTGGAATTCTGATTATATATATACTGGGGAGAATCTCAGGACAATTTCAGTGCATTTTCCAAAGATTGCTATTCAAATTGAGTGACATTGTGTGTGTGTGTATTTTGTTGTGTTGTGTTGTGTTGTGCTGTGCTGTGCTGTGCTGTGTTGTGCTGGTAGGGCACCACATATTATTTTTGAGAGCATGTGTCATCTCCACTGATCAATTAGGTTTTTGGGGTAAAAGCTGAGGATATTATTTATTCGAGCATTTTGAGGAACAGACTATTTTTTTCAAACTTGCCCATGAATATCATATGATCAACAACTCTAATGACAACAAAACTAGACAAGATATACAAGCATGGCTCTTGAAGAAGCCCTGACATTGAGTGAGTGAGTGAGTTGGGTTTAACGCCGCTTTTAACAGTATTACAGTTATATCGTGGCCTGTCAGCTTAATGTGGGAGGAAAGCCCGAAGTGATGCAGGTTTCAGATGTTTACCACTTCGGTGAAATCCACGAGCATGGGTATGGTGCTGACAAACCTAGAAACATAATCGGGGCGAACTGGGATTCAAACCCACAATCATAGGTTTCTGGCGTGCCCAAGGGACGCAACTCTGCACAGCGAATCATGGCGCCTTAGACGACTGGGCCACCCGTGCCCCCCTCTGACATTGAGAGGACACAAATTGACAGGTCGCAGATTGTAACCACCAAGTCATCCTGTGGGCTGCCTCCATAGAGAGAGTGTGCCCAGAGAACGGCAGGTCAGCGGTTTGATCCCCTGAAAGTTATACTATAATATATTAAAAGATTGTACTTGTTACACTCACTGGCACTCAGTTGATGGAATAAAACAAGTAGTCGTTGGCTCAGAGTCTGCACAATGTATCTGAATGGGGTGGGGTGTGTCTATGTTAAACTGCAGCATGGTAGCCCTGTAGGATAGCACTATAAAATAATAAGACAGACACACACACAGGCAGACAGACAGACAGACAGACACACACACACACACATGCACATCCCTATGTAAGCGCAATAAAACACGACGTCAAACTGTATCACCTCACCTAACAAAAAGCATGGTTGCTAGAGACTATTATACAAGACTTATTATACAAAATAGTACACAATGCTTCAGTTATTGTTTGTTATTAAAAACTGCCCTCAGTGATCAATATCATAAGCAACAGCCCATGTTGTTGGGTACAATGGCATGCAATCACAAATATCGCTGAGCCTGACATTCCTATCCATTTTGTCGACTCTCAAAAGGAGAAGAAGTTCATTGGGATCTATTCCAGCCCCGAATCCCCACGGGCCAGTTCAATTAATGATTCCTAATGTGAATATGTATTACTGAAGAATGGATTGATGTGTCTCATATTGCACATCGCAAGTTTTATGTTTCAATTTGATTATTCCACAGAGCAGTTCTTCCCCTGATCAGCTACTTCAGATGATACCAATACATCTTAATCATATTTTCATCGTGTTTCAAATTTGATTTTCTGAACCACTTGACAATATATCATCCACAGATTTACAAGAAATCAAATACTCACTACTGAAAGAATTCATGAAATTTTCTGCTCATACAAACTCAAAATGACCACTTCCACTAAAAATATACCAAAATACGTTATTATAATAAATAATAAAACAATTATTATAACAAATAACAAAACTATCAATTATTAGACAAGATGGTCATCAACTCCTACTTATAAAACAAGATGGTCATCAACTCCTAGTTATTAGGAAATATGGCCATCAACTCCTTTTTATTAGACAATATAGCCATGAACTCCTAGTTATTAGACAAGATGGCCATCAACTCCTAGTTATTAGACAAGATAGCCATCAACTCCTAGTTATTAGACAAGATGGCTGTCAACTCCTAGTTATTAGACAATATGGCCATCAACTCCTAGTTATTAGACAATATAGCCATCAACTCCTAGTTATTAGACAATATAGCCATCAATTCCTAGTTATTAGACAAGACAGTCATCAACTCCGAGTTATTAGACAATATGGCCATCAACTCCTAGTTATTAGACAATATGGCCATCAACTCCTAGTTATTAGACAAGATGGCCATCAACTCCTAGTTATTAGACAATAGGGCCATCAACTCCTAGTTATTAGACAAACAGTCATCAATTCCTAGTTATTAGACAAGATGGCCATCAACTCCTAGTTATTAGACAAGATAGCCATCAACTCCTAGTTATTAGACAAGATGGCCATCAACTCCTAGTTATTAGAGAATATGGCCATCAACTCCTAGTTATTAGACAAGATGGCCATCAACTCCTAGTTATTAGACAATAGGGCCATCAACTCCTAGTTATTAGACAAACAGTCATCAATTCCTAGTTATTAGACAAGATGGCCATCAATTCCTAGTTATTAGACAAGATGGCCATCAACTCCTAGTTATTAGACAATATCGTCATCAACTCCTAGTTATTAGACAAGACTGTCGTCAACTCCTAGTTATTAGACAAGATGGTCGTCAACTCCTAGTTATTAGACAAGACTGTCGTCAACTCCTAGTTATTAGACAAGATAGTTGTTAACTCCTTGTTTTTGGACAAGATGCAACTTCTAGTTATTAGACAAGATGACCATCAATTCCTAGCTATTACAGAAGATGGTCCCCACTTCTAGTTATAAGACAGGACAGTCATCAACTCTCAAAAGTTCCAGATGGTAGTTAAATCCTAGTTATTAGATGGTAGATGGTAGTCAACCACACTTGTATCTGACGTTCTACAGGACAGACTCAGAAGTACATCAATAATTGAACATTTAGAGCTGACATCTGAAACTGGCAATACAATTTTTGAATGTCTGTTCACAAGTGAAAGTTTTTTTTCAAAATGTGGATCATAGACATTCTTGGAGAGTTGCCTCCCAATTATTGCATATATAAAGATAAACTTAAACATCAAAATCCTGAGGAGGAACACAAGAGCATCAGTGTCAATTGTCGATCATCTTTGTATGTTCTTTTATTTTGTGTGTCTGTGGTGTTAAAATAGGCTGTTGTCAAAAGCAACACTACTATACGCTGCTCTGAAACCTTTGTATTGTCTGGAAGCAAAGTGTCTCTTACAAGATCAAAAGAAGTGAAATCAATGCAACCAGGAGGAAAATACATTTTGAGAGAAATCGTGTCTAAAACCTCTAAAACAGAAAATGTAATGGAATAATTTTCTTCAATTTATGCACATTTCTACATGAGCAAAGATGGGTCTTCTCCGCTGCCCAAACAAAAGTATTCTGAAAACATGTAGTGCCATCTAAACAACCAAATTATGTTTTCCTCTTCAAAACCATGAGTTTAATTATTCCTGTGTCGCTGTCATAGCACCTGATGAACTAATGACACATTGAACTTAATCCAAAATACTGAAAATGGTGAAAAAGACCTCCAGCACGGTCATTGTAAATTAACTGTTGAAGGGGAGATAATTCATGTCTATGTCATCACTGATGGTGTTGTTATAGAGAGGGGGCTTAGTATCAGTAAATACTTGACACATGTTAGTAAATTTCAGCTCTTGAGAACAAACAAGCAGGACTAATTCCCTCATCTGGTTACCACCTGACACACAGTTGGGCAGTGGGGCTGTCCTGACTCAGCCTGATGTCTGGCAGGGAAGGAGGGAGGCCTCACACTTGTTGGCCAGACTGGGGGGCAGGGATGGGTGGGGCTTGGCGCCAGGGATGGGTGGTGCTTCTTATGACTGGCCAAACCCAGTGTGGTGATGGGTGGTGGTCTTGAGATTGGGTGGCATAGGCTATACCCAGCATGGTGATGGGTGGTGCTCTTGAGATTGGTGGCATATGCTACACCCAGTGTGGTGATGGGTGGTGCTCTTGAGATTGGTGGCATATGCTACACCCAGTGTGGTGATGGGTGGTCCTCTTGACCCCGCGTGGTGATGGGTGGTGCTCTTGAGATCGGATGGCATAGGCTACACCCAGCGTGGTGATGGGTGGTGCTCTTGAGATTGGGTGGCATAGGCTATACCCAGCATGGTGATGGGTGGTGTTCTTGAGATTGGGTTGCATAGGCTACACCCAGCGTGGTGATGGGTGGTGGTCTTGAGATTGGGTGGCATAGGCCACACCCAGTGTGGTGATTGGTGGTGGTCTTGAGTTTGGGTGGCATAGGCTACACCCAGCGTGGTGATGGGTGGTGGTCTTGAGATTGGGTGGCATAGGTTACACCCAGGGTGGAGAAGGGTGGTGGTCTTGAGATTGGGTTGCATAGGCTACACCCAGCGTGGTGATGGGTGGTGGTCTTGAGATTGGGTGGCATAGGCCACACCCAGTGTGGTGATTGGTGGTGGTCTTGAGTTTGGGTGGCATAGGCTACACCCAGCGTGGTGATGGGTGGTGGTCTTGAGGTTGGGTGGCACAGGCCACACCCAGTGTGGTGATGGGTGGTGGTCTTGAGATTGGGTGGCATAGGCTACACCCAGCGTGGTGATGGGTGGTGGTCTTGAGGTTGGGTGGCACAGGCCACACCCAGTGTGGTGATGGGTGGTGGTCTTGAGATTGGGTGGCATAGGCCACACCCAGTGTGGTGATGGGTGGTGCTCTTGAGTTTGTGTGGCATAGGCCACACTCAGCGTGGTGATGGGTGGGTAGTCTTGCAGGGTGCTGGGTGTTCCAGAGTAGTCTTGTAGGGTGCTGGGTGCTTTTCAAGGGTAGTCCTGTAGGGTGCTGGGCGCTTTTCAGGGGTAGTCTTACAGGGTGCTGGGTATTCGAGGGTAGTCCTGTAGGGTGCTCGGTGTTCCAGGGTAGTCCTGTAGGGTGCTGGGTGCTTTTCAAGGGTAGTCTTGCAGGGTGCTGGGTGTTCCAGAGTAGGCCTGTAGGGTGCTGGGTGTTCCAGGGTAGTCCTGTAGGGTGCTGGGTGCTTTTCAAGGGTAGTCTTGCAGGGTGCTGGGTGTTCCAGGGTAGTCCTGTAGGATGCTGGGTGTTCCAGGGTAGTCCTGTAGGGTGCTGGGTGCTTTTCAAGGGTAGTCTTACAGGGTGCTGGGTATTCCAGGGTAGTCCTGTAGGGTGCTGGGTGTTCCAGGGTAGTCCTGTAGGGTGCTAGGTGCTTTTCAAGGGTAGTCTAGCAGGGTGCTGGGTGTTCCAGGGTAGTCCTGTAGGGTGCTTGGTGTTCATTGGTTGTCCTGTAGGGTGCTGGGTGTTGTTCAAGAGTAGTCCTGCAGGTTTCAAGGTTGGATGTGCTCCAAAACAGAGTGTGGCAGGCAACACCAAGGGTGTGAGGGACAGTGGCGGTGTGACCCAGGAGAGCGTCACCACAAACAGTATGACATGAGATGACAGGCTGACTGGGTGTGGACTTGCAGGCCTGGTGAGAAGTGTGTGGATGTCCTACAGGATATGGACTGCTGTTAGAAGGATGATGGAGAACATGTGTGACTGAGCCAGACAATGAATAACGAGATGAACACTACAAGCTTGGCTGTGGTGACAGATTAATGGAAGCCATGACCTGTTGACAATCATGCCATCCATAGATTGAGGCGGACTACAGCAACTGTACATGTGCACTGTGTACTGTAGTGGATATGGCAGAACAATCTGTCAGGAACATGCAGATCAAGCAGATACAGAGGAGATGATGTATCAAGGATACTGACAACTCCTAGAAGTTGTGAACTCGTGTCTTGTACAGATGGGCAGGGACTGTGTCCATTCAGCCAAGTAATTTGAATGACAGGATTCTAATACACAGACATTAGTGGGACAACAAATAATTTTTTATAAATGATTACAGAAATAATGATCAGCTCCGTTTCGTCCCTTACATCATATTACTGTAACCTTAGGTGTCGGGTACTATACCCTTCTACCTTTGGTCACTTGCTAAATACAAATCTAAATATACAGAGGATACCACTGATGATGTTCCAGCTCCACATACTTCCAGCATTAGTGTCCAAATGTGATTGTACTTATTTCAATGTGCTCCACCACTGGGATAAAATAACACTCAGTTATCCAGGTCCTGCATGGGAACCTCCTGGTTACCATAGGTTACTGTAGGTTTTCCGAGCAATACCACTCAAAACAGGAACAGGACACTACATACCTAAGATGCTGATGTTGATTGTTGTTTAACACCGCCCTCAGCAATATTCCAGCTATATGATGGCGGTCTGTAAATAATCAAGTCTGTACCAGACAATCCAGTGATTGACATCATGAGCATTGATCTACTCAACTGGGATACCATGACATGCAACAACCAAGTCAGCGAGCCTGACGACCCGATCCCGTTAGTCGCCTCTTACGACAAGCATCGTTGCCTGTTATGGCAATCACATGTGTCCATGTGCCCTGATGGCGTGGATCATAACTCATAGTATGGATCACTGGTCTGTGGTCCAGACTTGCTTATTTACATGTCACCGTCACATATCCCGAATATTGGTGAGTGCCATTAAAAAACAACAAGGAAACAAACCTAGATTGCTCCACAACAATTCAGATTACTAAGGTTCAACTGTACAGGGATTGCTCCACAACAGTTCAGATTGCCAAGGTTCAGCTGTATAGGGATTTCTCAACAACAGTTCAGATTGCCAAGGTTCAACTGTACAGGGATTGCTCCACATCAGTTCACATTGCCAAGGTTCAGCTTTATAGGGATTGCTCCACAACAGTTCAGATTGCCAAGGTTCAACTGTATAGGGATTGCTCGACAACAGTTCAGATCGCCAAGGTTCAACTGTATAGGGATTGCTCAACAACAGTTCAGATTGCCAAGGTTCAACTCTCCAGGGGTTGCTCCACATCAGTTCAGATTGCCAAGGTTCAGCTGTATAGAGATTGCTCCACAACAGTTCAGATTGCCAAGGTTCAACTGTATAGGGATTGCTCGACAACAGTTCAGATCGCCAAGGTTCAACTGTACAGGGATTGCTCCACAACAGTTCAGATTGCCAAGGTTCAACTGTACAGGGATTGCTCAACAACAGTTCAGATCGCCAAGGTTCAACTGTACAGGGATTGCTCCACAACAGTTCAGATTGCCAAGGTTCAACTGTACAGGAATTAATTGCTCAACAACAGTTCAGATCGCCAAGGTTCAATTGTACAGGGATTTCTCAACAACAGTTCAGCTTGCCAAGGTTCAGCTGTATAGGGATTTCTCAACAACAGTTCAGATTGCCAAGGTTCAACTGTACAGGGATTGCTCCACAACAGTTTAGATTACCAAGGTTCAACTGTACAGGGATTGCTCCACATCTTATAAGCTGCTGTGACTGTGTATATCTTATTTCTATTATTAATGTAGCTGTCACCAACCCTAAAACAATTTACGTCCATTGCCGATAAGGGCACTTGCAATGGTGGGATTAATGGCTTCACCCCCTACCCCCCCCCCCCCAACTATCACATCAGTTTGCCTCTTGGGCATAAATGCAGCCTAATAAAGACATCAACAGTATCTACTAGCTCCCACCTCATCAACCGCATCATCTCCGTCACCTTGGCTACTGGCCCGCCATACGCAACTACTGTCAGGTCCACATGTCCACAGTGTACAGGTGATTTACTGCAGTATGCCATGTGGAGGAGTTCTATATGCTTATGTACACACACATATATATTTCACCATCAGAAATAAACTAAAGCCAATTTACCAACATCACTTAAGTTGTGACAAATTTATTGTCAACATTTCCTGATGATTATTTTGCAACATTGTTGATTTCTTTTACTATCCAATGCCTTTGTAAATAGTTTTCAAATTCTAGACCTTGAATATTTATCAAAACTATGTGTGTCATGTCCATAAGAGCTTATCTCTATGGTAAGTCGCGATCTATCAACTCAAAGGGTAAAATACACACACGGTTCAAATTTAAGAAATTTCCCATTCTCATATATTTAAGTTACAAGACTGAGAGAAAACAAGAGTCTCCCATAAGGAAGACTTTGGCATGTTTCAATGAACTATATGCATGGCGCCAATGCTGGGAAGTAGAGTCTGGGAGTTGAGCGCTATGTTTTATATGAACACCTCCCGCTGGGGGTGTTACCTACCATGCACATTGGAACACTGCTGCTTTACTATTAGTATCACTCAAATCACGGCAATGCAAAAATTCTGTTAATGTTTATGTCCCACTTGTTTACCTGATAAACAATTTTCCAGACTTGTACTCTCTGCCCTTGTAGAAAGAATTTATTATGTGCTTATTTTGTGGAACACATAGGGTTTTCAAGAAATGTAATACATTGGTTCTCAAAGAATGTCTAATTTTATCCTTTGATGTTTCAAAATGATTTTTTATCTTATAAATGATTCCTTGTCATTCTATGTTGGATGTGTTATCATCATCATCATCATCATCATCATCATCATCATCACGACTGATACCAACGCTCTTATCTCACCCTCACCACATCGTCATCATCATCATCATCATCATCATCACGACTGTTTCAAAATGATTTTTTATCTTATAAATGATTCCTTGTCATTCTATGTTGGATGTGTTATCATCATCATCACCATCATCATCATCGTCATCATCACCGTCATCATCATCATCATGACTGATACCAACACTCTTATCTCACCCTCACCACATCATCATCATCATCATCATCATGACTGATACCAACACTCTTATCTCACCCTCACCACATCATCATCATCATCATCATCATCATCGATACTGACAACAGCCTTACCTCACCCTTACATACATCAACACCACGCCCATCATCATTGTCATCCTCATTTTCATCATGCTAACCATTAAACATTATCCTTTCATCATTCATGAACAAGATGCTTTTTCTTCAATATCCTTTCATTATAATTTTATATTCACTAGAATCAATCTTTTGGCAGTTAACACATTTTAATATTTCTTAATAAATTTGACATTTTAAGTAGAAATGTGCTAGACGACAATGCTGACCAAATAGCAACATTGAAACATGCATGTTCTCCCTAGATATCAACCATGTGTACGTACAAAGAAAAAAACAATTTGCACATATCTGAAAACCATTTTCATTTCGATGTAACCTTACACTGATTTGGGTGCAATCAAAGAGCAGTAAAGGGGGACCACCCTGACAAACTCCAATCCCTTTCACATTGTCGACAGCCACCCAAGAAGACTACATCCCTCTTATAGTGGGCTTACACACAGCCCTTACACAGCATTGAGACCAACATTCCCACTCTTCTTACCCCAACCTAAACACACCCTATTTTTTAGTCTGTCTTTAGGCCAAAGGTCATGGTTGAAATCTCTGTCGGTGTGTGCCTGGGTCGAGGAAAGTATTTCAGCAAGGCAACATGGTCCATTTATTGCACAGCACGATAAGTGTCACAAACAACAAGTGACATCTTTTACGCTGCACGCTCCTAGGTACGAAAAAGCCTAATTCTCCAACTTCATTTTCCACTTACTCTTTTGAAAGTTCATATGCTAATCCTCGCCCCGCTGGTTGCATTTTTCTGGGCTATGGACTCGGAAATAGTTATGAACCACTTGAGCTCATCCTAATGCACAGATTTATTGACAGCTCCGTCATGTATTACTTTTCCATCAGCGCTTGTTAAAATGGCAGAATATGTAACAATAAACTTGTTAATGTGTGCAGCGACATAATAATGCAAAAATAATATTTATTGTATAATAATGGCAATAAACTGCTACAGAAGGTCAGATGGCTCCCTTAAGTAGATAATGAGGACAAACATTCCATAATTATTGTGTGGAGTCTGCCTCTACCTTCATGCATACAAGGAGGGCCTGTAGCTGTCAGCTGACTCTACTAGGGCACAGGGGAGACACTCTATGGGTGTGACCTTCAGGTCACTCGGTGTAAGAGCAGTGAAGGAAGGATTTAAAGGCTCATGAGAAGTGTGTCTGGGGCAAGGGACTTACTTCGCTGACTCCTTCGTCTGTGATGGGGCTGATCTCAAATCTGGGACAAAAACCTTCAGGTTCACCAGAGATCAGGGAGAGCGTGAGTGAGTGTGTGCGTGAGTGGTTGGGTTTGTGAATGAATGCTTGAGTGGGTGAGTGAGTGAGAGAGCGAATGGTTTAGTGTGTAAATCAATGGTTTGGTGAGTGAATGAATGGTTGGGTGAGTGAGTGAGTGAGTGAGTGAATGGTTAGGTGGGTGGGGGAGTGAGTGAATGGTTGAGTGAGTGAGTAAGTGAGTGAGTGAGTGAATGAATGGTTGGGTGAGTGAGTGAGTGAGTGAATGGTTTAGTGTGTAAATCAATGGTTGGGTGAGTGAGTGAATGAATGGTTGGGTGGGTGGGTGGGTGAGTGAGTGAGTGAGTGAGTGAGTGAGTGAGTGAGTGAGTGAGTGAGTGAGTGAGTGAGTGAGTGAGTGAGTGAGTGAGTGAGTGAGTGTGACGTAACCTAACACTGATTTGGGACCACCCTGACAAACTTACACGTTGAAAGCCACCCAAGAAGACTACGTCCTTCTTACAGTGGGGTTATACGCAACCCTAACACAGCATTGAAGCCAACATTTCCACTCTACTTACCCCAACCTAAACGCACCCTTTCTTAACTGATCCTTCAGCCAAAGGTTGCAGTACATACAAGGTCTACTTGAATGCCATACAACTTTGCCTGGTTTCATCACTGATGAGAATGAAAATGAAAGAATGACGAATGAGGTGGTACAAATATAAATACACTTGGTTTACAGCAGGTGGATTGTGTCCACGGCCTAGGCTGCGTGTGAGGTGATTGAGTGATTGAGGATGATTCTATGCCACTCTCAGCAATATTTCAGCAATATCATAGCAAGGACACCAGTTATAAACTTCACAAATTGTACCCATGTGGGGAATATAAACCAGCCTTTGGTGTGACAAGCGCAAACGCTTTAACCACTAGGCTACCCCACATTCCCTGTTGGGATGAAAGGATGCACACCAAGTCAGCTACGTCACAAAGAGGTGAGGTGAAATGGGGTTTAACGTTGCGTCCAAGATTATTGCACTTTTATAGCGACATGTGTGTGTGTGTGTGTGTGTGTGTGTGTGTGTGTGTGGCTGCTTGTACTAGTCCGGACTGATGCCGATTTATAGGGCTAGCTCACTGAGATACCATGCCGCATTTTATCATGAATACCCCACTCAGACACAGTATACTGACTCCGAGCCGACCAGTCCTTGTTTTATCCCCTTAATGCCGAGCGCCAGACAGGGTAACAACAAGTACCATCTTTTAACGTCTTTTGGTATGACGCGGTCGGGGATCGAACCCCGGACCTTCCGCTCTCCGGGCGGACGCTCTACCACTAGACCACGGAGGCAGTCACGTCACAAAGAACAGAACCATCCTTCTTGGGACTGGGTGTGACCATCTGTATCCCCAGAGCATAGTGTAGATTAAGGAATGGAGTTTGGACTGGAATACTGGAATGGAATTTGCAATGATACAAATTGAACATACCCTGTTTACAAAATAATATGCAAATACAGTTAATAAACAGCTGTCACCAATATATGGCAGATAAATATGGGACGTGGGAGTTGACTTCTCTCCTCAGCCATTGCCCACACCAGCGCTTGGGGGGGGGGAGAGGAGACACACTTAGACGAGAAATCAGTTTATATAACTAATGAGGCACAACAGAACACCATGCGAAGAACAACAGATATATTTATCATGTTAATTAGGGGGCACGGTTGGCCCAGTCGTCCGAGGCACCGCGATTCGCTGTGCAGAGTTGAGTCCCTTGGGCACGCCAGAAACCTATGACTGTGGGTTCGAATCCAGGTCCGCTCCGATTATGTTTCTAGGTTTGTCAGCATCACACTTGTGCTTGTGGGTTTCACCGAAGTGGTAAACCTCTGAGACCTGCATCACTTCAGGCTTGCCTCCCACATTAAGCTGACACGCTGTGATATAACTGGAATACTGTTATGTTAATTATGATAAGAAACGCCATCTATACTACCTATCCATTATCACAAATGTAGTCTGGCAATTGTACTGTCGACTTCTATAAGGGTCTATTAGGGTCTGTACAACACAGGGTTTGTTTTCTGTTTGTTTGTTTTTCTCATCCCAAATTCCTTTCTTGTATTCCAATCCAAATTTCATTCCAAAATCCATCCATACTTTACCTTTGCCAGAGGGCACTAGGGGTATATTCTTCCTTTGAACCCTAAGAGATGTGAAAAACAGGTCACTGTATTCAGCTGACTAAGATAGGATCCAACAAATCTAATGACCTGATTTAATTTTGGTACAAATATATGAACTGACTGGAAACTCACTTTAACAAATAATCCCAATGAGCTGGGTTTCAAGGAAGTTCAAGGGTAGGTAACTCATCATTTTCACTCTCACACAAACTCACTGCCTGAAAACCATTTGTCTCATTGTACCATCCTAACTAGCATCAGAGGTGACTAACGGGATTGGGTGGTCAGGCTCGCTGACTTGGTTGATGCATGTCATCGTATCCCAATTGCGTGGATTGATGCCCATAATGTCACTCACTGGATTGTCTGGTCCCGACTCAATTTTTTTAACAGACCGCCGTCATACAGCTGGAATATTGCTGAGTGCTGCGTTAAACAACAAACAAACAATAGCATCAATGAGATAAAATGCTGCACACATATAACATTAACATTATTATTCTAATATCAAAGACACCAATCACTTCTCGCCATGAAAGCATTTTATCTAATTGCACATACCGTATTCGACATAATAAGCGCCCAGGGCGCTCTCAAAGTTAGGAATAGGGGGCTCTTATTAGAATATTATTTTGGTGAAATAAGCCTGAAATGTTTATGTGCGACAGATATATTTTTCCAGAAATAAATTCCCCATAATTAAGGGTGCATATAACACATGAGTGTGTATTATATGCGAATATATAAGTCTTGTGTACATTGATCAATTAGAAGGGGTGCTAGCCAATATATTAGCAAATATCGCAGTGGCGCTTATTAGAGCGGGGGGAGCTTATTACGTCGAATACGGTACTTCATCCGGGACGTTAAAGCTCGTCTTGATATTAATTAAAATCAAAGACTTTATCTTATATTCTGTTTTGTAACATGAAGTTATCTTATACTAACTCTTTTATTCGACAAAATTTGTCACTACTAAAGCTATGAAAATCGAATAATACAGACAAAAATAATGTTATCAATGAAATTTTATCATGAAACATGACAATTAAAGTAATTTCCGTCTTCCAATAATTCAAACACAACAAGGAATTTAAATATATATTTTTATTGATATTGATACAAAATTGCATTGTAAAATTAATTCTGAAGTACCATTTCAAAATAACTTCACATTATTAAACTTCAGGATGTCATACTATCAATTTAGGGGGAAAAAAGCAACAATATACTTCTTGTGCATTTTTGTCGAAATCAACTGCACAAAGAAACTACCAAATTTCTTCATTTATCAATAAAACAGCAAATTCCGCTAATTTCATTAAAGACTAATTTATTCAATGATTGTTGTTCTTTAATAACTTCTGACACCCCAAATATGATAACGTCTACAAAATCTCTCCATTCAATTACCAAATACTGTTTTTGTTTATGGACTGAACAATGCCCGGCTTACAGCTCAAGGGAAGTCACTCTCGTCTCACAACAATACATCTTTCCCTAGAAAATTGAGAGCTATTGAAGGCAATGTAATTTACACCTATCGCCACACTTGCCTCTCTTGCAAGCAGACACAGAAACATCCTGCCTATCCTTCTGCCGATGGTAATCTCCATTTAGTTATCCTCATTCCAGGGCCCTCCCTCTCCCAGCCTATCAATCAAGTGAAATACCCAGGGCCCTCATTATAAGAAGCTCCATGGGAGACGTTGTTGCTGGCTGCATTGTTGACACTTCACTATAGCACAATAGCTCCAATCATTGTCCTCATAGCTATTTTGAATGGAATGATCATAATACACAATCATATTGATGATGAATCTAAATATTAATGCAAGTAGAACTGTTATAAGGCAGGGCTGGGAGTATTTGTCAAATTGAAAGAAAAAATCCAGATTCTAGTTCGTTTGGGTTGACATTTTTTTTTTAAGCATGTATTTCATTATAAAGCCAAAGTTCAATTCTTTGTTCCTTTGACACAAAAAGGTATTAACTGATTTGATAAAGGGGAACACATTTGATTCATATGCTCTCATGTGAAGAGCTGTCATTGGCTGAAATTCCACAGTGATTTCACTATAAGGCAGAATCAGCAAGTGTTGTACAAAGCAGAATAAGTAGACTGCTCTCTATCTCTTGACTTCTCCATGACATGAATGACCGCAATGTGTCATGATCTGTGTAAAAACAATCAGCAGCCTCATCCGACATCTTTGTTACAGGTTGACAAGCACTAATTGGTTATGAGTAAAACTTGAGCTGACACACATGCATGCACTGCACCAGAGCAGGGAACATATTTTCATAAATCCAAATATAAGTCTAAAAGTAAGGTGTGTGTGTTTTTGTGTGTTGTGTGTGTTATTTTGTGTGTGTTATTGTGTTATTGTGTTATTGTGTTAGTGTGTTAGTGTGTGTGTGTGTGTGAGAGAGAGAGAGAGAGACTTTTTGTGTGTGTGCATGCGTGCGTGTTCTGGTTGTTTAATATCACTCACAATATTCCAGACATGTGATGTCTCTAAATAATCAAATCTGGATCAGACAATCCAGTGATTGATATCATGAGCAACAAACCACATCGTCGGGCTATGTTGACACCCCAATAAGTAAGTCGTCGAACCTGACTGACCAATCCATCAAGTTGCCACTAATGACCAGCATAGCTTGCTAAGACCCTATATTTGAACCTGTAGTCTAACCTGGAATCTTGTTTTCAACATACTTAAAGCATTTTTATTTTATAAAACAATAATTCAGAAAATATCTGAATGCATCAGCATGTTTTTGTAGACGAACATGGCTGCAAAACCTCACTGAGAGTAATTAAGATTTAAACATCAGTCATTGTGAGAATGATGTTATATGATAAAGAAACTTATTACCACCATGTGTTTCCATAAATATCACATTATTAAAATGTGTATCATATATAAAACAGTTTTTATTCCCAATGTATATTTTCAATATGGAACACACTTCGCTAATAATCTATATATATATTACATATAAATACAAAATAGACATAAAAACATTTGCATAAATATTATAAATTAACAAACTTTTCCTGCATGACATCAACAGATATTAGATGTGTCCTCAGTGAACTTTTAAAGTTACAAAAGAAATGTCTTTCATCAAAGTAACTTCCATAACCTCATAATTTTTTAAGGCTGTGTTAAGCAATATTCACTCGTTGATATTTTCCAGGCACTGATGCTTAAAGCGAGCTGAATGTCATGTGTTCCGGTAGTGACATCTTCAGTAAGGAGACTGAGGCTGTTAATTGGCTTTGTGATGCGGTCTGATTGAACCTACATTCAAGTAAAATACCACTGCATTTGGTAAAGACACTTCTGAAATAAGTGAGTGAGTGAGTTGGGCTTTTAAAGTATTCCAGCTATATCGCAATAACAGTGTCAGCTTAATGTTGGAGGAAGGCCCAAAGTGATGCAGGTCTCAGATGTTTACCACTTTGGTGAAACCCACGAGCACGGATATGGTGCTGACAAACCTAGAAACATAATCGGGGCAAACCAGGATTCGAACCCATAATCATGACCAAGGGACGCAACTCTGCACAGCGAATCGTGGCGCTTTAGACAACTGGGCGACCAGTGCCCCCACTTCTGAAATAAAAGATATTTGATCAATCACTGGATTGTCTGGTCCAGACTTGATTATTTACAGACTGCCATCATATAGCTGGAATACTGCTGAGTGCAGCGTTAAACAACAAACCAACCATTTTTTGCACAAGGTATCGATCAGTCTAATCATAGAATCTTTAGAAGGTAAGAATTTTTAATCTAAATGTCATGATTACATCTGATCTCCATTGTTGTGCTATCTCATCCCGCCAAAATAACATCTCCCTGTGCCTTTGGGAAGGTAGTGCTTAAACAATTTCCATAACTGAAGAATATCTTTCAATTACCGAAAAATAAGAAAACAAATGTAAATTTCCATTCCTTGCTATGAATAATTCTGAGTCACAACATGAACGGTTCTACACATCAAATGTAAGCTCTCTGTTTTTTTTAGAATAAGTTTCCTTATACAGTAAACTATGTTTATACCGACACGCTTATAACAAACTGATTTTTTTTAAAAGGGGGGGTGCACAATTAAGATCTATTTATTGTCTTTGGTGGTAATTTATACAGAAATAGTTTTTTTTCGAAATAAAAAGGGGGGGTGCGCACCCCCCCTCTTTATCCGCCCATGGATATAACGAACTACTATTTTACTCCTGGCCATTAGTTGTATATATGCTTATAACGAACTACGGTTATAACAAACTAAAATTAGTGGTCCCTTTGAGTTCGTAATAACCTGTATATGTTCGTTTACTGTATACATATTTTTACCAATTCTTTTTTCAAAAAGTATTTTCCTTACCATAACCAATCTGAATCCCTTGTGTGTAAGTACATGCATGATATCAATGTTTTAGATTCCCAGACCATGTGTTGCCTGAGAAGACTCGAAAGTGAGAAGAATTGAAAGCAAGTTCGATTTTTAAAATATTTTTTTATATTTTAACATCATGAGGAGGGATGATTATGGTTTTACGCTGCTTTTAGCAATATTCCAACAATATCATGGCGGAGGACACCAGAAATGGGCTCCACCCATTTGGGGAATTGATTCCGGGCCTTGGGCATGACAAGCGAACACTTTCACCACTTGGCTACCCCACCGCCACATAACTCCATGAACAAACCTAAGTATCATTATGGTGTTTGACATCCTCCTAAATTTCATGCTCATCCATTATGAGATAAAAGTCAATGGACCAACAGAACGACAGGAGACAGACACTGTGTCGTATGCTATAAGCACAAAATGACCAGGTGAGCTACGTGTCTCTTTAAACTTGCTACAACCTCCCTCCGATAACCCATGTAAAGTTAACAAGCATGCATAGAAACAGGGCGTCATTCCAGGTGTGTTGCACAAACACTGTACTTGAGCATTACTTCAATACACACTTTATCTTGCTGTAATCGCAGCAAGGATTACACCAGTCATCCCGTATAAGACTATCAGGTGCTGATGATCCACAACTCTGACATGACACTCAACCTTCAAAAGGTAACAGTGCAGTTTCCCCTGCCTTGATGTTATGCTTGTTTTGTTGGTCACAGCAATATTAAAGCGAAAACATGGCAGCCAGTAAAGTAACAGTGAGTGAGTGAGTTATAATTTTACATCGCATCAGAAATATTGCAGCCATATCACGATGAGAAGTAAAGTAACAGTCTGGACCAGACAAACCTTCTTGAGTGAGTGAGTGAGTGAGTGAGTGAGTGAGTGAGTGAGTGAGTGAGTGAGTGAGTGAGTGAGTGAGTGAGTGAGTATGTTTTTATGCCGCTTTTAGCAATATTCCAGCAATATCACGGCAGGGGACACATGAAATGGGCTTCACACATTTTACCCATGTTGGGAATCAAACCCGGATCTCCAGCGTGCCGAGCGAACACTTTAACCACTTGGCTACCCGACCGCCCCCCTTCTTGAGTAAGTGAGTGTGTTTAAACAAAGCCACCTTGAACATATCACCTATATCATAGCATGTTCGCTTGATTTGGAAGAAAAACCCAAAGTGATGCAGGTGTTAGATGGTTTGCCCTAGGGTGAACCCCTAGAGCATGGGTATGGTGCTGACAAAAAAAGGTAATCAGGATGAATAAGGGATTCGAACCCCTAATTATAAGTTTCTGACAACTCTGTACAGTGAAGTTTGGCACATTAGACAACTCAGCCACCCATAAGGGTACTCACATACATGCAATATTATAAAGAATTCCATGTATTGGTCAGTGAAATCATCTGCAACAATCTTTATAAATTTCATGCATGCATTTTGCAAGAAATTGACAATATCTGCTCAGTGTTTGACATGATATCATTTCTTTCCAATTATGAATTTGAAAAAAACAACTCCCATAATCCCCTATGCTGGATAACAGATTTAATAGAAAATGGGGTGTTCCTGTAAATTACAGCAGGGTTGTCTGCCCAGGACAAGGAGATTGGCAGCTCACCAGCTGAATCCTGCATCAACACTGCATCTGTAGCAGTCAAGGATCAATGGAAGACCATATCAGGACACACATCTGCACTGTCTTCATCGTCTTGCAAACCTCCACGAATTTCCCTCCAATAAGACAGTCAAAAGGTCTACCCCGACAGTTTGTCTTTTACCAATGTACCAGGTTATTTGGCCAAAGAAACAATTTAGCATCTGTAAAGATAAGATGTATATTCCTTCTAAAAACTAGAGTACAAATGTCTCCATTTTGCATTAAAATTGTTCTGGGATTCTCCATACTGGAATACACGGAGTAATACGAACCATCCAGAATTTGTTTGTTATGATTATATGGATCTTTCCATTTCTTAGTCACCAAGTCTTTGTATCTCTGACTACAACAAAAGCAACTAAGGCTTCCGGTACCAGTGACACCAACCTAGGCTCTTGCCCTTTCCTTGGGCATCTGGTACCAGTGACACCAACCTTGGCTCTTGCCCTTTCCTTGGGCATCTGGTACCAGTGACACCAACCTTGGCTCTTGCCCTTTCCTTGGGCATCTGGTACCAGTGACACCAACCTTGGCTCTTGCCCTTTCCTTGGGCATCTGGTACCAGTGACACCAACCTTGGCTCTTGCCCTTTCCTTGGGCATCTGGTACCAGTGACACCAACCTTGGCCTTGCCCTTTCCTTGGGCATCTGGTACCAGTGACACCAACCTAAGCCTTGCCCTTTCCTTAGGCATCTGGTACCAGTGACACCAACCTAGGCTCTTGCCCTTTCTTGCCTCTACTCTAAAAAGGTCCTATCAAATAAAAGCAGCTGCTGTATAGCATGCTCAGGGTGGTCTTTTTATCGTTTTGTTCATATCAGTTGTTAGGATTTCCAATGCCCTGACATAAGACTCACTTTCTTGCTTACATCCACCCTTATTTTCCTTCCACACTCTTCTTCTTGCCTTAGCTTGCCTCCCTCCTTTCAGATGCTCCTCTTCCTAAGGCCTACACCTTCTTGTTTTCATTCCCTTTCTTTTCCCTCACTTTTCCTGCACCGCCCAGACACCCACCTCCCCCTCTTATCAGCAGCCTCAAACGCTCACAAGATCCTTCTGTCCTCCCCCAAAATCTAAAGGTTCCCTCCCCCTTGAAGTCCCCCTCCTTCTGTACACCCATCTCCCCACTTTACCTCCCTCCACAAGTCAGACCTGCCTGCAGCAGACAGCAACCTGATCAACACAATAACACTAGGGGCGGCCATATTGGAACAACAGCCCTTAGTAAATAATTTGTCAGCCAAATAAAGATAGAGGGTCTCAGGAAGAAGTATTTGGATTCCAGGAATAACGTAAACAGCCCACTGACTGGAAGCACAAAGTCAAATTAGAGCAATTATAGGGTCTGCTTTGTAAACTTAGCTAAGTGGGTTTAGAATTAATCAAGTGCATTCAATGTTTGATGGAACCTAATTGCTTCTCAACAAGCTATGCTTGCACTTTTTTACACAGATGAATTAGCTTAAATGCTAAGCTTAATCACATCCAAAATTAGCTTTATGGATTAACATAACACAAAAACACCACACAGACACCTTTAAGCTTATCTTGCTACAAATATGTGTTTGGCTACACCATCGTTTTTCACACTATGTTAACGTGACAATATTTTTCAGCCAATTAATTCACAATAGATTCAATTAATGCAAACACCTTTTTATCATACTGAATAAACCTCAATTTAAGTAACCATTAGTTTATATGGAGAAAACAGAGACCATCAGGTCCTTTGTATTTAAAGGTGAAAATTGTTCCAAACAGCTGAGCAACACACACTGATGGCTGTAACGAGAAGTTTAACCTGTAGAGCTCTTTAACATAGGAGATGTGAAAAAAAGCACACCCTATGAATAACTGTTAACTCGTGTATCGAGGCATCTCACGCTTTAAACAGCATGAACCGAGGAGAAAGAGGACAGGATATTCGACAGAGTACAATGAAAACATGGCAAGCTTATGTCCCCCACGTTTTTGTTTGCTAATTCGTTCAACATGGGTGCCTGTTTATTGGCTATTTGCTTGGCGATAATCCTGTATCATTGTTCGATGGAGTTCACGATGTCAACACGATACTAGTGAATATGCTGGCTTTTGTGCTCATTTCTCAAAAGGTGTAAGTGGTCACTGATGGTTTGATGGGATGAGGCCCACCGGTCTCCCGCTTGGCCTGTAATTGGTGACCCCGGCAGCTCTTGTGACCTCTTCCCCACGTGAGAAGAGTGAGTGAGAGAGTGAGTTGATTTTATGCCGTTTTTAGCATTTTTCCAGCAATATCACAGCAGGGGACACCATAAATGGGTGTTACACACTGAACCCATATGGGGAATCAAACCCGGGCTTTCAGCGTGATGAGCTAATGATTTAACCACTAGGCTACCCCACTGCCCTGTGAGAGCGTCCAGAGAAGTCATACAGCACTTTCATCACGAATCATTAGCAAGAGTGGTCAAGTTGCTGTTTTAAATGTAATATGGAAGAAAATAAAACTTTCAAAATTATTCTTTTTTATAGACAAATTACATTTCAATACTAACATATGAATAAAACATACAAAACCTTTCTTGACATATCTAATTATTAAATCCTTTTTTCTTAACAGCAAACTGCTACATACTGTCATGTCTTTCAACACATTTACAATACATATAGACTACACACCCCATGAGAAATATTAAACTCAAAACTAACAAATGATATTCGACTGGTTGATCAGAACACCTGGCAAATAAAGAACGGAAAAATGCAGGTGACATTAGCACTTTCCAACCTAAACAAACCATGCATGTTGATTGTGCTATATCAAATTTTTAAAGAATATCTCTATTATTATTACTCATAATTGCAACTTAAAAATCAATTTTCTGCATCAACGACTCTCCAAAGTAACATATCCTGTCAAACCGTTTCACTGATGCTGTTACATAGTAACCATACAAAACACAGCAGGTTCATAACAGACTGACAAGACTTTAGTGGGTTTGAAGTGTGACACTCAATGTTTGACAAATCAGATTCGCATGGCCGGCTCTGGTTTTCTTATGCACCTGAACATTTCCTACTTGCGGAAATACCTATGTCATTGTTCACGATGCATGATTCACATCTCAATGGCATCCTTTTACATCGCAGAAAATGAAATTCCTGGGATGACTTCAAACATTTATTTTTTTGCACATGGTTATCGGGTCCTGAAATACCCTGGCAAAAAGTTGGGTCATTCAAAGTTGTTTTGTAAAAAGGATACGATTGAGTGTTTTTACATATAAGCACAACTAAAAGTAACTGCCAGTTATTGTTTTGATCAACTTTATGTAAAAGTTGTACATCTGTAGTCTATGTTAAAGTATTGGAGTTACGATCACCCTGGCGACAACATCGGCAACTGTTCAGAAAGGCAACTGTGCAGAAAACTTGATATTAATTTCTGTTAGAAAATATTTCCACAATAAAAAGTCAATTTTGCAAACATCATCTGTTTCAGTTCTTTTTTCATTCAGCAATTAATTTCTTAAATAAATAGGTGTTAAATATGCATCAATCTGACCTCATTAAACTCAGATATGCTGTTACTCTTAACTTTCAAGTGTCTCCATAAATTATGTTGTAACAAAAAAATATTTCCCTCAGGGGGAAAAACCAAACCAACTACAGAAAGAACATATAAAAGTATTCATGACCTGTTGACAATAAACCTGACAAAAAAAAATTTTTTTCATGCCTTGAAGCTAACCAATGCAATAAGGACCATGTTGGAACTTTGTAATAAAATCCAGTTTTCATTCTAGCAATAGTGAGCAAAATGTATACTTTGTTCATATTTCAACATTGGACTATATGCTGATGAATTGAGCACACCAGGCTACCTTATGCTTTGTGCAGCAAGTGGCAGTGCAAGGAACTGTTATGCCAAATCACTTCAAAGCTGTGACATGTTTTATAAAAATGTCATCCACAAAATACTGAATATTATGCAACTCACAAAACCTCTGTTAAGGCAAAGGTAGATCATTTTCTGAGGAACTAGCCAGCAAGGTGTTTATTCAACAAACATGATCGATAATGTTGTAAAGATTGTAGAATCAATTGTCTCAGCTTCATAGGTTTCAGCTATAAATGACACAAAGAGCTGTTTCTGTCTGACATAACAAAAGAACAGTCTTGTCTCACATTCAACAGCCGATTGCAATTGCGCCAAAAGGTGATAAACTCCCATCCACCCACATAAGCCGGCTGGGATAAAAAAGAGACATATTGGGTCTTTTAAAACATAATAACAAAGACTGGAGTCCGATATGTTTCTTGTGATACTATTAGATACATGGTCAACCACATTTAGTGTTGTGTGTTGGTTTTGGAGAATTGGTTTCTACCATATCACTATCATTACATACACTTGTTCAAGTGTATTTCGTTAACACTTGTGTAAAAAAATTAGGTGGATAATATCCAGGACGGAAATTCTCTTAACAAAGGGATTTGGGAAAATGTTGGCTTCTAAGCATAGATCAACTCCATAGATAAGTAGGGATAAGGTTGCAACAAGTTTCTTATCATATTACTAAAAGACACTTGTCTTTTGAAAGATATTGATCTGAAAATGTGAAGAAAAAAAAATTCTTTTTAATATTTTGTGACATAATCCTCAATTGTATGTTGCAATCCTGCCCCTTTAGAAACCAGATTTCTGGAAAGGAGGTTCTTACTTAAACTAATTCTCATGCTGGGAGATATCACACAATTACCATCAATATTCATTAAAAATTTCAATAAACATGAGAGACAGTAGCATGTGAATTTAAACCAGCATGTTTTAATAATTTTGTAACAGTTTGGATAAAATTAAAATTTTCATCAACATTTTAACACAACCATAAATAATTTGTTTAGTTGTTCACCTTGTAAATTTTGAAACTAACATCAATAGTTATTTCAAGAATAAATAAAAAACATATATGATCAACTACATCACATTGAAACTTAAAAACTTATATATTTCAAAATAGAAAGCTATAAAGAATTTTTAAAAAACATTGCTACCGTTTGCAGTATATATATATATTCACTACCAAAGTCCAACCCTCACAATAACTTTATAAAGGCCATCTATAAAACACCCCTGAAAACAAACATGACCAGCCCCCTCTCGTAGATATGAAATATACAAGTCAACCACGAAACCTGTATATCACCTGACTGAAATAGACAAGCATAGATTGCGCGGGGCCAAAGACAACACACACTAAAACCACTGTCACAGAGAGATTTATTGCAAATCTGTCTTGTTACCTTCTTATCAAGGTGTAAATAATGATTGCGCTGATAACACATCCCTCTACTTGAAGGCTACTACCATAGACTGTCTCCCAAACCCTAGAGAAAATTGGAGAAAAGGAGTCCAACTCAAGTCTAGAATGATTTGGCAAGTCTAGATTACCTCAGCTCTGAAATTAAGGATTGTTCTGGGATCTATTTAGATTTTATTATTTTTATTTTGTAGATTTATATTTCGAAATAATATAACTTTATTTCTGGAGTAAATGTCAGTCTAACCACTTCTACAATTCCCTGAGTGATAAGAGTTATATTGACCTAATATTAGTTGGAAGTGGGATAATTAATCCCCTCCAAATCCAACTAAAAAAATCCCTCATGTGTTTTTTAACTTCAATAACTTTAACAGTTTTCAACGGTTCTAAAGAAGTGTACGTCAATGATCTAGCAATCCTGTGGCATTTCAAAGCTATATTTTTTGTGTGAACAAACCTTGTTTTCAATTGTCCTGATTCACTTGCATTTCCGGTCAATGATTTCATAACAAATACAACAGGGTTTGATTCACGCATGATCTTCTCTTATTTTCACATACTATTCAAATATTTGAAAGTCAGTTCAGATACAACAGAAAACACACATTCATGATTTCAAACACAAAAGATGAAGTATTCTTTGAAATGAACTGAAAATGCAGAACCCAGAACCCATACCCATAATATTCATGATTTCACTCCTACAACGGAACATTTGTATCATTTTTTAATCACAGAAAAAACATTGTAACTGTACACAAATAAAAATATATTTGTTATTTACCCACAGTTCCAGTAAGGCCTCAAAGGATACACTGGTCAATGAAACATATATATTTTGGATTGTAAACAGCTATAAATTCCTGTGTTTGAATCAAACTGAAGTATTATACCCTAGTCACTTAAGGCTAAAGGGAGGTAACTCAGACTAAGTATAACTTTGTGGGTTAATAGTTCCATATATCCAACAGTTAGCTAAACAGTGTTTCATTTGTTCCCTGTCACCCATGAAATGTCAAGAGCAACAATGGCCAGCCCCATGACAGAACTTCAAATGACCCATTATGGGGTTCGCCTATCACAAGCAGTAAATATTTTAACAAAACAGGCCAACTTTCTGGTTGGTGGTTCATGTCTCCCTAAGTTAATGTTGCTGACACCCTCAGGTCAAGGCAAGGATTGCACACAGCTTATAATTTAAGCATCAACCTCTCTGGCTTTTGTGCGTGTCTCAAGCAGAGAAAGTGCTCGCAAACAGAGGGTTGTCATAAAGAATGTGAGACTCTTGCTGAACTGGGTAGCCTTGTCTTGTCGGCAAGATTTCCTGGGTATGCTTCAGTGAACCCTTTCATACTCTTTGAGCAGACAGCACCCCAAACGTTTGTCACAAGGGCCCTGTTTGATTACAACTTGGGTAGATGAGGCAGAATTATTGACAAACCATCAAAATGTTTATTGTTTTTTGAATATTTGTTAATTGATGCACTTCTCCTGAAGGCATGATTCTATAAGTTTGCTCGTTATCCTTGTCATAACAGCAGGCACACATGGAGTCTCCACCATTATTCCTTGTTTGCAATGTCGTAAATGGGCATTGTTTACGACATTGTGGTTCTATTATCACTTACCCTTTTAGTATAGGGTCCAATTATTCATTTAGACTACAAAAAACATTTGGCGTACCCCTCTTTCTGCTATTAACACAGACTCCACAGCCCTCGTGACAGACTGCTGGCTTGAACAACCCTGTTTTTTTCTTGTTCACATTCTGGATAGTTTTTTTTATTCATTCAGAATCCGCTTAAAGGCAAAATTGACATTCTGTTTGGGATAGCTAGCAGCCAAATAATTGTCTTCTCCTTACAGAAACCCTTCTGTAAATGTGCTGGAGAAACACATCAGCCATTAGGACTTTTTCACCCATGGTGACATCACCCTCAACAAGAGTGACAGTTTTTCGAAATTGTAAAACCAAATATTTCCACAGAATTCTTGGAAATATACACATACATTTCCTAAATATTTTTTCAGTTTACCTTATGATAAATAAACTACCACTGAAATTAATAACTGTTCACCCAAAAAACATTTTTCAAGAAAATATAAGCTTTGCCAAACATGTACATATTTATGACATTTCGAGTGACATTAATAAGCTGGATATGTAACTGATGGTGATAACAACATACTATATAATCAACATCTTTATTACACTGTTGTCGTTATTGGTAAATTAGGTACATTTCTTAATTGTTATTTTTTTCAGTTTTATCTTCAATCTGTTCCAACACCTGGTGTTAACATACAACTAAATCTTATTTTCATAAAAAATATTTCATGGTATTGTTTGCATAACATGTGCGAGTACCACCCTGTTGTTGGCCATTAATACCCCCCCCCCCCCCCCCCCCCCCTCCATGATTGAAGGGACATAGGAGTCAGCTTCTGCAACATGCCTCCAAAACAGATGTGCTGGCTGAAGTGCCTTGGTTGTAAATGACAGAAATAAAGTAATCAGTCTCCATTCTTTCTTTGTTTTGTTCTTGCATGCTGAAACATAACGCCTTATGTTGTTCTTTAGTTAGTTTATGAGAGCGATAAGAAACAACTGAACGTAAAAAAATAAAATGCCTTTTTACGAGGTGAAATGAAAAAAAAGAAAAGAGTTCAGCGCTGTTCGTACAAATCGGTGAATAATCCATATAATAATCACTACTCTAACAAAAAACAACAACAATCAATTATCTTTCGGTATCTTGCCAGGTTAAAACTTGTTTGTTATAATTCATTAGTAGCAGCACTAATCTGAAAGTTGAACATTTTTCTTCTTCCCTTCCACCTACATTGAATTTTAGGACAAATATTTCATAAACCAACTTATAGAAAATATTTAGAAAAATAAATACCCTAATTATGTGGCTTGTAACTCAATCCAGTACCAAAATAGTTGAATAAAACACATGAGGTTTGATTTATATTGATTTGATCTTCAACACTTTGAGGGGCTGTCGGGTAGCCTAGTGGTTAAAGCGTTCGCTTGTCATGCCGAAGACCTGGGTTCGATTCCCGACATGGGTACAATGTGTGAAGCCCATTTCTGGTGTCCCCCGCCATGATATTGCTGGAATATTGCTAAAAGCGGCGTAAAACCATACACACTCACTCACTCCACACTTAGGTGTTGCACTGATCATCTTTAGCTTACCTTGAACAGCACAGATCTTACCCTGACAAATACTTTGAAAAGAAATAAAGATTTCTCTGTCAGTGTCTGAGTTAGGTAATTATGTTGGTCAAGATTTCATCTTTTGACACCTTGGTACCAAGACCCATGGGTGGTGGGGTAGCCTAGTGGTTAAAGCGTTCGCTCGTCAAGCCGAAGATCCAGGTTCGATTCCCCACATGGGTACAATGTTTGAAGTCCATTTTCCGTTGCCCCCGGCCGAGATATTGCTGGAATACAGCAAAAAGCGGCATAAAACCATACTCACTCATTCACGAAGACCCATTAAGGTGAGTCCACCACACCAAGCTGCCATAGCTGCAACTCAGTTCTAACACCATGGATATGACCAGTCAGGAACTATCAAATTACCTTTCTGAAATCTGAGCCAATTAAAAAATGAATGTGGAGGTTTGACAAGAACACTTGCGATATACCCCTCACATAGGAACTTGATGGTGGCATAAACAGTGTCATTCATTTAAGGTCCAATTTCAGGAGTATTAGAAGTCAGGAAAAAAGTGTTAACCTGCCGCAACGTGGTCATCAAGGCATATCACCCTGTCTAGGGTTAACCAACGACCCCTGCGGTGGTGCGACACTGGAAAAATAACTACTGCTGTTTTATGCATGAATGTGATTATTAATTAAGATAAGGGCTAATTTCTCTGATCTGGTCACTAGTGGTTATCTCAGACATAGGTCAGTCTAAATGTCACAACCCTCTACGGTTTAATGTAATACCTCTAATTGATGCCCTGGGCTTGTGTAACAAAACGTAGCTTGTCGAAAATTGATTTGTTTAAATTTTCTGTAAAGAGTTGCTGTTACTAAATATGTGTAATGGATGTTTTTTCCTGGTGATTTTGGAAAAAAAGATTTCTTTGGGAAATAGTGCCCTCTCAATCAGTGTCTGTCGCCAACATTATTGTGTATGCATATACATGGAGAAGTATTAGCAAATCTGGGTATAGTATTTGATTCAGTATTGTGTCAAACAGACACTCTTGTTCTGTATTTTCCTGTCTACATGTGTGGTTACATTTCTCCATCTTGATGGCTGGTTGACATTCTTCATTCTCCAGTACTTCCAATTTCAGGGATTACACAGCCATGAGTCTGCTAGTCTAGTGAAATCCAGAGGGACTAAGTGTTTTCTACCAAATTCTAGCTATTTGACAGAGGGCTATGTTCCGAAATGAGCTGCCTACTAGTTGGATTTGACCAACTGTGTTCTACCCCTGATATCTCCATTCCCTTATGACATATACAAACTCACCACTATACCTTTGTTTTGCGTCCACTTCATATGACATGACACAAAATAATATTGTTCCTTTATGACTGAAACAAGCAGAGGTATCACCAGCCTTGTCTTGTATGCCAGCTCAAATACAACTGGAAGGTCCAACGTCCCCATCTTGGCACTCATTAAAACATCTTTTCCAGCTCAAAGTCTTCTGTATTAAATAACATCATCAAGGTCTAGTATAGCAGGGCATGGAGTCATCCCCCAGATAACATCCTTACCGTGTCAGCTTGCTGATGGGGTAAACCTCTTTGGTCATGTGGACAGGGCGTCTGACCTCAGATCACAAGGTCCTTGGTTCGAACTTTTATGGCTGTTACATTGGCACCCAATGTTCGTATCACACTTGAACAAAATAAGTCTCAGTACTATGCGGTACGTGTCGTGCCTTCTTTTGACTGGGAAGTGAGTAGCAGGGCAATGATTACAAACATAAGTTCATCTATAGCATGAACACTTTTAATAACCAGACAGTGTAATTACAGGATTAAACTGCATACTTCAGTACTGATATGGTGACATGGTATTTCCGGTGTTACATGCTCACAGTCAGGTCTGTCTGTTGGGAAAAGGGGCGGTCGGGTAGCCTAGTGGTTAAAGCATTCGCCGAAGACCCGGGGTCGATTCCTGACATGGGTACAATGTGTGAAGCCCATTTCTGGTGTCCCCTGCCATGATATTGCTGGAATATTGCTAAAAGCAATTAAACCCAACACACTCACTCACTGTTGGGAAAAACCCATCAAAACTCATTATGGCATGTATTATGCACACCCTTATCCACACAGCTGCGTTTTTTTTTTTAAAAGGGAGCACTTTACTAAAAAAATAGGATATATCTAGTTTTTATAATGCTCTTTGATGGCAAAAATATTCTATAATCACACCGATTAATTATACAAGGCCTAGCACAGATTAGGCCACAATTTTGAATATAGATCTGTGACAAACTCATATTCAGGAGAGGCATTTTCATTGGTTGTTGCTTTAAAGTGAGACATTCTGTGCAGAGTTAATGATAAGAAAGCTGGAGTTGGTGACATCATTTCAGAAGCAAAGCTATGGTGACAATTTAGCCCAGGCATGTATCATAAAAACTCAATAGAGAGTAATCGTTGATGGGTAGAACATGACAAGCGCCTAGTTCTACACAGCTATCTTAGTGCTATGATTACTGTAAGTCTATGTTAAAGTGAGGGAGTTACGATTGTCTTAGCGCAAAGATCAATTTGTGAGGCCAGGCCCTAGACCCTGCTAGCAGACAGTACTACACAGTAATCATAGTGCTATGATTACTGTAAGGCTTACTGTTAAAGCGTGGGAGTTACGATTGTCTTAGTGCTAAGATCACTTTGTCCGACCGGGCCCTAGACACTGCTAGCGGATAGTTCTACACAGCTATCTTAGTACTATGATTACTGTAAGTCTATGTTAAAGTGAGGGAGTTACGATTGTCTTAGCGCTAAGATCACTTTGTCAGACTGGGCCCTAGACACTGCTATGACTGATAGCATTTTGTCCATAAAAATCTGGTTCCAACATGAGTACCCTGAAGTAAATAATGCTGTATGCAATAACCAGACAGAACAATCTTTTTGTTTGTTATGCAACTTGACAATATCTTGGTTACAAAATTGATCAATGATAATATGCATACACATTTTTAACGAACCAAATAAAAACAATTGTGAACTTCTATTTCGTACATAAAACCTTATAAATACTTGATCGATGTTAAACTCATGTTGATACTTCTTCCCTCTTCCAAATTAATAATGCAAACAGTCCTCTGAGCAGAGCACCAGTAAACATCCAGGGTCTGTAGGGGTTGGTAATACAAGGCAAGGATTGTCAGCTGCAGTCAATTATTCATGAGTGAGGCAGCTCTGGATAAGGACAACTTCATGACCCTACCTCCAGCTACTTTGTACATGCCTATCAAGACAGAACACTGTGTTGAATGGTCTGAGCAAATGATTGCTGTTTTCCACTTCAGTCATTTATGGCTATAATACCATGCAGGCAAATAGTGTTTAATAGCATGAGCAATCATCCACACCACCTGGTTACAATATGGTACACAATCAACAAATTACATTGTGATATCTCATCCTAATCTAAAACTAATCGGACCCATGCAGATCCGCGGTAGAATAGGTCTTCTTCTTATGCTTGCCATAAAAGGTTACTATGCTTGTCATAAGAGGCGACTAACGGAATCAGGTGGTCAGGCTTGCTGACTTGGTTGATGCATGTCATTGTATCCCAATTGCGTGGATCAATGCTTATCATGTCAAGCACTGGACTGTCTGGTCCAGACTCGATTATTTACAGACCGCCGCCATACAGTTAGAATATTGCTGAGAGCGGCGTTAAACAGCAAACAAACGAACACATAAAACAAACAACGACTGTCGTTAAGATCCCTTTGTGAAACAGGAATCAGTTCCATATACTCTGTTTTGACCCTTCCGTACCATCCCCTTGTATTACAAAAGGATTCCCATGGTGATTGTGAGATAGAATCGATCACGAGATCAGGTGGTCAGGTTCAGTGACTTGGTTGATGAGTGTTATTATATGCCGACAGCATGGAGCGGACCTCACAATATCAATCACCGGATTGTCCAGTCCAGGGCCCCGTTCCACAAAGCGATCGTAGTGCTAAGACGATCGTAACTCCCATACTTTAACATAGACTTATGACTGTCATAGCGCTACAATAGCTTTGTGGAACAGGTCCCAGACTCAATTATCAACAGGCCGTCATATACCTGAAATATTGCTGAGTGAAGCATTAAACAACAAAAAATCAAATGTTAAGGAGGTTAATGATACATGTACAGAAAATCTTTAAAGAGTCATTTCCCAGACAAAGCACCAAATTAATATATATGCCGTCGGCAAGAATATTCTTATTCTCTCATTTCCCCAAAGTACAACAGTCAGTTTCATGAGATTGGTATGTTCCTTCTCAACCAGTAAACAGAAGGACACCTTATACAGGCAACAAAGTAGAAATGACAGTCAGTCATTAAACAGTGACAGAAAAAGTTCCTTAAGCAACAATGACATTTCCAGCCAATTACTATCTACGACCCTTTTTCAATCAGTTCCTCTGAGCCTTCCACAACCACCACATATCACCTAGACCTTAAAGCACCCACACATGGATGACACTTTGAAATGATTCCATTGCAAATATGTTAGCTTGTGTCTATGCACAAAGGTCAGCTGAATGAAATCAATGCATGTCGAAATCATCAGCTGTTTGAACACCATATAAAAACCTGTCAAAGTGTGCTCTATGCTGCAAATGTCAGAGGTGAGAGCCGACGCTCTGGTCTCCAGTCGTTGCACAATGTCTTCAATATCAGTTTAGAATTTTCATTCTGCACTCTTCCAATCTTCTATCAAGGGACTTATCACTTCGTCATTTAGCATGCGAAAATGCTACACACAGCAGTAAATATCATGCCCTCAAAATAGTCCATGGTTGAAGGTGCATCTAAAACCCAAATGACTGTCTGTCACTCTGCAACTTTCAGAAAAAAAACATGCAATAAACTGGCAGTCAATGAAGGGGAAAAAATAGGGAGTAGGTGTTAACATGCTTGGCAGAAGGATGGATGGGGAGTAATCAGGTAGTGTTGTGTGGGAGGGAGAGAAGCAGGATGGGTAAATGGATTAATGTAGTGAGAGTGACGTACTATAATCAGCCCGAATAGCACCAAGGATGCTTAGATAAACAGCCTGAAAATTGGTAAATTACAGACTTAAGTTTCACATAAACAGGAGTATTTGTTTGCCACTCAATCACTGATAATGGTATACTGCGGTTAAAAAGTCGGAATTGTTATATTTTTGACATTGAGTAGGTTGGCGTTGCTTTAGGCCACATTATCAAAGTTTGCTGCCTTTTGCAGCAATCCTGAAAGAAACAGTTCGAAAGATGGGAGAGGGTAACTAAGAGAGATAGAGGGAATCCTTGCAGAAAAGAACCTTGGTAATACCACAGTTGTAACACTAATGCTGATACCGAAGATCTTAGCGCTAAGATCATAACTCCTATACTCAAACGCAAATCATGACAATCATAGCGCTAAGATAACTGAGTGATATAAGTGCCCAGTTCCACAAAGCGATATTAGCGCTAAGATCATAACTCCTTTACTCTAACGCAAATCATGACAATCATAGCGCTAAGATCACTGAGTGATAAAAGGGCCCCGTTCCACAAAGCGATATTAGCACTAAGGTCATACTTTAACACACACTATGACAATCATAGCGCTAAGATCACTGAGTGATATAAGGGCCCCGTTCCACAAAGCGATATTAGCACTAAGGTCATACTTTAACACACACTATGACAATCATAGTGCTAAGATCACTGAGTGATATAAGGGCCCCGTTCCACAAAGCGATATTAGTGCTAAGGTCTTACTTTAACACAAACTATGACAATCATAGCAGTAAGATCACTGAGTGATATAAGGTCCCAGTTCCACAAAGCGGTATAAGCGCTAAGGTCATTTTTTAACACACACTATGACAATCATAGCGCTAAGATAACTGAGTGATATAAGTGCCCAGTTCCACAAAGCGATATTAGTGCTAAGGTCATACTTTAACACACACTATGACAATCCTAGCGCTAAGATCACTGAGTGATATAAGGGCCCCGTTCCACAAAGCAATATTAGTGCTAAGGTCATACTTTAACACACACTATGACAATCATAGTGGTGAGATCACTGAGTGATATAAAGGCCCCGTTCCACAAAGCGATATTAGCACTAAGGTCATACTTTAACACACACTATGACAATCATAGCGGTGAGATCACTGAGTGATATAAGGGCCCCGTTCCACAAAGCGATATTAGTGCTAAGGTCATACTTTAACACACACTATGACAATCCTAGCGCTAAGATCACTGAGTGATATAAGGGCCCCGTTCCACAAAGCAATATTAGTGCTAAGGTCATACTTTAACACACACTATGACAATCATAGTGCTAAGATCACTGAGTGATATCAGGCCCAGGTGCTAAGTCGCTTGAATAATCCAGGAATTAATACGTCAATGTAAACAAAATATCTTTGAAGATCAATGTTACCCTATAAACATTTCCCCATGTGCTGCAACCAAACCCATCTCTATTATCATACTAGTCTCATATCTGATTATGTACTTTCTCATTAGAGCGTTCGACTTTCTAACGGATTGGAATATAAATGCGTCATAATGAAGATGCATGAAAATGTGCTGACACAGATGTCTATAGCATTGTTGAGATGTAGATTTCAGGATGAATATCTATTGATTAGGAACCGTTTCACTGGTGTATTTCATCGCATGTAACCTATCTGATTGCTGAAAAAGTGTGACAGATAATGACAACAGGCTGTAGATTCAACACACCTGTTGCCAACTTATTTCCAGCACATTCAGCAAATATGATTATGGATTTTATACTTTTATTACATGATGTCAATAACACATGATCGTTTCAGCGTATGTTGCCAACAGATCGTTTTCATCAAATAATTATTGTCCTCATCTTTACCCATCTATATTCTGAAACATGTTCAATAGTAGATATAGTTATTGTAAACATACATTACATTTTACAACAAAGCCTTCACACGTCCACAAATACAAATTCTTATATTCACTATCAGGGCCACAACTCTGGAAAAACAGGCCCTGGTGATGGATATGGAGAGATATCAAAGTGTATTATTTGGAAAAAGCTAAAATTAAAACGCACGAACAAAGTATTTAGTATCTTAGTGTTCAAACACATGTCATGGCATATACTGTAAGCTCCGTCGGTTCATTTTCATTTGAATCATCCCATATGTAAATGCTACTTCTCCGATGCAATGAAATACGGTTCGACGGTAGCACTCTCCCTATTAACAGTGACAAGCCGAAGAAAGAGATGCTTTCAAGGATTACTTGTAAATCAGTCAATATCTCATCTGACAAAAAACATTTTAACCCTCTGTTATTTTTATTTCACTTCAGCAAATAACAAACCACGGAGGTGTTTTTAAGACTTAGTTTCTGCGAAAGTCTTCCGGCAATGATCTTAAATTCATAACAGCATTGTGTGTATGGCTACATTGGCGCTATCAATTCCTTTGCAAGTCATGTGACCTGTGACAATAACATTGAGCAAAGGACAACAAGTCGTAATTGTGTGGGTTGTTTTGAAAGACGACCAACAGCCATCTTTATGAGTGGACAAGTCGTGACGCAGTCTTTTAGAGAAGGCAAACATCCAAACAGCGCAAATGGCCGATTTAGCATGGGGGACGTGGGACATGGCCAACAGCCAGTAGATGATGGCATTCTCCACAGCGAGAGGGAGTTATTGATTCACCTCGGAGAAAACAATTTTCTCACAAAATCAGACTAGCTACATTACAGTTGCATTGATTCTTGGGGTAATCAATTTCCCGGGGAAGAACACTGCTTCTGATTTGCCCGGGCCATCCTTTTCTCTCAAATATCACCGCTTAGCACTTAAATGACTGTCCAGGCTCTGGGCTCCTTCGCAAATGCCAGAACATTCTGGCATTGCCAAAAAGAAACAGTAATTGTGATTTACAACTCCGGGTCGACGCTGCCGCAACAGCGAGAAAGTGCTGAGAATAATCACTGGGGGAAACCGAGTAATCGCAAAGTTTTGAATAATAGCTAAGGGTGTACAGATCACAACTCATGTAATTGACGGACAGCATTCAAAACCTGTGCTCCCGCTCGAATCGAGACCTTGCTTTATGAAGATCAGGGGGAATAATTGTCTAAGGAGATCGGTAGAAAGATAGACACAGGCTATAACAGATTTCACCGGTAATAAACATTGATAAGGCTTGAGGCGATCACACATCTTCATATTGAGGGATTCAATTTTCGATAGAAGAAGCTGATCTATTTCAGGACGAATAAAATACTTTATATCCAATTTTCTAGAGATAGCAATTCAGATAATTCTGAGAAGAAATTGCCTTTTGCAAGGATATTAGATAATTGGCTTTTCCCAGAATACAAAATTAAGTATTTGATCCTTTTCGGTTGACAGTTCAAATTACATTGTTTTTCCGTATTTTATTGCCCTGTTCTAATGGATTTGTTAGATTTCTCTCCCTTTTTGCTCAACAACTGACAAAAAGCTTGACTCGAGAAATTTGAAAAAAATGGGATTAGGCTAGAGAGGAGATCTTGGAGAGGCTCTCATCTCGAATGAATCCCATCTGAGCTGAATTCTTTGAAACCAGGTTGGCCTGTTCCAAAGCTATTAACCCAAAGGGCATACGTGCAAAAACGTGGTATTTGTCCATCTATTTCAACTCCGATTTTTCCCCAAACCATGAAACTAGAGACCGCAGAACAATTAAATTGTCTCCTTAGTACCCTCGACACGATCCCTGGCCAAAATTCGGAACTCCTTGGGAAAAAGCTGTGACAGTTTGATCAAAGGGACCTTGTGTTTTTAGACCAACCACCAAAATATACAATACCATGCATTCATTGATTAATCGCACAGATCACATTTTTTTTCCCCTCTCAGAGCTTTCACCAACAACTGGGACATGCATAGTTTGAATGCTTTTTGCACTAACTGTGAATTCTGGTTAGGTTTTCCGTTTACAGGCTGATTTCTGAACAAGCATTCTTGCGAAATGCAATGAAAAAAGAACGAGTATTGTCCTTAAACCCAAACATATATAGGTCTTGGTGTAAGGTTAAATATAACACCTTGAAGCTCCTCCCACTCTCCAATACTGGTTTGTCTATGAAGGTTGTGAAATTCACAGAGAATTTTCACAATTGAGCTATAGCAAACTATTCATGACAATTATACAGGTGAGGTGAGGTGAAATTGGGTTTAACTTCGCGTCCAAGATTATTGCACTTATATAGCGACGTGCATGCATGTGTGTGTATGTGTGGCTGCTTGTACTAGTCCGGATTGATGCCAATTTATAATGCTAGCACACTGAGATACCATGCCGCAGTTTAACATGAATACCCCACTCAGACACAGTATACTGACTCCGAGCCGACCAGTCCTTGTTTTAGCCCCTTAATGCCGAGCGCCAGACAGGGTAAGAAAAAGTACCATCTTTTAACGTCTTTTGGTATGACGCGGTCGGGGATCAAACCCCGGACCTTCCGCTCTCCGGGCGGACGCTATACCACTAGACCACGGAGGCGGTCAACAATTACACAGACATTGTTCAGTATTATGTATTATACAGAGCATTAATTTCGTGTTCACGTCATACTATGTTTACGACAAGAGTTTCGAAATACCAGAATTTAGGCATGAGTGTCGTAAACATAGTATGACATGAACACGCATATTTATATATTTCTATTTATTCCCAAAGAAGATGTTGACATACAAAGACGAATTTTAGTGTTTACCTATAAGAACAGAGTTCGTTTCTAGTGTGACTTTATTCCGTTCTCACGTCACAGTAAGTTTCGAATGACATCCGGTTGAGGGAAGGAATACACTGTTGTCTTGTGATGAGATATTACCCTAGGGCACATATGATTTTTATGAACCCGATATGTTTGCCCTTGTAGGTAATATATACTGAAAACAAGATATGGAATGACTGTTTTATGCCAGAGTCAACCATATTACAACCCTATCAAAGTGGGCTTTAAAAAGTCCATTGAGACCTGAGTAAAGAATGGCTGATAGTGTAGCGGCCATAAAATTTCCGAGTCCCGTGATGGGATTCGAACCACGGACCTTCTGATCTGAGGTCGGACGCCTTGTCCACATGACCAAAGAGGTTAACCCAGTCAGCAAGCTGACAAGGTAAGGATGTCATCTGTGGGATGACTCCACGCCCTGCTACATACTCCCCCGTCAACAGAAGGCACGTCCCGGGCCGCATAGTAGGGTACTGAGGCTTATTTTGCTCAAATTTAATATGAACGTGCTCAGCCCCACGTTGGGCGCCAATGTAGCGGCCATAAAATTTCCGAGTCCCGTGATGGGATATGAACCACGGACCTTCTGATCAGAGGTCGGACGCCTTGTCCACATGACCAAAGAGGTTAACCCCGTCAGCAAGCTGACAAGGTAAGGATGTCATCTGTGGCATGGCTCCACACCCTGCTACAATAGCATCAGCATCAATCCGCACTGTGTGAATACGATGAGACACATTTCCTACCAATTCACACATCATAACCATCAACTCTTCCTTCTAAACCATCTTTTAAATCCCTATTTTGACTGGTACCATATAATTTATGTGGAGGACATTTCAAAATTTAAAACACCAGTGGCAAAAGGGATGTTAAATCAAAACTCTATTTTAAATTTTCCTGTATGTTCCCAATTTTTTTCAATGAAACAATTGACTTGCCTTTGCATGTGTTTGTGATGGATGCAGGATGCACTCGCCTTTTCATGAATGCTGATTCATAAACACATGTTCATGACATAATCGGAACCGTACAATGGACAATGGAGATTTCTAATGATTATGGAAAGGGTTTTTGTAACTTTTATTTCATTTTAGGACAATCAAGGGGTATTGGGAAGTTTTTCTTTGCAATCAAACTTGATATCAAGCCTCCCGTGAGTGAGTGAGTGAGTGAGTGAGTGAGTGAGTGAGTGAGTGAGTGAGTGAGTGAGTGAGTGAGTGAGTGAGTGAGTGAGTGAGTGAGCGAGCGAGCAATAATCCAGCAATATCATGGCTGGAACACCAGAATTCTACTTTACTCATGTTAGGACTCATACCCATATCCCTCTGCATGATGAGCAAACACTGTCACCGCTGAGCTTCCCCATAGCCCCTCTTCCTAAAGAGGGGGCACGCGTGGCCCAGTCATCTAAGGCGCCGCGATTCGTTGTGCAGAGTTGCATCCCTTGGGCACGCCAGAAACTTATGATTGTGGGTTCGAATCCCGGTTCGCCCCAATTATGTTTCTAGGTTTGTCAGCACCATATCCGTGCTCGTGGGTTTCACTGAAGTGGTAAACGTCTGAGACCTGCATCACTTCGGGCTTTCCTCCCACATTAAGCTGACATGCCATGACTGGAATACTGCTGTTAAAAGCAGCGTTAAACCCAACTCACTCACTCACTCTTCCTAAAGAATGGTTGTACTGTCTCCGGTTCATCTCCTCACTACTTACAGGGGATTGTGGTAGGGCTGGGACGGGTAACTCGGGTAGTCGGGTCGGGTGGGTAATGAGTAGGACCGGAGTACCCACAGGACTACCCGGACCCATGGTTAGTCACGTGATATATTGTTTAAAGACAAAAATTATCTAGAACTGTATGTTTTAACAACAAGTCACTAATGTTTGCAGTTCTTTCTGACAATTTGCACATTCCTTCTTACTTTTATATGCTTCAATAAAAATACAACTTCTGTCAACTTCAGTGTATACACCCGATTGTTATATACGTGTGTCTAAACACATTTTGCCAGGGCTATGGTCAAACTTTTCTCAATCAGTTGTACCTACCTCTTGAGACCTTCAGCGAGTACCCGGGTTGGGTTGGGTAATAGTGGGCTGGGTACCTTGGTAGTAAATTTGGACTCGTCCCAGCCCTAGATTGTGGGGTAGTCGAGTGGTTAAAGCCTTTCTTGAGAGCCTGGGTTCCATTCCCTACATGGTTACAATGTGTGAGGCCCATTTCTTGTGTTCCCCATCATAATATTCCTGGAATCTTGCAGAAAGCAGTTAAAACTCACTCACACTCTCATTCAACCTGTTTATTCATTCACTCACTCATTATGGAACTATAGTGACGGTATAAAAATAGTTATAATACTTTTTCAGTAATTTTGTAGTGGTGGAGGAAAAAGGTTATCAGAATGAGCTGGTCCTTGACTTAATAAAGTTGTTATAATAATAAATTATTAACATCATAAGCTAAAAAGATTAAAGAAATCTCAGCTTACAAGGTAAAAAATTAATACAACTAAAATCTTTGATTTATTGACAGTTTTAATACCAAAGAAAAATTATCTGTCTTTGTAAACTGTCTTTAAAAATAAAATAACTCATAACACATTCATGTTTAAATATTAACATTTGGGGAAAATAACTGCCTGTCCAAACTTAAGACACATCAAAGACAACTATCAAACCCACTTAATAAAGTGAGATCTTTGTAATTTGCCAGCCTTCAATGAAAAGCATATGAAAGCCTCACAAACCTAGGGCTATCACACTCGAAATCAATGTTAAACAATTTAATCCCCTTTTTTATAAAAAATTCCTTGAATCATAATGGTTTGAATCAATACTACAAGAGGTAATTTTCGTATAATGTTTCATAAATATGAAAGAAATGAGACTTCATTTTTGTCCAAATCATGCGACCAATGAATAGACAGCCAACATTGAAAAATGTCTTTTTCATTAAACAGGGAGCATTCGAACACAATTAGGACCAAAGGATCATTTTGAGTGAATCATCTCATGAAAAGCAGTTTAGCTATGCATATCAGCCCCCAATTATACACCGCTGGCCTTAGCAGACAATTCATGAAGAGATACGGAGGAGAACAAGCAATAATCAAATCAAACAGCTCTCTGGTTCAGCTCTATGAATCACAATTTCTTTATGACGAATTGGTTGACAAATTTGCTATTAATCCTGATTCTCAATATCTTTGAAATGCAGGTTTGTATTTGTTGAGTCCTTGTATTTTTGCATTTAATAAACATTGTTAACAAATTTGATAAAAATGATGATGATAGGCTTAGAATGAAACAATGATAAGGACGTAATCAGTACTTGAGAGATTACCCTCAAGTTAAGGTACTATTGATGAAGTGTATTTTCTCAGCAGTAGGGCAGGAGATTGATGAGAGACTGCATGTTAAGACACTGGTGTACGTTGTTTACATTGTGGGGGCTGTCTGGTTGCCTAGTGGTTAAAGCGTTCGCACGCCACGCCCAAGACCCGGGTTCGATTCCCGACATGGGTACAATGTGTGAAGCCCATTTCTGGTGTCCCCCGCCATGATATTGCTGGAATATTGATAAGAGCGGTGTAAAACCATACTCACTCACTGTTTACATCGTGGTATGGTGGTGATACAACAACAGACAGTTCCCTGAACAGGGCACCCGTGAAGATACGGGTTAGAATTGGTTTTCAGTAACCCATGCTTGTCTTATGTCCCCCACTACCATTCTTGGCAACGGAACATTATCATTCAACATCTGTGTCACATTCATGTCTAATACCCTTCTCAACAACTGAACATGACCTCATAGTTATCATTCAACATCTGTGTCTCATTCATGTCCAATACCCTTCTCAACAACAGAACATGACCTCATAGTTATCATTCAACATCTGTGTCTCATTCATGTCTAATACCCTTCTCAACAACAGAACATGACCTCATAGTTATCATTCAACATCTGTGTCTCATTCATGTCTAATACCCTTCTCAACAACAGAACATGACCTCATAGTTATCATTCAACATCTGTGTCTCATTCATGTCTAATACCCTTCTCAACAACAGAACATGACCTCATAGTTATCATTCAACATCTGTGTCTCATTCATGTCTAATTCCCTTCTCAACAACAGAACATGACCTCATAGTTATCATTCAACATCTGTGTCTCATTCATGTCCAATACCCTTCTCAACAACAGAACATGACCTCATAGTTATCATTCAACATCTGTGTCTCATTCATGTCTAATTCCCTTCTCAACAACAGAACATGACCTCATAGTTATCATTCAACATTTGTGTCTCATTCATGTCTAATACCCTTCTCAACAACAGAACATGACCTCATAGTTATCATTCAACATCTGTGTCACATTCATGTCCAATACCCTTCTCAACAACAGAACATGACCTCATAGTTATCATTCAACATCTGTGTCTCATTCATGTCCAATACCAATCTTAACAACAGAACATGACCTCATAGTTATCATTCAACATCTGTGTCACATTCATGTCCAATACCCTTCTCAACAACTGAACATGACCTCATAGTTATCATTCAACATCTGTGTCACATTCATGTCCACTACCAATCTTAACAACAGAACATGACCTCATAGTTATCATTCAACATCTGTGTCTCATTCATGTCCATTCCATTCTTGGCAACTGAACATGACCTCAAAAGTTTTGCATTACATGATGATTCACAAGAGGATTAACTGTGCCAATGAACCAGGGGTCCGGAAAATTTAAAATCCCAATCGGACATTTGCATTTAGGCCACGCCCCCTTCAAATAGCGTATTTTAGTATGACTTTTCACACACATTACAAGTTGTTACGTATTTATAATATAATGAATTATGAATTGTTTCAATTTAAATTGTTTAATTCACCGGACAATTAATAACAAATAATATCATTTTAGATGTACATGGAAAACATACGTTTGTTTCTGTTATAATAACGATCTGTTAACGTAGTTAACGGTCTAATTAATATTCATGAGTTATAGTCATGAGTCTGCTCAAGTGTACGCGTTGTAACATTTGGATTGAGACTATTATCCCATATTTGGTTATCACGTGACCTCACGGGAAAAGGTTTTTTTTAAACTAAAGATTATTTAAAAACAAGATAGATATTACAATCACAAATACTAAAATATCGTTGATAGCAATAGTTATTTGAATACTTTTTCATCTGTACTTAATTATGGATCATAAAAAAATTTGATATCGATCATCACAGAAAGCAAAATGGCGGTCAATCAAGATTCAATATACGACTAGCTACTGAAAACAATAAAATCTGCAAATCCTCATTGTATGTCAACCAAGTGAAAGTCGTTAGCCACGACTTACAAATTGATCATCCAGACTTTGAGGGTTTGGCAGATCCGGTCGACTGATCTGCATCGGTCGACTGGCTGTCGTCACGCTTTCGCTTCTTGTCTGAGGTTACGTATCGTAGCATTGTGAGGATAATGATGTACGTTGATGATGCAAGGTAATTATGTACAGTTGTAAACACCTTTCACTCAAATTAACAAGATGTTTCTCAGTAATTAATCCTTGATTAATCAGTGTCAACTCAGTTTATTGCCTATTACAGTGATTGACCGATTGGACTATCATGTAGGTACGATGTATTTACAGCAATCAAAACAAACAAAGCTTGTCAGTGTAGATAATCTTCATTGTGTTACAACTGCAGACAGAAACTGCTCAGTCCTAACTGTTGATCATGTCTGGTCAAAATTTAAGAATGTCCGGACAATTCTTTTTAAAATGTCCGGTCAGGAAAATTTAAATGTCCGGTAAGCAATATTTTAAACCGGACATTTGAGATTCCCAATCGGACATGTCCGGCGCATATGACAGTTTCCGGACCCCTGCAATGAACAGACCATGACAAAGTTTTAATGTAGCCTAAGGACAATAATCAGAAGAGACAAAGGGAAAATATTTGTATCAATTTGTTGATCCACTAACCTTAAAAACACTAAAAAGTTGGGGGGAAAATAAATCTGACAAGTAATACATTTTTCATTCCACCAAATTAAAACTTGCATGTTCACTAGCCAAAGAATTGCATACGATCTGTTAAATTGCAAGGTTGTCTGGACTGTATTAACCAACACAGATATTCCAAAGAAGGAAGATAGTGATCACCTTGTCAGGGTACAATGACAGAGCTACCTATCCTCATTCCAGCCGTCTCTCTTTGACAGCTTTTTGCAACAGAATTCTCATGGGAGTACAACAAGAGACGATCTCAAAGTTGGTTGGTTTGTTGTTTAAAGCCGCACTCAGCAATATTCCAGCTATATGACGGCAGTCTGTAAATAATCGAGTCTGGTCTAGGCAATCCAGTGATTGACATCATGAGCACTGATCCACACAATTGGGATACGATGACATGCATCAACCAAGTCAGCGAGCCTAGCATAGACGCCTTTTACGGCAAGCATGGGTTGCTGAAGACCTGTTTTACCCCAGATCTTCACTGGTCCCAAAGCTAACTACAGCTGCAAGAAAAGATTCAAACCCCCTTGTAGATGAAACCCAGGCTACTTGTGTGTCATCATACCCAGACTCGTGAATGCTCATGCTATCAATCACTGGTTTGACTGAAGCTGTCATTTACAACAAAAGCGACAAAAAACATTTCCATATTCAAAAGAAATCTCTGCTAAAAACATAGGCCATGGCAGTATTCCAACTATATCACAAGCATATGCTTATGAATCCCCACCAAACAGAAGTTCACAAAAAGGTGTGAGTATCCTTCTCCAATGGTGGTACCCATCACAAACACATACAAGGGCAAGTCAATTGAAAACTATGGGAACTTGTAGTTCAAAATAAGGAATTGCATCATTTTTGACTGGTGTGGCTAGCTACACCTTTCACAGAAAAAAACCTATATGCCTTAAGCTTTATGAACTAAAGTAATATTCTCAATCTCAATAAAAAAATCCTCGAGTATTAAACGGTAGGTACCAAATAGTTACCATTCAAGATCATTTAACATGTAAGGCTGTTCATTTCAGGTTGAAGATTATATGAAGGCATACTGACCATAACTCGACACTCTTTAGTAAATATAAAACGTCACCGCCAGAGAATATTCAGCCTCAATGATAGACCGAAACAGATTCCAAGGGACGTAAAAGGTAAAATTGTAGTGAAACCTATATGAATAGATCACTTAAAAAAACTGTACTATTATTTTTAAACATCTCTTTTGAAAATCATTTCGATACAAATAGACATGATACATATACTTATATTTCTTCATAAATGTTTTGTTTTCTGTTTTTGCTTGACTACTTCCTGAACTAGAATCTCGCACCTCATTAGCTGAAATTATATTCAACTGTCTTCATCAAACGCTTGCAGTACATGTTGACAAATATTGACAGACTGCCAGCAAGGAATCAAACTGACCACATGGCACGACATTCACTTTATATTATGCAGTATTGAAAGGAAAAGAAAGAAGGAAGAGAAAAAATAAGTCAAATATCAAATGAGGAAAATAACATTTTTCCTTACTGTTTCAATGTTTGGATGTTAGACTTCTGTAATAGAGATATGCACTCAATTTGACACAATTGTGTAATGGTTTTCCCTGTTGGTAACTGTGCCTGTTATTGACTGATTTATTAACTTTCCTGACAATTTTTAATGTCTAAACCTTTATGTTTATATGTTAAATAAAGTTTAACACTGAAAACACCTAGTTTCATCACTATTTCAAAGTCAGAATCATACCCACAGGCTTATGATAGTGCTGGAATCGTACAATGGATTTCTTATGATAACGGAAATGTTTTTGTCACTTTTATTTTATTAGGACAAACAAGTGGTACTGGGAAGTGAGTGAGTGAGTGAGTGAGTGAGTGAGTGAGTGAGTGAGTGAGTGAGTGAGTGAGTGAGTGAGTGAGTGAGTGAGTGAGTGAGTGAGTGAGTGAGTGAGTGAGTGAGTGAGGCTTTACTCTTTAGCAGAGATTTCTTATGATTATGGAAATATTTTTTGTCAATTTTTTTCATCTACTGACCTGGGCATGGAGATATCTTACAGATGACATCCTTACATTGTCTAACCTCTTTGGTCATATGAACAAGGCGTCCAACCTTGGCTCAGAAGGTTCTAGTTCAAATACTACGCATATATTAACATATCGTAACATTATCCTTGAAGTTTTACCATATGAAAAATACATGCATCACCACCTAAATATATATCAAGACATAACAAGTGCGTAACTGTTAATAACTGTCACTGATTTGAACAAATATTTAAAATCTTTATGCTCTCAACAAAGATGAAAACAATAGTAATTGCTGCAATATTGAATGTTAGAATTATTCAATATTTGATCTTTACATAACCCAATTCTAACAACGTGAACACAGAGGTTTAGCTAGAAGAGTCTTCCCAGTGTGCCACAAACCCACCCCGCTAATGCAATTTCTAGCTTGTTTAAAACTCATTTTGTGGTTCTATAAATATTTACAGCTGGTCTGCTAATATTTTCATAACACAAAGTGTTAAACAGCTTACTAAAGCATATATATTCCTCCACAAGTACATTTGGAAGTGGAATATCCACATATATCTGTCTACATGCTCAGGAAGCATTTCTCTTTACAAATGACTTCCTTGCACTTGAACCCTACCTATGCCCAACCTTCCTTTGCTCTACCTCCTGCGTCATCCCCTCGGTGCACTCCCCTTTCTGGGCCGACAACCCTGTGCAATGACAATCCAACTTGCACCCTCCCTGCCCGACCCTCCTTCATGCTGCCGACCATTCTTGTGGCGCCCCCAGCAAGTTTATCGTTCTCCTCTTTACCCGGAGCAGTGACAGCTTTATCTTGTATCACTCACGAGCCTGTAGCCAGGATGACAAGTATACCTCACACTGATGCTTATGTTATTTTACTTGCCTCAAAATAATATCTCCTCGTAGATCCCCCTTGCACAGCCCCTGGGGGGTGGGGACGAAGAAGAGGGCTGGGGGAATCTGCTATTTTTACCACCCTCCATATGTATTAGAAATATAATCTGTGAACTAAGAAAAAAACCAACTTTGGCAAGCCATTGAGATTGAAAACTTGCCACAAATTCCTGAAAGAAATGAATTTGTCTGGCATATCCGACAATTTAGATGTTGCTTGCTTTACAACATCAGGAGAACTGGCTTGTGGATGGTGGGGTGATAATGGAGGCCACTACTCTGCCAAATCTCTCTGGCAATGGAGCAGAACCAAGAACATAGCTGTGTAACGGACTGAGGGGCTTGTGAAAGCTGAACAGGAGGAATTTCAGGTTGATCTCTATGGTTGTTGTTGTGGACCAGCTCCCAGCTACAGTGTTTCCCCGGCTGTATTGTGTTTCTGTTGTTTTTACATACCACCCCGAGTTATCACTGTCTGGTCTATGAACAACCACCGTATTGACTCGCACACAAAGGCTTCTAAATGTCTCACAGCTTCCTCTTTAGTACTGAGTATGTGTTAACATACAAAGAAGTCTGTTACAGCGGATAGGTATTTCATTGCACAAACATACCATTGAGACCCAGTGACAATATACTATAAACTATACACATACATAATGCTAATAGCATAATAAATAATCGCAGTGAGGACAGGCATCTCAATTTTGTTCATCATTGTAAGACCACCCTGTGATGTACTGGAAAGAGCATCTGCCTGAAAAGCAAGTCAGTGCTTCAATACCTGGCTGTCTCCTACCAAAAGATGATAAATGATAGTACTTGTTGTTACCCTGACTGGTGGGCTAAAACCACCACATGCACGCATTCACGTCGCTTTTGAAGTGCAATAATCTTGAACAGGACATTAAACCCACTGCCCCTCTCTTCATCAATATAAATATATCAACAAATTATTGGTACGTAAATGGCCTCGTTGGTTGTAAACAAAGGTCTGGGCCCCGTTCCAAAGCGATCGTAGCACTAAACCTATCATTCAAAAATATAAAAGTATAAAACTTCCGTACTTTAACATAGACTTACGCGATCGTAGCACTAAGATCACTTTGTGGAATAGGGTCCTGGGCCCACTTGCACAAAGCGATTTTAGCGCTAAGATAATAACTCCCATACTTTAACATAGGCTTACAATAGTCTTAGCGCTAAGATCACTTTGTGCAAGTGGATCCAGGTCACTGCCTTGCTGCCTCTTCCTGGATGGTTCATGTTTAGCAATAGAACACTATTCTTGAATGGGTACAACCTGGTGACTGTTATTTACCATGTGATATGTTACTTGGCTAACTGTGTATAATCACACCCCAACACTGCCGTCCTTGCTCATGATGACTCCACGCCCTGCTACATACTCCCCCATCAACAGAAGGCACGTCCCGGGCCGCATAGTAGGGTACTGAGACTTATTTTGCTCAAATTTGATATGAACGTGCTCCAATGTAGCGGCCATAAAATTTCCGAGTCCCGTGATGGGATTCGAACCACGGACCTTCTGATCTGAGGTCGGACGCCTTGGCCACATGACCAAAGAGGTTAACCCCAGGGGTCCGGAAACCGTCATATGCGCCGGACATGTCCGATTGGGAATCTCAAATGTCCGGTTTAAAATATTGCTTACCGGACATTTAAATTTTTCTGTCCGGACATTTTAAAAAGTATTGTCCGGACATTCTTAAATTTTGACCGGACATGATCAACAGTTAGGACTGAGCAGTTTCTGTCTGCAGTTGTAACACAATGAAGATTATCTACACTGACAAGCTTTGTTTGTTTTGATTGCTGTAAATAAATCGTACCGACAATGATAGTCCAATCGGTCAATCACTGTAATAGGCAATAAACTGAGTTGACACTGATTAATCGAGGATTAATTACTGAGAACATCTTGTTAATTTGAGTAAAATGTGTTTACAACTGTACATAAATACCTTGCATCATCGATGTACCTCATTATCCTCACAATGCTACGATACGTAACCTCAGACAAGAAGCGAAAGCGTGACGACAGCCAGTCGACCGATGCAGATCAGTCGACCGGATCTGCCAAACCCTCAAAGTCTGAATGATCATTTTGTAAGTCGTGGCTAACGACTTTCACTTGGTTGACATACAATGAGGATTTGCAGATTTTATTGTTTTCAGTAGCTAGCCGTATATTAAATCTTGATTGACCGCCATTTTGCTTTCTGTGACGATCGATATCCAATTTTTTTATGGTCAATAATTAAGTTCAGATGAAAAAGTATTCAAATAACTATTGCTATCAACGATAGTTTAGGATTTATGATTATATTATCTGTCTTGTTTTTAAATAATCTTTAGTTTAAAAAAACCCTTTTCCCGTGAGGTCACGTGATAACCAAATATGGGATAATAGTCTCGATCCAAATGTTACAACGCGTACACTTGAGCAGACTCATGAATATTAATTAGACCGTTCACAACGTTAACAGATCGTTATTATAACAGAAACAAACGTATGTTTTCCATATATATCTAAAATGATATTATTTGTTATTAATTGTTCGGTGAACTAAACAATTTAAATTGAAACAATTCATAATTCATCATATTATGAACACGTAACAACTTGTAATTTGTGTGTAAAAAGTCGTACTAAAATACGCTGTTTGAAGGGGGCGTGGCATAAATGTAAATGTCCGATTGGGATTTTAAATTTTCCGGACCCCTGGTTAACCCCATCAGCACGCTGACAAGGTAAGGATGTCATCTATTGGATGACTCCACACCCTGCTACACAAGCAACTACTAGTTTTCCTGACCAGACTCACAGGTATCACAGGTATATTGTGGCATGGAAACACATTCACAAATACGTTCTGTTAGTCCATGGGTCTTCGGAATATGTTGACACAGAGTGCACAGTGATCAACTGACTAGGGTAATGATGTAGCACTTTGAGAATACTTTAGACTGTGGATCAGGGCCCTGTTCCACAAAGCCATCTTAGCGCTAAGGTGATCATAACTCCCATACTTTAACACTGGCTTATGACAGTCGTAACACTAAGTTCGCTTTATGGAACGGTGTCCTGGCTCAAAAATATGCACATTGTAATTTTTATTTTCGGGGAATGTGAAGACTCCCCTCCACGGCAGCCTTCTGCATCACCCAGATTGTCAGATGGGCTGTATTTCTGGCAGCAAACCCGGGTACTCACCAAAAGTCAGACACAGTTTGGGAGGTACCAAACCTAAGGCACTGAGAACAATGGGCAGTCGGACAACTTGGTACTTGGGATGCAAGCATGACATTTCAGACGAAATGGCATATTTGCCATGTTTATCCTGAACCTTGTCAATCACATTAGTGTCAAAAGGGACAGAAAATTCAATGATTATAAATGATTTCACTGGATTAATCAAAAAGGACAAGATTAGGTTAGTTGGCATGGATAAGTCTGAGGCCTATTCCAGAGAATTTTATATTTATCATTTTCTATGATGCCCTCTACATATTCTGGGTCGTACCATGAATGGACCTCTGTGTCAAAACCACAAGCATGGTGAAGATAATAATAAAAAGATCAAGCCATGAATCCATGTCTCTTAAGACACAGTGTTTGTGCCAAAACTTGGTATCCACTGACAATATGTTAGACAGTCTCAATAATTTGAATTGCATAATTTACATTTCATATTTACGTTTTGATGCACAATCACACATTGATGGTTTCGAGTGGGAAATGACTGATCCTGAGCAGCAAACAGAAAGCCTTCTGTTCCACTTTTCAGGCCACCTGACTTCATCCAAGTGAAGGACTCTGCAAGGTTGCTGTCCTTCTCAACACACCGCACATAAATTTGATGCAGTGGTCGTTCAGAAAGCCTCTCCTTGAAAAACTGAGTCTGGGCAAAAAAATGGCGCTTCGCTTGGTTGACACTCATTTCTGTACTGTTCAGCAGTACAGAACCATCAACAAAATGATGATGATGATTATTATTATACAAGTGTGACTTTGTGAGAGTGCATATTGTGAGAAATATGAAGCAATCAAAAATAGACTTTGCTTTCAGCAGAGATTTCTTATGGTTATGGAAATGGTTTTGTTGCTATTATTTAGCAATGTTCCAGCCATATCACAAGAGGACACTAAAAAGAATCAAACCTAGGTCTTCGATATAATGAGTAAATACCTCAACCACCAGACTACCCAATCTCATCCCCCCCCCCACCACCACCACCACCCCCTACCCCCAACCCAACCCAATCCTTAAATCTTGAAAAGAAAGAAACCTTTTAGTTTATTTTGGAGGAGACAGCGTCTGAGATAATCACCCAAATATTCTCCACCATTGCAGCCTCCTAAACCAAATACGAGCCCACAAAGTCACTTCATACTATCAATATGAGCTAAACTAAACAGATACATGATTAGATTGTTTAACATGGGACCACACTGTACATCACTTGGTGTGCCAAGGTGACGGACAAACACCCTTATTCATAACGGTGTTACTTCTCGAGGGAAGTAGTTACAGTAAATGCCACTACCATATACTCTTGAGCTTGATGTGAGCATTACTTTTATCTGTAATCAGTACATACTGTTTTCAGTACTAGGGTCCAATATGTCTCACAACAGTAAACATATATACACAGATAAGCTCTCTCTCACAAGCAATGTGTGTGAGGCCCCACACCAATGGGTGGGCCACTTATGAAATATTTTCTAGAAGTATAATGTTTGGGGGGGTTTTCTTCTTTTTTTTTAATGCCGCACTCAGCAATATTTCAGCTTTATGACAGCGGTCTCTAAATAATCGAGTCAACCAAGTGAGCGAACCTGACCACCCGATCCTGTTAGTCGCCTCTACGATAAGCATGGGTTGCTGAAAGTATAGTGAGTAAGTGAGTGAGTGAGTGAGTGAGTGAGTGAGTGAGTGAGTTTGGTTTTACACCGCTTTTAGCAAAATTCCAGCAATATCACGGCAGGAGACACCAGAAATGGGCTTCTCACATTGTACCCATGTCGGGAATCGAACCCGGGTCTTCGGCGTGACCAGCGAACGCTTAAACCACTAGGCTACCCGACTGCCCCTCTAGAAGTATAGCATACTTAGAGAACAACTTCTATAAGAATTACGGATTATCTGTCCCGAGTAAATTAATTTTGTAAGTTTTTAGCTTTAGCACAACTGGAAGTAACTTGCCAGTCAGCATGAAGCAAAGACTATAATGCTCAGAGACAAATAACCTTTTCCCATGCCACTATGGGTAATATGGCTGTGTAGTGAGTGAATATGATTTTCAGCTGTTTTTAGCAATATTCCAACAATGTCATGGTGGGAGACACCAGAAATGGGCTCCACACATTGTATCAAGGGGAGAATGAAACCCAGACCTTTGAGGTGATAAGCGAACGCTTTAATCACAAGGCTTCCACACCTTACAAGGCTCTATAGGTCACCTGAGATGGATAGAATATTATACAAGAAATTATGTGTTTTCATACAGCTGCCTAATTACAAGATGTGTGGATCTAGTCTTAAATATCAAATTAATATAGAAATTCAACTGAAAACGAATATAGTCTTTGTTGATTAGGTAAATCCAAATAATCTTAAACATACTTCAATACCTATCTGCCATCAAGAACTATGAACAGAACGTCACATTTCTGTGTATGAAAACTTAACAGTTAATCTTGAGAGGCAGTCAGACACCCACATAGTGGGAGTGAGTGAGTGAGTTGGGCCATGCCTCTTTTAACAGTATTCCAGTTATACCACGGCGTACAAAGATTTGAACGAAATTGATTGAGTAATGGACATATTTAGCTTTTTCAATATGGCAGAAAAGGTGGCCATATAGAAAAACGGATTTGAGCATGGTCAAAGTGCAGGGATAAATTAAGGTCAAACTGTTCTTAAAAATGTGAAAAAGAGAAACTATGACCCCACCTACTAACTACACACATACCAACTTTCATTACATTTTAAAAAGAAATAGCTGAGTAGTGGCCATATGAAGTTTCAGATTTCAGGGTTGTCAAAGTGCAAAGGTCAAATTAGGGACAAATTTAAACTTTTGAAAAAAAGTAGCATGAACGTTGAGTTCCACTACTAACTACAAAAGTATCAATTCTCATTCCATTTTGCACAAAAATTGTCTGAGTAATAGCCATAAATAGGTTTGATTTCCATAGCAGCCATATTAAAAATTGGGTTCAAACATCTAGAACAAATGGGGGTGTCGTCAATGATGGGAACAAGCATGTGAAGTTTCAGTTTCAAAGGTTCCGTGGTTTCTGAGGAGATGATGTTTACAGTGAGAGGAAATGCATGTTGAGAGAAATAAAGAGCGTGATCAAAGATCAAAATTCAAAATATCGTCAAAAATGGAATATATGTGTTGAGCCGACACATATTCCAAATTTTATTTCATTTTAAAAGAAAATGACTGAAGAAAGTATTTCTTTAAAAGTTTATAAAGAACTTTCAGTATGATTGCAGTGCAAAGATCAAATCAAGGTCAAAATATAGTGAGTGAGTGAGTATGGTTTTACGCCGCTTTTAGCAATATTCCAGCAATATCCCGGCGGGGGACACCAGAAATGGGCTTCACACATTGTACCCATGTCGGGAATCGATCCCGGGTCTTCGGCGTGATGAACGAACGCTTTAACCACGAGGCTACCCGACTGCCCCGGTCAAAATATAAATTATAGGAACAAAAGAAGAAAATCCATGTGGTGTCCTACTACTAACTACATCTGTACCAAACTTCAGCCATAAATAAATCTTTCAATATGGATGTCATGGCGGCCATGTTGAAAACCTAAACCCCTTATACAAATTGGGGTATTATCATTGGTGGCAACTTGTATCCGAAGAACAAAAGAACAAAAGAAGAACATCCATGTGGTGTCCTACTACTAACTACATCTGTACCAAACTTCAGCCATAAATAAATCTTTCAATATGGATGTCAGTTTCAGTTCTACTGGTTTAGTTGTTTCTGAGAAGATAATGATCAACGACACATAACAGACTCCGGGCAGATAGTTCATGATAAAAGCTCTCTTGACATTCAGTCAGGTAAGTTAACAAAAAATAGACTCCATCCAAGATGTCAAGCAAACTTTGTTATCACAAACCTGAAATTCAATTACTGAGTAGATCTTTTGAAAACTGACCTTGACTTCCAATTTGAAGCAAAAAAAGGCTGTAGCTATTCTCAAACTGATACACAGATCATGTAAATGTGTTACATGGGAAGTCTTATGTGATCCAGTTGGAGAATCTTTGATGAGTGAATGACCTCTACGTACGCAAAAGGAAGAATAAACTTGAGTATGTTTTAGATTGGTTCCCGAAGTAAACCCAATTTTGCTAACAAGGATTTGATAATACACTTTAAACAAATATAAAATTCTAAACCACAACCCCATCAGAATTTTTTTTCAACACCGGAGCTGGTTTCTAAAAGAATTTGATATTGTTTTATGGGGAAAAAAGAGGGGAAAATAAGGTAACCCTTGTTTTTTGTAAAAGGCGACTATGCTTGTCGTAAGAGGCGACTAACGGGATCAGGTGGTCAGACTTGCCGACTTGGTTGATCCATGTCATTGTTTCCCAATTGTGTGGATCGATGCTCATGATATCAATCACTGGATTGTCTGGTCCAGTCTCGATTATTTACAGACCGCCGTCATATAGCTGGAATATTGCTGAGTGCGGCATTAAACAAACAAACAAACAGTTATGCACACCACCGAATATCCATGTCACAGCCGAAATGGAACACCATCAAAAATAGGAGAAAGTACTCAAAGTACAGAAGACTTGGAAAAAACCCATCTTTACTTACAAACATATAAGCAGCTCAAATCGATCATTTTATTAGCAGGCTCAAGTAATCATTCTTAGTCAATAGATATTGTAATATCAAGTAACTAAACTATTAAACTTTATATTAATTGAAATACAGTACAGGGTATTCTAGATGCAACATAAATATTCTGTGAGATTACAAGAAACAAACCCTTGCATAGATCTGGGTTAGAATTGTTTTTCAGCAACCCACGTTTGTCGTAAGAGGCGATTTAAATACAAGGGAACGGGTGTGCAGACTTGCTGACTTGGTTGATGTATGTCACTGAATCCTAATTGTATAGATTGATGCTCGTGGTGTCGAACACTTGATGGATTGGTCCAAACTTATAACTGGAATATTGCTGAGTGTGGTGTTAAACAACAAACAAACAAACACAAAAAACAACCTAATTACCACCAAAATATTATTTCAAATCCAAGACATGTCTAGGCTTACAGGTATCTTATAAAAAGTCATGTTCCATATGTCGGAAATTACAATAAAAAAGACATTTAAGACAAAATTTTTCTTTTCAAAAGTAATCTGAATAAGTTGTCATGTCAGTAGTGTTTGTCATGCAGTTCAGTACATTTAAACATACACACTGCATTTGTGGGGAGGCCATGTATGCATGCAGCAGATTCATTCATTGTCCTTTTTTGCAAGTTTGCAGGTTCATAAGAAAGTTTTTAACATATCTGACATTTCTTTACCTTTTCCTCTAAAGGAATACTGTTGTGTCTGAAGGAATACTGTTATGTTATATCTAAAGGAATACTTTGTGTCTGAAGAAATACTGTTATATCTAAATGAATACTGTTGTATCTGAAGGAATACTGTTGTGTTATATCTAAAGGAATACTGTTGTGTCTGAAGAAATACTGTTATATCTAAATGAATACTGTTGTATCTGAAGGAATATTGTTGTGTATAAAGGAATATTGTTACCTCTTTTCTTGAGTATAGTGAGCACCCATGTATAATGCGCACCCCCCTCTAGCGGGTTCAATATTTTGGACACACGTTTTCTTGGAATCGACCGGTGATTCGGTCAAGACACACCCAATGATATGACTTTATAGGATTTTTAATGCAAGGATCGGCAACAATTGTATCTGAAACCATTTTTTTATCAGGAATAATATATTCCATTTTTTTCTTAATTATATGCAGCCTTTACTAAACATATTTAAAATAATAATAACCCTAAGCGAAGCAGCTGATCGCTATTCCCGGGTATTATTTTTTACATGGAACCAGTCTGACCAGTCACCGTCAAGGCTCACGCGCACGTGATTGGGTGATCGCGAGAATTTCATGTTGACATAGAATCGTCAAACAAAAACAAATATGACTTTTAACGAGTCAAAGTATGTCATTTATGATATATGTATCCATTCTCTGTCAACTAAAGTTCGTTTCAAGGTGTCAATAGCTGTATTCTGACCGTGGTTGCTGTTAATGACAGTGAGTTGTGCGATCTTCCGATCGCTTCACACACGATTTCGCCGAAATTAATAAAAACAATATTATAAGGAATTTTGAATAAAATTAATGAAATAAGTTACAAACATAAGTCCAGATATACAAAGAACACTTTTTATAGCCAGACAGTGTAATTACATGATTATTTTGCGTACTTCAGTATGGATTTGTTGACATGGTATTTCCGGTGTTTCGTGCTCACGGTAATTTCTTTCCATGGGGGAAAAAAACATCCAAACTCATAATTCGTGTATAATGCGCACCCCCTCTACACAGCTGTGTTTTTTCGAAAAAAAGGGCGCACTATACTCAAGAAAATACGGTATATCTAAAGGAATACTTTTGTATGTAAAGGAATACTGTTGTGTCTAAAAGAATACTGTTGTGTCTAAAGGAATATTGTTATATCTAAAGGAATACTGTTGTATCTAAAGGAATACTGTTGTATCTAAAGGAATACTGTTGTGTCTAAAGAATAATGTTATACCTAAAGGAATTCTGTTGTGTCTAAAGGAATACTGTTGTGTCTAAAGCAATACTGTTATATCTGAAGGAATACTGTTGTATCTGAATACTGTTGTGTCTAAAGGAATACCGTTGTGTCTAAATGAATACTGTTATACCTAAAGGAATACTGTTGTGTCTTAAGGAATACTGTTATATCTAAAGGAATACTATTGTGTCTAAAGGAATACTGTTGTGTCAAAAGGCATACTGTTATACCTAAAGGAATACTGTTGTGTCTAAAGGAATACTGTTATATCTAAGGGAATACTGTTATATCTAAAGGAATACTGTTGTGTCTCAAGGAATACTGTTATATCTAAAGGAATACTGTTGTTTCTAAAGGAATACTGTTGTATTTGAAGTAATATGCTTGTATCTCAAAATAACCGCTGTGTCCAATGAATAGACTGTCACTTGTGTCTCAAGAAAAAAATGTTTTCATTTTTTTTCTTTTAAATGCAACCTTAACTGTTGCCTTGGAGCTCAATTTATCCAAATATATTTTCATCCTCCCTTAAAGGGTTAACCAACAAAATATGTCTGTGATCCAAGAAACTAAAAAGGACGACCTTGTCAGACAGTTTAGCTGAGAAGAGCCAATTGTGTCAATTTTGTCTTTTTCTGAAAACCCAATGTTTTTTTCTATAGCATGGAGTTTTGAAAGCCTTGTCTTTATCAACTTAGTGTACACATTGGTTACAAAAGCACACGAGACAAGTGGATCTTTTTCACACAGGTATTGCCATCCATATTGTTCTTCTTCAAAATGAAACAAAATATATTGAGGATATTATATTCGTGTTCATGTCATACTATGTTCACTAGAGTTTAGGCACAAGTGTCATAAACATAGTATGACATGAACATGAATATAATGTTCTAATTATTACCGAAGAAGATGTCTACATACAGAGACAAATTTTAGTGTTTACCTACAAGGACAGCAAGTCGCAACGGCAGTGGATCCACAATTTGTCAACAGTCTTCAGTATGACGTTGTTTCTAGCGTGACTTCATTCCAACCTCACGTCACAAAGAGATTCAAATGACGTCAATGATGACGTCCGGATGACGGAAACAATACACCGTTGTCTCACGACATGATATGACCCCAGGGCACATATGATTTTTATGAAGCCCGATATGTTTGCGCTCATAGGTAATAAAAAGGGGACCACAAGGACTTACCAAGCCTTGTGTCACTCAGAAGTCGTGTAACAATATAAACAAACCATGAGTGAGAGAGTAGTTTGCAGTTTTTCTGCGTGATCACAGGTCTCACATCAAAGTGGTAAATCCGCAATCACAAGCCTCACATCAAAGTGGTTAACCCGTGATCACAATCCTCACATTAAAGTGGTAAACCCGTAATCATAGTTCTCACATCAAAGTGGTAAACCCGTGATCACAGGTCTCACATCAAAGTGGTTAACCCGTGATCACAAGCCTCACATCAAAGTGGTAAACCCGCGATCACAAGCCTCACATCAAAGTGGTAAACCCGCGATCACAAGCCTCACATCAAAGTTGTAAACCCGTAATCACAGGTCTCACATCAAAGTGGTAAACCCGTGATCACAGGTCTCACATCAAAGTGGTAAACCCGTGATCATAGACCTCACATCAAAGTGGTTAACCCGCAATCACAGGTCTCTCACATCAAAGTGGTAAACCTGTGATCACAGGTCTCACATCAAAGTGGTAAACCCGTGATCACAGGTCTCACATCAAAGTGGTAAACCTGTGATCACAGGTCTCGCATAAAAATTGTAAACCCGTAATCACAGGTCTCACATCAAAGTGGTAAACCCGTGATCATAGACCTCACATCAAAGTGGTAAACCTGCAATCATAGGTCTCTCACATCAAAGTGGTAATCCCGTGATCACAGGTCTCACATCAAAGTTGTAAACCCCTAATCACAGGTCTCTCACATCAAAGTTGTAAACCCGTAATCACAGGTCTCACATCAAAGTTGTAAACACGTAATCACAGGTCTCACATCAAAGTGGTAAACCCGTGATCACAGGTCTCACATCAAAGTGGTAAACCTGTGATCATAGACTTCACATCAAAGTGGTAAACCCGTGACCATAGACCTCACATCAAAGTGGTAAACCCGTGATCATAGACCTCACATCAAAGTGGTTAACCTGTGATCATAGACCTCACATCAAAGTGGTAAACCTGTGATCATAGACCTCACATCAAAGTGGTAAACCTGTGATCACAGGTCTCACATCAAAGTGGTAAACCTGGGATCATAGACCTCACATCAAAGTGGTAAACTGTGATCACAGGTCTCACATCAAAGTGGTAAACCCGTGATCACAGGTCTCACATCAAAGTGGTAAACCTGTGATCACAGGTCTCACATCAAAGTGGTAAACCCGTGATCATAGACCTCACATCAAAGTGGTAAACCTGTGATCACAGGTCTCACATCAAAGAGGTAAACCCGTGATCATAGACCTCACATCAAAGTGGTAAACCCGTGATCATAGACCTCACATCAAAGTGGTAAACCTGTGATCATAGACCTCACATCAAAGTGGTAAACCTGTGATCATAGACCTCACATCAAAGTGGTAAACCCGTGATCACAGGTCTCACATCACAGTGGTAAACCCGTGACCATAGACCTCACATCACAGTGGTAAACCCGTGATCACAGGTCTCACATCAAAGTGGTAAACCCGTGATCATAGACCTCACATCAAAGTGGTAAACCCGTGATCATAGACCTCACATCAAAGTGGTAAACCCGTGATCACAGGTCTCACATCACAGTGGTAAATCCATGACCATAGACCTCACATCAAAGTGGTAAACCCGTGATCACAGGTCTCACATCAAAGTGGTAAACCCGTGATCATAGACCTCACATCAAAGTGGAAAACCCGTGATCATAGACCTCACATCAAAGTGGTAAACCCGTGATCATAGACCTCACATCAAAGTGGTAAACCCGTGATCTGATCACAGGCCTCACATCAAAGTGGTAAACCCGTGATCACAGGTCTCACATCAAAGTGGTAAACCCGTGATCATAGACCTCACATCACAGTGGTAAACCCGCGATCACAGGCCTCACATCAAAGTGGTAAACCCGTGATCACAGGCCTCACATCAAAGTGGTAAACCCGTGATCACAGGTCTCACATCAAAGTGGTAAACCCGTGATCATAGACCTCACATCACAGTGGTAAACCCGTGATCACAGGTCTCACATCAAAGTGGTAAACCTGTGATCACAGGTCTCACATCACAGTGGTAAACCCGTGACCATAGACCTCACATCAAAGTGGTAAACCTGTGATCACAGGCCTCACATCAAAGTGGTAAACCCGTAATCACAGGTCTCACATCAAAGTGGTAAACCCGTGATCACAGGTCTCACATCAAAGTGGTAAACCCGTGATCATAGACCTCACATCAAAGTGGTTAACCCGCAATCACAGGTCTCTCACATCAAAGTGGTAATCCCGTGATCACAGGTCTCACATCAAAGTTGTAAACCCCTAATCACAGGTCTCTCACATCAAAGTTGTAAACCCGTAATCACAGGTCTCACATCAAAGTTGTAAACACGTAATCACAGGTCTCACATCAAAGTGGTAAACCCGTGATCACAGGTCTCACATCAAAGTGGTAAACCTGTGATCATAGACTTCACATCAAAGTGGTAAACCCGTGACCATAGACCTCACATCAAAGTGGTAAACCCGTGATCATAGACCTCACATCAAAGTGGTTAACCTGTGATCATAGACCTCACATCAAAGTGGTAAACCTGTGATCATAGACCTCACATCAAAGTGGTAAACCTGTGATCACAGGTCTCACATCAAAGTGGTAAACCTGGGATCATAGACCTCACATCAAAGTGGTAAACTGTGATCACAGGTCTCACATCAAAGTGGTAAACCCGTGATCACAGGTCTCACATCAAAGTGGTAAACCTGTGATCACAGGTCTCACATCAAAGTGGTAAACCCGTGATCATAGACCTCACATCAAAGTGGTAAACCTGTGATCACAGGTCTCACATCAAAGAGGTAAACCCGTGATCATAGACCTCACATCAAAGTGGTAAACCCGTGACCATAGACCTCACATCAAAGTGGTAAACCCGTGATCATAGACCTCACATCAAAGTGGTTAACCTGTGATCATAGACCTCACATCAAAGTGGTAAACCTGTGATCATAGACCTCACATCAAAGTGGTAAACCTGTGATCACAGGTCTCACATCAAAGTGGTAAACCTGGGATCATAGACCTCACATCAAAGTGGTAAACTGTGATCACAGGTCTCACATCAAAGTGGTAAACCCGTGATCACAGGTCTCACATCAAAGTGGTAAACCTGTGATCACAGGTCTCACATCAAAGTGGTAAACCCGTGATCATAGACCTCACATCAAAGTGGTAAACCTGTGATCACAGGTCTCACATCAAAGAGGTAAACCCGTGATCATAGACCTCACATCAAAGTGGTAAACCCGTGATCATAGACCTCACATCAAAGTGGTAAACCTGTGATCATAGACCTCACATCAAAGTGGTAAACCTGTGATCATAGACCTCACATCAAAGTGGTAAACCCGTGATCACAGGTCTCACATCACAGTGGTAAACCCGTGACCATAGACCTCACATCACAGTGGTAAACCCGTGATCACAGGTCTCACATCAAAGTGGTAAACCCGTGATCATAGACCTCACATCAAAGTGGTAAACCCGTGATCATAGACCTCACATCAAAGTGGTAAACCCGTGATCACAGGTCTCACATCACAGTGGTAAATCCATGACCATAGACCTCACATCAAAGTGGTAAACCCGTGATCACAGGTCTCACATCAAAGTGGTAAACCCGTGATCATAGACCTCACATCAAAGTGGAAAACCCGTGATCATAGACCTCACATCAAAGTGGTAAACCCGTGATCATAGACCTCACATCAAAGTGGTAAACCCGTGATCTGATCACAGGCCTCACATCAAAGTGGTAAACCCGTGATCACAGGTCTCACATCAAAGTGGTAAACCCGTGATCATAGACCTCACATCACAGTGGTAAACCCGCGATCACAGGCCTCACATCAAAGTGGTAAACCCGTGATCACAGGCCTCACATCAAAGTGGTAAACCCGTGATCACAGGTCTCACATCAAAGTGGTAAACCCGTGATCATAGACCTCACATCACAGTGGTAAACCCGTGATCACAGGTCTCACATCAAAGTGGTAAACCTGTGATCACAGGTCTCACATCACAGTGGTAAACCCGTGACCATAGACCTCACATCAAAGTGGTAAACCTGTGATCACAGGCCTCACATCAAAGTGGTAAACCCGTGATCACAGGTCTCTCACATCAAAGTGGTAAACCCCGTGATCACAAGCCTCATATCAAAGTGGTTAACCTGTGATCACAGGCCTCACATCAAAGGGGTAAACCCGTGATCACAGGTCTCACATCAAAGTGGTAAACCTGTGATCACAGGTCTCGCATAAAAATTGTAAACCCGTAATCACAGGTCTCACATCAAAGTGGTAAACCCGTGATCATAGACCTCACATCAAAGTGGTAAACCTGCAATCACAGGTCTCTCACATCAAAGTGGTAATCCCGTGATCACAGGTCTCACATCAAAGTTGTAAACCCCTAATCACAGGTCTCTCACATCAAAGTTGTAAACCCGTAATCACAGGTCTCACATCAAAGTTGTAAACACGTAATCACAGGTCTCACATCAAAGTGGTAAACCCGTGATCACAGGTCTCACATCGAAGTGGTAAACCTGTGATCACAGGTCTCACATCAAAGTGGTAAACCCGTGATCATAGACCTCACATCAAAGTGGTAAACCTGTGATCACAGGTCTCACATCAAAGAGGTAAACCCGTGATCATAGACCTCACATCAAAGTGGTAAACCCGTGATCATAGACCTCACATCAAAGTGGTAAACCCGTGATCATAGACCTCACATCAAAGTGGTAAACCTGTGATCATAGACCTCACATCAAAGTGGTAAACCCGTGATCACAGGTCTCACATCACAGTGGTAAACCCGTGACCATAGACCTCACATCAAAGTGGTAAACCCGTGATCACAGGTCTCACATCAAAGTGGTAAACCCGTGATCATAGACCTCACATCAAAGTGGTAAACCCGTGATCATAGACCTCACATCAAAGTGGTAAACCCGTGATCACAGGTCTCACATCACAGTGGTAAACCCGTGACCATAGACCTCACATCAAAGTGGTAAACCCGTGATCACAGGTCTCACATCAAAGTGGTAAACCCCTGATCATAGACCTCACATCAAAGTGGTAAACCCGTGATCTGATCACAGGCCTCACATCAAAGTGGTAAACCCGTGATCACAGGTCTCACATCAAAGTGGTAAACCCGTGATCATAGACCTCACATCACAGTGGTAAACCCGTGATCACAGGCCTCACATCAAAGTGGTAAACCCGTGATCACAGGTCTCACATCACAGTGGTAAACCCGTGACCATAGACATCACATCAAAGTGGTAAACCTGTGATCACAGGCCTCACATCAAAGTGGTAAACCCGTGATCACAGGTCTCTCACATCAAAGTGGTAAACCCGTGATCACAGGTCTCACATCACAGTGGTAAACCCGTGATCATAGACCTCACATCAAAGTGGTAAACCGTGATCATAGACCTCACATCAAAGTGGTAAACCCGTGATCACAGGTCTCACATCACAGTGGTAAACCCGTGACCATAGACCTCACATCAAAGTGGTAAACCCGTGATCACAGGTCTCACATCAAAGTGGTAAACCTGTGATCATAGACCTCACATCAAAGTGGTAAACCCGTGATCATAGACCTCACATCAAAGTGGTAAACCCGTGATCACAGGCCTCACATCAAAGTGGTAAACCCGTGATCACAGGTCTCACATCAAAGTGGTAAACCCGTGATCATAGACCTCACATCACAGTGGTAAACCCGTGATCACAGGCCTCACATCAAAGTGGTAAACCCGTGATCACAGGTCTCACATCACAGTGGTAAACCCGTGACCATAGACCTCACATCAAAGTGGTAAACCTGTGATCACAGGCCTCACATCAAAGTGGTAAACCCGTGATCACAGGTCTCTCACATCAAAGTGGTAAACCCCGTGATCACAAGCCTCATATCAAAGTGGTTAACCTGTGATCACAGGCCTCACATCAAAGTGGTAAACCCGTGATCACAGGTCTCACATCAAAGTGGTAAACCAGTGATCACAGGCCTCACATCAAAGTGGTAAACCCGTAATCACAGGTCTCACATCAAAGTTGTAAACCCGTGATCACAGGTCTCACATCAAAGTGGTAAACCCGTGATCACAGGCCTCACATCAAAGTTGTAAACCCGTGATCACAGGTCTCACATCAAAGTGGTAAACCTGTGATCACAAGTCTCACATCAAAGTGGTAAACGACTAAGCCCTGCATATGGTTTTCTCCCATATCAAACTGACATGCTGTGATGTAACTGAAATACTGTTTCAAGTGTGGTAAAACACAACTCACTCACACAAAGCCAGGCTCAGATGTTGTCCTACATCTATTGCAACTTAAGGGGCCAACCACTTGATATTCCCCCAAAATAATTTGTCCTCAGGATTTACAAGCAAAAATAAATAATAAATTAGACCGGTTCACTGGATATTGGGTCATTTTCTGTCTTGTGGTCAGATTGCTTGGCTCTTATTTTCAGAGGCAACAATTATATGCCTTTAAGAACTGAAAAAATATTTAAAAAGTTCATTTAAAATCAATTTATAATCCTAGCTTAACGAAATTATCACAGCAACACCTTCCATCACAGATGCATTTTGGGGAGACAAAGGTGGCTCAGTGGTGTGGAGTCCAGCTACAGTGATTGTAGGTTCGAATCCCAGATTCATTCCAGATAGGTTCCTCGGTCTGCCAACATTATACCTGTGTTTCAGGGTTTCTCCAAAAGTGGGATTTACTCAAGGTGGCTCAGTGGTGTGGAGTTGCACCCTCAGCCATGTCCAGCTACAGTGATTGTAGGTTCAAATCCCAGATTCATTCCAGATAGGATCCTCGGTCTGCCAACATTACACCTGTGTTTGTGGGTTTCTCCAAAAGTGGGATTTACTCTGACATTAATCTGGCACACTAAGAAAAATTTAAAACTTTGAGGGAATAAACACAAATCACCCAATCACAGACCCAAAAGACACAACATAGACACACTGTTCAATTGCATCCAATAATTACTTATTTAATATTTTGTTAGGCAAAGAGATTAGTAACTGAAAATGACTTCACAGATCTGAAAATAGCTTTCTGGAAAACAGGTAGACCCATGTAGAGCCCCAGACAAAGACTTGATGAAAAGAAACATTCCATACCACGATATCTGTGACAGATCCATGTTCAGGGTGTTCTGTGTTAGCCCCGGAACTGGTATAATTATCACTAAGTCATCTCGCATTACTACTTAATTGGCCAGGCACCCTATAGAAATAAATCACCAAGAACTCAGGTCTGTACTGCAGCCTGAGAAGCCGGAAAGGTCAGAGGTCACGAGTGGAATAAACATTTGAAAACATTTCAAAATAACAATGCTAAATTTACATTCACTGTACACCGCTAAACTAGATGCCCACAGGATCTTTACTTGTAGATGGATACATGTACATTCAGATTATTATAAGTTGTCGATAGAAACAATTAAGTTCTTGTTCTTGCATCAAAAAGTCCAAAAATATTCTTTACATAAAAAAATTAATGATTTCAGAATGCAATTATAATTCAAAAACAATGTCAGATTAATGTTCATGTTGAAAGAAAACAATTAAACACTGTCAATCAATCCAAATTGACATTTCACAAATATATCATATTCAATAAAAAAATAATTTGAAGGTTTGAAATGTCGAATTTAAATGTTTGAATTAAAATGATCATAAAAAGTTAATGCACAAAAAATAAGAACATATTAAGAAAATCATATTTGTATTCAACATAAACTTCTTCAAAATTCGGTAAATGTGTCATTCAGAATGCACAAAATGTTCACAAGCTTTTGTATGCAAAGCATTCCTGTCCTAAATATATTCCGCCAAACAAATAGCTGGCCAAGAAGGTCAGTATATTCAGGGAAAAGAAAACCTAATTCTCGGAGTAGACAGTTTGTATCTTTAAGCAGCAAATTCCATTTCATTTTTTTTAGATTCCACAAATGAACCTGTACCAAAAGCAATTACAGCGTTTCTCTCTGCTGGGACCTACTTAAACACCACATATCACTCATAGATGATGCTTGCCAGCTTTTTCTGTTAGTTGCATGAAGTGGCAGTTTCAAGCAACAAACAATAACGTGATACCTCATATTACACAAAACCCGGAACATTCTCCATTACCAATTAGAACAAAAAGGCAGCTCATTGATTCATAATATAGTAAACCGCCAACAGGAAAAGAAAAAAAATCCAATCCAACTCAAATGAAACCACTGGCAGAAATTTGAGGGTTATAAGAGTTGCAGGAACCTTGTTTGTGTGACTAAGATATTTGTCATTTAACTGTGGTTTGTTCATAAAGTGTCTCATTCATAAAACATACATACCATGGACCACCATCTGTGTCAGGATACATCTGTTTTTACATATGCTACTGATATTTTATGATCAGCACTCAAACTTGATTAACACTTTGCTTCAAAAAGCAAGCTTGGATATTGTTCTGAACCACATCACTTTTGCCATGATGACAAAATTACCCAACAAGGATTTGAATATAAGATTTCTATATTTTGTATTGGAATGATTTTGGAGTCACTCACAAATTATAATATTATTAAGCATAGAAACAGTCCTCTCATATCACTTAACATCTGATTCAGACTGCCTCCGTGGTCCAGTGGTAGAGCGTTCACCCGGAGAGCTGAAGGTCCGGGGTTCAATTCCCGGTCGCTTCATTCCAAAAGAGGTTAAAAGATGGTACTTGTTGTTACCCTGTCTGGTGCTCGGCTTTAAGGGGCTAAAACAAGGACTGGTCGGCTCGGGGTCAGTATACTGTGTCTGAGTGGGGTATTCATGTTAAACTGCGGCATGGTATCTCAGTGAGCTAGCACTAAAAATCGGCATCAGTCCGGACTGGTACAAGCAGCCACACCCACATGTGCAAGCATGTCGCTATATAAGTGCAATAATCTTGGACGCCACGTTAAATCCAATTTCACCTCATCTCACTAACATCTGATTCTAACAAATTGAAACTTAATATTTAGTGTAACAGCATTAGCACCATGTCAGAAACAATCAAGGTTCCAGATCACACTGGAAGTATTAAGCATGGATACAGTAATGGCAAAACATAATCCAATCTCTTTGGTACCTAAAACAATCGCATCTGTTGACCGCCATAAATGTATATCTTGATCTTTGATCTTACTTTTTTTTATCATGATTTACTTGCCAATAAATGCTTTCGTGTGTTCAATACCATGGACAGATTAAATCAACAAGCCATGATCAGACGGCCCTGGGTCATTAGAACAACCTCTACCCGTCACAGTTAACAAAGCAGACTTTCAACAAGACTTTATTTTCCAAACAATACTAAAGTTATCGTGAGATCAAAGTTGGCATGGGAGAAGTCTACCTGTCTCTTTCATCAATCCTTCATTGCTAGAGCACTGCTAACATCTGTAACGATCATTAAGCTACACGCTAAGCGCAACATTACATATATTTCACAACCTACGCTGATAGCAGAACAGCCCCTACAAACTGGCGCTATTTACAACTCCGCCAGTGTGGTATGGCTGGTGAAGGGGAGGTAACTCTTGTTATCATTATGTGGGTTCGGGTGAGTGACAGGCTGAAAATGACAACTACAGCATGTTGGTTGTTTTTACTGGCCTTCTGATGGATGATTATATCCAATCTTCTCCTGCAAACCATCACATGACCCCAGACAACAGCTGAGGCTCTAGATGAGAGAGCCTTGGCGATGAAGATTTATGTTGATGTGAGATTTTCTTTTATCATTTATGTCTTTGCAATTTAGCATCATATTGAACTTGAAGGTGTCAATAAAAGTAGTCATCCTACGTCATTTCATCAGCAGTTTGGGTGTCGGCTTTGTGTTACAAAAACACAGGGTTTTATATACAGTGATTACTGGAATAAATTACTTCGTCAGGCGAAGCATGCTTGATCAAGTTGTTGTTGTACTGTTGACGTCTGCCGATGGGTTTTCCTCCATTGCTTATACCGTATTCGACGTAATAAGCGCCCACTGCGATATTTGCTGATATATTGACTAGTTAACAATCCCAATAAGCACCCCTTCTGATTGATCAATGTACACAAGACTTATTTATTGGTGTATTATACGCACTCATGTGTTATATGCACCCTTAATTATGGGCAATTAAATTCTAGAAAATATATCTGTCGTGTATAATACGCACAGACTTTTCTTTTGTATCATTCAGGCTGTCAGCATAAACCAAGAAATTAACAATCTTTCACCAAATCTTTTTCACCAAAATTATATTATAATAAGAGCCCCCTATTTCTAATTTTGAGAGCGCCCTGGGCGCTTATTACGTCAAATACGGTAGAGGCCATGTGATAATTTAGGTGTTCCAGCAGTGCATATTTATATTGTTGACATGTCACCACAATAATTGTTTACCTGTTGCAGAATAATAGAAAACATTATAGTAATTGAAGTTGCACCACAATAAAACAACTTATAAATAAATGTTAACTCAGTTGCCAAGTAGTGAGTTTTGTTCCATATAAACTTGACTGCACAAAGATAATTTATGTTATCTACATGCTTATCAAGTCTAATGGCAAAACTCTCTATACTATGTGAGTCTGTGATCACTGCATAGTGATATGGATAACAATGGAATGAGAAGATATATTAATTATATCAATGTTCCCCGTAAAGACAGACTGGAAGCTCCATTTACCTAGTGTCCAGCACATCCAATTCTAATGGTGCAACTGTACACAACTTTAACAACCACATACACTCACACATATCTCCCTTTCATATGTGCAACCTGCACTCACAGATATCTCCCTTTCATATGTGCAACATGCACTCACATATATCTCCCTTTTATATGTGCAACATGAACTAACATATATCTCCCTTTTATATGTGCAACATGCACTCACATATATCTCCCTTTGTAAGTGCAACCTGCACTCACATATATCTCCCTTTTATATGTGCAACATGCACTCACATATATCTCCCTTTATAAGTGCAACCTGCACTCACACATATCTCCCTTTTATATGTGCAACATGCACTCACATATATCTCCCTTTATAAGTGCAACCTGCACTCACATATATCTCCCTTTTATATGTGCAACATGCACTCACATATATCTCCCTTTATAAGTGCAACCTGCACTCACATATATCTCCCTTTTATATGTGCAACTTGCACTCACATATATCTCCCTTTTATAAGTGCAACCTGCACTCACACATATCTCCCTTTTATATGTGCAACATGCACTCACATATATCTCCCTTTCATATGTGCAACATGCACTCACATATATCTCCCTTTTATAAGTGCAACATGCACTCACATATATCTCCCTTTTTCTTGAGACCAACAACGGTTACCCGGGTGGGGTCAGGTAATAAAAGGGGTGGGTACCCGGGTAGGGTCGGGTAATAAAGAGTCAGTACCCGGGAAGTAAATCTGAGCTCGTCCCAGCCCTAGTGCAACCTGTACACTCATACATCTCCTTTGCATTTTCGAGAATAATCTTTTGACAAAAGTTGTCAATTTCTTACAAAAAAACACTTCAGAAGGAAAGTCTACAAAGGAATTTTCCCCAAATTCCTTCTATATATATATACTGCCAACAATTCTGTGTGTTTCACAAATCTCTTCTGTGCCTCCCACCCATAACATATGTCTGTGCCATGTTCAGGTGTACATTTTAATGACTGTATCGCCTCGCCCACTGCACAAGTACAAAGTAACATTGTCTGTGTCACTTGTCACTGTCAACAAAATTAAAATTTGACTACATCTTGGCCATGTATTCTCAGCTATAGTCAAGTCTTTCGTTACAGCCCTTGCTCAAGCCTAGCCACTGCCTCAGGCAGTACATGGTCAATGATAGGTTTATATGGGTCACTCTTCTGTGTTGACCTAGCATAAAACTGTTACACTACATGACTCACTATATAACAATTATGCCACATGGCTCTGTGTAGACCTGGCATGTAACAATTATGCTATGGGACTCTGTGTTGACCTGGCATATAACAATTATACTTCATGGCTCCGTGTTGACCTGGCATGTAACAATTATATTACATGACTCTCTGTGTAGACCTTGCATGTAACATTTATACTACATGGCTCTGTGTTGACCTGGCATATAACAATTATACTTCATGGCTCTGTGTTGACCTGGCATGTAACAATTATACTTCATGGCTCTGTGTTGACCTGGCGTATAACATTTATATTACATGACTCTCTGTGTAGACCTTGCATGTAACATTTATACTACATGGCTCTGTGTTGACCTGGCATATAACAATTATACTTCATGGCTCTGTGTTGACCTGGCATGTAACAATTAAACTTCATGGCTCTGTGTTGACCTGGCGTATAACATTTATATTACATGGCTCTGCCTTGACCTGGCTCTGTGTTGACCTGGCGTATAACAAATATACTACATGGCTCTGTGTAGTCTGCTATCCTGATAAAACTAAATTGGGCTGAGGACAAGCAAAAATCCAATGATGGTAGTTCTCGTGACTTGTAGCAATCTAGGCCGATAATTTGTAACAAATTCTCAATGCTTCAATTTTGCTACAAATTGGAACTGAATAAAACTGACAGAAAATGTAAACATAGCAGACATTTTTTGTCTAGTTCAAGTAGGACTAGCTACAAACTATGAAGATTGGTGACACTGGTGCTGTGGACTTGTCTAAAAAAAATATTTTTCAAAGGAATTTAAAGGAGGCGCTACTTTGACTTGTTAACCTGCAGGGCATCATTTGCTGGCCTAGCAGTCATAACACAATGTGTATGCAGGTGAGCTACAATTTATACAACATCCAAATGTCAACAATTTCCTAAACAAAAGAGGGGCATGAGCTTCGACACAATGAATGACGAAATCGGCCACCCTTGATGCCAGCTTCAGATGTCCTGACCTGCCATGTATTTGTTCCAGGAGTTATTCAAAGGATGCCCTTATCTGCTGAGGCAGCTGCAATTAAGAGCGATACTATTTCCGCCTTACCATGATATATGAAGCAAGGGAAGGAGCTACAAAAAACTCACCTCAGAAGTCTGGCAGAAACATTTCACACTTGTCTTGCTAATTTCTTCAGCAATGTCTTGCTGAAATAAAAAGGACAACATGATAATACCCATCTGTTGTGTGAGCTGGAATAAGGAATGTTTGTTAAGTCAATGCTTAGAATTCTTTACTCTGGATGAGTCTGGATGGAGAGCGGAACAATTTATTGCACATTTAATTGTAAAAATGATTTTGTTGTTTGGTAAAGGTAAATCACCAGCAAAAACTCTCTGTTCTGGGATGGTATGCATGCAGTTAAGTGTAAACATCAACTTGTTGCAGACAATCTATCAGTAGTAAAACTCTTTTACCATGTGACTGGCTCACCGACAAGTTCGATAGTGTCAAACATTCACCTAGTAAGGTCTCACTTAACATACACATATAAATGAATGCTGACCTCAACCTTGACCTTTGACTAATCTTGACCATAACCTTTTCAAAGCAGGGACCGGTCTTAGAGAGAGTGAATGAGTATGGTTTTACGCCGCTTTTAGCAATATTCCAGCAAGATCAAGGCGGGGGACACCAGAAATGGTCTTCACACATTGTACCCATGTCGGGAATCGAAACCCGGGTCTTCGGCGTGACTAGCGAACACTTTAACCACTATTAAAACATTTTGGGAAAGAGTAACCAGAGGCTTTTAAGGGACCTTTGACCTTGTCATGACATGTGACAAAAGAATTCCCTAGTGCCATTTGGTCCATGGAAGAATAATTTCTAATGTCATAATCTTTGTGTAACTTAAGACATTAGAAAAATCTGCAGCAGCAGAAGCAGTCAAGTTACTACAAAAACTTAAATCAGTTCCATCTGATGGGCTGCAAATGAATATCGGCATGCTTAGGCCCACCAACCAGAGAGCTCAATGTCCCTTACCTCATTGATGTAGACAATATTACTTGACATCTTCAATCTAGAAAGGCAGCCAAAACATGTGACCTACAGCTATAGTTTTATCAAACTACATTTAAAAGGTCCCTATAGACACAATATATATCCATTTCAGGTATATTATGACGAGTGGAATTAGATCTTTAAAGGAAAAAAGTAATTCAAATTTGAATCCAAGATGGCCCCCAAACCATATGGCCTATAAATATAATTTTAGCAAACTAACTTAAAGTCTACAGTCATTACATCTACAAAGTTCAGCACAATATGACCAGTTATTCTGAAGATAATAAAAGGTGAAAAGCCAATTCAATTTGAAATTTGTCTTGAAACACTCAAAATACTATTTTGTATTAAATATCAAAATATTAGTTATCATTGTTAATAAGTCTAACTAAGAATACTACCTCTATTACTTCAGTGCCATAAATTCTGTATTTTTGCTGCAACCACACCAAAATCAAATCTTCAGATTTTCAACAGAAGTCCTCTTCACTGTCTACTATACACAACTAGTTGTTCCCGCAATAGCACAAGAGGCCATACAGTGTGCAAAGGCCGGAAAAACCTCAATTCTTTCCAAAACATGTAACCACTAGAGGAAGATGATTGTGGAGGTGGTTGGGAGTAATCCTGATGTAATAGAGGTCTTATTCTCAGAATTATTTACAAGGATATCGATGGTTTTGATCATTCTTGCGAATCCTCTAACTCCATTACATCGTTGCCAGAGTATACCAGAGATACAGGTGGGTTCTGCCTCTAGTACACTGCCTGTATAGTTGACAGCAATCCTATAAACCTCTTGTGATTCTATTTTGTATAACCGCTTCAAATGATAATTACTATAATTATTTTGAAATCACCTCTCGAGGACTTGAAATCAAGTAGCTGGAATGACTCAGTCCAGTATGTGATACCTTCACTTGAATTATCAATATATTTGCTGATATTCAATAAATGATGTCTTTAGTTCTATTCTATTCTAACTCCAGTCTATCACTCTTCTGGATATGACTTCACTTCCGGTCTATGAGTCACTTCCGGTCTTACTTCTGTTCCTATCTTGACGTCATCTTCCACTCAGAATCTAGTGATCCATGAAAAGGTGTACAACCTTCTCTTGTTGTTGCCGATTTTGTATTCTCTGTGGCCTTTGTAAAGTCTTTGTTGGAATGTGTCTTACAGGAGATGAAAAGGCGTTAACATTGGCAATAAGTATCAGTAGCTGCCAGATAAAATTTGATAACACATATGGTACAAAGGAGGCAATCAGCATGGTCATCGGAAGGTGCCAACGTGGGAATGGTGTAGTGTCTATTGTCCAAGGGACAGGTAGCAGTGGATTTGTTCTGAGCCACGAAGTCTGGTAGAGAGTGTAATGTCCTGCGCTCGAGGCGCTAGCAGACAAAGATGGTCTGGGATCAACTTAAAACATTCCCCCTTGCAGCCTCTTGGCCGGGGGGTTCTTCTGAGCCTGTAAGGCCTGAGCCTTCTTTAACTGATAACTCATAACTGATACATGGGAAGTAAGTATGACCTCCATGGACGCCTTCTACTGAGCAAAAAGTTTCTCAAAGGTGCTAATTGGAAAACCAGAAGCTGGGTCAAACCTACAAATTGTTGGGGAAGTAGGAGCCAATGCATCAGGCAAGAACATGATGGCTTTGACTTTCTTCGTAGCAGCCTCCTTACGCTTGGCTTAAGAGAAGGAAGCATCTAGCTTCGAGCACACCGTCTTGGAAAGGTGAGTGCAGAGCTTGCAAGGGACTCCTCGGCACATGGGTCAACTCTGCACTTCCAGCAGAAATTATGCGGGTCCTCATGAAATGTCCATACTTCTGACACGTGGGGGCGGGGACAGACAACACCAACAACAGATGAAAAAACACTAATTATCAACCCCAGAAATACTCACGTAATTGCAGGAACAGTTGTGTGTAATTGACAATTACAGCCAAAATACAGGATTTAGGGCAATGATGTAATAGAGGTGAGAATTATATTGAATGGTTCATGAGTCATGCTGCAGAAACAACCCTACCCCCAGCTGAACTCACTTGTTGCTTTAGGAATTCCAAAAAATAAAACTTAAAGAAATTTCTAAAGCGTAAAAGGTAATGGTTATAACTTCCTGATGTGTGTACAAAGCTTCAAGAAGAAAATTTTAAAAGGTTAATGTAAGAGTCATGATCCAGAAACATCCCTTCCCCTATTTGAATCCAAGTCCCACTCGTGTGCCTAATGCACACACAAAAATAAAACTTACCGTATTCGACGTAATAAGCGCCCGGGGCGCTCTCAAAATTAGAAATAGGAGGCTCTTATCAGAACATAATTTTGGTGAGACAAAAACAGAGTTGAAAAATTGTAAATTTTGTAGTTGATGCTGACAGCCTGAAATGATACAAAAGAAAAGTATGAGCGTATCATACATGACAGATATATTTTCCCGAATTTCATTGCCCATAATTAGGGGGGCATATAACACATGAGTGCGTATTATACACGAATACATAAGTCTTGTGTACATTGATCAATCGGAAGGGGTGCTAATTGGGATGGTTCACCAGCCAATATATTAGCAAATATCTCCGCGGGCGCTTATTAGAGCAGGGCGCTTATTATGTCGAATACGGTAATGACATTTATGAACAGCAAACGGCACAATTATAAACATGTTAATAAACAGTTTTTGAGCCATGCTACTTCCCCTTTCAATGTTTGTTTGGGTGGAGGTTAATGATATGATGTGGATCTATAGAGCAAACACTCTTCTGTGTTCACAATAAACCACTTGTCAACAGAGACCAGAATACCTTGCTGTTGATGTATTGTGGTCAAAAAGAAAGTCACACCTCAAATTTTCCTTTCCTTTTCTCTTGAGTACAGAACAAAAAACAACTTCAAACAAATAATTCTATTTAGGTCTTGTTTAAGCTGAATTAAAAATACCAGAACACTTTACATTTTTAAAAGAACAAAAAAGAATTAACAAGAGTCATCAGGAGATGACATATCCCCCTGTCTGATGCTATTCTGAAATGAAGTTTGGCTTCTTATACCCAACTTCATTGCCATTGGATAACTTCAGTTCAGTGAAGAATATATACAATAATGTTGTTCAGTATTTTTCAAAATTCCAAATCATCAAAAGGCACCCGTTCACCACTAGACTGATCTGTATAGCAAGTTTCATCTGGAAATATTCAACAGTATTGGAGTTCTGCACTGGAAACAGAAAACAACTTACTCTCATCATGAAAAATCATGAAAACAAAACAAAATAAAAAGAACAAGGGCAAAAGTGAGTGTGGCTCACTAATACCCCCGACCTGCCTAGTGTGTCAGTAGTTTCAAATTAAATAGCTAGGATAGGGTTAGGTTTTGAAAAGTTAATTTAAAAAAATGGAAAATTAATAAAAACAATTTGTTTTGTTTTTTCTTCTTCTTTTGACTGCACCCCTCCATATGACACAGATTATATGTCCTAAGTTTGAGATGAATCCACTGAATAGTTTAAGAGAAATCGTGCGGCCAAGTTTTCGGATGGACGGAACCTTGGTATAATAAAAATCCCAAATCATCAAAAGGCACCAGTTCCCCATGCAGCCAAAGGACCAAACCACCAGCCTTACGCTCTCCGGGCAGTTAGTCTCTCCACATAATCATGGAAGAACAATGAACAACGAAGTGTGGTTTATTTTGCGATAAAACATTTAAAACATTTAAAACATTGTTCTATCATGATGACATTTATGGAGATTCGAAACATGCACATGCAACTTGATGACAGCGTATATTGGACGACGTTAGAGGGGAGTGTCTAGTGAGTCGTTCCCCATAGATGTAGCTGGGCAACGCAAATAAACGCAGGAAGAAATGACAATCGTCATTGGGAGAAAAATACAGGTAATCAACGTGAGGATTGTGAGAATATGTGGGAAATACCCATCTGTGCATAAAATTGACATGTCCGACATTGCCGAGGTCGGATTCTATTGAGGGAGTCATTATCATTTAAATATGGGTAAATATTTTTAAAGCTTGTACATTTCATCATCATCCTTAAAGAGGCTGTACATAATGTTGATATCTCATATAAGAAATTAACGACTCGTGGTCGTTGTTTATAGCACAATGAAACACTGCAGGGAGAATAAACCACTTGGGTACGATCAACAACTCCCACTCATTGTTTATTTCTTAAATAAAGACGTACGGCTCAAACCGTTCAGAATAAACTGTGTCCACAAAACAATTCTAAATGTTCAATTTCCAACTGACATACATTGAAAAAAAAACATTGGATCGATGCTCATGTTGTCAATCACTGGATTGTCTGGTCCAGACTCGATTATTTACAGACCGCCGTCATATAGGTGAGTGCGGCGTTAAACAAACAACAAACAAAATCCCAGACATACATGACATTCAAATACTAACAAAGCATCCAGCTTCCGTTTCAATTCAAATTAGTACAAAGAATGCTCTACCAAAACATTAAAACATCGTCCAGCAATTGACAAGAAGACACCCTGTTTCTTGATTCATGTAGCATAAATATACACCTGACCACCACCTTTTTCAAACTTCCAAAAAATCACAAACTATCTTCTTGCTCATTATGTTTATTAAAGAATGTTGTCTGTTTGACCTTCAAGACACAGATGGACTTCTGTGAAGACGATGTGTTCAGTCTCCCAATCAATAAGGTGAGTGGCGAAAACCATGGAGAGTGCCTGGAGCCCCGAGTCCTTGTTTGCAAAGGAAAGTGTTTCAAGTCGCAAACGATCCCTATGACCTGAGATGTTGTATATACAGCTAAAAACAGTTCTATTGTCTTATGTTTTTAAGAAGCATCCCTCTGAAATGGCTTAAACGATGTAAACAGATAAGTGTGGTTTGTTGTTATTAATCCCCCGAAGATGCTATTTTCTCCAACGATTGATATTAATGAGGAGTATGCCTTTTTCTACTTCGGTGCAAAGAAGGTTGACATTGCAAAGCTTTCAGTACATGCCAAGTACAACTGAAGAAGTGTATCTGGAAAACTGATTGCTTTCTAAATCCTAACGCTCTGCAGCAGACAATTCATTGATTTCCAGTCATTAGAATTAACTGTTTGGTTAGTGTTTTCTCAGCATGGTAATTGTACACGTATGTGGCATTCTGTTCACATGAGTAAACTTTTATACAACTTACAAAGAGAAAGTTGAAGAGATTCACTGACATTTCTGACAGTGATTATCAATATCAATATCTGATATTTAGAACTACAATTAATAAATAGAGGCATATGCACTTGCAATATCTTCATCAATATTGAATGTGAGTCAAATGCTTTTGCCCACTGCAATCGGCAATAATCAAACCGTTTCATGACAGCCTAAAACATTACAATCTGGGCCAAGCAACAAGTGGTTGATGGCATGAGCAACGCTTGCATACAATCAGCAGGTGAGGGGCAGGCCTTGTTTATTCTAGGAAGGGCCTGGGATTTCTTTGAATAAAAATGTTTTCCTGAAATACCTGAAAATAATTTTGCCTCTGGTTTAAAAATGAAAAGATATAACTGTTCACTGGACATAATTGTATACCTTGAAGCAGTTACCAAGAAAATATTCGTCTTGAACAAATATTCAAGACAAACCCATCCAACTAAATCTCCCACTACTTGCACTGGTGGTCGGGTAGCCTAGTGGTTAAAGCATTCGCTCGTCATGCCAAAGACCCGGGTTCTATTCCCGACATGGGTACAGTGTGTGAAGCCCATTTCTGGTGGTCCCTGTTGTAATATTGCTGTAATATTGCGAAAAGCGGCATAAAACCATACTCACTCACTCACTCACTCACCCGCACTTGAATATCACATTGTTAATCTCTAACCACCTGATCCTCATTAGAAGACTACAGGTGTGCACTGGTGTTTAGGACCTCTTCTGCCTTGGAATAGAGACAGCGCTAAATGTCAATAAATCTACATGTTTTCAACAAAGGCTTAATTTGTATAGTTATATTTAAACACAAAATAACATGCCAGACTACCAACATGACACATTACACACGTACTTGCTCTTAAAAATCAGTGGTTATGATGGATGCTTGCGACATCGTTGTCATGGCAGAGATTCTGTGTCATGACTGTTTCATAATCCCAGTGTGAAAGAAAATATTGCCGGGTGGGGGTGTTAAGAACAAATACACATGACAAAGTCACAATGACATTGTGAGGTTTGAGGAAATTCTTTTTTTTTCTTCTGCAGTAAGTTTAGTGAGATATCAAGAGGTGAATGGTAATGACAGAGTGACAATTGAATCTAGTGAGTGTTAGTTGTTGTTGGTTTGTTGTTTAACGCCGCACTCAGCAATATTGCAGCTATATGACGGTGGTCTGCAAATAATTGAGTCTGGACCAGACAATCCAGTGATTGATATCATGAGCATCGATCCACGCAATTGGGATCGATGACATGCATCAACCAAGTCAGCGAGCCTGACCACCCGATCCCGTTGGTCGCCGTTTACGACAAGCATAGTCACCTTTTACGGCAAGCATGGGTTGCTGAAGACCTATTCTACCCCGGAATCTTCTCGGGTCGAATCTAGTGAGTGAGTGAGTGGGTGAATCTAGTGAGTAAGTGAGTGAGAGTATGGTTTTCCGCCACTTTTAGCAATATTCCAGCAATATCATGGCGGGGACACCAGAAATGGGCTTCACCCATTGTAGCCATGTCGGGAATAGAACCCAGGTCTTCGGCATGACAAGCAAACGCTTTAACCGCTAGGCTGGCAACCTGACCGCCCCCAATTGAAACCAACTAATATCGACATTCTCTCAGAATGCTTCTTGAACATGAATGAGTTTTCGTTTCATTGAGGTATGAAGGTATGAATCGAAAAAACAATATGCAAATGTTTGTAAAAATCCTCTCTGTGGATTCATACAGTTTGAACATATAATTAAATTCAACAAGGAAAACATGTTTTATCTACAATAGATTAATAAAAAACAATTATATGATACAAAGCAGACAAAAATGACGAGACACAAACATTCCAGGTGTAGGAGTACATACCGTCACATGACATGAATCAGGTGATTGTTTAATTTTTGCATATAACTTGACACGCCTACAAAGTCAGTAGCCAATCAATGGAGAGTAGCATAAAACAAAATTCATTGGACCTGTCCAATCAAGGCAAGAGGCAAGAAGAACTGCAACATTCAGACTGTTACGAACAGGAACAAATATGTCCGGAAGAAGGCAGCTGTTTCAAATGACATGGTCAGTAACTGCCAGATTCAAACATTACCGGTAGTTCCCTGAGAATGGGAAACACAGTTCAAAAATGTGAGTTAGAAATGAAACCAGAAGACATGAAAATTGTGTAACAAGTCGAGTGAAAAAAACAACAGGCCATCAAACCTGCATGTTTGCTGTCTAATTCCTCCTCAGCCATCGGCTTTGAAGGGTGGTTCGGACGATGAATATGCACGAATTCTGCTAAAACGTCCTGTGCATGATAATACAGGCGAGCAGAAAGGGAATTCCCAAGACTGTAATATGGGATTCCCAAACATTCCGTAGTGGTGAAAGTAGTCTGCTTCGGTAGGCATGGCATTTTTTTTAAAGTTCACATGGAAATTAATGCAATAACACTTGGCCAATTCAGCCAATCAGAACGCAGGAATTACAATGCACACAACGAAAATATAATTAATGTGACTTAAGGAGTATTTCAGTTATATCACTGCATGTCAGCTTAATGTTGGAGGAAATGAGATGAGAGACACCTGTTTTACGTGTTTACCACCTCAGAAAAACCCATCAGCACAGGTATGGTGGTGACATAGCATGGATCATAATCAGGTCAAATCTCACTTCCACAATACGCAGATCCTGTCATGACTAACAGATTTACAGTTTCTTTTGTTTGTTTGTCTGTTTGTTGTTTAACGCCGCACTCAGCAATATTCCAGCTATATGACGGCGGTCTGTAAATAATTGAGTCTGGACCACACAATTCAGTGATTGACATCATGAACATCGATCAACACAATTGGGATACAATGACATGCATCAACCAAGTCTGCGAGTCCGACCACCCGATCACGTCAAACTCACAGTTAAAGGTTTTGTGTATTGATTTGCGTGAAATCAGAGGTGACTGATCTTACAAGATGTTCTTCAGTTTGTTTGTTGTTTAACACTCAGCAATATTCCAGCTATATGACGACGGACTGTAAATAATCGAGTCTGGTCCACACAATCCAGTGATTGACATCATGAACATCGATCCACGCAATTGAGATATGATGACATGCATCAACCAAGTCAGCAAGCCTGGCCACCCAATCCCATTAGTCGCCTCTTGCGACAAGCATAGTCGCTTTTTACGGCAAGCATGGGTTGCTGAAGACCTATTCTACCCCGGATCTTCACGGGTCTTACAGTTTCTAAGATGACTGGGGCACCCATGCCCCTCCACCAAGTAAAAGGATGCTTACATGCAGTCTGTTTCTCAGACCGAGAGAATAAACTAAAAAAGGAATCCAACTAGAGTCTAGAATGATTTGGCAAGTCTAGATTGCCTCAGCCCTGAAATTAGGCATTGTTCTAGTTTGTCCGTTTGTTGTTTAACGCCGCACTCAGCAATATTCCAGCTATATGAAGGCGGTCTGTAAATAATCGAGTCTGGACCAGACAATTCAGTGATTGACATCATGAACATCGATCAACACAATTGGGATACAATGACATGCATCAACCAAGTCAGCGAGCCTGACCACCCGATCCCGTCAGTCGCCTCTTATGTCAAGCATGGCTTGCTGAAGACCTATTCTAACCCATATCTTCATAGATTTAGGCTCCATTTGGATCAGATTTTTTATTTGTAGATATATATTTCTAAACAAGATAACTTTATTTTTGGAACTAGTTTTTAGTAACTAAATGTAAGCCTTACAGTCATGGAATTGTATGTACTCTTTTCCAACAAAATCCCATGAGAAATGTTAAAAATATTCAACTTTGAAGTTGCTTTTTTTAATTGTATAAAAGCTTGTTTAAGTTTTGGCTTAAATTTAATCCTAAACACAAGCATCTCAATTTATCTTGACATCTATATTCCCTTCACACCTGTCTCTGCATCAACGTTCTTTGTGTAAATCAAACAACATTGACAAACGAGGACATCCTGGGATACTCGAAGACGAGGCAGATCCTGGCTTGTTACTTAAGCCATGCTGTCGATATTGATTTTTTGACCTGAACACTCTATATCAATGTGTAGATAATACAGAAAACCTATTATCCCTTAGGAGCATTGGCAGTGGCATTTAGATTTTCCATTTGAGTTAATGATGCTCCGAGTCCTGCGTTACAAACCCGCAATAACTTGGATAAATCCTTATGGACACTGAAGTCGGTACTGGAAGCTCTGATAGCTTGTCTAATCGTGACTTCTCTTTCGACATGCTTTTGTCAACGTAATGGTGAAACAGACAAAATAAGAATTACACATACATGTCCCAATGATCATATTCACATTGTAGTTATGATTAAATGCTGATATTTTGTTGCGGGTAAAAAGGTCACAGGTCCATGATGGGAAGTGATGACATATTGACCTTTGTTGAAATATCACTGAGGATGCTTCCATGCTGAGGAACAAGGTTCACCGCCATGACAAATGACTTCATAGCTGTTGTCTTGGTATTTGGGTTGACAATCTGTCAAAACTGCCATTTTGGAAAAGTACATAAAAAAACAGAACCAATTTTTTACAATTTTTACAATCTTGTCTTAAATGCTAATGGTACAGACAAGACAAATGTTTTAGAAACTTAGACTTTAACAGCTGAAACAAAAAAGTCATTCTTAGAGATAAATGAGAACCACAAATAATCCAGGGTGATTTTTCACTCTTAATTGGTTAAGTGAAAACACGCAAGCAAACACACCAGGTCTGTACGTCACAAATACCTTGAGAAAATCAGAAAAACACAAAAGTACCAAATGGGGATCTTAAACTTAGGCATGAACATGGTCAACAAAGACCTTTCTAGAGGGGGGCACGGGTGGCCCAGTTGTCTGAGGCACCGCGATACGCTGTGCAGAGTTGCATCCCTTGGGCACGCCAGAAACCTATGATTGTGGGTTCAAATCCCGGTTCGCCCCGATTATGTATCTAGGTTTGTCAGCACCATACCCGTGCTCATGGGTTTCACCGAAGTGGTAAGTGTCTGAGACCTGCATCACTTCGGGCTTTCCTCCCACATTAAGCTGACACGCCATGATATAACTGAAATACTGTTAAAAGCGGCGTTAAACCCAACTCACTCACTCACCTTTACAGAAATCAGTGATAGAGACATTTTGCAAGTGTGCCACAGGGCACTAACACTGATTATTAAACCAGTAGGCATAGTAACCAATCGAAGAGGCTAATAAAAGGAATCAGATGATACTGGTCCGACACATCTTGTAGCTCCTACTTAGCTGTGCCCTTTGCAAGTGTGCCAACAAGAAGAATACTTTTCATCCATCTTGGAACAAGAGTCAGATAATAAGCAGTTGTACTTTAGAAACATTACCAATTACCTTTACACGGAGGTTGATAAGGCAATAGTCAAACTGGGAATCCCCAAGTTTTTTGCGTGAATCATACTGTGAATTAAGTGTCTTCATATGGTAGTCATTTTCCAAATGTTTGTGCAGCAATATTCCAGCCATATCACGGCGGGGGACACCAGGAATGGGCTTCACACACTGTACCCATGTGGGGAATCGAACCCGGGTCTTCGGAGCGATGAGCGAATGCTTTATTCACTAGACTACCCCACCACCCCAGCCAAGGTTCAGTCGTGACATGAAAGACATTGCGTGATTAGGGGACAATGATTCAACAGACTGGCCTATGGGACTTCATTTTGTACAATTGAAAAAAACCCAGCAGCTCCCATTCTGTAGCTTGTTTGGTATTGAAGCTAAAGTTGGACTTCATTCCAATTCCGTACCAACAGAAATTCTTGAGAGAGTGGTTTCTGAAGATGATCTTATTGGACCAAACTCCCACAAACCAGAGTAGTGAAATCACGACATTGTTGCAACAGACATGTGAAAACGCCACAACGCCAGAATCTGAAGAGACAGAAGATGTTCCTAAGACTCATCTAAGGACCACTGAACTGAACATCCAAGTCCACAAGATGGTCAGCTTGCACAGGTGGAATGCATGGTTAAGCGTAGTCGTCTTGAGCATGTTCCTGGCAACCTTGGTGATAATGTGACAGTTCCCATCCCATGTAGATCGTGGTAAAGGCGACCCTCGTAATCTCATGGGCGTCATTGTGGACAGAGACAACAATGACCTGTATGACGTAGCTGTTCGTGCGATTCAGACTCCAACAGCTGTACAGCATTATACATATAATTGTATAAATCTTGACGAGGTCAATATGCAAAAACAAGGACCCTCAGACCTGACCCCTGACGTGGTCGGGTCAGACCCGACCCCTAAGGTCTGGTCAGACCCAGGGTGTTCAAATTTAGACTCATGATAAATTGTTTACAATGTAACAACTGCTAAAACTTAAGTGCAAACAATATTACTGTAATCTTAGTCATATTTCTGTTCACAACTGCATGTTATTTTTTTGTTATATTTGTCGATAAAGGTAAGTAACATAGAAAATTGACTCTAGCATTTTTTCATGTTTGAAGGACCAATCAATTATTCAGTTACTTTCATCATCGCAAGATCAAAAAGATCCAAAATAACATGAGGAGAATAAAAAAAGGAATCTATTTCAATTTGTCAATCTGTCACAAATTCAGTCTCATTTTTCAGCAATATGTATATTGACTGGATATTTCAATAAATATGTACAATGCCTGAGTGAATAAGTCAATATACACGCTGACTGAAATTATCAGTCAATATACATATTGCCTAATTATAGTCATTGACTGTAACATACATATTATTGAACGAGTCCCTGTTCAATTTTGTGTATTTAAAAACATATCTTATTCAAAAGCACTGACAATATAAATTGTAACAAAAGGCGACAAGTGTAGTAATTTATTTATTACTCACTTAAGCTTTACCTAAATTCAACATCGAAAAATGACTTCCGTGGTATAAGGGTGGCGTATCAATACAACATTTGTCGTTGGTGATTCAACTGTTTTCTTTTTGCGACCAGCCTGGCAAACAAGTGTTAAGCTGTCTCAGTGATCAATTATAAAAAAAGATAAGATCCAGATACCAAAAATATGATTAAGTAGCCTAACCACAAACATCAAGTAAGAAACACCTGTAAACAGTAAAATCTACTTCTGTAATATCAAACTCAGTTCAGTGTAGGCAAGGGCGCCCAAGAGACGATTGACTCAAGCCTCGTTGGCAATGTGATTTCATACGAGTCATTTGATTATATGTTATGAAACTGTTGTAAGTACCATAAAACACCACCACATACACAGCATCAATCATTTAAACCACAGGATTTCATGAGGATATCATTTTCTAATGACTGTTTACTTGATCCAAGGGGGGCCACTCTCATTTGCAATTCATAGATCAAGGTCGTCAGTATACGCAGTGATGAAAGTTGTGATGATGGTTCGATAAAATGTTTTGTTTATTAGTGATGCTCTGAATATTTATTTGCCATTATACTGGTAGAAATAAGAAACTTAATTTACTTAATTATAATATTATCCATGCTATTGGCATTTTAACACAACGAATTGTGAACTGTGGAAATAAATAAATCTGAAAAGAATTCTGTGTTCACCATAATTACAAGAGTCATCAGAAGATGACAAATCCCTATCTCTCCCACAATACCACAATAGCAAGAGGCGCCACTTCAGCCCCAAGTTAAAACATGCATCAAGTTTGGATGAAAATCCGTCACATTTCTTTTTGTAGTCATGCTCCTGAAACAAAATACAGACGGACCCACCAGATGATGACTATATCCACTCACATTATATGTCAGGGGGATAAAAACATTTAATCTGCAAGACCATAGGTTCATCACCGACACTACCTGCCCACTGAACTAACACTTCTAGTATTTAGATATTTTTAGATATTTTTTTTGAAGAACCAAACACATACCATATTCGACGTAATAAGCTCCTCGCTCTAATAAGCGCCCATGTCGAGATTTGCTAATATATTGGCTAGTGAACAATCCCAATTAGCACCCCTTCCAACCCCTATTCGCATATAATATGCACTGCTTCCTTCCCCTATTCGCATATAATACGCACTCGTGTGTTATATGCACCCTGTATTATTGGCAATTAAATTCTGGAAAAATATATCTGTCGTACATAAACATTTCAGGCTGTCTGCATAAACCACGAAATTTATCTTTCAACTCCATAATAATATTCTAATATTTCTAATTTTGAGAGCGCCCTGTGCGCTTATTACGTCGAATACAGTAATCTCAACTGTTTTTCTGTAATTATTTTTTCCCACCTCCCTAAACCAAGATTTTCCCCCAAATCTGCAAACCATGAAACAAAAATGTCCGGTATATAAACTAGTGAGTGAGTGAACATTATTTATTATACTGCTTTCAGCAATGTTCCAGATATATCATTCAAAACAGGTTCCCCACAGGAGATATGGCTTGGGTGAAATCAAGCAATATCTACATTGTAGATATCACTGCAATTAAATTGCATCACAATGCTTTGCAGACGTCACGATCAAATGACATCACTAATGGCACTGCTACTGAAGCTGTTAGCAGTACTTTTTACACTTAAGACTGCTTACTACTGTCTACAAACTGAAAAAGTTGGAAGAATGATGTTGGATGATAAATAAAATCTTACCCTCGTGTCTTTTGATATCAAATATATCAAAATCAATTGATAAAAATTTAAAACTCAGAGTTTTAAACTTTTATCGACTCGTGTAGATATGTTTGATATCAAAAGACACTTGGGTGAGATTCTCCATTTATACTACTCAAAAGAAGTTAGAGAACACACCTTTTTTTCATAAAACATGTTAATCTGACTTGACAGATTAACTCTAAACACATGAAAACACTGGTTGCTCTTTAACATCGTCTGAGTAGTTTATATTGTGGCATTAATAAGCCTTAACATAGCCTTGTGCTACAAGAAACCTGAATGGTGATCTTGACCTTTGATTAATCTTAACCAAAACCGTCTACAAACTGGACACATCCTAGCGAAGGTACATACCAAGTTTAATAACAAATGCATCAATATATTTTGAGAAAGTGTAAAGAGTTTTTTCTATCTTGTTACCTTGACCTTTTCATGATTTATGTCAAAAGAATCCCACAGGGCCATTTGGGCAAATAATATCTAATGTAAACTCACCCACTCACCTGAGAATAAATATCAGTAGACATGATGATTTACCATTTAATTTGTATATCCTGTTCTGCTAGTAGGCATTGATTTAAATGCAGAAATAAAGATTACCGTGTGCGTTTTCTTGCAAAATAAGCCAGAAATAGCAATCACATGTTCACACATTTTCTACCAACCTACTGGTGAAAAACATATTCAATAATATATCATCAAAGAACTTTGATGCAAAGATTGGAAGAAAAATATTTGAAACTATTATTTTATCTGAAATAACACATTTTAATATCATCCTATTTCAGTTGCAGCCATATAGATTTAAATAACAATAATCATAAGCATAGCACTTTGAAACAGCTGATTGCTATTGCAGGATTTTTATTTTGTATTGAATAATTTGACCTGTCACTGTTGAGACTACCCCCAGAAATGCGAAAACATAATGTTGTCAAATAATAGTCAAACTACAACAAATATCCCTTATAAAGAGTCAAAGTGTGGCATTTATGACATATGTATCCATTTTTCTGTCAACTAAAGTTCATTTCAAGGCATCACTATAGGCATAATCTGACTGTAGTTGCTGTAAAAAAGGTCACTGATCACTTCACACACGGTTTCAAAGAAATTTATGTCAACACTATTGAATGACATTTTGAATAACTTTAATAAAATACATTACAATTTATTTTTTTATAACTTGATAGTGTAGTAACAGGATTAAATTGCCTAATTCAGTACGGATTTGTTGATATGGTATTTCCAGTGTTACGTGCTCACGGTACGGTCTTGAGTTTGCATTGGAGGAAAAACATCAAAACTCATTGTGCTGTGTTTTATGGGGAAAAAAGTGTGCTATACACAAGAAAATGTGGTATATGCTATGAAGTGACCCTTTATTTTATTCTTTTATTATTTTATTTATACATTGAACATCCACCAGTAACTGTCAAATACGAGGTGGGCGTGACCAAAATGTCAACTGGCAAAAAAAACAAAAACTTGATCCTTGGTAATTGGAAAAAACATTTTCCAGAGTACCATATTTTCTTGAGTATATTGTGCACCCATGCATAATCTGGCCCCCTCTCTTTTCAGTATTTTGGCGAAAATGGTTTTTTTAAGTATTACACTTAGTAAAAAATTACGTTGTGTCCCTTCAGCGAATTCAGGTAATCGAACAGGTCGGATAACAAACTTGGTCAAAGATAATGGTAAATTTGAGATAAAACATCACAAAACATGATGATTCAGCATTAAGATTACCGTGTGTATTTTTCTTGTAAACTGAGCCGGAAATAGCAATCAGCTGTACACACATTTTCTCCCAATCTACCGGTGTTTCGGTTAAAAAATATGTAATAATGTAACTTCAATGAATTTTGTGGCAACGATCAGAATTGTATTTGAAACTATTATATTTTCAGGAATAATATTTTCCAATATTGTTTTATTTTAGTAGCACTTATTACTATGTGTATATTGAAATAATTATAACCATAAGCGAAGCACTTTGAACAGCTAACTGCTACTGCCAGATATTTTTTATGTATGGAACAATCTGATGAGTCACCATTGAGGCTTTCTTCAGTCTTGCTTTGTCGATTGCAAAACTTATGTTGACATACAATAGTCAAACTACACCAAATATGACATCTAACGAGTCAAAGTGTGGCAGTTTTGATATATGTATCCATTCTCTATCAACTAAAGTTCGTTTCAAGGTATCCATAGCAATAATCCTCATGTTTTTAATCAATGTGCTCAAGTGTTTTGATGCACTTAGCAAGGTAATACCTGTTTTATTACAATATAGATCTTGTTTATCGATCAGATCATTTTGACTGGGTGTCGCCATTTTTTGGAAGCAAATGCAAGTGATATGAGAGGTCTGAGTGGTCAATAGGAGAGATACATAAGGGACTTAACTCATAAAGCTCACTGGTTGCACTACGACCGAGTCACGAAATTCAAGCCTAGTTTGATAAGGGTAGAAACTGGACTTTTATTTTCATTAAACTCTCTTGCCTCAGGAAGATGAAATTACACACACATGACGTCAGTTTGCTATGACGTCATGATGCACTGATGACTTCATGTGTTTCCTTGCCAACTGACCGCCTCCGTGGTCTAGTGGTAGAGCGTCTGCCCGGAGAGCGGAAGGTCCGGGGTTCGATCCCCGGCCACGTCATACCAAAAGACGTTAAAAGATGGTACTTGTTGTTACCCTGTCTGGCGCTCAGCATCAAAAAGGGCTAAAACAAGGACTGGTCGGCTCAGAGTCAGATAACTGTGTCTGAGTGGGGTATTCATGTTAAACTACGGCATGATCTCAGTGGGCTAGCACTAAAAATCGGCATCAGTCCGGACTAGTACAAGCAGCCACACACACACGTGCATGCACGTCGCTATATAAGTGCAATAATCTTGGACGCGACATTAAACCCAATTTCACCTCCCCTCACCTCACCTCACCTTGCCAACTGAACAGTCTAGTTTGCGGAAACTAAATTTAAAAGACTGAGCTTAAGTAAGATGCAGCCTACATCACATTGAAATTCCCTTTTGGCACAAATTAGCAGGACAAAGTTTTGATTAAACATATCTCACAAAACAAAGAATTCATTTAAGTTAACATTGAATCGCCCTGTGTTTCTGTTACAGAAATCAAGACCAACTCTTTCTATGAAATGGCCACTCAATAGACACCTTGGCTACCTCTAAGTTCCTACGATAAATATTAATTAAACTTTAATATGACAAACATATCACTATGACACATGTCATTCTTTTTAATTTGGGACTAGGACAAAATGTAATACCTTTCCAGAAAGTTATTAATATGCAAAGATCCTTTTTAACATTTTACGACCAATCAGCTTGCAGACGAGACCCTACACCCATTTGATGAACAAAAGATTTCAAGTATTTCAATTATCTGCTAGATTGTATGGATGTCCCAGTGCTTTAAGGCATTGCAATTCACTGTGCAAAGTTGCCTCCCTTAGCTGTGTCAGGATCCAATAAGCATAAGTTCGAATCCCACATTCTCCCTGATTATGATCCTTGGTTTCTCAGCATCATACTCATGCTTTTGGGTTTCACCAAAGTGATAAATGTCAGACTTTACTCCCACATAAAGCCGACAGGCGATATAAACGAAATACTGTTTAAAGCAGCTAAGAACTAAAATCACTCACTCAGTACCATGCTATGAGATCAACACTGCCAGTAAACTCACAGTTAAAGGTTTTGTGTATTGATTTGCGTGAAATCAGAGGTGACTGATCTTACAAGATGTTCTTCAGTTTGTTTGTTGTTTAACACTCAGCAATATTCCAGCTATATGACGATTGACTGTAAATAATCGAGTCTGGTCCACACAATCCAGTGATTGACATCATGAACATCGATCCACGCAATTGAGATATGATGACATGCATCAACCAAGTCAGTGAGCCTGGCCACCCAATCCCATTAGTCGCCTCTTGCGACAAGCATAGTCGCTTTTTACGGCAAGCATGGGTTGCTGAAGACCTATTCTACCCTGGATCTTCGCGGGTCTTACAGTTTCTAAGATGACTGGGGCACCTATGCCCCTCCCCCAAGCAAAAGGATGCTTACATGCAGTCTGTCTCCCAGAACGAGAGAATAAATAAAAAAAAGAATCCAACTGAAGTCTGACCACCCGATCCCGTTAGTTGCCTCTTCCGACAAGCATAGTCGTCTTGTTCTTCGGTACATCACTTTGGTGGCGTCATACTTCTTCAGGAGCAAGTCTTACCCCCATAGTAAAACACACTCTGGGGGGTTTATCTTTACCTTCGTGAATAACCCAAGTCAATGAACTAATTTTAACCTGTAACAGAGGAATGAATTGATGATTACACCTCTTTCAGGGACATTTTTTGTAGGGACAAAGAAACTACGCGCTGACATCTCTGACATAATCATCCTACATGTTTCACGAGCAGAACTGTAAGAGACAACATCATTCACACAAGTCAACACGTGACTCTTATCATCGACTTCTCACGTCCTGTTTCTTACAGAAAGAACTTCCGAAAAACTTCTTATTCAATCTGTCACTTGTAAAGTATATTATTTTGAATGAATTTATTTTTTATCAGTATTTTAGGAAAATGTTCACAATGTGCCTGGCATCAAGCGAGTAAAACTATCTGACGTGGGATCATGAAATATTTTGCCAAATGTGTTCCTCATCTGTCTTGCCAAATTATGTCTGAAATGGAGCAATTTTCTTGAGAAAAAAACGCAGTTAATTCAGAATAGGGGTTTCCAATTTCGCCTGTTTAACCAGAACTTTTTCAGAGATTCATGTAGATAAGACAAACTCAAGACAATCCTGACAAGGCGAAAACCAGATCTTGGCCAGATGTTAGGTTAGTTTTATCATCAAAGCTTTCTGTAATCAAAGTCTCTCGCCTTTGCATCTTCTTGCAAAAAAACACAACATCTGGTCTCCAAATTCTAAAGCCAATCCATCATCTGTACAAGTCAGACAGTTATTTCCATGAATTGTAACGATGTGGTAACGTTGAAATCATAACAATAATTAATGTTTTGTTATAGTTCTACGAGACCCCCATACTTACATAACCCATCATATATTTCACAGACATCTCATTCTCCATCACTTCCTCTGCTTCCACATATTTAGCACTCGATCGTGTATTCATGCGTATTTTAAATTCAACCAATCCAATCCCTTACATTTTCACTCCTTGTCCTCACCACTCAGTTATGTTCACCCAATTATGCCTCCAGCCACCTTTCCCTCTAATTCATCCATCCATCCACTAAACTTATTAATCAATCACTTTATTCATCTTCTAATGTCCATCTACTTGCAAAGTATGTACCGTCTCACCTAATCCATGTCCACTTTAAATCTCACCCCACCTTCATTTCAAATCTCACCTCACCTCCACTTTCATTCTCATCTCACCTCCACTTTCAATCTCACCCCTCCTTCACATCCAATCTCACCCCACCTCCACATTCAATCTCAGCCCACCTTCACATCCAATCTCACCCCACCTCCACATTCAATCTCACCCCACCTCCACATCCAATCTCACCCCACCTTCACATCCAATCTCACCCCACCTCCACATTCAATCTCAGCCCACCTTCACATCCAATCTTACCCCACGCCTACATCCAATCTCATTTCACCTCCACATCTAATCTCACCCCACCTTCACATCCAATCTCACCCCACCTTCCCATCCAATCTCACCCCACCTTCCCATCCAATCTCACCCCATCTTCACATCCAAGCTCACCCCCACCTTCACATCCAATCTCACCCCACCTCCACATCCAATCTTACCCCACCTTCACATCCAATCTCACCCCACCTCCACATCCAATCTCACCCAACCTCCACATCCAATCTCACTTCACCTCCACATCCAATCTCACCCCACCTTCACATCCAATCTCACCCCACCTTCACATCCAATCTCACCCCACCTCCACATCCAATCTCACCCCACCTTCCCATCCAATCTCACCCCACCTTCCCATCCAATCTCACCCCATCTTCACATCCAATCTCACCCCACCTCCACATCCAATCTCACCCCACCTTCCCATCCAATCTCAGCCCACCTTCACATCCAATCTTACCCCACGCCTACATCCAATCTCATTTCACCTCCACATCTAATCTCACCCCACCTTCACATCCAATCTCACCCCACCTTCCCATCCAATCTCACCCCACCTTCCCATCCAATCTCACCCCATCTTCACATCCAAGCTCACCCCCACCTTCACATCCAATCTCACCCCACCTCCACATCCAATCTTACCCCACCTCCACATCCAATCTTACCCCACCTTCACATCCAATCTCACCCCACCTCCACATCCAATCTCACCCAACCTCCACATCCAATCTCACTTCACCTCCACATCCAATCTCACCCCACCTTCACATCCAATCTCACCCCACCTTCACATCCAATCTCACCCCACCTCCACATCCAATCTCACCCCACCTTCATTTCCAATCTCACCCCACCTCCACATCCAATCTTACCCCACCTCCACATCCAATCTCGCCCCATCTACTGCCAATCTATTCCCTCTCTCCTCACATCTACTGCCAATCTATTCCCTCTCTCCTCACATCTACTGCCAATCTACTCAATCACTCCTCACATTCCATCCAATCCATCCAATCACACCCACATTCACTCTCTTTACCACAACATATTTCCCCTTCATCCTAATTCCAACAAAAGAAATCTTTTTGTCCCTGTCGGTCCAAGTATAGCTCATACCGACAGAGTTACTCTTGCCAATTGGAAATAGAAGCAGAGTCAATATGAAGACATCTTAATCAGGATGTAAAACTCTGAGAATAGGTCAAATGTTATATACAACTCCGTCATTTATTTCACGGCCACACACACACATAGACATCAAAGCGCACACAAATACATGACATTCTTTCCAACAGACTGAAACTGTTGCATCATTACAACGTAGAAAAACATCCTTAACTAGACTCATTAGACCTTAGATAACTATTTCAACTCGGAAAATATAAAATGTTCTTCAGACCTAGTTTGTCACATATCAGGAAATTCCAATGAAAACAATTGAAATATTTGCATATGAAAATAAACAGGTGGAGTACTGGAGTGACGTTCCCTACAGGTGGAGTTCTGGGGTGACATTCCCTACAGGTGGAGTTCTGGGGTGACATTCCCTACAGGTGGAGTTCTGGGGTGACATTCCCTACAGGTGGAGTTCTGGGGTGACATTCCCTACAGGTGGAGTTCTGGGGTGACGTTCCCTACAGGTGGAGTTCTGGGGTGACATTCCCAATCTCACCCCACCTCTACATCCAATCTTACCCCACCTCCACATCCAATCTCACCCCATCTACTGCCAATCTATTCCCTCTCTCCTCACATCTACTGCCAATCTATTCCCTCTCTCCTCACATCTACTGCCAATCTACTCAATCACTCCTCACATCAACCGCCAATCCATCCAATCTCACCCCACCTTCACATCCAATCTCACCCCACCTCCACATCCAATCTCACCCCACCTCCACATTCAATCTCACCCCACCTTCCCATCCAATCTCACCCCACCTTCCCATCCAATCTCACCCCATCTTCACATCCAATCTCACCCCCACCTTCACATCCAATCTCACTCCACCTCCACATCCAATCTTACCCTACCTTCACATCCAATCTCACCCCACCTCCACATCCAATCTCACCCAACCTCCACATCCAATCTCACCCAACCTCCACATCCAATCTCACCCAACCTTCACATCCAATCTCACCCCACCTTCACATCCAATCTCACCCCACCTCCACATCCAATCTCACCCCACCTCCACATCCAATCTCACCCCATCTTCACATCCAATCTCACCCCCACCTTCCCATCCAATCTCACCCCACCTTCCCATCCAATCTCACCCCATCTTCACATCCAATCTCACCCCCACCTTCACATCCAATCTCACTCCACCTCCACATCCAATCTTACCCTACCTTCACATCCAATCTCACCCCACCTCCACATCCAATCTCACCCCACCTCCACATCCAATCTCACCCAACCTCCACATCCAATCTCACCCAACCTTCACATCCAATCTCACCCCACCTTCACATCCAATCTCACCCCACCTTCACATCCAATCTCACCCCACCTCTACATCCAATCTTACCCCACCTCCACATCCAATCTCACCCCATCTACTGCCAATCTATTCCCTCTCTCCTCACATCTACTGCCAATCTATTCCCTCTCTCCTCACATCTACTGCCAATCTACTCAATCACTCCTCACATCAACCGCCAATCCATCCAATCACACCCACATTCACTCTCTTTACCACAACATATTTCCCCTTCAACCTAATTCCAACAAAAGAAATCTTTTTTGTCCCTGTCGGTCCAAGTATAGCTCATACCGACAGAGTTACTCTTGCCAATTGGAAATAGAAGCAGAGTCAATATGAAGACATCTTAATCAGGATGTAAAACTCTGAGAATAGGTCAAATGTTATATACAACTCCGTCATTTATTTCACGGCCACACACACACATAGACATCAAAGCGCACACAAATACATGACATTCTTTCCAACAGACTGAAACTGTTGCATCATTACAACGTAGAAAAACAACCTTAACTAGACTCATTAGACCTTAGAAAACTATTTCAACTCGGAAAATATAAAATGTTCTTCAGACCTAGTTTGTCACATATCAGGAAATTCCAATGAAAACAATTGAAATATTTGCATATGAAAATAAACAGGTGGAGTACTGGAGTGACCTTCCCTACAGGTGGAGTTCTGGGGTGACATTCCCTACAGGTGGAGTTCTGGGGTGACATTCTCCACAGGTGGAGTACTGGAGTGACCTTCCCTACAGGTGGAGTTCTGGGGTGACATTCCCTACAGGTGGAGTTCTGGGGTGACATTCCCTACAGGTGGAGTTCTGGGGTGACCTTCCCTACAGGTGGAGTTCTGGGGTGACCTTCCCTACAGGTGGAGTTCTGGGGTGACATTCCCTACAGGTGGAGTTCTGTGGTGACATTCCCTACAGGTGGAGTTCTGGGGTGACATTCCCTACAGGTGGAGTTCTGGGGTGACATTCTCCACAGGTGGAGTACTGGAGTGACCTTCCCTACAGGTGGAGTTCTGGGGTGACATTCCCTACAGGTGGAGTTCTGGGGTGACATTCCCTACAGGTGGAGTTCTGGGGTGACATTCCCTACAGGTGGAGTTCTGGGGTGACATTCCCTACAGGTGGAGTTCTGGGGTGACATTCCCTACAGGTGGAGTTCTGGGGTGACGTTCCCTACAGGTGGAGTTCTGGGGTGACATTCCCTACAGGTGGAGTTCTGGGGTGACATTCCCTACAGGTGGAGTTCTGGGGTGACATTCCCTACAGGTGGAGTTCTGGGGTGACATTCCCTACAGGTGGAGTTCTGGGGTGACATTCTCCACAGGTGGAGTACTGGGGTGACATTCCCTACAGGTGGAGTTCTGGGGTGACATTTCCCACAGGTGGAGTTCTGGGTTGACATTCTCCACAGGTGGAGTATTTGGGTTACATGGACTGATATACTTCCAATAAATTAGTTTTAAAAATCATTTATACAAATAAAGTATTGATAGGAATATACAATAAACATCAGTTTTGTCATGCAAATGATTACCCATATGGAACCACCACAGTTCAGATAATCATGTGGTGTCATATCAGTTTCAGTGTCACATAATACGTAGCTTGTTGAACATCTATCTCTATCAGTGTTGATCTCTTCAACAAGCATTTTGTCTCCAAAATAAAGTTGCATATCAAGTTCAATAAAAGTTTTTTGTTTGTTTGTTGTTTAACGCCCCATTCAGCAATATTCCAGCTATATGACGGCGGTCTGTAAATAATCAAGTCTGGACCAGACAATACAGTGATTGATATCATGAGCATGAATCCACGCAATTGGGATTGATGACATGCATCAACCAAGTCAACGAGCCTGACCACCCGATCCCGTTTATCGCCTCTTATGACAATCATAGTCACCTTTTACGGCAAGCATGGGTTGCTGAAGACCTATTCTACCCCGGATCTTCACAGGTCTCAAATATTAAGGAGCCCTGAAGCCTCCCAATTTCTTGAGCTGAGAATGGGGGAGTGGAGGCTGACAGAGATGTGAATGGTGTGAGGGGAGGAATGGGAGCCTGGGAAGATGAATGGTGGTGGTGATTGTTGTATTAAATACATACTCTGAGGTCTGTATGAGAGCTTAGTAATTTCTCTTCATTACATAATTGCCAATATTATGAGCATCTTGTAGTGTTGTGTTTTGTTCATTTATATACTTAATACAATACAGTGAAACTTCATTAGTCCAGACACTGTTAATCTGGAAACCCCCTCCTCCTGACAACTCTTCAGAACATCTTTATATCTTTAAAAGGAGATTACGACTTACCATTGATTTGTAAATCCAGATATTCGTAAATCTGGACGATTTCATTGGGAATGGCACTGTTTGTATTATCAGGGCCCCACTGCATTGTAACAATTATTCCTGTTGCCTTGGTCTGCATGTTTTTCTTGAAGTGACTCAACTATATGTATGATAATTCAAAGTAACTATCTGTGCATGTAGGGCACATAATTACAATGTAATTAAAATGCAATATCCATCCTCCAGTTGTGGATGTTACGAATACATGTCTGTGAATATATTCAAATACTTATTGCAGACATGCTCTACAGCCTATTCAGATGAGTGTCGATGCAATGTCAGATAACAAAAGCATAGTGTTTGTTTTCTTCCGTTTCCAGCAAAAGGTGCTTTTTAAACACACTTGATTGTCCTTCGGTTCATTTAAAAAAACCATCGGCTTTTGTGACGCAAGGTTGTGATTATTCAAGCAGTATGGAACAGACAGAACATGAGATGAAAGTAAGACAGACGTAACTGTTTCCATTCACGTGTCAACATGACATTGATTCCGGAATATTTCAAGTTTGAAAAATATTGTTGAAGTTCTTACATATCTTGTTACCTGATATTGACAACAGTGACAAGAGGGCACACTGACTTCAAAGATGATGTCTCAAACACATCTTGATACAATATACATTAAAACAGCCATGTACTGCTTGTCGGTGTAGACAAATGCCTTCGGCCTGTACACTGTGATTGGGGTAAATGGGGTCTCTATTGGTGGTGTATGGTGGTGTGCTGTGTGTGTAATAGGGTAAATGGGGTCTCTAGTGGTTGTGTGGTGTGCTGTGCTGTGCTGTGTGTGTAATAAGGGTAAATGGGGTCTCTAGTGGTTGTGTGGTGTGCTGTGCTGTGTGTGTAATAAGGGTAAATGGGGTCTCTAGTGGTTGTGTGCTGTGCTGTGCTGTGTGTGTAATAAGGGTAAATGGGGTCTCTAGTGGTTGTGTGGTGTGCTGTGTGTGTAATAAGGGTAAATGGGGTCTCTAGTGGTTGTGTGGTGTGCTGTGCGGTGTGTGTAATAAGGGTAAATGGGGTCTCTAGTGGTTGTGTGGTGTGCTGTGCTGTGTGTGTAATAAGGGTAAATGGGGTCTCTAGTGGTTGTGTGGTGTGCTGTGTGTGTAATAAGGGTAAATGGGGTCTCTAGTGGTTGTGTGGTGTGCTGTGTGTGTAATAAGGGTAAATGGGGTCTCTAGTGGTTGTGTGGTGTGCTGTGCTGTGTGTGTAATAAGGGTAAATGGGGTCTCTAGTGGTTGTGTGGTGTGCTGTGTGTGTAATAAGGGTAAATGGGGTCTCTAGTGGTTGTGTGGTGTGCTGTGTGTGTAATGAGGGTAAATGTGGGTCTCTAGTAGTTATGTGGTGTGCGGTGTGTGTAATAAGGGTGAATGGGGTCTCTAGTGGTGTGCTGTGTGTGTAATAAGGGTAAATGAGGTCTCTAGTGGTTGTGTGGTGTGCTGTGTGTGTAATAAGGGTAAATGAGGTCTCTTGTGGTTGTGTGGTGTGCTGTGTGTGTAATAAGGGTAAATGGGGTCTTTAGTGGTTGTGTGGTGTGCTGTGCTGTGTGTGTAATAAGGGTAAATGGGGTCACTAGTGGTTGTGTGGTGTGCTGTGTGTGTAATAAGGGTGAATGGGGTCTCTAGTGGTTGTGTGGTGTGCTATGTGTGTAATAAGGGTAAATGAGGTCTCTAGTGGTTGTGTGGTGTGCGGTGTGTGTAATAAGGGTAAATGTGGGTCTCTAGTAGTTGTGTGGTGTGCGGTGTGTGTAATAAGGGTAAATGGGGTCTCTAGTGGTTGTGAGTTGTGTTGTGTGTGTAATAATCAATACTTTAAAGTCAGCAAAAGATTATTAAATTTATCTCTTAATGTTATGGTAGTGTCTTTGGGTATAGCAAGAATGGAACTGACAATTGAATAATTGAATCTGTACTTGAATCATTCCTGACCTATTAACAAAAATACAGCACAGGTCACTTCAGGCCAATGTTTCATGTTCTTGTGACTGTTAAAACCACTCATGTATATTTGATTCTCTGAGTGAAAATGTGAAAAACAATATCAAAAGGCACTGTAGCTCACTTGAATGGTTCTGAAATATTAAAATAAGATCCCAAAGGTCACAAGGCAAAAGAAGTACAAGCAAATGAAATGAGAGTTTCTACACAAAAGAAACTCACAGAATGTTCATTGAATAATACATTGATTCATGAATAACTGGTTAAGAAAAGGGCCATATTACGTTTTCATCCCAATTTCCACAACATGTTATACACAGTGACACATGAAGGTTCAAGGTTGATGCTGTTTCTAATATCACAATACACATTAAAACATAACATGTGTTATTTCATATTCCACATACCGTATGTATATCACATTTCATAATGTTACATTAAATTAATATTTTCATTGTGGTTGCTGAAGAAGCCATGCTTAATTCTGACGTGAATTCTAAGAGCACAGTTAGATATACCACAGCTTGAATCATCCAAAGTCTGTTCTTCATGGACCTTGGGTTCAGACGGACGAAAAAAATGAGAATTTTACAAAGAATGGATCAACACATGGAAAAATGTACCGTAACATAAACTGACTGTTTACTCTCAGCACTGTTCCAGCCATATGACAGTGGTTTGTAAGTAATCGAGTCTGGCCTATAATGCAGTGATTGACATCAGGAGCATTGATTCACATAATTGGGATATGATGACACAAAATCAATCAAGTCACTGAAGCTGACCACCCACTCTATTTACATGGCTCTAACGACAAGCTTAAGTTACAGGGGCCTATATTCATACCCAAAATCCCCCACATCACTGGTAATGAAAATAATAATTATATTTCATATACCTAAATGTCATTAAATGAAGGGAATTATAAGCCCCAAGACCCAATGCTGCCAAACACACTGAAGATAGGGTCATGTTCATTAAATAGATGTCAGTGTGTTTGTTACTTTCAACTTTCTGCAGAGCTATTTCCTTCTAAAAAACATTATTACATGGAATACATAAGTAGGTTCCTATGCAATAGACAACACAACAGGTGAAACATACACTGCTGGTTGAACACCGAATAGCTGCTGATCACGCCACAAGTCAATCCACATGCATTATTTATAACATCGCCTCCAAATAAAGGTCTCGACTAAACCTACTACAGGGCAGCCAACGATGAAAAGACATGTCGTAAAATATGTTCCAGTCGGGGAAAATTAATTTACAAGGCGACAAAGTACCTAGTGATCATACCTGATTATTTACACTGCCCGGATCAATACCTCCCTGTATAGGTGTGGACTGTCAAGTCTGAAATTGACACAGCGGCCAGGCCTTAGTGGTTACCTGCAACGTACAATGTAGACAACAGTCAGTTGCTTTTCTATTCTCATAGACTTGTGAGGGAATTTACAGCCCAAGTAGTTTGTATGTTGTAGGCTTAATGTGCCTGTTTGCCGTGCCTGACGGTTTGTTTAGTCTTAGGTAGGTTAAAACAACCGTTACGATGAGCGTCTCCACAACACTTCTTGAGAGGCCTTAGAGGGTGCTGTTTACCATCAAGTGCACTGTGATTTATCGCACTTGTTACACACTTACTAACATCAAGTTCAGTTGTAGAAACAACCAAACAGGCCACATTGGAACTTGCATGTATGTCACTTAGTCCCGAGAAAGAGACAAGTGGTTTTTGGGTTGAGCTAGGAAACACTAAATAGGCCGGTTAAGAGAATAAAATGTATTTGAGTGAGTGAGTGAGTGAGTGAGTGAGTGAGTGAGTGGGTGGGTGGGTGGGTGGGTGGGCGGGCGGGTTGGTGAGTGAGTGAGTGAGTGAGTGAGTGAGTGAGTGAGTGAGTGAGTGAGTGAGGTTTCTGATGTTTCCCCTTTTGGAGAAACATACGAACACAGGTATGGTGCTGAAAACATAGACACATGATCATGGCAAACTAGGATTCGAGGTTTCTTGCACGCTAAAAGACGCAACTCTGCACAGCTTTGGAAAGATGGTGAAAGATGCTAGATATATTGAGTTAAAGGCTACAACTCCTCATGAGGTCATAATTCTGTCAGACGTACATGCATTTATCAGTTCTGTCTGTCTCACCTGACATCAGTTCTGTCTGTCTCACCTGTCATCAGTTCTGCCTGTCTCACCTGACATCAGTTCTGTCTCACCTGTCATCAGTTCTGTCTGTCTCACCTGTCATCAGTTCTGTCTGTCTCACCTGTCATCAGTTCTGTCTCACCTGACATCAGTTCTGTCTGTCTCACCTGACATCAGTTCTGTCTGTCTCACCTGACATCAGTTCTGTCTGTTTCACCTGTCATCAGTTCTGTCTGTCTCACCTGTCATCAGTTCTGTCTCATCTGACATCAGTTCTGTCTCACCTGACATCAATTCTGTCTGTCTAACCTGACATCAGTTCTGTCTGTCTCACCTGACATCAGTTCTGTCTGTCTCACCTGTCATCAGTTCTGTCTGTCTCACCTGTCATCAGTTCTGTCTCATCTTACATCAGTTCTGTCTCACCTGACATCAATTCTGTCTGTCTCACCTGACATCAGTTCTGTCTGTCTCACCTGACATCAGTTCTGTCTGTCTCACCTGTCATCAGTTCTGTCTCATCTGACATCAGTTCTGTCTCACCTGACATCAATTCTGTCTGTCTCACCTGTCATCAGTTCTGTCTCATCTGACATCAGTTCTGTCTCACCTGACATCAATTCTGTCTGTCTCACCTGACATCAGTTCTGTCTGTCTCACCTGACATCAGTTCTGCCTGTCTCAACTGACATCAGTTCTGTCTGTTTTACCTGACATCAGTTCTGTCTGTCTCACCTGTCATCAGTTCTGTCTGTCTCACCTGACATCAGTTCTGTCTGTCTCACCTGACATCAGTTCTGTCTGTCTCACCTGACATCAGTTCTGTCTGTCTCACCTGACATCAGTTCTGTCTGTCTCACCTGTCATCAGTTCTGTCTCACCTGACATCAATTCTGTCTGTCTCACCTGACATCAGTTCTGTCTGTCTCACCTGACATCAGTTCTGTCTGTCTCACCTGTCATCAGTTCTGTCTCACCTAACATCAGTTCTGTCTCACCTAACATCAGTTCTGTCTGTCTCACCTGTCATCAGTTCTGTCTCACCTGACATCAATTCTGTCTGTCTCACCTGTCATCAGTTCTGTCTCATCTGACATCAATTCTGTCTCACCTGACATCAATTCTGTCTGTCTCACCTGACATCAGTTCTGTCTGTCTCACCTGACATCAGTTCTGCCTGTCTCAACTGACGTCAGTTCTGTCTGTCTCACCTGACATCAGTTCTGTCTGTCTCACCTGACATCAGTTCTGTCTCACCTGACATCAGTTCTGTCTGTCTCACCTGACATCAGTTCTGTCTGTCTCACCTGACATCAGTTCTGTCTGTCTCACCTGACATCAGTTCTGTCTGTCTCACCTGTCATCAGTTCTGTCTCACCTAACATCAGTTCTGTCTGTCTCACCTGACATCAGTTCTGTCTCACCTAACATCAGTTCTGTCTGTCTCACCTGACATCAGTTCTGTCTGTCTCACCTGTCATCAGTTCTGTCTGTCTCACCTGACATCAGTTCTGTCTGTCTCACCTGACATCAGTTCTGTCTGTCTCACCTGACATCAGTTTTGTCTGTCTCACCTGACATCAGTTCTGTCTGTCTCACCTGACATCAGTTTTGTCTCACCTGACCATTTCTGATTGGGTCACCCAACTGACCCCATCTTATGTTTGCTAATTGTCTCAGTTCTCACTTTACTGTCAGCTGTCTTCCCCCTTACACCAAACGCTCAGTGAGAAGTGTTTCTATGAGCCCCGTTTTGTCTGAGACAGTCATTGTTCAGGCAGCAGCCGAAGCCGAGTCACAACAAGCCCAAAAGCAGCCTGCTGTGTGGCATGTCTATGAATCACATCGGACCACAAAGAGACTGCACATCCATCAATTATTTTATCAAAATGCTATCAAATCTGTCAAAACGAACATGCAAAACTTCTGCCTCATTTCTGCTAATTCATATCCCCTTCAATAGATTATTCAAAGTCTGTGAGTTATGAACAGATGTCATTAGCTCACAGCTATTGTCAATTACGTATACTGACAGCCCGTCAAAAACTGGGCTCTGACACCAGCAGGAAGAACTAATTGAGTGAAATGGATAACGGATCACATTTCACTCATCTTATTATGCACTTTGGAGAGAAAGAGAGCCTTGACTTTATGAAGAACTGACAGTCATGGTGAAAATGTTACAGTATCACCACACATATTGAATAAAAGCTACTTAAGGCTTAAAGTAACCCAGATCTTTACAGGCTTAGAGGATGGGATTGTCACACTGTAAGGGTCTTACGCTTCCTGCTTTTCCATTTGCACTGTTGCATTTACAAAGCTGTGAGATGTCTTATGGCATAAAGTGCACACTAAGGGAAAGATAGGCACAAATATTTGGAAGCAAATGACACTTATTTTATTCATACAATACTGATGAAAGGTTTTTACACTAATAATGAAAGAAAATACTAAATGCATAACTTTGTTCCAAAGGACTGAACATTGTCAGACAACTAACTATTCCCTTACTCTTCTTGTCAGACAAAACAATCTTTCTGACTTTTCGAAGCAGTATTTAAGGACTTTATCCTGACCACCTGCCGAGCCCACAATACTCAGTAGCTGTTAGTGGGAGTAGTTGTTAGGGGGAGTAGCTGTTAGTGGCAGTAGTTGTTAGTGGGAGTAGTTGTTAGTGGCAGTAGTTGTTAGTGGGAGTAGTTGTTAGGGGGAGTAGCTGTTAGTGGGAGTAGTTGTTAGTGGCAGTAGTTGTTAGTGGCAGAAGCTGTTAGTGGCAGTAGTTGTTAGTGGCAGTAGCTGTTAGTGGCAGTAGCTGTTAGTGGGAGTAGCTGTTAGTGGCAGTAGTTGTTAGTGGCAGTAGTTGTTAGTGGCAGTAGTTGTTAGTGGGAGTAGTTGTTAGTGGGAGTAGCTGTTAGTGGCAGTAGTTGTTAGTGGCAGTAGTTGTTAGTGGCAGTAGCTGTTAGTGGCAGAAGCTGTTAGTGGCAGTAGTTGTTAGTGGCAGTAGTTGTTAGTGTCAGTAGCTGTTAGTGGCAGTAGCTGTTAGTGGCAGTAGTTGTTAGTGGCAGTAGTTGTTAGTGGCAGTAGTTGTTAGTGGCAGTAGTTGTTAGTGGCAGTAGTTGTTAGTGGCAGAAGCTGTTAGTGACAGTAGCTGTTAGTGGCAGTAGTTGTTAGTGTCAGTAGTTGTTAGTGACAGTAGTTGTTTGTGGCAGTAGTTGTTAGTGACAGTAGCTGTTAGTGACAGTAGCTGTTAGTGACAGAAGTAATCCACAAGATAACAATTGGGACCTTCAGTAATTCCAGAAAGAGGTTCATTTGTTTGTTGTATAATGCTGTACTCTGCAATATTTCAGTTAAATGGTCGTGGTCTGTAAATAATCGAGTCTGGACCAGACAAACTAGTGATTGATATTGTGAGCCACATTCCATGCTGTCACGGTACGAGCAAACTAATCACCTGACCATCTGTCCATTGAAGTTGTCAGTTACGACCTGCATGGGTTACTGGGGACCTATTCTAACCCTGCATCCACAAGAGGAGCTAGTAATTATCATACCTCCGTGCCAGAATGATGAGATTTGATTGGTCCATGTGATCTGTGTAACCAGCCTTGGAGGTGAATAAATTTCTCAGCAGGGGAATAAATCTCTTATACCCCGCCCCAAGCATTACAGGCTGCACATGAGGCAGGATTTCTCAAAGGCAGAATAAATCCCTTTTTCCGAGTAAATGGAAGTCATGTGACATAGCACAAGTTACTCAATCGAACAGCTGTTTTCTCCTGCTACAACTTATAATGTTCACTTATGGTCAGACACTCATGTACTATCCATTCTCAGGAGACATTGTGACCACCCAATACTCAGTGGACAGAGTGAGTACAGGTTCAAATGACCTGACAACAAGGCTAAGGTATAACGATGTATGGCAAGGTATGACAAAGTATGACAAGGTATGACAAAGTATGACAAGGTATGACAAGGTATGACATGGTATGACGAGGTATGACGAGGGCACTCTAGGGTCTTGCAAGCAAAAGAAAAAAGAAGAAGCTATAGACATCAGCCATATGAACATTAATTATCATCACAATATTTCAAAGTTTTCAGTAATCTTAAAATTTGACAATTCCAGAAAGCTTCTAGTCACAAGGATCAAAAATGGTAAACTGGACTCATTTTTGAGTTCCTGATCATAACTATTAACAAAATCAATTTTCAATGGAAGTATCTTTGTGTTCTCAAAGGTAAATATTTTGGAAGTTAGGGGGAATAAAATGCTTCAATCTGCACTTTGGAGGAGTTTGTGCAGGGTAGTGCTAAATGCACATCAGACCCTGTCAGAACATTACGTTAGAGATTCGAAATACACGTATAAGTGACCACCAAATGTTGACTGGTAAAAAAGGAGCAGAACACTGTTGGCAGTTGTACGCAGCAGCTGGTGATGTCCAAAGCTGAAGCTGTAGAGGAACAGCTGTAGTGGAAAAGCTATATTAATCACAGCACCAACACAGATCCATTTATGTCATACAACTGTGGTGAGTTAAATTCATTATCAACGAGGGCAATGAGATCACATCTAGTTTCAAAGAAATAAACTTCACCTAATCTTCTGCCTTACCATCAATACTTTTAGTTCAATACATTTATGGTTGCAACTTTATTTGCAGAAGAATTCCATGTGGGTCAATGGAATCTGGATGACAAGCAAAATCTCACATATCAAATCTAAAGATCAATTCTCATGAAGAAGGTCAGCCAAACCTTTTATGCATCATCCAATTTGAAACAGTTTTTCAGGAATTCTTCATTTAATTTTCTTCAAAACTGAGAAATTCTTGCCAATCATATCAATCGAGATTCTCCATATTTCGTTTTTGAACTCATTTAATTACAGGGTCGAATGCACCATACTGAATACCTCTCAATTAACGAATAAAACATTCGATTGGAATCAGACAAAAAACAAACATGACGCCCTCGTGAAACCGTGGCAACTGTCAAAGATTGAGATTACTTTCATGATGAAAGTGAGGCACCGTTTGTCCCAACCAACCACAATCAGTGTTGCCGCTACTACTGGTTCCACAACTAATTACCAATTAATGTTCACAATAGAACCTGTAATGACTCACAAAACAAGCGTGGACGTTTATCCACAGTGTCAATCATTCTAAAGGAAACTGATACTTTAAAGCCTTCTTTTACTTGACTTGTCCAATTTATTTTATTTTTGGCAAACATTCGGTTGTAGGGACGTGACATTTTCATTTGCCATCAGTAACATAATAGAATTATGTATCATGTTCCAACAATGTTTTTGAGAACTGACACATAATCTGAAGGATGGCCCAAACTTTGTCCTGTCATGTAAATAACTTGAAAAATTAACAACATGTTTCAAGTTTAACAATCTACCTGTCAACTTACAAGCCACTGAACTCGTTATCAGTCATTATCTTGTTTGGTTGTTTGTTTGTTTGTTTATTGTTTAACGCCACACTCAGCAATATTCCAGATATATGACGGCGGTCTGTAAATAATCAAGTCTGAACCAGACAATCCAGTGATTGACATCATGAACATCGATCCACGCACTTGGGATACGATGACATGCATCAACCAAGTCAGCGAGCCTGACTACCCAATCCCGTTAGTCGCCTCTTACGGCAAGCATGGGTTGCTGAAGACCTATTCTACCCTGGATTTTCACAGGTCCAGTCATTATCTAGTATAAAATCTTACGATTTCAGATGAAGACCTTAACTTTTGATAGGAATAATCAGATATGTCAGATACATTTAAAGATATATTTGTATTATTATAAGAATTATTTTTCTGTATCTAAGAAGGATAAACACAATTGGGATACAATGACATGCATCAACCAAGTCAGCGAGCCTGACCACGCAATCCTGCTTGTCACCTCTTACGACAAGCATGGGTGCTGAGACCGATTTTAAGCCAGATCTTAATGGGTTCATTGAGATTACTGAACAACTATCATACTCCTTAAGGAAAGACCTTTAAATATTGTCTAGTGGCTTGAATCCATCAGTGATTTACCCTACCGCAGGCTGAGGACTTCCTAGGAACAGGCATGTGTCAAATGATTTAAAGTGTTACTGGTATAGTGCAGTCTGAATAAACTAGGCTTGTGTGGGACTGAAAGTATAGTCTGGTTTTGACAGAGTTCTGAACTAATCAGACAACAGCATGAGTATGTATATGTCCCTTGAACTCTCATGATATGAACACACAAGATCAAAGATACTGTAACAAAAAAGTCAGTATCTACACTATTTACCTATAATCTGGAGTGATGGAAGCCCGGAGCTGTCACGTTTACCAGATGATAAATTCAAAAAGTAAATTTGGGACTGTAATTTGGTCCAGTATTGACCGATCCCGATTTGTCAGGGTCTGGTTTTGACAGATTTCACTGTATACAGAACCATAGGTCAACTGGTTTCAGCTTTCAACCTATGTGAGTGAGTGAGTTGTGCTTAATGCAGCCTTTAACAGTAATCCAGTTTTATCACAGCGTGTCAGCTTAATGTGGTAGGAAAGCCCGAAGTGAAGCAGGTCTTACACATTTACCACTTCGGTGAAACCCATGAGCACGGGTATGGTGCTGACAAACCTAGAAACATAATTGGGGCGAACCAGGATTCGAACCCACAGTCATAGGTTTCTAGCGTGTCCAAGGGACGCAACTCTGCACAGCAAATTGCGGCGCCCTAGACGACTGGGCCACCCGTGCCCCCCTCCACCTATGTGAAACAATGGAGTATACCATCATTCACATGCACAAACCAGTCACCTGAACCACAAGGTATCCTGATAACAAAGGCTTTGTTGCATTCACGGCTTGCTATCTGTGCTGAAGGGAGGGGTGTTATGCCTAAATCAGTACAAATCTGGCGCAGGTAGACCATCAGATGGTGCAGATATTCAGTCGTCAACTGTCAACATAACCAACCATCAGTTGTTCACTCATGATAATCAACCATCAGCTGTTCTCCCAAGATATTCAACCATCAGCTGTTCTTCCAAGATAATCAATCATCAGCTGTTCTCCCATGATAATCAATCATTAGCTCTTAACCCAACATAACATAATCAACCATCAGTTCACCCAAGATAATCAACGATCAGTTCACTCAAGATAATCAACCATCACTTCACCAAAGATAATCAACCATCACTTCACCCAAGATAATCAACCATCAATTCACCCAAGATAATTAATCATCAGCTGTTCACCCAGGATAATCAAACATCAGTTTACCCAAGATAATCAACCATCAGTTCACCAAGATAATAAACATCAGCTGTTTACCCAAGATAATCAACCATCAGCTGATTACCCAAGATAATCAATCATCAGTTCACCCAAGATAATCAATCATCAGTTCACCCAACATAATAAACCATCAGCTGTTTACCCAAGATAATCAACAATCAGTTCACCCAAGATAATCAATCATCAGTTCACCCAAGATAATAAACCATTAGCTGTTTACCCAAGATAATCAACCATCAATTCACCCAAGATAATCAATCATCAGTTCACCCCAGATAATCAACCATTAGTTCACCCAACATAATCAATCATCAGTTCACCAAGATAATCAACCATCAGTTCACCAAGATAATCAACCATCAGCTGTTCACCCAAGATAATCAACCATCAGCTGTTCACCCAAGATAATCAACCATCATCAGTTCACCCAAGATAATCAATCATTAGTTCACCAAGATAATCAACCATCAGTTGTTCCCCCAAGATAATCAACCATCAGCTGTTCACCTAAGGTAATCAACCATCAGTTCACCCAAGATAATAATCAATCATCAGTTCACCAAAGATAATCAACCATCAGTTCACCCAAGATAATCAATCATTAGTTCACCAAGATAATCAACCATCAGCTGTTTACCCAAGATAATCCACCATCAGCTGTTCACCTAAGATAATCAACCATCAGTTCACCCAAGATAATAATCAATCATCAGTTCACCCAAGATAATCAACCATCAGTTCACCCAAGATAATCAACCATCGGTTGTTCACCAAAGATAATCAACCATCAGTTGTTCACCCAAGATAATCAACCATCAGCTGTTCACCCAGGATAATCAACCATCAGTTCACCCAAGATAATCAATCATTAGTTCACCAAGATAATAAACCATCAGTTGTTCCCCCAAGATAATCAACCATCAGCTGTTCACCTAAGGTAATCAACCATCAGTTCACCCAAGATAATAATCAATCATCAGTTCACCAAAGCTAATCAATCATTAGTTCACCAAGATAATCCACCATCAGCTGTTTACCCAAGATGATTCACCATCAGCTGTTTACCTAAGATAATCAACCATCAGTTCACCCAAGATAATAATCAATCATCAGTTCACCCAAGATAATCAACCATCAGTTCACCCAAGATAATAATCAATCATCAGTTCACCCAAGATAATCAACCATCAGTTCACCCAAGATAATCAATCATCAGTTCACCAAGATAATCAACCATCAGCTGTTCACCCAAGATAATCAACCATCAGCTGTTCACCCAAGATAATCAACCATCTGTTGTTCACCCAGATAATCAACCATCAGTTCACCCAAGATAATAATCAATCATCGGTTCACCCAAGATAATCAACCATCAGTTCACCCAAGATAATCAACCATCAGTTCACCAAGATAATCAACCATCAGCTGTTCACCCAAGATAATCAACCATCAGATGTTCACCCAAGATAATCAACCATCAGATGTTCACCCTGTGCATTTCCACCCTATGGACACTGGATTCCTGATGGTGTAATTGCTTTAACCCTTGTAACACTGACCATCATACAGTGTAAGTCTTTCAACCCGTGGAACACTAACTGCATGACAGTTCTAGATGTCTGGCTTGTGTGATACTGTCCATCTGCAATGCCTCAACTAGTGACCATGAGCTTGTCTAAGGTTTATAATCACATCAAGTCCAGCAATATTGTAACTTAAGCCCAGGAAACAACTAAATGTCTTACAATGTTAACCATCAGAGTCAAGCCAATGCCAAACCCGTAGTTCAGAAGCTAGCCATCTTCACCCCAACTAAATTAAGGCATTAACAATTGAATTGGACTTTTCAGCAATCAAGTTTGAGCAACTGTCAGCTTTGAAACCCTACTTGAAAACAACTAGTAACATTAGAACTCAGACACTAAATAACTTAAGTTTGAAAGACATTTCAAGCAGTAGCCATATTGTAAGCACCTGATGCTACCAAACACTATGGATTCTAAATAACAAGGCTGGCTATTGGAGGTCTAACCCTATTTGAAGCAATTGGTAAGACGTGAACCTCAGGATCATAAACATCTCAGCCTTGACAATTGGTTGGCTCCGACCCTATAAACATCTCTATCTCATCGATCAATCAGGGCAGTATTCAATTACCATGTTGTTGTCGTTTTCAGAGTTGTAACTTTCATTAGCTGCTGTATCCCAGCTGTCTCCCGGAATCAATTCCCATCCTGATTATAATAATCAATATCAGTCAGCCATCCCACTTGCACTCTGAATACCGGCACCATCTAGAGCCATGACACTTTATCAGTCGACTTGATATACAGCTAATATCTCCTTACAATATTTAATCCTGCTGTACATATAGGACATCGCTTCAGTGTCTGCTACTCACTAGACCACGCAGAAACTGTAATGAATGCTAGCCCACTGCCCATGACTAGTATGATGCTTAAAGGTCTTGTGTAACATATAAGGCTCTAATTCTTCTGGCTGGTTTAATTTCACAGATACTAATTTCCATTAGTTATTTGTGATTTATGCAGCAATTGTTTAAGTTTTAATGATGACTTGTCACAAAGGATTGCAAGGTTATCTATATGAAGTCTCTCAGTTATAGGAGCGGTCAGGTAGCCTAGTGGTTAAAGCGTTTGCTCATCACGCCGAAGACCCGGGTTCGATTCCCGACATGGGTACAATGTGTGAAGCCCATTTCTGGTGTCCCCTGCCGTGATATTGCTGGAATATTGCTAAAAGCAGCATAAAAACCATACTCACTCACTCACTCTCTCAGTTCTATCATGGCATGTCAGTCTATGTGGGAGGAAAGCCCATGTGATACAGGTCACAGCAGTGTATCTCTTAGTGTTTGTTGTTTAACACTGCACACAGCAATATTCTAGCTTTATCAAGCTGGCCTGTAAATAATCTTGACAAACCAATGATTGATATTATGAACAACTTCCCACGGATATTATGACGAACTATTTAATGTTTCCAACTTCTTGTCCCTCTGGTTAATGAACAGGAGTGGCTATTGTAATCTTTTAACCACTGCTGTGGTATTCAAGTAAAGGGTTCATACACAATAATCTGACAAATTTCAATGACTTTTCCAGGCTAGTACGCCAGGTTTCCATGTTACAAATTTTTAAAAATTAACAATTTATTTACTCAATTGATTCAAACTTTACCTTCTTTTTTTTCGTCACTGCATTTATTTTCCTGTCATTAATAGATCAGAAGAAAAGAGAAAAAAACTGGTATGAAACTATTATTTTGTCTTTGACTTTATAACAATGGGCTATTTTCATTTCAACTATCCCAGGCCTGGGAAACTAATAGTCCATGACTTCTGTTGGATTCAGTGGCCAACATGAACCATGCAGCAGTCAAAAAAACTGATACAAACATTTGGTAGAACTGCTGTTGAAGATTAGTTGTCAGTGTAAAGGAAGTATTACATTCCCAGAGAGACATCCTTGCATTATTTGTCATGTCAAAACCAAACACTTCTGTTTTAAATGGAATAAAAGTGTTCTAAATAGTCTTGTGAAAAATATATCTTTCCATGTTATAACCTCCATCAAACTTGATGTGTAGGACATGCTAGTTATTGATATTTCAACTTGTCAGCTGTCCGAATTAAGCCATTGACAATGACAATGCATCATTAACTGGATCAATCATCACCATGCTACTGATGAAGCAGTTTACAATGCCGCATCCACAACAGTTTCTAATACTGCATCCACAAAACCTTTGATGTCCATAGGGGAGCCCAGGTGGCCCCGTCGTCTAAGGCACCGCAATTCGCTGTGCAAAGTTGCGTCCCTTGGACATGCCAGAAACCTGTGATCGTGGGTTAGATTTGTGGTTTGCCCAAATTATGTTTCTAGGTGTGTCAGCCAAATATCCGTGCTTGAGAGTTTCACGAAAGTGGTAAACATCTGAGACCTGCATCACTCAATCACTCAACCACTCAATCACTCACACAACCAAATAATGTTGATATGTTCTGTGTTTTAACATTGAATGAATGTTGACCTTTGAATGCATCATATAATGGAAATAATCGGTTGACTAATATTTCACATTATATCGTTCAGGCAAATGTTCGGTTATTTGTTTTATTCTTGATAAAAAACAAGTCTGATCTGAAATTTGCATGTGTTCAATACTTATAATATTCATGGCATAATATTTATAGAATAACGGCGCATTATGTATAAATGTAATCAGAATCTCAAATATATCAAGATAAAGTCTGATAAAGCAGCAGAGCTCCATGGCTTGATGATTGATGACGTATTTGATAAACAGACTCAAGAGTGATCGAGGTTTTATTTATTTTATTTACAAAAACTATGTATTAAACTGTCAACCATATCTTAAGGTAATAAAAGTGCATCACCTTGCAAAAACATTTTAAAGTGCACTACTTTTATTTGTAGACCTGGTCATTGCACGTAAAAATATCTATAAAAAAATACTATCAAAACACTGAATATACATGTTCATACATTAGTGCCATAGCACTGTAGCTCACCTGGATATCTAGTCAACAGTTACAATGTCAACAAAGACAATGTTGCTGTCAGCATTGATATAAAAAAAATGTTCTGCACAAATACTGAGGACTAAACACAAACATGTAATGATTTAAAAACAATATGACTGAGTATGGTTTTACACCGCTTTGAGGAATATTCAAGCAATATCATGGCAGGGCTTCAAGGACCCTGATTATTGGCTAGACGAGCAAATTAAGGCCTTAACCACTACTCTACGCCACTGCCCCTATACAAATACATGTCAAAGTTCAGCTCCTTCAGCAAAATACGTCTTTGGAGAGAATTTAAGAACATGGTTAAAGATTTCAGATTTAAGGTATTGCATTAAATGAAACATATGTGATGAAATGAACCAAATGCCAAATTTCATTACATTTTGAACAAAAATGGCAGAGTAATGACCATAAAAAGATTTTTCAATATGACTGATGTGGCAGAAGGGATTTATACCTCTTGAATAAATTGAGTGTTTTCATTGGTGGGAACAAGCATGTGACACTTCAGCTTCATTGGTCTTGTGGTTTCTGAGGAGATGCTGTGTACAGTGTGAGGAAATATAATGTAGTTTGAGAGAGCTCAGGAGCATGGTCTAAGCGTATGGGTAAAACAAGGGTCAAAATTTAAAATATGAAAAAACAGAACCTGTGTGTTGAACCCAAATACAAACTATTTATATACTTAATTTCATTACATATTGAACAACATGCATGAGAAATTGCCACAAGGAGTTTCAACTTGCTGTAAGGTCAGAGTTTGCTGCAAAGGTCAAATCAAGGTCAGAATTTTAATTACAGTAGAACACGGATATAGCGAACTACAAGGGACTGGAGAAATCAGTTGGATATATACATTGTTCGTTATATATATTTTCTCTCAGAGAAAACAAAACACAATGCACACAATTGCAGCATTGACTTGGTTTAGCAATGATCACTTAATAGCATTCAATTAATAACATTTCATAATATTCATTTAATAAAATTAAATTCATAACATTTTAGAACATTTTTTATCAAATATGTATTAAGCATTTCTTGATTTACAAATGGGAAGATGTGTAGTCGGTGATTTTGCTCTGGCCTCGTTTTTTCTGACTGCATTGGTGAAACTGCATCTTTGAAATCAGACAAAGTATCGAATGATGTCATCTCAGTTGATAAGTCCAATTACATGCACAGATATGCTTAACATAAAGCAAGTTTAGCGAGGTTGAATCGTCACCGATAATTATGTTGATTCGCAGCTGATTGCAAATGGCCAATTGACAGTGACACTTGACACTGAGTGAGATTTCTCAGTTCGCTTTCTCATTTCGCTACACACGTCACTAATTAGTGGTATTTGGGCTTGTCGGGGATCAGAGAGTAGTCCACAATATATGTTAGTTTGCTGTAGAGAGTTCGTTATGTACGTAAATTTTATATGATATCATATAGAGGATATACATTGGGGATTTAGTAACATTTCATGGTATCTGTTTGTTCGTTCTATCCATGTTCTACTGTATTGCAAAAAAACAGAACATATATGTTGAACCCCACTGCTTAATACACATGTACCAAACTTTATTCAATTCTGAAAAAGAATGGCTTAGTAATAGACGAAAATAGCGGTTACCATGGCAGCTATTTAAAGCTCTTGAAAGAATTGGGGTGTCACCATTGGTGGCTACAAGAAATCTCAGCTTCATCATTCCAGTGGTTTCTGAGAAAAAGATGTTGACAAAGGATGACGGACGACAGACAACGTAACATGAGCTCACTTGACTTTCTGTCAGTTGAGACAACAATGCAAAGTTGTCTTTCTTTGGTCCAAAATCGTCAACAATTGGTAAAGAGTTTAATCTGTCCAGAAATATCATCAATCTGCACTATCAGATACTGATCTGTATAGCAAGTTTCAACAAGAAATATTCAACGGTTTAGGAGTTCTGCTCCGGAAACGGACATGCATATGCTGATCACTTTTCAAACCCGGGGTATAATAAGTGAGTTTAATTTGATGTCACTTTTAACAGTATTTCCGCTACATCCAGAGCTACACATAACCTGCAATTACTTTCAATTAACTTGCGTACAGATACGCATGCATTAAATGAAAAACTCAATTGTTTGAAAACAGCACGCGTAAACGTGTGTATAACAGTGCTAATTTCCGAAACACAATTACAAGCTAATTTACTTTCCGAGTCAAGCCTATATTTAGAACCGTTATATACATCTAAAACATTTTTTCATTTTTTTTAAATCTCAAAATGCTTACTCATTTGGGGAAAAAAACACTAGATTGATGAATTGATGTGTGAAAAAATATTGTTTTCCCAGTGAAAAATGTAAGAAACCTTTGAGTAAAAACTCAAATGCTCAAAAAGTTATCTGGCGCTCTGTACATCTCGGAATGTCATCTTGATATGGAAGAAATGCCTGCAATGACAAACCTAGAAACTTAAGTAGAGTAAACAGGATTCAACCCAGTTTTTGGCATACTCAAGGGACACAACTCTGCACAGAGAATTGCGCCTCCCGGGCCACCAGTGTCAAATCAGACGATATCATCCCCTGTGTAATTCGGCCCGTGTCTAATCAAAAAGATGATGTAACAAGATACCTTCTTGATTCTCAAACTAAACTGTGGATGATTGACAATATTTTCACACTGAATCTAACATTTTATAGGGCAAACTTTAATCAAACTATCATTTTCCTGTCTGGTATTTGACAAGTAGCCAAGCAATGGCACCTCTGTTTTATGTCAGTATTTTGATAATTGCAAAGATCAAATGGCATTTCGACACTGTATTGTTCTAGACTGGTTGAGATGAAAATCAACACACCACTGCAGTAGAAGCAGGTTTGGTTGGCAATTCTGTGCAGGCAAGAGTCAATGTGAATGTTGTTTACATCACAGTCATCATTAGTCCAGCTATATAACCACACCACTGCAGTAACAGCAGCTTTGTTGGGCTGTTCTGTGCAGGAAAGAGTCAATGTGAATGTTGTTTACATCACAGTCATCATTAGTCCAGCTATATAACCACACCACTGCAGTAACAGCAGCTTTGTTGGGCTGTTCTGTGCAGGAAAGAGTCAATGAGAATGTTGTTTCACATCACAGTCATCATCAGTCCAGCTATATAACCACACCACTGCAGTAACAGCAGCTTTGTTGGGCTGTTCTGTGCAGGCAAGAGTCAATGTGAATGTTGTTTCACATCACAGTCATCATCAGTCCAGCTATATAACCACACCACTGCAGTAACAGCAGCTTTGTTGGGCTGTTCTGTGCAGGAAAGAGTCAATGAGAATGTTGTTTAACGTCACAATCAGCATTATTCCAGCTATATCACCAGGTTTGTTTGGCAATTGTGTGCAGAAATGAGTCAATGTGAATGTTGTTTAATGTCTCAGTCAACATTATTCCAGCTATTTTACTGCAGACAATCCAGTGGTTGAAATTGTGAGCAACATCTATAGTGATCAGGTACAACGACACACAATCAACCAAATCATTGAGCCTCACCATACGATACACAATCAACCAAATCATTGAGCCTTACCATACGATACACAATCAACCAAATCATTGAACCTTACCATACGATACACAATCAACCAAATAATTGAGCCTTACCATACGATACACAATCTACCAAATCATTGAGCCTTACCATATTATGCACAATCAACCAAATCATTGAACCTTACCATTCGATCCATTTTAATCTCTCCTTAAAACAAGCAGTGTTTAACACTGCATTCAATAGCATCATGGCTAGGTATACAACTCCAGACATGGACATAATAATTCAAAATTTGTCTGAAATCAATATCTAATTTATAAGGATGCCCTTAAATGTATTAAAAAAATTCCATTTGTACATCGCCACTGTCACCCTAGAAGAAAAAAGTAAAGCCAAGCTATGGATTAAATTCTACTATCTTGGCTGGTAAAAATAAAAACAGGTTTCAGGTTGGACAAGATTACTTTTATATCTTTAGGTCCTGGGAACATGAGTGGTGGCTATACCAGTCAATAGCGTCTCTGATTCACCAACCCTGCATCCCGAACCCTGCAAAGATTTCCTCTCTGATAACAATCAGTGTATCAGACAGAGGTCATCATGTACAATTTCCACCATTCGTAAGAACTCGCCTGCCAAACTGTTTTTCCAAAACCTTTTTAATAAAGCTAATCCTCCAGTCTCCATCCGAATCAAAAGCTTGGCCAATGTTTAAACACGAATGTGCTAACAATGATTGCTAGAAACCAGAGATAAATCTATACACTTTCAATTAAAAAAGGACACTGATATTGATTAATGGACAATTAAAACATAGACACTGTTCAGACCCAAGACTCAAACGAGCAGCCAAGGTTGTTTAAACATGCACTGTAGCAAGAGTGAAAAGGATTGAATAGAATCCATCTTAAATATTTAATGACAACTTCTACTTGTTAATGACAACTACAAGACAAACAAGGACTGCTTTACTCTTGAGTGCTACCAACCCTGCGTTCAATAACAGACATGGCACTCCATTAGCTTGTGCCAATATTATATCACTTCCATGAAAATACATTGACCTTATTAGTGTGTGGGTTCAAATAACTTGGACTATCTAACCAAGGGTGATCAAAATCTGTTGCTCTTGACGTGATTGTTTTTGTTCTGTAAAATATGTAACAAAATTAGTTAACAATATTTTCCATGTGGCTTCAAATAGCTTGGACTATCTAACCATGGGTGATTACACAAGAGTTAGACAAATCCCCCCAGCCCCCACAAATTCGGACCAAATCATCATGATTATGGACACATGGAAGGACCGATGGACCGACAGATGAGGCAACAACTATATCCCCATATTTTATGCCGGGGGATAAAAAAGTGTTACTCTTGATGTGATTTAATGATACATACATAAGTAACAAAACCATGTCACCATGTTTTTGTTTTGATCAATGAAATGATAAAATATACTCAAGTGATGATGAACAGTAAGAAGAAATTATTTTTTATTCCTGGTTTTACCAATATTCAATTACACACATTTTTCATTTAATTTTTGTCATAAATATCTTTTCAGGATAGATGATATACAAAAATGGTCATTTGTATTCTTTTCAACAAAATTTACCATTTATGGCGCCAGTATTCCTGGGAAAGTATCACTGTGGAAAGAAACCTATACTCAAAATCCATTATTGAATTTGACATAAATCTATTTCAAAATTTATCCTTGGAAACAATTATCCAAGCAAATTTTAAAGAAGCAGTAAAAAATTTACCTTTCAGCATGGCAAACTAATGAGAATCCAAGTGACATGCAGGAGATGTCCTGGGTGTCGTTGTACAAAGCGATCTCAGTGCTAAGGTGATCGCAACTCCAATACCTTAAGATAGACTTTTGACAGTCGTAGCGCTAAGGTTGTTCTGTACAACTGCACCCTGCAAGAGTGAGTGAGTGAGTGAGTGAGTGAGTGAGTGAGTGAGTGAGTGAGTGAGTGAGTGAGTGAGTGAGGGTGAGTGAGTGAGTTGGGTATAAAGCTACATTGAACAGAATTCCAATTCTATCACAGCATGTCACTTTTATCTTGGCAGATTATACTCTTGACCAATTGACCATTTGGAACCAAAGAAAGGCATTTCGTTCAACGTGCATTGTTGACTCAACTGACTGAAAGTCAAGTGAGCTTATGTCATATTGTCTGTCGTCCGTCGTCCTTTGTCAACATCTTCTTTCTCAGAAACCACTGGAATGATGAAGCTGAGATTTCTTGTAGCCACCAATGGTGACACCCCAAGAGGTTTTAATAGCTGCCACGGCAACCGCTATTATCGGCTATTACTTAGCCATTCTTTTTCAGAATTGAATGAAATTTGGTACATGTGTATTAAGCAGTGGGGTTCAACATATATGTTCTGTTTTTTTTGCAATGAGGTAGAACATGGATAGAACGAACATTGATAGAACGAACAAACGAATACCATGAAATGTTACAAAATCCCCAATTTATCTCCTCTATATTATCATATAAAATTTACGTACATAACAAACTCTCTACTGCAAACTAACATCTATAGCAGACTAATATCTGATCCCTGACATGCCCAAATACCACTAATTAGTGACGTGCATAACAAACTGAGAAATCTCACTCAGTGTCAAGTGTCACTGACAATTGGCTTTTAGCAATATTCCAGCAAAATGAGAGTGGATGACTGGTTTGTCCGGCTATAGGTTTGATTATTTACAGGTTCCTGTGACATGGTAGATTATTGTGGGCTTAAAGGTTAAAAAATTCACTTACATTTTGAGAACCATTCAGTATTTGGTTATTGAGGCCACTAATGTGTGAGTTTTGTTTGTTTCATTTTTTTGTGCTTTACAAAGTGAAAAACAGGCAGAACAACAAAGGATGTGCTGACACCATTAATAACCGTGTTTTTGTACATTACAATAGACTGATAGTAAAAACTTCAAAACAACAGCCTTTTTTGCAAACATTTTATATGTATATGATGGTGAGACATGGCATCTAGTCCACTAGTCTGAGCCTAGTGACTGTCCGGAGGGGATTAATTTCTTGAAGACTAATTATGAAATGAACCCCTCAGTGAGAATGAGCTGTAGACAAGTTGGATCTGGCCCTTAGTGTTTACCCTGTATATTATATTATTAATAACAATTTATTCTGAAAGTCCCTTGAGGTTCAAATTACACAGAGCACAATAATCTGGAGTACCTAGTCATTGTGTGTCAGACGACTAGGGCCACGGGTCAAGGTCTTGGTCGAGCGTCTGTCAAGATGGTCACATCCCCATGTTCTGTGAGCATATAATAGACTATTTCATCATCAGATCCCTATTTCATTGAGAAGGCTTTGTTTGTTTGTTGTTAACGCCTCCCTCAGCAATCTTCCAGCTATATGACTGCAGTCTGTAAATAATCAAGTCTGGACCTGACAATCCAGTGATTGATATAATGGGCATTGGTCTACGCAATTGGGATACGATGACATGCATCAGACAAGTCAGCAAGTCTGACCACCCAATCATCACTGAGATCATTATCATCATCATCGTCATTGAGATCCTCTTCATCATCATCATTGAGATCATCATCATTGAGATCATTATTATCATCATCGTCGTCATTGAGATCCTCTTCATCATCATCATTGAGATCATGATCATCGTCATTGAGATCCTCTTCATCATCGTCATTGAGATCATTATCATCATCATCGTCATTGAGATCCTCTTCATCATCATCATTGAGATCATTATCATCATCATCGTCATTGAGATCCTCTTCATCATCATCATTGAAATCATCATCATCATCGTCATTGAGATCCTCTTCATCATCATCATTGAAATCATTATCATCATCATCGTCATTGAGATCCTCTTCATCATCATCATTGAGATCATCATCATTGAGATCCTCTTCATCATCATCATTGAGATCATCATCATCATCATCATCGAGATCATTATCATCATCATCATCATTGAGATCATTATCATCATCATCAAGAAACCTTATAGTTTGGAGGAGGACAGGAAGAAAACCTTAATCACTCATGACAGTTCATTCAATTTCATCCAGCAAGACTGAACAGAAAACCAATAAAAACACAAAACAATCATTACAACTTTATATTTATTGCAATCGCCCATGAAGACACCAATATAACAATCTAGGTAAATAGCTGTAAACAAAGGGGATCTATTTCCTAAAATCTGTTTTCAGATAGCGTTACCAAAACATACCCATTTAGTCCCTCTTCTAATAGAAAAACAGCATAATGGCCATAAATAAATCACCACCCAACCGGACGTATTCCATCTCAGCACCGCAAAATCAATTAATATGTATGAAACTATAGAGCCATCAGCAAGCAAATGTTATTTATGACAAAAGCCAACAGCTTGCCCCGATTCATTCCTTCTTATTGGTCATTAAAAGGCTCCATCCCCACAAAACGGCACACTTTTATCCCTTGTATTGAAAACGAGAACGGCCTCTCTCTTTCTGTTAAGTCTTTACGTAACAACTTTGCCGAAACAATTTCCCAACTCGTGTGATTTTCCCAACGCATACAATCCTTGCAAACATTGCACATGGAGCATTAATAGTCTTTTTGGATGAGCCTAATAGGTTATCAATACCTTAACCCTATCCCAATCAATGTTAACCCCTTATCAAGGTATTTACTACTTAAATCATAAAGTCATCAGCTGAAGAAGGACATATAAAATGGCTTCACATCGACACCGTCAACTGGAAAGAGACAATTATCTAAATTTGTTTACTCTTGCACATGTCCTTTATTAGGCTACAGTATTGGCGTAGGCTGTGAATTTCCGATGACAACAATAGAATTTTGCGGAGAGCGGCAAGTGAGAACTCGGCGAGGTTATCGATCATGAAGACTAGTGTGGGCTGGGAAGAAGCATTTGTTAACATTTTCATAATCTTGTAAAATCTTAAGCAGGTTTGTTTGCCGCGAGGGACCTTCTCTGTGGAAGAAGCGCCTCGCAACTTCTTGATCGAGTGGCTTGGTCGAGTTTGACTTCCACGAGAAAAACAACACGGACTGAAAATCTGCACGTCAATTAAATTTGCAGATATCACAGCGTTCAATATAGTTCCTTTCCGCTAAAGAGATCTGAGCCTGAATTTTGTTTTTGAAATTGCTAAAGAGATCTGAGCCTGAATTTTGTTTTTGAATTTCAACAACTTTTTTTTTTCTAGAGCTTGATGACAGCTTTAACTGCACATAATTAACATTCTATGACATTAGATTAATGGCAATTTGTGTTTTTAAAACAGTGTTGGATAGTTTAAGGAACAGACATAATTTTAGCTTAGTATTCTCATAACCAAACATAGTTACACATGCCAACTATTTCTGAGATGTACAACTGTATAATTATTATGTAATGTATCTACTTCAACATTCACTATCTTCTATTTCTGTCCTGATCACGTCATACAATGTACCGTATTCGACATAATATATGCGTCCCGCTCTAATAAGCGCCCACAGCCATATTTGCTAATATATTAATATTGGCTTGTGAACAATCCCTATTAGCACCCCTTCCAACTGATCAATGTGATCAATGTACACAAGACTTATTTATTTGTGTATAATACGCACTCATGTGTTATATGCACCCTTAATTATTGGCAATTTAATTCTGGAAAATATATCTGTCGTGTATAATACACAGACTTTTCTTTTGTATCATTTCAGACTGTCAGCATAAACCACGAAATTTACGATCTTTCAACTCTTTTTTTTTCACTTAAATTTTATTCTAATAAGAGCCCCCTATTTCTAATTTTGAGAGCGGCCTGGGCGATTATTGCATCGAATAAGGTAAATCTGAGTGAGTTGGCTAAAACACTGCTTCGAACAGTATCCCAGTATATAGTCAGCGTGTCTGCTCGAAGTGATGCAGGTCTCCGACATTTACCACTTCGGTGAAACCCACTAACATGGCTATGGTGCTTACAAACCTGGAAACATAATCAGGGCGAACTGGGATTCAAACCCAGGATTATGGTTTCTGGCATGCAAAGTCAAAGGCTTCGTGCTTTCTTTGACCTACTTTAAGTTTTTTAGTAATGAAATCCACAAATTAATGTTTTTACAAAATCAAAATGTTTCATAATTCATATATTTTTATACATGCAACATTAGTTCTACCATAGATGCCGTAGTCTTACACCTCCGTCACCCAGTGGTGGTTCTGGGTTAGACTAGGTCCCCAACAATGGATGCTAGTCGTAAAAGGGATCGGGTAGTCAGACTCTAGTTTATTATCGCTCACACTATCAATCACTGAATTGTCTGGCCCAGACCTGAGTATTTACAGCATGCCTTCATATAGCTGGAATAATGCTGAGTGAAGCACTTAACAACAGGCAAACACAATTCCTTACCTGATTGCTGTTTTCAATCACTGCCAAGAAGATCAAAGGTCAACAAATCTGGAAAAGAAAGCAAGTTTGTACATAAATTTTCTAATACAATTTAATGTACATACATTTAATACATAAATTCATAGCTGTTACATATGTTAATGAACCACCTAGAATTCCTCTTCATGAATTATATTCACATTGCAAGAAAGAAAGGCTTCTTGTTCAGCATATGTCTATTACTTGGTTTCCAGAACATTTAAGTAGTTTAAGAATGAGTATGGTGAAAGTTTTCCTCCTCTGATTACTTGATGAAATTGCTACTGTATAATTCTACTCATCTTATAAAATTTAATCATTTGATATTCACATTTAAAATTTCAACATTTGGATAAGATTTGCGCAGATTGTGGATGATACAATGTACTGATGAAATTCATGTCTAGACGATGCTGGATCACTTTGTCTTCAGATTTCATTACAACTGACAATGCTGAAAAAGATGATGGAAGGGAGGTAACTCTGTTTTTCCATTTGTTTTTGTAAATGAAAGTTGCAAACCATCCAATGACAGATCAAACCCTCATATAGCCTATAATAATATAACCTTTAAAGAGATTATTTAAGTCTCTGCTTTGATTTTATCATATAATTTTTATTTTTTTTAATTCCTTCAAATTCAAAAAGCATATTTAAAAGCTTGTAACTCCATACCATTTTCCTACCTTCACTATTGTGTCCCAAACATTTCCTACTCTTCCACAATACCAAACCATGGTCCCCTCCCAAGTAGGTTATCGTATACTCTTCCGCCCTACAAGTCTGCTGTTTTTCCTCACTCTTTCAGCACATACTGGTAAGGTGGGTACCCAATCAATCTGAGAGGCAACCCTGAATGCTGTTTTACTCAACAGTAAGAACAGCTACATCACCACTGACAACAATAAATCATTCTGGACCAAGAAGACCCGTGTTTGAGAGCATGAGCAACAATTCATATTCTGCATATCAAAGAGGCATAGTGAATTGACATTAATGCCAAATACATGCTTACATCTTCTCGACCAGCTTCTCTATTTAAAGGTAAGAAGACCTATGCTTCCTGGAATCTGCAAGGGCAGAAATGCATGAGGTAATGAGGATCTGTTTTGTCTTAGAATCCCCACAGGGAGACAAGCATGGGGTACTGGGGATCTGTTCTGTCTTAGAATCCACACAGGGAGAGAAGCATGAGGTACTGGGGATCTGTTTTGTCTTAGAATCCCCACAGGGAAACAAGAATGAGGTAATGGGGATCTGTTTTGTCTTAGAATCTCCACAGGGAGACAAGCATGAAGTATTGAAGTTCTGTTTTGTCTTAGAATCCCCACAGGGAAACAAGAATGAGGTAATGGGGATCTGTTTTGTCTTAGAATCTCCACAGGGAGACAAGCATGAAGTACTGGAGGTCTGTTTTGTCTTAGAATCCCCACAGGGAGACAAGCATGAGGTACTGGGGATCTGTTCTGTCTTAGGAATCCCCACAGGGAGACCAGCATGAGGTACTGGAGGTCTGTTTTGTCTTAGAATCCCCACAGGGAGACAAGAATGAGGTACTGGAGGTCTGTTTTGTCTAAGAATCCCCACAGGGAGACCAGCATGAGGTACTGGGGATCTGTTCTTTCTTAGAATCCCCACAGGGAGACAAGCATGAGGTACTGGGGATCTGTTCTGTCTTAGAATCCCCACAGGGAGACCAGCATGAGGTACTGGAGGTCTGTTTTGTCTTAGAATCCCCACAGGGAGACAAGAATGAGGTACTGGAGGTCTGTTTTGTCTAAGAATCCCCACAGGGAGACCAGCATGAGGTACTGGGGATCTGTTCTTTCTTAGAATCCCCACAGGGAGACAAGCATGAAGTACTGGAGGTCTGTTTTGTCTTAGAATCCCCACAGGGAGACAAGCATGAGGTACTGGGGAACTGCTTTGTCTTAGAATCCCCACAGGGAGACAAGCATGAGGTACTGGAGGTCTGTTTTGTCTTAGAATACCCACTGGGAGACAAGCATGAGGTACTGGGGAACTGCTTTGTCTTAGAATCCCCACAGGGAGACAAGTATGAGGTACTGGGGATCTGTTCTGTCTTAGAATCCTCACAGGGAGACAAGCATGAGGTACTGGGGATCTGTTCTGCCCTTGAATCCCACTTGGGGACAAATATGGAGTGGTGACGTCTTCTACTCCAGAATCCCAAAAAGGGAAATAACTCTGAATCCAGGGGCCATCTTCGAATCAAGTGATGTTTGTTGGGCTGCATGTACATTTACCAGTATTTTAGTACTTATACTTGTCTGTACAATAAGGTGTGCTGCTGCTTATTTCTTCCCGGACAGTATCCAGTAACATACTGATGGTTTCTTGCATCACAAAAGAGTGGATAAATGAATATCGCTTAGCACCTCATTGGAACCACACACTTAGGACTGATGTGATGTGAGGTGAAACAGGGTTTAACATTGCATTCAAGATTATTGCACATTCATATTTTATTAATATTTTATTCATGTTTTCTTTCACTATGTTTACATTAATTTTTTTGTAGACTGCACTAACTCACCATTATTTACAGCATGCACAGTCAAATTACCACTATTGACGCCTTGAAACAAACCTTAGTTGATAGAGAATGGATACATATATCACAAATGCTATATTTTGACTTGTTAAAAAGTGATATTTGTTGTAGTTTAACTATTATATGTCAACATATTGTTTTCGTTATTGAAATAGCAAACAAGCCTCAGCCTTATTCTTGCATATGAAACAATGTCTTGCACAAGTTAATACAAAATCAATGATAAATCATCATGTCTAGCGGAACAACTATTGTGTCTGATAATGTGGGGGTTGTCAATAGAACAGCATTATCACGAGTGACGTCTGTTTACCATGGATACCCCACTCAGACACATACTGACTCCGAGTCGACCAGTCATTGTTTCATCCCCTTAATGCTGGACGCCAGACAGGGTAACAACAAGTACCACCTTTGATGAGACATGGCCAGGGAGATCAAACAACGGACTTTCTGCTCTCTGGGCAGAGATTCTATCATTTGTCAGGTACCGGTACCTTAAAATCACTGATGCCCTGGTTGTGTTCTCCCACTGTCCATTGCTTGGTATCCAAGTGGTAAAATGGATTAATCCTGATCATACACCATTTGTCATACACGTCATGAGAACACGAATTATAATAATTGTCACTTTTTAAAAACAATAAAATAAAATTTAAAAAATAAAATAAAATAATTCTATTCTCTTGTTTTTATGAAAAAAAATGTTCACTTCTGTGTGTCAACATAAACAATAATATATATTGCATCATAAAACACATTTTTTATACCGTTTCTTAACATTTTTGTATAAATTAAATATGCAAACTTACCTTTCACCTAACATATGTTACAATAATTATGCCAAAACAAATGAATTTATTAACTTAATTTGTGATGAAAGCATGTGTCAATATTGCAACTTTGGGTAGAATCACCCAATCGTTTTGCTGCAGAGGTGATATTGAAAATGTACCTGGGGCATACATCTCTGCGATCTGACTAAGGCAACTTTCTGCAAACCTGCCATGTTTGAGACAAATTCAATTATCTTGGACACATATGCACAATTTAGTAAAAACATGTAAATTGAGAAAACTCAATATTCTCGTAAGAAGTTGAGGAGACTTGGTTCAAATGATCAAATGGTTCATTAGTTAATTCTATAAGTGTATAAAATAACACAATATTTAATCCTATTGTATCTGAGCAGTTCAATGAATTATTAAAACCATTAAATTCAAAGGTCTTTACTTATTTGATCCTAATTTTAGAGGGGATGCTTCTATTAGGACTGTTCCATCACAACAGGTGAAACTCATATGATTTGACAAGCCATCTCTCCTGCACTGTCTGACATCTGGGGTATCTGACAACTGGGGTATCTGACAACTGGGGTATCTGACAACTGGGGTATCTGACAACTGGGGCATCTGACAACTGGGGTATCTGACATCTGGGGTATCTGACAACTGGGGTATCTCACAACTGGGGTATCTGACAACTGAGGTATCTGACAACTGGGGTATCTGACAACTGGGGCATCTGACAACTGGGGTATCTGACAACTGGGGTATCTCACAACTGGGGCATCTGACAACTGGGGTATCTGACGAATGGGGTATCTGACAACTGAGGTATCTGACAACTGGAGTATCTCACAACTGGGGTATCTGACAACTGGGGTATCTGACGAATGGGGTATCTGACAACTGAGGTATCTGACAACTGGAGTATCTCACAACTCGGGTATCTCACAACTCGGGTATCTGACAACTGGGCTATCTGACAACTGGGGCATCTGACAACTGGGGCATCTGACAACTGGGGTATATGACAACTGGGGCATCTGACAACTGAGGTATCTGACAACTGGGGTATCTGACAACTGAGGTATCTGACAACTGAGGTATCTGACAACTGGGGCATCTGACAACTGGGGCATCTGACAACTGGAGTATCTGACAACTGGGGCTTCTGACAACTTGGGTATCTGACAACTGGGGTATCTGACAACTGGGGTATCTGACAACTGAGGTATCTGACAACTGGAGTATCTGACAACTCGGGTATCTCACAACTCGGGTATCTGACAACTGGGCTATCTGACAACTGGGGCATCTGACAACTGAGGTATCTGACAACTGGGGTATCTGACAACTGGGGGATCTGACAACTGGGGTATCTGACAACTGGAGTATCTGACAACTGGGGTATCTGACAACTGAGGTATCTGACAACTGAGGTATCTGACAACTGGGGCATCTGACAACTGGGGCATCTGACAACTGGAGTATCTGACAACTGGGGCTTCTGACAACTGGGGTATCTGACAACTGGGGTATCTGACAACTGGGGGATCTGACAACTGGGGTATCTGACAACTGGGTTATCTGACAACTGAGGTATCTGACAACTGGGGTATCTGACAACTGAGGTATCTGACGAATGGGGCATCTGACAACTGGGGTATCTGACAACTGGGGTATCTGACAACTGGGGGATCTGACAACTGGGTTATCTGACAACTCGAGTATCTGACAACTGAGGTATCTGACAACTGGGGCATCTGACAACTGGGGCATCTGACAACTGAGGTATCTGACAACTGAGGTATCTGACAACTGAGGTATCTGACAACTGGGGTATCTGACAACTCGAGTATCTGACAACTGAGGTATCTGACAACTGGGGCATCTGACAACTGGAGTATCTGACAACTGAGGTATCTGACAACTGAGGTATCTGACAACTGGGGCATCTGACAACTGGGGTATCTGACAACTGGAGTATCTGACAACTGGGGCATCTGACAACTGGAGTATCTGACAACTGAGGTATCTGACAACTGAGGTATATGACAAATGGGGTATCTGACAACTCGAGTATCTGACAACTGGGGCATCTGACAACTGGGGTATCTGACAACTGGAGTATCTCACAACTGAGGTATCTGACAACTGAGGTATATGACAACTGGGGCATCTGATAACTGGGGTATCTGACAACTGGGGTATCTGACAACTGAGGTATCTGATAACTGGGGTATCTGACAACTGGGGTATCTGACAACTGAGGTATCTGACAACTGGGGTATCTGACAACTCGAGTATCTGACAACTGGGGCATCTGACAACTGGGGTATCTGACAACTGGAGTATCTGACAACTGGGGTATCTGGCAACTGGGGTATCTGACAACTGAGGTATCTGACAACTGGGGCATCTGACAACTGGGGTATCTGACAACTGGAGTATCTGACAACTGGGGCTTCTGACAACTGGGGTATCTGACAACTGGGGTATCTGACAACTGGGGGATCTGACAACTGGAGTATCTGACAACTGAGGTATCTCACAACTGGGGTATCTGACAACTGGGGCATCTGACAACTGGGGTATCTGACAACTGGAGTATCTGACAACTGGGGTATCTGACAACTGGGGTATCTGACAACTGAGGTATCTGACAACTGGGGTATCTGACAACTGGGCTATCTGACAACTGGGGCATCTGACAACTGGGGCATCTGACAACTGGGGTATCTGACAACTGGGGCATCTGACAACTGAGGTATCTGACAACTGGGGTATCTGACAACTGAGGTATCTGACAACTGAGGTATCTGACAACTGGGGCATCTGACAACTGGGGCATCTGACAACTGGAGTATCTGACAACTGGGGCTTCTGACAACTTGGGTATCTGACAACTGGGGTATCTGACAACTGGGGTATCTGACAACTGAGGTATCTGACAACTGGAGTATCTCACAACTCGGGTATCTCACAACTCGGGTATCTGACAACTGGGCTATCTGACAACTGGGGCATCTGACAACTGAGGTATCTGACAACTGGGGTATCTGACAACTGGGGGATCTGACAACTGGGGTATCTGACAACTGGAGTATCTGACAACTGGGGTATCTGACAACTGAGGTATCTGACAACTGAGGTATCTGACAACTGGGGCATCTGACAACTGGGGCATCTGACAACTGGAGTATCTGACAACTGGGGCTTCTGACAACTGGGGTATCTGACAACTGGGGTATCTGACAACTGGGGGATCTGACAACTGGGGTATCTGACAACTGGGTTATCTGACAACTGAGGTATCTGACAACTGGGGTATCTGACAACTGAGGTATCTGACGAATGGGGAATCTGACAACTGGGGTATCTGACAACTGGGGTATCTGACAACTGGGGGATCTGACAACTGGGTTATCTGACAACTCGAGTATCTGACAACTGAGGTATCTGACAACTGGGGCATCTGACAACTGGGGCATCTGACAACTGAGGTATCTGACAACTAAAGGTATCTGACAACTGAGGTATCTGACAACTGGGGTATCTGACAACTCGAGTATCTGACAACTGAGGTATCTGACAACTGGGGCATCTGACAACTGGAGTATCTGACAACTGAGGTATCTGACAACTGGGGTATCTGACAACTGGGGCATCTGACAACTGGGGTATCTGACAACTGGAGTATCTGACAACTGGGGCATCTGACAACTGGAGTATCTGACAACTGAGGTATCTGACAACTGAGGTATATGACAACTGGGGTATCTGACAACTCGAGTATCTGACAACTGGGGCATCTGACAACTGGGGTATCTGACAACTGGAGTATCTCACAACTGAGGTATCTGACAACTGAGGTATCCGACAACTGGGGCATCTGATAACTGGGGTATCTGACAACTGGGGTATCTGACAACTGAGGTATCTGATAACTGGGGTATCTGACAACTGGGGTATCTGACAACTGAGGTATCTGACAACTGGGGCATCTGACAACTGGGGTATCTGACAACTGGAGTATCTGACAACTGGGGCTTCTGACAACTGGGGTATCTGACAACTGGGGTATCTGACAACTGGGGGATCTGACAACTGGAGTATCTGACAACTGAGGTATCTGACAACTGGGGTATCTGACAACTGGGGCATCTGACAACTGGGGTATCTGACAACTGGAGTATCTGACAACTGGGGTATCTGACAACTGGGGTATCTGACAACTGAGGTATCTGACAACTGGGGCATCTGACAACTGGGGTATCTGACAACTGGAGTATCTGACAACTGGGGCTTCTGACAACTGGGGTATCTGACAACTGGGGTATCTGACAACTGGGTTATCTGACAACTGAGGTATCTGACAACTGGGGTATCTGACAACTGAGGTATCTGACAAATGGGGCATCTGACAACTGGGGTATCTGACAACTGGGGTATCTGACAACTGGGGGATCTGACAACTGGGTTATCTGACAACTGAGGTATCTGACAACTGGGGTATCTGACAACTGAGGTATCTGACAACTGGGGCATCTGACAACTGGGGTATCTGACAACTGGGGTATCTGACGAATGGGGCATCTGACGACTTGGGCATCTCTGACAACTGGGGTATCTGACAACTGGGCTCTCTGACAACTGGGGCATCTGACAACTGGGGTATCTGACAACTGGGCTATCTGACAACTGGGCTATCTGACAACTGGGGTGTCTGACAACTGGGCTCTCTGACAACTGGGGCATCTGACAACTGGGGTATCTGACAACTGGGGTATCTGACAACTGGGGCATCTGACAACTGGGGTATCTGACAACTGGGGTATCTGACAACTGGGGCATCTGACAACTGGGGTATCTGACAACTGGGGTATCTAACAACTGGGGTTTTTGACAACTGGGGTATCTGACAACTGGGGCATCTGACAACTGAGGCATCTGACAACTGGGGTATCTGACGAATGGGGTATATGACAACTGGGGCATCTGACAACTGGGGTATATGACAGCTGGGGCATCTGACAACTGGGGAATCTGACAACTGGGGTATCTGACAACTGGGGTATCTGACAACTGGGGTATCTGACGAATTGGGTATCTGACAACTGGGCTATCTGACAACTAGGCTATCTGACAACTGGGGTATCTGACAACTGAGGTATCTGACAACTGGGGTATCTGACAACTGGGGTATATGACAGCTGGGGCATCTGACAACTGGGGTATCTGACAACTGGGGTATCTGACAACTGGGGTATCTGACAACTGGGGTATCTGACGAATGGGGTATATGACAACTGGGGCATCTGACAACTGAGGTATCTGACGAATGGGGTATCTGACGAATGGGGTATCTGACAACTGAGGCATCTGACAACTGGGGTATCTGACAACTGGGGCATCTGACAACTGGGGTATATGACAACTGGGGCATCTGACAACTGGGGTATCTGACAACTGGGGCATCTGACAACTGGGCCATCTGACAACTGGGGTATCTCACAACTCGGGTATCTGACAACTGGGCTATCTGACAACTGGGGCATCTGACAACTGGGGCATTTGACAACTGGGGTATCTGACAACTGGGGTATCTGACAACTGGGGCATCTGACAACTGAGGTATCTGACAACTGGGGTATCTGACAACTGAGGTATCTGACAACTGAGGTATATGACAACTGGGGTATCTGACAACTCGAGTATCTGACAACTGGGGCATCTGACAACTGGGGTATCTGACAACTGGAGTATCTCACAACTGAGGTATCTGACAACTGAGGTATATGACAACTGGGGCATCTGATAACTGGGCCATCTGACAACTGGGCTATCTGACAACTGGGGTATCTGACAACTGGGGTATCTGACAACTGAGGTATCTGACAACTGGGGTATCTGACAACTCGAGTATCTGACAACTGGGGCATCTGACAACTGGGGTATCTGACAACTGGAGTATCTGACAACTGGGGTATCTGACAACTGGGGTATCTGACAACTGGGGCATCTGACAACTGGGGTATCTGACAACTGGAGTATCTGACAACTGGGGCTTCTGACAACTGGGGTATCTGACAACTGGGGTATCTGACAACTGGGGGATCTGACAACTGGAGTATCTGACAACTGAGGTATCTGACAACTGGGGTATCTGACAACTGGGGCATCTGACAACTGGGGTATCTGACAACTGGAGTATCTGACAACTGGGGTATCTGACAACTGGGGTATCTGACAACTGAGGTATCTGACAACTGGGGCATCTGACAACTGGGGTATCTGACAACTGGAGTATCTGACAACTGGGGCTTCTGACAACTGGGGTATCTGACAACTGGGGTATCTGACAACTGGGTTATCTGACAACTGAGGTATCTGACAACTGGGGTATCTGACAACTGAGGTATCTGACAAATGGGGCATCTGACAACTGGGGTATCTGACAACTGGGGTATCTGACAACTGGGGGATCTGACAACTGGGTTATCTGACAACTGAGGTATCTGACAACTGGGGTATCTGACAACTGAGGTATCTGACAACTGGGGCATCTGACAACTGGGGTATCTGACAACTGGGGTATCTGACGAATGGGGCATCTGACGACTTGGGCATCTCTGACAACTGGGGTATCTGACAACTGGGCTCTCTGACAACTGGGGCATCTGACAACTGGGGTATCTGACAACTGGGCTATCTGACAACTGGGCTATCTGACAACTGGGTTGTCTGACAACTGGGCTCTCTGACAACTGGGGCATCTGACAACTGGGGTATCTGACAACTGGGGTATCTGACAACTGGGGCATCTGACAACTGGGGTATCTGACAACTGGGGTATCTGACAACTGGGGCATCTGACAACTGGGGTATCTGACAACTGGGGTATCTAACAACTGGGGTTTTTGACAACTGGGGTATCTGACAACTGGGGCATCTGACAACTGAGGCATCTGACAACTGGGGTATCTGACGAATGGGGTATATGACAACTGGGGCATCTGACAACTGGGGTATATGACAGCTGGGGCATCTGACAACTGGGGAATCTGACAACTGGGGTATCTGAAAACTGGGGTATCTGACAACTGGGGTATCTGACGAATTGGGTATCTGACAACTGGGCTATCTGACAACTGGGCTATCTGACAACTGGGGTATCTGACAACTGAGGTATCTGACAACTGGGGTATCTGACAACTGGGGTATATGACAGCTGGGGCATCTGACAACTGGGGTATCTGACAACTGGGGTATCTGACAACTGGGGTATCTGACAACTGGGGTATCTGACGAATGGGGTATATGACAACTGGGGCATCTGACAACTGAGGTATCTGACAACTGGGGTATCTGACGAATGGGGTATCTGACAACTGAGGCATCTGACAACTGGGGTATCTGACAACTGGGGCATCTGACAACTGGGGTATATGACAACTGGGGCATCTGACAACTGGGGTATCTGACAACTGGGGCATCTGACAACTGGGCCATCTGGCAACTGGGGTATCTCACAACTCGGGTATCTGACAACTGGGCTATCTGACAACTGGGGCATCTGACAACTGGGGCATTTGACAACTGGGGTATCTGACAACTGGGGTATCTGACAACTGGGGCATCTGACAACTGAGGTATCTGACAACTGGGGTATCTGACAACTGAGGTATCTGACAACTGAGGTATATGACAACTGGGGTATCTGACAACTCGAGTATCTGACAACTGGGGCATCTGACAACTGGGGTATCTGACAACTGGAGTATCTCACAACTGAGGTATCTGACACCTGAGGTATATGACAACTGGGGCATCTGATAACTGGGGTATCTGACAACTGGGGTATCTGACAACTGGGGTATCTGACGAATGGGGTATCTGACGAATGGGGTATCTGACGAATGGGGTATATGACAACTGGGGCATCTGACAACTGGGGTATCTGACAACTGGGGTATCTGACAACTGGGGTATATGACAACTGGGGTATCTGACAACTGGGGTATCTGACAACTGAGGTATCTGACAACTGGGGTATCTGACAACTGGGCCATCTGACAACTGGGCTATCTGACAACTGGGCTATCTGACAACTGGGCTATCTGACAACTGGGGTATCTGACAACTGGGGTATCTGACAACTGGGGTATCTGACAACTGGGGTATCTGACAACTGGGGTATCTGACGAATGGGGTATCTGACGAATGGGGTATATGACAACTGGGGCATCTGACAACTGGGGTATCTGACAACTGGGGTATCTGACAACTGGGATATCTGACAACTGGGCTATCTGACAACTGGGGTATCTGACAACTGGGGCATCTGACAACTGGGGCATCTGACAACTGGGATATCTGACAACTGGGCTATCTGACAACTGGGGTATCTGATAACTGGGGTAATTGACAACTGGGGTATTTGACAACTGGGGTATCTAACAACTGGGGTATCTGACAATTAGGGAGCCAGTACAGGAGAATGAAAGAACATTAGCAATAAATATTGATGATGGTGATTTATTGAAGTTAAGGCCATAGGTCAGGATACAATGTATTTACAGTAGGTGCAGGCAGATGATGAAACAATTAGCACATTAATGTACGTATGTCATGAATATATAAAATAACTTGATACACAATTAACAATTTCTACATTTAACAGCAATGTTGAAAAATAACACAAAGTATTTAATCTCATTGAAGCAATTAGTGGCAATAAGTTTGTTGAACTGCTCTCTTGATGAAAATGCAATATATGATTTACTGGTAGGTACATACAGTCTTCTGAAATGATCAGATGGACAAATAAGAGTAAAATGATAAAGATCTTCTGTTTCAGATGTTATACAACTGGTGCACAGACGTTCATGTCTTAGGGTACCCTTTAGCCTGCCTGAATCAATATCGACATATAAAGTTCCTGTACTCCTCAACCTGGAAAATATTTTAAACATACATTTTAAGAAGAATTAACAAGTGCTAGCTGTAAGACTCAATCTCCATTGTAGAAAACATATATCTTTATACACACACACCAAAGTCTATGACCAGTGATACCGTATTCGACGTAATAAGCGCCCCGTTCTAATAAGCGGCAAAGGCGGTATTTGCTAATATATTGGCTAGTGAACAATCCCAATTAGCACCCTTTCCGATTGATCAATGTTCACAAGACTTATTTATTCGCGTACATAGGCACTCGTGTGTTATATGCACCCTTAATTATGGGCAATTAAATTCTAGAAAAATATATCTGTCGTACATAAACATTTCAGGCTGTCAGCATAAACCACGAAATTTATCTTTCAACTCTGTTTATTCACCAAAGTAATATTCTAATAAGAGCCCCCTATTTCTAATTTTGAGAGCACCCTGGGCGCTTATTACGTCGAATACAGTAATTTGTTATTACTATTACTTCTGTTTTGTTAGATCTAACGACTTATCACCCTCCTTGGTCTGTTAGCTCTAGGGATTTCACGATATGACTGTCTCCCGATACAATACGTTATGATACCTTGTTCACATAATGAACTATCACGATACTTAATTCATGGCAATTTTGTTGGAATTTATATATTTCATTAGGCGAAACACCATTGAAAAGGCACATTTGAATCAATTTTATTAATATTTTAGATAAAACTGGAATGTTAACACCAGTTAGAAAATGCTAGAACAGACTTTAAGTCCTCAAACTGTCTTACATTGTACAATGTTGATATAACACAAACTAATTATGATAAAATTGAATATTAAAATGTGGGTAGGACCCATATTGCCAATAAACTCATTCCATCGTTTGTTGCTGCATTGTTGTTGATATGGGATTAAAAAAGGAATCAATAGAGGATTAAAATAGGAACCGCTACAGGTAAATGACTTAAAGTGTGTATCACATATTGCATCACTGAGAATATTATTGATACACCAGTGTATTGGTGAATTGTGACATCCAAAGGTTAGGCACCATACCAGTGCCCATGGGTTTCAGCAAAGTCACAAATGTCTACGACCTTCATCACTCTGGGTTTTCCTCTCACAACATACTGTCAACAGTAATGTTAAACCTGACTCACACAACAAGCTGTGGTATAACCGAAATACTGTCAACAGTAATGTTAAACCTGACTCACACAACAAGCTGTGGTATAACCGAAATACTGTCAACAGTAATGTTAAACCTGACTCACACAAGCTGTGAGATAACCGAAATACTGTCAACAGTAATGTTATACCTGACTCACACAACAAGCTGTGGTATAACCGAAATACTGTCAACAGTAATGTTAAACCTGACTCGTACAACAAGCTGTGATATAACCGAAATACTGTCAACAGTAATGTTAAACCTGACTCACACAACAAGCTGTGGTATAACCGAAATACTGTCAACAGTAATGTTAAACCTGACTCACACAACAAGCTGTGGTATAACCGAAATACTGTCAACAGTAATGTTAAACCTGACTCGTACAACAAGCTGTGATATAACCGAAATACTGTCAACAGTAATGTTAAACCTGACTCACACAACAAGCTGTGGTATAACCGAAATACTGTCAACAGTAATGTTAAACCTAACACACAACAAGCTGTGGTATAACCGAAATACTGTCAACAGTAATGTTAAACCTAACACACAACAAGCTGTGATATAACTGAAATACTGTCAACAGTAATGTTAAACCTAACTCACACAACAAGCTGTGATATAACCGAAATACTGTCAACAGTAATGTTAAACCTAACTCACACAAGCTGTGATATAACCGAAATACTGATAACAGTAACGCTTAGCTCAATTCACACACTCACTCATGCGCTGAAAACTTATCAAGAAAGAGTCGACTCAGTATCTGAAAATTCTTTGATAATTGTCAACAGGAATTTTAGCTAAAACGCTACAATAAGCGGATAACTTATGCATACTCCTTGATAGGGAAAGCTGCTTGCTTGTAAATACCTGTATGTTGAACAACTTGATGAACTTAATTCACATCAATCAAATTTCTGAAGCCTGCATCATGTCGTCTCACTACAGCTACGGTGAAGCCCCTATCTGGTGTCTGCTGCTGTTATAGTGCTGGAATATTGCTAAAAGTGGAATAAAACTAAACTCACTCACTCACTCTCTCTATAGTTACCATGAAGCCCCTATCTGGTGTCTGCTGCTGTGATAGTGCTGGAATATTGCTAAAAGTGGAATAAAACTAAACTCACTCACTAACTCTCTCTATAGTTACGGTGAAGCCCCTATCTGGTGTCTGCTGCTGTGATAGTGCTGGAATATTGCTAAAAGTGGAATAAAACTAAACTCACTCACTCACTCTCTCTATAGTTACGGTGAAGCCCTTATCTGGTGTCTGCTGCTGTGATAGTGCTGGAATATTGCTAAAAGTGGAATAAAACCAAACTCACTCACTCACTCACTCTCTCTATAGTTACTGTGAAGCCCCTATCTGGTGTATCCTGCTGTGATAGTGCTGGAATATTGCTAAAAGTGGAATAAAACTAAACTCACTCACTCACTCACTCTCTCTATAGTTATGGTGAAGCCCCTATCTGGTGTATCCTGCTGTGATATTGCTGGAATCTTGCTAAAGCGGAACAAACCAAACTCACTCACTCTAACTACAGTCGAGCATGCTCACATTATTATGGCCATGAAAAGAATATTTATTTTTGCAAATGGCTTCAAATGGAAATCAGACAAATTTAATCATATCACTTAAATTTGAACTGAATGAACTATCAAAGTGAAGTTTTGTTTTAATTTTCAAAACAGACCTATTGTCTAATATGTACATTAAAACAATCCTATTTGTCATTAAAAAAAAATATAACGTCAAGTTTTCTAAAAATATCAGCTTAATGGTTTCATTATTTAGATTTGAAAAAGAACAAAAAGGATGAAAAAAATCTTTAAAAATTTGTAATTGTTTTCAACTTCAATTAAAGCTTTCTCAGAATGAGGTGCATCAACTGATTGCAAATTTCCCTGACGCTGATGGCAGTTGATAAATGACCTGATTTTAACTCAGGATGCTGAATTTGTATGAATCATTAATGTCACAAGACACAACTTTCAATTAGACTGGTCCTTCTGCTCAGTGCAAAACAATGGGCATCACATAACAATGCAGACTTCAATGAGGTCAAAATATTGCTTAAAGGATCGGACTGATTTGGTACTGATACTGCCTGTGAAGTAATTGCCCAAGGCTAAGCACTGGACAGCATATTTGATAGCCATTTTAAATAAAATCTGTGTAAAGCAAAGATTCAGGATAATGTTGGGTTGAATAAACATTTGAATCGTTCACAGTTAAACATTAATAACAGATTGTGCATAAAAAAAAATTAAGTACTGACAAATGTTTTTAACTTTCATTAACAGGTTCTTAGAATAGCTTAATAGTGGTCAGGCTCAGTGACTTGGTTGATTGTGTGTCATCTTTCACCGGCATGGATCAGTGCTCATAATATCAATCCCTGGTTTGTTTTGTCCATATGTGGTTATGTACAGGCTGCCATCACACAACTGGAATACTGCTGAATACATCGTTAATCAACAAACAAAACATGAAACTGTGAAGAAGAGCACAAAGGATATCCAGCGGCCTTCCTGTAGCAACCTAGTCTGTCTTACAGATCATGATACAAATATATATCAAATACAGCCCATGCAAGTCTATAATGTTTGGCAAGTCTAGATTACTGCATTATCAGGAAAATGAAGAGAGTCACTGGGCTCCGTTTTATTATATTTTTATTAAGATAATTGAACAACTGTTTTTTCTGTACGATATGTTCATTTCAGAGACTAGATGTTAGTCTAGTAGCAACCCACATATCAGTGAAATCTGAGGACAAAGCAATTAATGGCTTTACCACATCTGTAAACTTCCAGTTCCATCTCTGCTCTTGGTTGTAGAGAAGTTAATATGTGAAATGTGACATCTTGAACATTCTTATGTTTGTGCCAGAAATGAATCCAACACGGTTCCTTTAAAACTTTACTGTGTTTCCAGAAAAACAAACCGAAATGTGAACATTTCAAATGCCATGCTGTCGTGTTTCAAAAGGAGAATGATATTGAATGCAGGGTTGAAAAACTTCTTGAACCGAACTTATCCTGCAGGGCAAGTAGATGATATTTTGTACTCGTCCTGCAATATTTTCACTTGCCCTGTTAAATTCCATAAAATTTTCTGTTTTCTCTTTCACTTGCCCTGTTAAATTCCATAAAATTTTCTGTTTTCAGTTATTATTTACGGCACACAGTACAAAATAATTCAGACTCCCTGCCATCTACGTTCATTTCCGCCAATTCAAACTCGCTCAACCATACATATTGTACTTTGTTTTCTTTCTTTTACAATCATACTGTTTTTGAGAAATTTTCCATTTTTTTTTACCTGTTTGTTAATTAAATCATGTTTTTTGGCATGAACACCACCATCCCAGAAAAAAACTTCTGTATATCAGCCATTTCCCTCCCAAAATCAATCATCAGTTGTTTACTATCGCTTTGACATTTTAGCGTCAGTAACGAGTCACTCGCAACAAAAATATTTTTTTTAATTATCTCCCTTTAAAAACTAGTTTCGATACCTTCTGTACAAACGCACTTCCTGTTTATTTCTGTAACAGACAGTTGCCAAGTATGTTGTCTGTTTATGATATGAGGGACATGTATTTCGTTGTTATTACTCAAATCGTGCGAGAGATGAAAACATATTTTAGGCATGAAATTATCTTGCATATTTTATTGAAAACGATTTGAGATCAATTGATACGATTGAAATATATGTACTCGCCCAGAAGGATGAGCGTTTCTTCAATTCTTTCTCGCCCTGCACATTCTGCCTCTTGTAAATACGAGCGGCTAAGTGGATTTTTCGAAGCCCTGGATTGCCATTTAGTTTTGCTCCAATCGTGATTCACACTAACACTAAAAACATAATCATAAGCTTTAAAGTTTCTAATGCCAGGAAAACACCATTTTGTCAACATGTGTGTAATATTTTATGAATGCATCTTGAACAGCTTTTGAAACGGAAACAGACAGATTTAGAGACAAATCTCATTTGCACATCCCAGTACAACTACATTGATGGAGTAGGATCATTTTTGTCCTATTTCAGTTAGATCATGGTGTGTCAACTTGATGTGGAAGGAAAGCATGAAGGAATACAGGTGTTAGACATCTTACCACTTCGGTGAAGCTCACGAATACGGGTATGGTGCTGACACACACAGAAATATGGGCATGCGTAAGTGATGCTACACTGCACAGCAAATTATTGCATCTGATACAACTGGCTGCCCCTGCTCAACCAACCTAAAGACCCAAGAAGACTTGTACCTTGCAATATAGGCAGTTGATCTTAGGGTTTGCATGTTAACTTCCAAAATTTAGTTTCAAATAAAGTCATTTTGAGGTCTAATTTCACATTACTTGTAAAACTATAGAAGTAAGCATTAGAATTTAATTTCCTCTAAAGATTCCAAACTTCAGTAATTCAATAAAACGTGCTCCAATATCTCAGTCCTCAGTTAACGATTCCTGAATTTAACCAGGCATGTGGAAACTAAACTCTAACATATGCTGGATATTATTTCTGAATGCAAAACTGAGCATAAGATTTCAAATTTTACAAGTAAATGCATTCATACTGACAGAAAAGATAAATTTGGCCAACTCTTTTAAAACAATTCATGATTCTTGACATTTGTGCTTTACTGAACCTTTGAAGCTCTCTTTCCAGAAACAGTTTCACCATCATTCAATGGTTTTATGGCAAGAATTTAGTTTCAAACACAATTGAAGTTCAAAAGGCAGACAAATTAGAAAGTGTGATTGGATGAAAAGATAAAAAAAACAAGGGTTTCTTTCAAACACTAACTTCTCCTTTCCACTGAAACTTTACACAAGGGTTTGAGGGTAATCAGAGGTTGTCACCCTTGGTTGGTTGTGATTGGTGTAAGTTCAATAAGCTGTATTGATAATCTCCCCTTAATAACCATGTGACTGCTACAGATCTGTTCAATGACCTGTTCCACAAAGCTATCTTAGCTAGGACTGTTGTACGAGGTCTATGTCTATGTTAAAGTATGGTACAGTCATCGTAGGTATGAGGGTGGCTGAAACGTTCTGTGCCTACCGTATTCCGACGTAATGAGCGCCCGCTCTAATAAGCGCCCATGGCGATATTTGCTAATATATTGGCTAGTGAACAATCCCAATTAGCACCCGTTCCGATTGATCAATGTACACAAGACTTATTTATTCGCGTATAATACGCACTTGTATGTTATATGCACCCTTGATTATAGGCACTTATATTCTGGAAAAATATATATGTCGTATATAAACATTTCAGGCTGTCAGCATAGACCATGAAATTTATCTTTCAACTCTGTTTTTTCCACCAAAATAATATTCTAATAAGAGCCTCCTATTTCTAATTTCGAGAGCGCCCTGGGCGCTTATTACATCGAATAAGGTAACTGCGAAGGATGTATAGAACACCCATAACAGCTCCCATGTATTAAGAACAATATTTCCCATGCCTACAGGCTGCAGGTGAACCAAACACACAACCAGGCAGCATATTTCAGCAGCCATCAAAGTGACGAGGTATTCTCTGATGTTGAAAACAGACAAACAGGTAACCGTGCTGCCATCAAGTATCTCGAACTGAATGGGATAATTAACTCCAACAGCCATCCATGTGGACATTGTGTCAAAAGATAATTAACAACCAACTCCATTAACGCAGTCTATCATTGTTGAGCTCAGAACTTTTCAAACACCCCTCTTAGATAAGCATAAGGTCTTATTGTCAGAGACAGCAAATCTACTGACAGTACATTTTCGGAAAGAGTAGTGATGTAGGATTGGTTGGTTTGTTTGTTGTTTAACGCCGCACTCAGCAATATCCCAGCTATATGACGACGGTCTGTAAATAATCGAGTCTGGACCAGACAATCCAGTGATTGATATCATGAGCATCGATCCACGCAATTGGGATCGATGACATGCATCAACCAAGTCAGCGAGCCTGACCACCCGATCCCGTTAGTCGTCTTTTACAACAAGCATAGTCACCTTTCATGGCAAGCATGGGTTGCTGAAGACCTATTCTACCCCGGAATCTTCACGGGTCAGTGATGTAGGAGCAATGACCAAGTTGTCAATGCATTCCATCAGCATGCATGGTAAGAGTTTGATTCCTGAAAATGTCACTTAAACAAATCAAATTTTTGGATATCAAGGGATCAAACTGTGATTCGGTCAAATTAGATTATCATACCTCCATGTTAAAATGACGATATCTGATTGGCCTACATGATCTTGATAAAATACTGTGTAACCCGACTTGGAGGTGAATAAATTTCTCAGAAGGGGAATAAATCTCTTATACCCTGCTCGAGCAATGAAGGCTGCACGTGTATTTCTGAGAGGCAGAATAAATCCCTTATACTTTCAAAGGGAAATGCTGCACGCTTTTTCCAAGTCAATGGAAGTCACGTGACATAGCACAAGTTAACACCAGCTCAATCAAATGGGTGTTTTATCAATTTTGAATTTGTGTTACCGTATTTGACGTAATAAGCGCCCAGGCCGCTTTCAAAATTAGAAATAGGGGGCTTTTATTAGAATAAAATTTTGGTGAAATTTAAAAACGAGGTTGAAAGATTGTAAATTTTGTGGTTTATGCTGACAGCCTGAAATGATATAAAAGAAGAATCTGTGTGTACTATACACGATAGATATATTTTCGAGAATTTAATTGCCCATAATTAAGGGTGTATATAACAAACGAGTGCGTATTATACATGAATAAATAAGTCTTGTGTACATTGATCAATCGGAAAGGCTGCTAACTGGGATTGTTCACTAGCCAATATATTAGCAAATAACGCCTTTGCCGCTTATTACGTCGAATGCGGTAATTCTTTTACAATGTTACAATAAAACATGTAAGATAAATTCATTGTAGCAAGATCACAAGGGGTACATGGGGTTTTATGCATCCTGAGGTAGGTTTTATATCACAAGCCGGTGTATAAAACCTAACTCAGGACGCATAAAACCCCATGTTCCCCTGTGATCCTGCTACAGTTTATTATATGACCTTTATGATGGAAACCATCCCTGGCAGTGGTAAGTGTGTGTACATCAGGCATAGGACAAGTGTGATCCCCCGGTGTCTGAAGACCCTGTGTCCACTCTGTCAAAACTGGAGGTTCTACATGTGGTAGAAACTTTAAGGTGGTGGGTTGATATAGGGCTTAACATTGAAGGTGAGGGGAAATGGGGTTTAACGTCGCGTCCAAGATTATTGCACTTATATAGCGACGTGCATGTAAATGTGTGTGTTTGTGTGGCTGCTTTTACTAGTCCGGACTGATGGCGATTTATAGTGCTAGCTCACTGAGATACCATGCCCCAGTTTAATAATGATACCCCACTTAGACACAGTATACTGACTCCGAGCCGACCAGTCCTTGTTTTAGCCCCTTAATGCCGAGCGCCAGACAGGGTAGCAACAAGTACCATCTTTTAACGTCTTTTGGTATGATGCGGTCGGTGATCGAACCCCAGACCTTCCGCTCTCCGGGCGGACGCTCTACCACTAGACCACGGAGGCGGTCTCTTAACATTGAAGATTATTGCACTTACAGAGCAACATGCATGCATATGTGTGTGGCTGCTTGTACTCGTCCAGATTAAAGCTGGTTTTATAGTGCTTGCCAACTGAGACACCATACTGCAGTTTAGCACTGATACCTGCTGAGACACTCACTGGCTCCGAGCTGACCAGTCCTTGTTCATCCCCTCAATGAAATGTGCCAGGCAGGGTAACAACAAGTATCGTCTTCTACCATCTTTGGGTATGACATGGCCAGGGGATATAACCACCAACCTTCCACTCTCAAGGCAGACACTATATCCATTACACCAACATTAAGCATTATGAAACTAATCCCACTGTCTATCCCTGATGTTTAAACACTACAGTGAAGATTGATTGGTTGTTTGTTGTTTAACGCCTCACTCAGCAATATTCAAGCTGCATGACGGTGGTCTGTAAATAATCAAATCTGGACCAGACAATCCAGTGATTGACATCATGAGCATCGATCCACGCAATTGGGATACGATGACATGCATCAACCAAGCCAGCAAGCCTGACCACCCGATCCCGTTAGTCGCCTTTTACCTACAAGTGAAGAAGTTTTACAGGGCAGCTGATACAGGGATTCACCTATGACTGAAGCCACTAATCACTAAGCTAGCTCTAAAGACCGTAGGTTCTCAACTTTTTGCCATCTCAGAGTTGTTCAAAGGCATACAATCATTCACTCTCTCACATTTATCCATTTGAAAAAATTGTCAGAATCCATTTCTTGTGTTCCAAATGTAACATGATCTTTATTGCAATCAACTTCAAAGAAAAGTTTTCAATGAAAGTCTTGATACAGCATGCTTCGGTCTGAATAAAAGACTCGAAAGGAATTTGTTAACAAAGCACATATCTCATACCCTCAAACAACCCATGAATTCAAATAAATCCCCTATCATTATTAATACAGAAAGCTTTCTCTACACTCCATACCAACGACCTATCGCTGGTTGTTCAAAACAGAGTCAAGTTAATACACTCTCACAAATGATTACAAAAAGAGATAATATTTATCATCGTCATTTTAAAATTTTCGCTCGCATGAGGCTAATCTCCTTTGTAGTCCTTATCAGGTTTGCAGACGATTTCAGCAAATTCCATTTCATCTAAGCAAGGCGGTGAAACAGTTGTCTCATACGAATAACCCAAGTCCAAATAAATCTTCAATTTGTCATTTATTTTGGAGTAATTTTGCATGGACGTGACAAATCTCTCTACCTCCTGCTGTGTCAAAACACTCTTGAGAATATCAAAACTTTCTATAAATCTTGTGGCGACAAAATGAAATGAAATTGCACCATCTTCACAAAGCGCTATGTTTGAACATTAGGCCATACATGGATAGATACCTCATTAACACCCAGATTACAGGCCGCTTGGCCTGTCCTTATGTGCCCCCGCTATTGTTCAGCTCGTAGCCTGAGGTATCAACACAAGATGACTCTCCATGGAGTTAATACTCTCTACAAAAGATGTTCCTGGCCTCTGGAACATCTAACACTGATTGAAATATGTTTACAATTATGGACCTCCCAAACAATCTGGTCCTCAGATGACGGAAGTCTGAGGCAAAGACTGGCTGAAGTCTTACTGAAGCTTCATAGCTGAATAGGGGGCTGTTATTCCACTTCAAATATTATTATACCACTGCAAATTAGGACATACCAGAGGCTGTTGAAGCTCATAGGGCAGTAAATCTGATATACCACTTAAAATATAATCTTACTGGGATGTGGTGAATCTCATGGGTCTGTTTTGTTATAGCACTTCAAAGTATACCATACAGGAGCTGCTGTAGCTATTAGAGCAGTGATACTGTTATACCACTTCAAACTATACCTTACAGGGACTATTGAAGCTCATATATAGGGCAGTTACACTGTTATACCACTTCGAACAATACCTTACAGGGACTATTGAAGCTCATATGTAGGGCAGTTACACTGTTATACCACTTCAAACAATACCTTACAGGGACTACTGAAGCTCATATGTAGGGCAGTTACACCGTTATACCACTTCAAACAATACCTTACAGGGACTACTGAAGCTCATATATAGGGCAGTTACACTGTTATACCACTTCAAACAATACCTTACAGGGACTACTGAAGCTCATATATAGGGCAGTTACACTGTTATACCACTTCAAACAATAACTCACAGGGACTATTGAAGCTCATATATAGGGCAGTTACACTGTTATACCACTTCAAACAATACCTCACAGGGACTATTGAAGCTCATATATAGGGCAGTTACACTGTTATACCACTTCAAACAATACCTCACAGGGACTACTGAAGCTCATATATAGGGCAGTTACACCGTTATACCACTTCAAACAATACCTTACAGGGACTACTGAAGCTCATATGTAGGGCAGTTACACTGTTATACCACTTCAAACAATACCTCACAGGGACTACTGAAGCTCATATATAGGGCAGTTACACTGTTATACCACTTCAAACAATACCTTACAGGGACTATTGAAGCTCATATATAGGGCAGTTACACTGTTATACCACTTCATACAATACCTAACAGGGACTATTGAAGCTAATATATAGGGCAGTTACACTGTTATACCACTTCAAACAATACCTTACAGGGACTACTGAAGCTCATATATAGGGCAGTTACACTGTTATACCACTTCAAACAATACCTTACAGGGTCTATTGAAGCTCATATATAGGGCAGTTACACTGTTATACCACTTCAAACAATACCTTACAGGGACAAATGAAGCTCATATATAGGACAGTTACACTGTCATACCACTTCAAACCATACCTTTCAGGGACTATTGAAGCTCATATATAGGACAGTTACATTGTCATACCACTTCAAACTATACCTTACAGGGACTATTGAAGCTAATATATAGGGCAGTTACACTGTCATACCACTTCAAACTATACCTTACAGGGACTATTGAAGCTCATATATAGGACAGTTACACTGTCATACCACTTCAAACTATACCTTACAGGGATGTCTGAAGCTCATATATATAGGGCATTAATACTGTTATACCTCTTTTAACTATTATGTGACATTATGGTACAACACATCTAAGTTCCAGATTGCTGCTTTTCCGAAAAAAATGTTTCTTATAAATTTTCAAAGTTTCAATTTTTACTAATTTCTTTGGAAAAAAAGAAGGTTGTTTTAAAAAAAAGTAAAAACTGTATGAACAAGTCCATTCATGGAGCTGGACATCCTCCCAAAACTTCAGATTCATCCCTACAGCCAGTTCAGAGAAGAACCAAAAGAAGCAGACAGACAGAGGGCAGACAACATGTGATAAGCACGTTTAGACTTTTGACCCCGGTGAGCCACACAAAGCATCAACTCCCCACATACATTCCTAGGGAGCTAATAGTTACATGTTGCAATATTTTCAGTCATCAAGTAGGGCTGGGACAATACACCAACTGTGCCATCCGATACGTATCACGATACCTTGCTCATGTTCCAATACGTATAACGATACCTTGCTCATGTTCCAATACGTATCACGATACCTTGCTCATGTTCCGATACGTATTACGATACCTTGCTCATGTTCCGATACGTATAACGATACCTTGCTCATGTTCCGATACGTATCACGATACCTTGCTCACGATCCAATATGTAATACGATACCTTGCTCACGATCCAATACGCATCACAATACCTTGCTCACGATCCAATACGTATTACAATACCTTGCTCAAGATTCAATATCTTATACAATACCTTGCTCACGATCCAATATGTAATACAATACCTTGCTCACGATCCAATATGTAAACGATACCTTGCTCACGATCCAATACATATCACGATACCTTGCTCACGATCCAATACGTATTACAATACCTTGCTCACGATCCAATACGTATCACGATACCTTGATCACGATCCAATATGTTATATGATACCTTGCTCACGATCCAATACGTATCACGATACCTTGCTCACGATCCAATACATATCACGATACCTTGCTCACGATCCAATACGTATCATGATACCTTGCTTCTGATCCAATAGTATCACGATACCTTGCTCACGATCCAATTCGTATAACGATACCTTGCTTTCGATCCAAAACACATCACGATACTTGCATGTACTGTTATCAGTAGTGCTTAAGCCATCTTTCTCCTAGAAAGGTTGGCCAAATACCTGGCAAGCTGACAATTTACAGTTCGCAGTCTCAAGTATGGCACAATGGATGAAAATATTTACTTTTTCACTACTAATTTTAACTTCTAATTTGTCTTTTGTGTAACAGTTAATAAAGTCAACAGCTAGGTAAGAATCAATATTTTTTACTTAGTGTGCAACCGTGATCAATACCTGTATCAAGAAGTAAATATCGTGATCCACCGATGTATCGGTGTATCGTCTCACTACTATCATCAAGTAAGGAAAGAAATGACTGTTATATCTGTTTTAATATGGCCTGCTTGATGTGGGAGGAAAGCATGACATCAGTTCAATAGTCATAGAAACTCAGACAGTGTTAGGGTAACAACCATCATCCATTGAGATTATTACATTTGATACTGCAGTACCTAGAATCAGACCTGTTTGTTTCTTGCGGTATGTATCACAACATAAACAGCTAACTAGTAGTTTGAAACACATATCTAATAGATGACTTCAGTTTTAAGCATATGACGTGTGTAGGGTCCCGTTTTACAAATCAGTTTTAGTGCTATGACTTTTGTTTATGACAAGGTATGGGAATTAGAACAATATTGTAACACTTAATCGTCTACACACTCATCACCCTCCTGTATGTTCCATTAATCCCCACCCCTCATACCATCCCACCCTGTCCACCTCTATACACTCATCACCCACCTGTATGTTCCATTACTCAAACCCCTCATACCACCCCACCCTGTCCACCTCTACACACCCATCACCAAGCCTGAATGTTCCATCAATCCCCACCCCACCCCGTCCACAACCATCACCCTACTGTATGTTCCATTACTCAAACCCCTCATACCACCCCACCCTGTCTACCTCTACACACCCATCATCCACCTGTATGTTCCATCAATCAAACCCCTCATACCACCCCACCCTGTCTACCTCTACACACCCATCACCCACCTGTATGTTTCATCAATCAAACCCCTCATACCACCCCACCCTGTCTACCTCTACACACCCATCATCCACCTGTATGTTCCATCAATCAAACCCCTCATACCACCCCACCCTGTCTACCTCTACACACCCATCATCCACCTGTATGTTCCATCAATCAAACCCCTCATACCACCCCACCCTGTCTACCTCTACACACCCATCACCACCTGAATGTTCCATCAATCACCAGCCCTCATACCACCCCACCCCGTCCACCTCTATACACCCATCACCCACCTGTATGTTCCATCAATCAAACCCCTCATACCACCCCACCCTGTGTACCTCTACACACCCATCATCCACCTGTATGTTCCATTACTCAAACCCCTCATACCACCCCACCCTGTGTACCTCTACACACCCATCATCCACCTGTAGACCGCCTCCGTGGTCTTGTGGTAGAGCGTCCGCCCGGAGAGCGGAAGGTCCAGGTTTCGATCCCGGGCCGCGTCATACAAAAAGACGTTAAAAGATTGTACTTGTTGTTACCCTGTCTGGCGCTCGGCATTAAGGGGCTAAAACAAGGACTGGTCGACTGTGTCTGAGTGGGGTATTCATGTTAAACTGCGGCATGGTATCTCAGTGAGCTAGCACTATAAATCGGCATCAGTCCTGACTAGTACAAGCAGCCACACACACACATACACGTGCATGCACGTCGCTATATAAGTGCAATAATCTTGGACGCGACGTTAAATCAAATTTCACCTCACCTCACCTCATCCACCTGTATGTTCCATTACTCAAACCCCTCATACCACCCCACCCTGTGTACCTCTACACACCCATCACCACCTGAATATCAATGTCCTTGGACAAGTAAACAGTAAAAAGTGAAGGTAAAGTCAACTTGTCCATGTTAGTGACCCCAATGCATTTCCAGCCACAGGGATGAATTTGTCCATCGCTAGGCAATAATCAAATGAAGACCATACGTTTTCAGCACCTTGTGCATGACTTCTTTATATGTTTCGAGACATGGTACTCTGATCAACCAATCAGAGAGCACATCCAAAAGTGCGATCAAAATCAAAACACCCGTCAGTTAGATATGTGGTTCGCGTCAGTTTTTGCATTTTCAAAGCTATATTTAGTACTTGTTAAGAATATTTTATCAAAATTGACTAAGGGTCTGCTAGATTTTAAGGTTGTCAGCAAACAACTGAAGCTGATATTTTTGTTTGTCTGGTGATCTTGTGTAAGAAGTCTGTCAAGTCGGGCATTGATTTGTCCCACCCCTGAGACCCACCCCCATCCACACCTAGAGAACCCACGACGACTGTGTCTGAAGGGTTGAGTGGCGAAGACGAGAGACGGAGAGTGTTCTGGTGAAGACAGTGGCAATAGTTAGAAGTACTTCAGCATCAATCTTGGTTCAAAATGTTATAGAAATGGAGAATGGAAATAAATAAACAACACTTGACATACCAACAAGACATCCTACCATACCATGAGAGATACCACATCACATACCACTGCCAATCCAGTACCAAGATCATGCACAAAATAAATATTGATTGTTAGAATAATAAAAAGCTAAAGTGTACATATCCTCCACAAGCAAACAGCACAAAAATATGTATTCTTTATTTATCTGGACTGGTAGATGACAAAATTAGTGAAACGATTAAACATAAGTGACAGTGGAAAATGTTTGATCAATGGAGGCAAACTTAGTGGTTCTGCTACACCCTCCACCTGCCCTCGTTGTGGATACACGCGTCTAAGCAAATCCTAGACAGTTGTCCTGCAATATGGCCTTAGGAAAGTCTCAGATAGAGAGAGTTTATTTCTGGAAACACCGAAAAAATAGAATACAAAGTAAACCAAATGATGTCTAATACTTAGAATGCCTCTCTTGTATTATAGTCGTACACCTGATCGAAAAATCCATCATCCACCTCACAGAAATCACATTTCAAATTTGGTCCTGCCATGTTAATTAAACAAATCTTTTCGGCATGCATTGTTCACATATGAGGAGTTTAAAATTCACGCTAATGGAGAATACCACCAACATCAGACAGCATTAGAGGCAAATCCTTATCAGCCCAGCGAGCTGAGTAATGAATTATTAATTCTATCATCCATCCAACAAAACATATTTGTACAAACCCAAAGCGCAGCTCAATATGTGACAACAAATCTAAGGATATTTAAGCGAGGAGTGAGTCGCCTTCTGTAGACCAATCTTTCATCAAGTCTGATAACAGAGCTCCTGCCCTAAACGCAAAGATCAATATGCTAGAACGCCATTATACGATCGGCTCTCGACTCGTCAAACAGACCATCAACCACCAACATCAGACGCTTTTAAAGAACCGCATCAAAAATGTCAGCGCGTTAATGAAATTGAAGTTTCTTGTAGTCCCTACTTCTAAAAAATAATGAGCAAAATGCCGTAAAAAATAAAAGCAAAAACGGTTCGCAAGTGGATCAAATTGCTTATCAGTAAGAGTAACTTCTAAGAGATTTGGTATTCATAATTCTACCAGAAAATCGTTTTGCAAAATATCCCACGTATATGTTTTAGTTACCTAGGCAACAAGGACGTTAGCTTTTAACACATAAATTATTTGGAGCAAAACAGCATTTGCAAGTTTTGTCTTGATAGACTTTTGCCATGACACTGCCTCCAATAACCTTCTGGTATTTAGCTGCTGCAGAAAGGTCTGCAAGTGTCAAGGGCTGGATTAGTTTATTCAAAGAAGGAATCAAGTTGCATTTTTTTTCATTTAGCTAACTATTTCTTCTTCTTCTTCTCTTTAACAAATAAACCGATACATTTGGACAGCATTGGCACATGTCTTTTAATATATGGCTGAGACTTCAACATGATAAGTAGTGTATGGATCTTTGGTGTAAGTTAAGAATTAAAAGACAGGATGTTATCACAGTAAATGATCCCTAATATTGACCGTCTTTAAGGAAAATGGCTGTTACAATAGCCTGCTAAACAGATCTAGAAAATGAAATAAATTTTTACTCGTCATGCAGGTTTTTTTTATATTGCAGTGGATGCCCTGCTTAGTTCAAATCCAAATCCAAACATAAAAACATTCCCTAAATCTTGTGTTACGATGCCTCCCCAAATCTTGTGTTACAATGCCTCTCCAAATCTTGTTTTACGATGCCTCTCCAAATCTTGTGTTACGATGCCTCTTTAAATCTTGTGTTCCGATGCCACTCAAAGTCCCATGTACCAGATTTCTCATGTACATTATGTTAGACATCTTTGCTGTCACTGCCTCAAGACATTCAATTCTGTCTTTGAAAGGAGGCAAACAGTACTTTTTAAAACTCATTTGTTTCACAGGACAATTTTTTGTTTTAGTTGGTAAAACCGGAGACAAAAATTATTTTTTTCAGTTTCATCAATTTTATTTCGGAAATATTTTTTTAGCAAATGCTGGTATTCCACCAGCATATTTACTATGATGTGTGACTGATTCTTTCACAACACAATCAGAGAAATAACAACAGTCTTAAAATAATCAAGTCAGGACCAAACAAACCCATGATTGAAAGCATGAGTTATGGTTAATGAGTGAGTGAGTGAGTGAGTGAGTGAGTGTGAGTGAGTGAGTGAGTGAGTGAGTGAGTGAGTGAGTGAGTGAGTGAGTGAGTGAGTGAGTATGGTTTTACGTCACTTTTAGCAATATTCAAGCAATATCATGACGGGAACACCAGAAATGGTCTTCACACATTGTACCCAATGATTGCCATAGAGGCGACTAACAGGATCGGGTGGTCAAGCTCGCTGACTTAGTTGATACATGTTATCGTATCCCAATTGCATGGATCGATCCTCATGATGTCAATCACTGGATTGTCTGGTCCAGACTCAGTTATTTAGACCGCCGTCATATAGCTGTAATATTGCTGGGGTGTTGTGTTAAACAACAAACAAACAAACAAACAAAACAAACAAAACTTAGATGCACTACCAACCTGATGACAGAATTATGCATTATGCAACAATGCAGTTACACAAAAGTTTACAAGCATTAAAAACAACTCATTCCCTTTTAGTCTGAAATATTACACCATCTTTGATTCGTTAACTTTCTTAATGTCCCCGTGTCACTGCTTCATACTGGTAATAGGTTGATTTACATTATGTCACGAGAACACCCATATAAAACTGTTTAAGTTGTGCCGTGATTACAAACACGTACCAGCAGACGTCTTAACACGAGACCAGATCACAAGGCTGCCTTGTTACCACCTGACCCAACCCAACAAATACATTTAATCACTACACCATAAAACATCAACACCAGAGAATAATCAGTCTCGATTATCTGCCAATACAGATTCCATTTGGCGTTGAAGGCAAATTAGTGGTGTAAATTATGTGACTATATCACTGCAAGCCAGTGATGAAACCAGGTGTTTGCAAAAAGGGTAAGCATCTCCTGATCTACCTATAGCCCTCACCCACCCACAGTTTCCATATAAAGTGTTTGTTTGTTGCCTAGCGCAACGTGGTATTCCTGCCAAACAAAGACAGTCTGTAAACAATCGAGTTCCGAACAGACAATCCAGTGATAAGTTAATACATATACTGATTTTGTTGAAACTAAAAACGATATGTTAATTTTGAACTACATCTGCTGCATAAGCCACGAGCACGACCAAATCATAGCAAAACTGAAAAGTTTAGAAATATTGTATCAGTCCACAAGACAACTTGACTTAACTACCAAAGTACAGGTTTCCATCATGTCCATCAAACTAATTACAGCCTAACCAACAAAATCACACAAAATAGGTACGTTGAACCAAAACAGATCAACTTGACCCCACTGAAAAATTACGCCAACTGTAATACAAGTCCTGAAAACATGTAAACCAAACAGTCAGTCCAAAACACAATAGTAATTTTTCTAAATTTGGTTATCCCAGAACTTCAAACATCAGAATTTGACATAATGTTTAAACCTTAATTACTAAGCCTCAAACGGTCTCCCATACGATTGAATGCATTGGCAATACCCTCATCCCAACTAACAAGTTCATTTCTCTCATAATCACCGTGTTTGTGGAGGGAGTTGTCAGTAAGGGGCCAGCCCTAAATTGGTGATCGGCAGCGACATAACTAATATCGATCACGCCAATTCACAAGCTCGTGGGCAAAGTGCATCCCGGGATCATTATTGTAGATTCTTCAGCAACAGTAAATCATACCACAGCTCTATCCTACAAATGGGATTTGGTGCAAAAAAATTAAAGTCACAGGCAAAATGAAGATCTATTTTTGGTCCATTTTTTACCATATGAGCTTGAAGTTGGCAAATACATGATAGAGGCAAGAATGGAAGCCATGACGTATCAGACTTGACACGGTGATCCATCACAGCGTTCCAATAACTGAACAGAGGATTTGATGCACATGAAGCATGCATTGATGAATAGCTTTATGAAATTGTAAGTTGGGTCTGAGCTTTGGATATGAAAAGCACATCTAAGTCATGTTATGAGGTCGCACCTCAGCCCAAAGCGTTGCATAAAGTGCAGTGTAGTTATGAGATCATTCTTTATTCCAAGGCAGCACACTCTGCATATTGAACTCCATCAAGACTTCAGATAGCCTGTGTAGATTATCACATCGGCAGTTGGCCTCATCATCCGGGATGATGTAAGCTACATACTCAGTTCTCACAATCTGCCTTGCCCACAGGCCCTGCAGCCATGATGTGCTGTTATGCTGGCTTCTGCTGACAGGGTAGCTAATTCTAACTCAACTAGTGTTCAAATAGATTTGACGGCTATCCCATTTGCATCAAGATAATGAAATAAGTATAAGCTCATGAACACAACCCACCCCATGATACAGAGAGTTTTTTCAATGAACTTATCTATTTGGATAATGATGGCAAATATCAAAGGAGTTCTAAGTCTGTAAGTAGGTTTTCACAAGACTGCCTGAAAATGTCATGAAATCTTTGAAGATTGCCACATGCTATACCAAGACAGTGAGGATAGTCAATAAAAGAATCCATGATGGCTGCAGCTGAGTGGTGCATCAGATCAAATCAAATGAAGCTGTACAATCTATGTGCAACAGAAAGCTGATTTCTAAGATTAAATTCTAACTCCATCTTTGTGTGGAGCATAGTGTAGAAGATCGAGTCTGTCACAAACAATCCTCCACAACTTGTTTCACATGGGTTCATCTCTGGTCATAATTATGCTCTCTCTCTCTTGGGGATTCCAAGGCAAAATAAAGTGTACCCTGTGTACCCTGCATGGCCTGTGTACCCTGTGTGACCTGTGTACCCTGCATGACCTGTGTACCCTGTGTGACCTGTGTACCCTGCATGACCTGTGTGGCCTGTGTACCCTGCATGGCCTGTGTGACCTGTGTACCCTGTGTGACCTGTGTACCCTGCATGGCCTGTGTACCCGGTGTGGCCTGTGTGACCTGTGTACCCTGTGTGGCCTGTGTACCCTGTGTGGCCTGTGTACCCTGCACGACCTGTGTGACCTGTATATGCTGCATGACCTGTGTACCCTGTGTGGCCTGCATGACCTGTGTACCCTGTGTGGCCTGTGTACCCTGTGTGGCCTGTGTACCCTGCACAGCCTGTGTGACCTGTGTTCCCTGCATGACCTGTGTGACCTGTGTACCCTGCATGACCTGTGTACCCTGCATGACCTGTGTACCCTGCATGGCCTGTGTGACCTGTGTACCCTGTGTGACCTGTGTACACTGCATGGCCAGTGTACCCTGCATGGCCTGTGTACCCGGTGTGGCCTGTGTACCCTGTGTGGCCTGTGTACCCTGTGTGGCCTGTGTACCCTGCACGGCCTGTGTGACCTGTATATGCTGCATGACCTGTGTACCCTGCACGGCCTGTGTGACCTGTATATGCTGCATGACCTGTGTACCCTGTGTGGCCTGCATGACATGTGTACCCTGTGTGGCCTGTGTACCCTGCACGGCCTGTGTGACCTGTGTACCCTGCATGACCTGTGTGACCTGCATGACCTGTGTACCCTGCATGACCTGTGTACCCTGCATGACCTGTGTACCCTGTGTACCCTGCACGGCCAGTGTGGCCTGTGTGACCTGTGTACCCTGCACGGCCTGTGTGGCCTGTGTACCCTGCATGACCTGTGTACCCTGTGTACCCTGCACGGCCAGTGTGGCCTGTGTGACCTGTGTGACCTGTGTACCCTGCACGGCCTGTGTGGCCTGTGTACCCTGCATGACATGTGTACCCTGTGTGACCTGTGTACCCTGCACGGCCTGTGTGACCTGTGTACCCTGCATGACCTGTGTACCCTGCATGACCTGTGTACCCTGCATGACCTGTGTACCCTGCATGACCTGTGTACCCTGCATGACCTGTGTACCCTGCATGACCTGTGTACCCTGTGTACCCTGCACGGCCAGTGTGGCCTGTGTGACCTGTGTGACCTGTGTACCCTGCACGGCCTGTGTGGCCTGTGTACCCTGCACGGCCTGTGTTACCTGTGTACCCTGTTTGGCCTGTGTACCCTGCATGGCCTGTGTTACCTGTGTACCCTGTGTGGCCTGTGTACCCTGCACGGCCTGTGTTACCTGTGTACCCTGTGTGGCCTGTGTGACATGTGTGACCTGTGTACCCTGCACAGCCTGTGTACCCTGCATGGCCTGTGTGGCCCGTGTACCTTGTGTACCCTGCATGACCTGTGTGACCTGTGTACCCTGCATCGCCTGTGTGACCTGTGTGGCCTGTGTACCCTGCACGGCCTGTGTACCCTGTGTGGCCTGTGTGACCTGTGTACCCTGCATGGCATGTGTACCCTGTGTACCCTGTGTGGCCTGTGTACCCTGCATGGCCTGTGTACCCTGTGTGACCTGTGTGGCCTGTGTACCCTGCATGGCCTGTGTACCCTGCATGGCCTGTGTACCCTGTGTACCCTGTGTGACCTGTGTACCCTGCATGACATGTGTACCCTGTGTACCCTGTGTGGCCTGTTACCCTGTGTACCCTGTGTGACCTGAGTGACCTGTGTGGCCTGTGTACCCTGCATGGCCTGTGTACCCTGTGTGACCTGTGTGGCCTGTTACCCTGTGTGGCCTGTGTACCCTGTGTGACCTGTGTACCCTGTGTGGCCTGTGTACCCTGTGTGGCCTGTTACCCTGTGTGGCCTGTGTACCCTGTGTGACCTGTGTACCCTGTGTGGCCTGTGTACCCTGCACGGCCTGTGTTACCTGTGTACCCTGTGTGGCCTGTGTGAGATGTGTGACCCTGTGTGACCTGTGTACCCTGCACGGGCTGTGTACCCTGCATGGCCTGTGTGACCTGTGTACCCTGCATGGCCTGTGTGGCCTGTGTACCTTGTGTACCCTGCATGACCTGTGTGACCTGTGTACCCTGCATCGCCTGTGTGACCTGTGTACCCTGCATCGCCTGTGTGGCCTGTGTACCCTGCACGGCCTGTGTACCCTGTGTGACCTGTGTACCCTGTGTGACCTGTGTACCCTGCATGGCCTGTGTACCCTGTGTGGCCTGTGTACCCTGTAAACCCTGCATGGCCTGTGTACCCTGTGTGACCTGTGTACCCTGTGTGGCCTGTGTACCCTGCATGGCCTGTGTACCCTGCATGGCCTGTGTACCCTGCATGGCCTGTGTACCCTGTGTATTCTGTGTGGCCTGTTACCCTGTGTACCCTGTGTGACCTGAGTGACCTGTGTGGCCTGTGTACCCTGCATGGCCTGTATACCCTGTGTGACCTGTGTGACCTGTGTGGCCTGTTACCCTGTGTGGCCTGTGTACCCTGTGTGACCTGTGTACCCTGTGTGACCTGTGTGGCCTATGTACCCTGTGTACCCTGTGTGGCCTGTGTACCCTGTGTGACCTGTGTGGCCTGTGTACCCTGTGTGGCCTGTGTACCCTGTGTGACCTGAGTGACCTGTGTGGCCTGTGTACTCTGCATGGCCTATGTACCCTGTGTGGCCTGTGTACCCTGCATGGCCTGTACCCTGTGTGGCCTGTGTACCCTGCATGGCCTGTGTACCCTGTGTGACCTGTGTGGCCTATGTACCCTGTGTACCCTGTGTGACCTGTGTGACATGTGTGACCTGTGTGGCCTGTCTGGTCAATACTTGTTCATCCACTGGTCTGTCAAGTCAATACTTGTTTATCTACTGGTCTGTCAGGACAATACTTGGTCATTCACTGGTCTGTCAGGTCAATACTTGTTCATCCACTGGCCTCTCAGGTCAATACTTGTTCATCCACTGGTCTGTCTATACAATAGTTGTTCATTCACTCACTCACTTGGCATCTCATGGGAACCCACTCATGACAGAAACCCACAAATAACCATGTGCCCAAATGTTGACAGAGACTGAAAAATAGCCATGTGCCCAAATGTTGACAAAGACCCAAAAATAGGCATGTGCCCAATTGTTGACAGAGACCCAAAAATAGCCATGTGCCCAAATGTTGACAAAGACCCAAAAATAGCCATGTGCCCAAATGTTGACAGAGACCCACAAATAGCCATGTGCCCAAATGTTGACAGAGACCCAAAAATAGCCATGTGCCCAAATGTTGACAGAGACCCAAAAATAGCCATGTGCTCAAATGTTGACAGAGACCACAAATAGCCATGTGCTCAAATGTTGACAGAGACCACAAATAGCCATGTGCTCAAATGTTGACAGAGACCACAAATAGCCATGTGCTCAAATGTTGACAGAGACCACAAAAAGCCATGTGCTAAAATGTTGACAGAGACCAACAAATGTGCCCAGATGTTTACAAAGGCCCACAAATGTTGACAGAGACTCCACAAATAGTCATGTACTCAAATGTTGACAGACGCTTTCATTAATCCCAAGATCTACAAAACCAGAGGTTGAAATATTGTCACCTATCTCTATTTACGTTGATGACATATATTTACTTCTTATTTCAATTTTTCGTCATGTGCAAGGAAGCCATTTCAAAACTATGATAGAAGTATGTAGTTGTCTGTGTATTTTGCCCCTGTGGGATCTTGCTTTTTACAAGTGTTTGATGCATATTAAACAAACTGTAAAGTGAAACATCACCTGATGCATCAAGTCTTTACTGGGATGAAAACAGGCATGAATATTAATGTGAAAAAGACTTACTGGTACAGCAAAGCCCCTTCATTAAAGCCTCATTAACCATGTTAATTCAAGCCTCCTAAACCATCTTATTTCAAGCCTCTTTAATCATGTCAATTCAGTTCTCCTTAATCATGTTAATTCAAGCATCTTTAATGATGTCAATCCACACTTCTTTGTCCATTATTACTTATATCAATATATTTTGCTTTCTAAATAAATTGAAGTTTACTGCACCTTTTTAAACATGTTAAACCGTAACTTGAAAAAAGTTTAATATATTCAACATGAAAAAAATCTGTGTGTTCTCCAGTAATCAAAACCATTCTGGATTACAATCCAACATTATAATAAGCTTTAGTAGCCCCAAGAGCCCTTATAAACAGTAAGTATATGTGTATCAAATGAAAATAAGGACACTACCTGCACTGAAGGCAACCCACTCAACTCCTCCAGAGATCAGGCAACAATAACGTCTATGGAAATGACACAATTGACAACACCTAAATTCCAAACAGAATAACTCCACACACTACCAATACAAAGACAGCTAGTCTATCTGTTACTGTCGTGCCCGACACCCCATTCACTGAGGACTTCTGCTCGTTGTTCAGCTCAAAGCAGAAATGGCACGCCCTTATTCAGCTGTGTGCCAATAGGTCCTACAGTTGCCTAGTGACTTCTCTAATTCTTGTAAAATCACCCTGAATTACCACAGAAGGGGGACTTATCGGAGGGGGGTTTGTTTATTAAGTACGCTGACGAATGCTTCAGCTTGTTTCTGAAGAAATATGACTGGAATTATTATAACATCATGTATATGATATATGGACTGTATTTTATGGGGGAATGGCTGTAACTTGTAGAAAGAAGGATAGCATGGTGGTGGTGGTGGTGGTGGTATTGAGTATGGGTGGTGATGATGGGTGAGTAGGGTGATGTGTAACATTGGTGTTGGGTGAGGGTGGTGGTGTTTATGGGTAAGGGTGGTGGTGTTTATAGATAAGGGTGGTGGTGTTTATGGGTAAGGGTGGTGGTGTTTATGGGTAAGGGTGGTGGTGTTTATGGGTAAGGGTGGTGGTGTTTATAGATAAGGGTGGTGGTGTTTATGGGTAAGGGTGGTGGTGTTTATAGATAAGGGTGGTGGTGTTTATAGATAAGGGTGGTGGTGTTTATAGATAAGGGTGGTGGTGTTTATGGGTAAGGGTGGTGGTGTTTATAGATAAGGGTGGTGGTGTTTATAGATAAGGGTGGTGGTGTTTATAGATAAGGGTGGTGGTGTTTATGGGTAAGGGTGGTGGTGTTTATAGATAAGGGTGGTGGTGTTTATAGATAAGGGTGGTGGTGTTTATAGATAAGGGTGGTGGTGTTTATAGATAAGGGTGGTGGTGTTTATGGGTAAGGGTGGTGGTGTTTATAGATAAGGGTGGTGGTGTTTATAGATAAGGGTGGTGGTGTTTATAGATAAGGGTGGTGGTGTTTATGGGTAAGGGTGGTGGTGTTTATAGATAAGGGTGGTGGTGTTTATAGATAAGGGTGGTGGTGTTTATTTTTTTTATAAGGGTGGTGGTGTTTATAGATAAGGGTGGTGGTGTTTATGGGTAAGGGTGGTGGTGTTTATAGATAAGGGTGGTGGTGTTTATAGATAAGGGTGGTGGTGTTTACAGATAAGGGTGGTGGTGTTTATGGGTAAGGGTGGTGGTGTTTATGGGTAAGGGCGGTGGTGTTTATAGATAAGGGTGGTGGTGTTTATTGGTAAGGGTGGTAGTGTTTATAGATAAGGGTGGTGGTGTTTATGAGTAAGGGTGGTGGTGTTTATGGGTAAGGGTGGTGGTGTTTATAGATAAGGGTGGTGGTGTTTATAGATAAGGGTGGTGGTGTTTATAGATAAGGGTGGTGGTGTTTATGGGTAAGGGTGGTGGTGTTTATAGATAAGGGTGGTGGTGTTTATAGATAAGGGTGGTGGTGTTTATTTTTTTTATAAGGGTGGTGGTGTTTATAGATAAGGGTGGTGGTGTTTATGGGTAAGGGTGGTGGTGTTTATAGATAAGGGTGGTGGTGTTTACAGATAAGGGTGGTGGTGTTTATGGGTAAGGGTGGTGGTGTTTATGGGTAAGGGCGGTGGTGTTTATAGATAAGGGTGGTGGTGTTTATTGGTAAGGGTGGTAGTGTTTATAGATAAGGGTGGTGGTGTTTATGAGTAAGGGTGGTGGTGTTTATGGGTAAGGGTGGTGGTGTTTATAGATAAGGATGGTGGTGTTTATAGATAAGGGTGGTGATGATGGGTAAGGGTGGGTGTTGGGTGAGGGTGGTGATACATAAGGGTGGATGGTGGTGATGGGTAAGGGTGGGTGTTGGGTGAGGGTGGTGATAGATAAGGGTGGATGGTGGTGATGGGTAAGGGTGGGTGTTGGGTGAAGGTGGTGATAGATAAGGGTGGATGGTGGTGATGGGTGAGGGTGGGTGTTGGGTGAGGGTGGTGATGGGTAAGGGTGGATGGTGGTGATGGGTAAGGGTGGTGGTGTTTATAGATAAGGGTAGGTGTTGGGTAAGGGTGGATGGTGGTGATGGCAAGGGTGGTGGTGATGGAAAAGGATGATGGTGGTGATTTCAAGGGAGGTGGTGTTGTTGGGTGAGGAGGGATGATGGGTCAGGGGTGTTGGTGGTGGTGGGTTTAGGCTGATGGTGATGGGTGAGGGTGATGGTGATGGGTAAGGTTGGTGATGTTGGGTCAGGAGGGATGGTGGTGGTGGTGGTGGTGGTGGTGATGGGTGAGGGTGAGGGTGAGGGTGATGAGTAAGGCTGATGGTAATGCGTCAACAAGGTAAGGATACTTCAAACCATATATACACTCAAAAGGGTCAAAAAGCAGTAGAAGATAACCCCAGTGACCTCACCCCAATGAGTTGCCTCTGTAGAAAAATCTTCTGAATCAGTTGTAGCAAGCTGCATGAATTTTCCTTTAATTTCTCTTCACAGCAAAAAAGACAAAACCAAAACAAACATACCTTTGAGTGCAACACACCCAAACTGAACGAACAAGCGCAATAAAATCAACAAAACGGCAATTTCTTAAGCGAGAATTTGCACCAGTTTGTAAAGGTGGGCATAGACGACTGATGAATAACAACAGTGGCCTATTTCGCCCCGACAGAGTGAGGATACCTAATACCTAGGTATCTGTTTGAACAGAGCCACAGACGATCTGTGTCCATATCAGGGTGAATACATCCTCTCGCCTTGATAAGATGCAATAATAAACACCTCTATATCACCATTACATCCTGGGCCACCTCCTTTGTCCTGGACAAACCATGCTGATTCACTGTCAGTAAATCTAAATCACTTGGATACTTCAAACAAGTATCACCTGTGGAGGGTCTCAAGTGTTGTCAAAATCTACTTGTCAAAATGAAACCAGCTCCTTTTAACCTTTTTCTATCTGCACACTTCGTGTTACATGTTATACCTAAAATAATGAATACTTAATGTTAAAAAAAATGATCATTATCATAGATGTGGAAATATTTTGTGTTCCCTGTATGATTTGTCGAGTCTCCCACAAGTGCTGTAATGCAATACAATTGCTACTTGACATCTGTCACTCTGCATCTGTGAGAAATTACAACTTCTTACCACACAGAAGGATACTCTGCATACTTCTAAATTGGAGGTGTTGGTTGGTTGGTTGGTTTGTTGTTTAACGCCGCACTCAGCAATATTCGAGCTATATGACGGCGGTCTGTAAATAATCGAGTCTGGACCACCCGATCCCGTTAGTCGCCTTTTACGACAAGCATAGTCACCTTTTATGGCAAGCATGGGTTGCTAAAGACCTATTCTTTCCCGGAATCTTCACGGGTCAAATTGGAGGTGTGCTCTTTCTTTATTGTTATGTAGTATTTGCTTCAAATATTCAATATTAATGCATTACCAAGTTTACCTGTAACATATGTTAAATCGACTGTCATTGTAATATTTTGTCTATATTTTAAGTATAGTATTGTCAAAATTATGTATGTGGCTGGGTGGGTTGTGTTGTTTTGTCTGTCTCCCTCTGTCAATTGAGAATTATTACATAAATATGAGTGAGTGAGTTGGGTTTAACGCCGCGTTTAACAATATTCCAGTTATATCACGGCGTGTCAGCTTAATGTCGGAGGAAAGCCTGAAGTGATGCGGGTCTCAGACATTTACCACTTCGGTGAAACCCACGAGCACGTGTATGGTGCTGACAAACCTAGAAACATAATCGGGGTGAACCAGGATTCGAACCCACAATCATAGGTTTCTGGCGTGCCCAAGGGACGCAACTCTGCACAGCAAATAGCGGCGCCCTAGACGACTGGGCCACCCGTGCCCCCACATAAATATGAATATTCCTGCTTCAACAAAGAGCCTATACTGTAATCTTGGACAATTATTTGTCCATGTCTGATCTATATGTAATTCATTAATTGTTCCAGTTCAATGTATCCTTTAAAGTTTCAGTTTAAGATTGAAGGAAGAATGGGGTAGTATTATGAATAATGTGAAATTATGAATAGCAACTGTTCTGTTAATCTTGCTAGTTTACTACACTACAAGAAAATACAAACATGCGTGTATACAAATTAACAAGATAGCTTTCTGTATATCTAACACATTTATTTATGACAAAATGTTGAAAAATTCTAGGTATAAGAGGCAAAAAGTGATGAGAATTATAGGAATGGATCACTGAAATATCGTTTTCTCGCTCTCTCGCTTTCTCTCAAGACTAACCATAGTCATATGAAAGAATCAGGTGTTAACTTCTTTTCTGTAGTATGTACCGTAAATCTTGAAATTAACGCTAGAGTAAATGAAATGCAAAAATGCGAATGGACCTAATTAAACTTTTCATTTATGTCTCAGGAATGACTGATGATAAGACAGCCTCACTGCACACTTTGAATAGCGGAAATACCTACTTGAATATAAAACAAACAACTATCTATTTCCAAATTACGGTTTATTGAGAACAATATGTCATTCAAACAAGCCTCTGTGGTCTAGTGGTAGAGCGTCCGCCTGGAGAGCGGAAGGTTCAAGGTTCAATCCCCGGCCAAGTCATACCAAAAGACGTTAAAAGATGGTACTTGCTGTTACCCTGGCTGGCGCTCGGCACTAAGGGGCTAAAACAAGGACTGGTTGGCTAGGAGTCAGTATACTGTGTCTGAGTGGGGTTTTCATGTTAAACTGCAGCATGGTATCTCAGTGTGCTAGCACTATAAAATCAGCATTAGTCCAGACTAGTACAAGCAGCCTCACACACACGTGCATGCACGTCACCTTTAAGTGCAATACTCTTGGACGCGCCGTTAAACCCCATTTCACCTCACCTCATTCAAACACTAGAAATTACATAATGGGCATCCGGTGAGTTACCATTGCTGGGGTGAGGACTCCCAGTTTGATGACATCTACTCCGCATACAGAATAAACATTGATATAGCCTAAGAGTTGTTTTTAGGAAAACACTATTGTTGTTGAGGAAGTACACTACTCAGCACTAATAAGCACTGTTATTTGCTTTTTGTTTTGATAACTGGGCCTGGGGGCGGGGGGGATCCCTTAAAAATCCTAAACAGGGCCATAAATCAATCAATTACTTTTTACGCAGAAATCTGTGGATTGTTTTAAAATCACCAACGTCTGTATAGTTAAATTATGTTTAAGTAGTTAGTAAGAAAATGTCAAGAACATTCGTTTCATATGCATAATTTGAAATGTGACTGGAAAAATCTCAGCTCTCTCATATGATTAAAACCCACCTCAGCCTCCCCCCACGAAATAAAGATAACAACAGCATGCTCCCCCCAACCCATTTATTTAAAGGTCAGCCCCCTAATGATACTGAGGTCAGGTTTAACAAGTTTTGTTTGTTGTTTAACGCTGTACTCAGCAATATTCCAGCTGTATGACAGCAGTCTGTAAATAATCTAGTCTGGACCAGACAATCAAGTGATTGACAACTTGAGCATCGATCCACGCAATTGGGATCGATGACATGCATCAACCAAGTCAGTGAGCCTGACCACCCGATCCTGTTAGTTGCCTCTTACGACAAGCATGGGTTGCTGAAGGCCTATTCTACCCTGGATCTTCACATATCACCCCTATAGTGGCCAAAAGGGGATATTGCTATACCGCGAGATATGAGAAAGCAAAAAAGCAAGAAAGTGAGAAAGCAATGTCCCTTCTCAGCCACCACAGTAACCATGTTTAACTTCGGCCACCACAGGATACCCCCCCACTCAGACATTTTATATTGACACCTGAGCCAACTAGGCCTTGTTTTTCCCCGTTAATGCCAAGGGTAACTACAAGTACCACCTTTCAATGTCTTTTGGCATATGACACTGCCAGGGACCAAACCACCAACCTTCTGCTCTCTGGGCAGATGTTCTATCTACTAGACCATGGCGGCGGTTGTTGACATTCAATGGCCTAGTTGCAGTTTCAAAATTCAAATGCACAAAAAACTCAGGATTGATTGATTGATTGAATTATGTGTTTGTTTGTTTGTCGGAGTCAACATTTCTCCAGTGATATTACTGCTGCCTGTAAATAATTAAATCTTGGCAAAAGAATCCAGTGGTTGATATTATGAACCTCCCATGCTGTTGGGATGACACAAGGCCTGAACACTCAATCCATCTAAGGCCTCAAGCACAGGTTAATGAGGATCAGTTCTATCCGAGTGTGTGAGTGTGTGAGTGAGTGAGTGAGTGAGTGAGTGAGTGAGTGAGTGAGTGAGTGAGTGAGTGAGTAAATGAGTGAGTGAGATGTTTGAAAACTCCTTGATGACACAATCACTCAACTGGAGAGACGTGAAATAGATCCTCTCATAAATCCAAGACAAGCATTCCCTGCCCCGCATCATGCACCTACTCCAACAGTTCCTCAACCATCCCCCCATCTCTGAACCCCAGACATCCTCCCATGCCACTTCCTCCCACTTTCCCAATCCCACACAGCAATCCCTGAACCCCAGACATCAACCCCATGCCACTTCCTCCCTCTTTCCCAATCCCACACAGCAATCCCTGAACCCCTGACATCAACCCCATGCCACTTCCCTCCCTCTTTCCCAATCCCACACAGCAATCCCTGAACCCCTGACATCAACCCCATGCCACTTCCCTCCCTCTTTCCCAATCCCACCCAGCAATCCCTGAACCCCAGACATCAACCCCATGCCACTTCCCTCCCTCTTTCCCAATCCCACCCAGCAATCCCTGAACCCCTGACATCAACCCCATGCCACTTCCCTCCCTCTTTCCCAATCCCACACAGCAATCCCTGAACCCCTGACATCAACCCCATGCCACTTCCCTCACTCTTTCCCAATCCCACACAGCAATCCAACCCCAGACATCCATCCCATGCCACTTCCCTCCCTATTTCCGAATCCCAAACAGCAATCCCTGAACCTCAGACATTTACCCAATGCCACTTCCATCCCTCATAGCAATCCCAGACATCCACCAGATGCAACTTTCCTCCCAACTACCCATCCCGTGCCCCCTACCACCACAACCCCTCTTCCACCTCCCCTCCCTCCAAATCATCCACACTGCCCCCCCCCCCTCATCATTCCAACAGCCATCACCCTCTTGCTCATACACTCCAAACAAACTCCCTTCCACTCCTCCACCACCCTCCCTCTCACAGGTGTCCACCCACCTTCTCTTTCATGTGCATCCCCCTTTCTCCTCCCCTACCCCACCCCATTCTCATGCACCAACGCCCCCTCAACTCTCTCCACCCTACGAGCCATAAAATCATGTGCCTTGATGACTCATTGGTGACAGCAGAACTCGGGTCTTGAGTATCCAAACTGTTGACTTGTTGGATGCAGGTAACACAGTAAAGTGTGCAACGTCCAGCTATGTTATTATGGGAGTGAGGACTGCCTCCGTGGTCTAGTGGTAGAGCGTCCGCCCGGAGAGTGGAAGGTCCAGGGTTCGATCCCCGACCGCGTCATACCAAAAGACGTTAAAAGATGGTTACCCTGTCTGGTGCAAGGACTGGTCGGCTCGGAGTCAGTATACTGTGTCTGAGTGGGGTATTCATGTTAAACTGCGGCATGGTATCTCAGTGAGCTAGCACTATAAATCGGCATCAGTCAGGACTAGTACAAGCAGCCACACACACACACACACGTACATGCACGTCGCTATATAAGTGCAATAATCTTGGACGCGACGTTAAACCCCATTTCACTTACCACCTATTATGGGAGTGAGTGAATGTTCTTTAAAGCCAACCCTATCCCAGCTATATCACTGTAAACTGCTTGTTCATATTATAGACCTGGCAAACCATTACTGAAGTCCAGATGCAATGAGTGAGTGAATGTTGTTTCCCAACACTATTCCTGCTATTTAACTGTAATATAATTGATTATGTAAGTTACATGGTGTCGACATGTAGTTTTAGTCACTGATAATAACCTATGAGCACATATTTACTACCGCATTTAGAGACAACCTTCTCATAATAATGAATACCTAAAGTAACCTTTTACATTTACCAAAGGAGAAAGGAGTGGTTGGCATGTTTTGTGGACACTGTATTCTTACACTTACAAACAAAAAGGGTATGTAACATTCTTCCTTTCTGTTTAACCCTTTTTTCTGATGCACATTTTCCTAAGATCGGAAAAGTGAAGGTTGTGCGAGAATTGCGCTCACGCAGCACTGGATATACCTCTGGCTATAAAATTACGCAGAGGTGGGAAACATTAAATTTCCTATTTGATGGTGTAAGTAAATTTAACTGCAAATATTAAACCGGTTTTAAAAAAAGACACTTAGTGTTGTCCGAGAATTAATTGTGCAAGGAAAAACAGTAAATTTCTCCGCTTTTCATCGTACACCGATAAAAGTACTGTGCGATGATTTTTTTTATTTAGAATCTTTACGGAAACTGATATCTGAACGACATAACTACATATCAAATGGGGTCATATGCGTATGTATAACGACATACATTCAATGCCAAAAATAGCATGCTGGAAATGATGAAAACTTATTTTTCTCTATGACGTCAAAAGGCGACAGAGAGGTTACACACATACAAAGAAAAGGGGACATAACTCTGCTATGCTCAGCACTAGTTTATTGTAACTCAGGTCACTTGGTGAGAATTAGCTGTGGGTAAGGACAATATATTTTCGTGGTGTTTTGCTCACGAGGAACCAAACTTCCAACACAAATATCGATATTGAAACTGTATACGTTTAGTTATAAAAAAACAACATAAGAAATGATGAAATCGTACTTCATAAAAAAGAGGTAATAGAGAAATGGATGGCCCTATCTAACCTATAACTTAGTCCTTAGTTTCCAACATTCTCCTGATTGTGTAAGTGTAATTTGACTTATGTTACATCATTATTAACATGATTAATGGAGCACTAGCCTTATCGTCAAATGTGATGAAATACCCAAAAATTAACACCATTCCTTTTGACGTCATGGCTGGTTTTATGTCTTTGATAACGTCAGAGAAAGACGACACTGGTATTTTCATTAATATATATCTCCCCTAATTTTTGTTCAAGGTATGAAAAAACTTGATGTGTAAAACGGAATTTGATGCTTTTTCGACACAACATAAAATGACTGCTTTCACCAAGTAAATAATGTCTTGAATATGTAAACAATTAGATAGTTTATCGTATATTTAATTGGACAAGACACACACCTGTTTGGCATCAATTTACGTAATGAAATACCCAAAAGAATATTTCAAAACAACCAAAATTATATTCAATATTGGACATATATCTGTTCATTATTATGTTATTATTTCTCTTCATCTTGTCTCAGAATTACACAATAAAAAGTGCGAAGAAAGCTCTATTGGTATGGAATTATCAGGATAATTGTGCATGGGTTTTATTTTTATACATTTTACAATTCCTGGAGAAATAAAGTAAACAGTTTAATATCCTGTGATCACAATATTGAAAAAAGAATGAACCCATTGACTATATAATGCAAACGATAGGAATAATTCATAAATTATTTGTGACTAACGCGCACCTGGCGAATCCTTAGATATCACTGTTCTGTGTATCAAACGACAAAAAAAACAATTCCAAGACCAAGACAGTTCTTTCAGAAATGTGTGCATATATTTTAACAAAAGATATTATCCATTTTGTTAAAGTAATATATTCAGTTTTAGTTATAAAATGAAACAGCTATTCATGGACATTGGTTATATGAACTTTAAATACTGACTATTACACATCCTAAGAAATACATACATGCTGCGGTTACATTTACACTTCATCTTCTAACACTTGTCCAAAGGAAAGAAATATCGTATTTGACACTATAAACCTATCAATTGTTATGTAAACAATGTTCAAACAAACAGGAGATTATCAAAGGTTCGTTCATACATGTTGTGGCCTATATTTACGTATGATATCATTTTGAACATTGACAAATATCCAAAGTGAAATTAATTGTGTGAAAAAATGTATAAAAGATATGCAAAATCTACATCATAACTGAAACTGTAAACAGCATGATACAATGATCATGTGCACTCTCATTCAAGGACCTTCACCTCAAAGAAATTACCAAATATGTACAACAATGTTGACGTATAACATCACTAACTGTGACCGACTTTTACAAAATGGCGTGTTCACTGTCAACAGTACGCGGGATTTTAGAGAGGACTTTCTTTGATTCAGGGATCGTATATACATAAATGTGACATGTAAGTAATCAGAAGCATTCTGACAATCTATGTACTGTTATTTGTTGTTATAATTTTCATTGAAACAAATGGAAATAGTCAGAAATTCCAATAAATACAGTTGTTGTTGTGCGTGATTTTGCGTCAGTCATGGCGTCACACAGGACGGTAACTTTGACAATTTCTGTTGAAAATATCAAATCATTGCAATATATCTATTTGAAATTCCCTAATTCTTCCTACGTTTCTTGTCCCATGCATATTCTGAAAATGTTGAGCCCATATCTTGAACGAATAGACGAATGGATAGCCAAAAATAGGAGAAAATGATACACTGTGTAAAATCTGTATGTTGCTTTGTTCACATTTCACAAGTGCAGTTTTTCAAGCACAGCGTTCGTTTTCACACCTAACTTATTTTGTTAGATTTCATCCAGCCACTTTGTATTGGTGACAAAGACCATTAGTCATTTGATTCTAAAATGTTTGAGGAATTCAAGGATGTATGTATCGCAGCTAAGTTTGAAATATACGTGATGTTACAGGCGTCTCATTACTGGTGTACCTGAAACGTGATTTTGTAAACACTATCCAATATGGCAGAAAGTTCACTTTGGCGTTTGTGTTTGCGTATTTTTTTCCAAAACATTCTAAACGATCATAGGGTTATCAGAGACGTTTTTGAATGATCATTGGTGATTTCATAAAAGACGGATACCCGTGATCAATAATATGCTATTTTTGAAATTCATTTCTCCGAGTAAATATCCGAAATTTAGATTTCAAAACATGCTGTAAAAAACGCCGTGAGTGATGATTTAGTAATGTGTAAAATATGGCGACAATTAAGATTTACCTATTTTTCAGAGGTCATTTTCAGTACTTTTGCTTGGCCTAAAATGCCAGTGGATGATATCACAGAACAGGGAATTTCCCACCTTATTCAAAACTGTGAAGTGTATTTGTGTGAGTGATGTATTTTGAATTTTATTCGACTTCAAAGTGAGGGTTTTAGAGGAGGGACATATATGTCCCTGTGGCATCCAGGGGGTTAAAGTTATTTTGTAGAGAAGCTGTTATTCAAAAAATAAAGATGGCTAGAGTGAAAAGGTGTAGATGAAATTGTGTACGTTATATAGAAACTATTGCCCATTACTGAAGAACTCCACGCACGCACGCACTCATGCATATACGCATGCACACACAGGCACACGCACACACACAAAAAACATATACATGTAACAAAGAGCAAATTTAACCAAAAACTTAGAACATATTCCCACAATGATTTCTTTAAGGTAAATATATATCAGCCAATTAGTTCTAAACATCCTATTACAAGATATTCTGCAACACTTACTAACGTAGACAGTAGGTCGAGAATAAACATAAAATGATTGGTCTGGATAATATTTCACTGGAATTTGTCTAGTGGGCCAGCATATTTTTATGGAACTGATTACACAATCAGCACAAAATGATGTTGCTAAACCTTTCCTAATTCAATATGCAAAGACCTTAACACCTAAAACTTTTCCAACCTTTTGGCTGATGACCTACCCACCACAATCTAAACTGCTCTTATATCATCGACATGACAACCTGAAATACTCCAAGCTAGACCTGCAACCATCTAGAAACATCAGTAGTCTCCCCTAGTCAATAGCTCTACCTGATGACGACTGACCTGTATTGGTCTGAGACATTATATCTCACAATGAATAAACAGACCTGACTGGTTGACATTAAGCTGCGTGTTGCATAATAACTGTCGATAAATGGGCGACCAGTTCCCTGATAAACCAAGAATGAAAAACGCCAACAAATCCTGACAGAAGTTCTCTTTTTATCACTGTCAATTGTTCGACCTCGAAATCTGAAAATGTCAATGGTGATGTGTATCAGGAATATGCCTATAACAATTAATCATTTGTACTCCATGTGTGCATCGCGCAAAGTTTCATCACTGATGATGTTTCAAAACGTAGATCATGATTTCCTCGTCTTTACTGAAGGTCCAACAATTTGATATTCTGGGGAATTGTTATGGAGAATTTAATATTAGTCCCTATCCTGCACAATGTGCAGCCTATTTGTAAGTTTGTTTGTTGTTTAATGCAACATCCAGCATTAATATGACAGTGTCCTATGAATAATTCATTTTGAACCAAACAATCCATTGATCGATATTATGAACAACGATCATCACCATCTGCAAACAGTGACATGCAATCAACCACATAACCTGACCACACGATACATGAAGTCAATATTCAATAGTTGCTTGGGACCAATTCTAACCAGAATTGCCTGGAGTAACATGTTTATAAGTGGTTGCACCCTCTGCTTCCTATCAATTCAAGTTGCACGCTTCCACAGACATATTTGACATTGCTTACGGAGGAACTCATGGCTAATCCCCTGCATCAGGCAATCTTATCTGCCTTCCTCCTAACTTTCACCAAAACTAAATGGGTAGGCAGGGATGATTATATTTTTACAGTTTACTTCTTTAGAAGGTTACAAATCTATAAAAGTACAGCCACAGCCCCCGCAGCTTACAGTACGAACTAAGAGACAGACTTGACGTTATAATGACCACAGTCTGGTTCCTCCATAAATCAGCACATGAATGGTGCAATGTGTACATCCAGTTGGTATCAGTGCAAAAATCAAAATCTGACTGGATGAAGCTGTTTCTTCAAGATAGTCATTGAGTCATACTAACAGGCTGGAATACATGGAGTAACAAGTACCTTACTACGTCCAATCTCAACAAGACCCGTGAGATCCGGGATAGAATAGGTCTTCAGCAACCCATGCTTGCCGTAAAAGGCAACTAACGGGATCGGCTGGTCAGGCTTGCTGACTTGGTTGATGCATGTCATCGATCCCAATTGCGTGGATCGATGCTCATGATATCAATCACTGGATTGTCTGGTCAAGGCTCGATTATTTACAGACCGTGCGGCGTTAAACAACAAACCAAACCAAAAATCCAATCTCAATAAAATCAGATCTTAGCTACTGCCACACAAAGATCTGAGGATATCCCATTACAGGTCGCACCAGAACAACCTTTCATCCGACCAATCAGAGCATCGAATTTGAAATCGCGAAAGTGAAGTCCAAATGTGTTTTGTAATCATGCAACCTTGAAAAGGTTAGCACAGAGCATTCCGTATGAAGTGCCGTCTATCACTCATTCAATGGGATAAACAGAAGAGACTTTCATGGGCAGTGGGAAGTATTGCCATACATTCTCTGCCATCTATCAGTCATTCCAGAACTTTCTTTTGTTCACTTTTCACCTTCTGAATCGAGAACACTGTCAAAATATTTTTCAAAGCATAGTCTGGAATTGAAGTTGCCATTTTGAACTAGCGCCACAGACTTCTTGTGATCCATTTCATTGGTCAGTCAAAGTTTGCAAAAGGTCGTTCTGACTATACCTGTAATGGGATGTCCTCCGATATTTGTGTATCAGTAGCCAGCACTAAGGTCTGATTTTAATGAGATAGTACTATGTCACAATGGAATTTCCTTCCTCCAAATGACAGCGGTACAATATTTTGATTAAACGTATCTTGAGCAGTAAACGTTATCCAGTAAACATGGTACTGCCCCGTATATTTCTTACACACTACCTACACCCAAGACATTTATGATGTTTGTTAGTTTGTTGTTTAATGCCACACTCAGCAACATTCCTGAGTCTGTAAATAATCAAGTCTGGACCAGGCAATCCAGTGATTGACATCATGAGCATCGATCCACGCATTTGGGATCGATGTCCAGCATCAACCAAGTCAGCGAGCCTGACCACCCGATCCCGTTAGGCACCTCTTACGACAAGCATATTCGCCTTGTACGCCAAGCATGGGTTGCTGAAGAACTATTACCCCAGGTCTTCACAGGTCGACACAAAATATGATGTGAATGGGAAACTGCATAATGGAACAGCTGTGGCAGCCCCCAAACTAAGTCTAGATATCGTTCCAAATTTTCTGAACTGGTTACATTTCACAACAATGAACTTTTTATATCAAAATAAATCCAAATGTTGCATTATGCTTTCAGACCTTGATCTATCGGTTATGTCTGTACATGACCTTTCGTGGGTGACCTTAGCCAGGTCATAGTTATCCAATCAAAGCCAAAAAAACAAGGTCAACCTTGTATGATGCATGTGAGACATACAAATTTAGCATCTCGGCCACCTGTTACTTTCAGGGTAATACAACATAATGTCTTTCTATATCTTAGCTGTTCTTTGGAGGACCTTATATGTTTTGGGGTTTTTTCAATAACTAAACCATTGCTAACTTCATATAAGGGTCATTTAAATAAGGGGTATTCAAATAAGGCATATTTAAATAAGGGGTATTTAAATAAGGCGGATTTAAATAAGGGGTATTAAAATAAGGTGTACCAACGAAAAAAAGATTGACTCAGTTTAGGAACACTGCAGATTACTACTCTATTGAAATAATTTTCATAAATTAAATTCTAAAAACCAAAATCAATCCGATGTTTTGGATAAAAATTACACACATTCTTTATCAGAATGATTGCTTTTAATCTAAGCCTCAACAGAAGTTATCATATAAACAAAATGTCTTCCTTTGTGAAGCAGCACAATGCCCATGTTTGAGGGTTTTACAAACATGGTGAACGTCTTCAGGCAGCATTACCCTGGGCTTTCCTGCGACATTAAACTGACTAAAAATTTAAGCTATATAAACAGAAAAAAACTTTCAAAGTGGTGTTCAACACAATCACTATCAAATAATAAGGATTTATAGCAAACATGTTGCCATGCAAAATGTTCTTTTGAAAAACATTTGATGTAAGAAACACAAGTAAAGATAAAACGTCTTAAAAATTTATTTATAAACTGAACAATTATTTTTGAGTAATCACAAGATTATCGTAATCCAAAGATAATCCAAAATGTGAACATTCTTTTAACGCACTAAGAAATATAACCATAAGATTTAAAGTAAAGTTTCGCTTAGTCATTCCAAGATAAAAATTTATTTTAGTTAAGTCATCTGCAAACAAACACATGAAGTGCTTATTTTTCAAAGAATTCGAACAATACACACCTAACAACCCAATAAATCTCACTTCTCTCTACAGTCGACATATTCAAGTACAAAAACGCAAAAGTAAAACAAAGAAAGCACGACAGACAGCTTCCCCACTTACAATACAATAACTACCACGTCATAAAATACTCTCGCTCTTTTTCTCGTCAATGTAAGACTACATGCCATAGAGCAGTCTCACACAGACAGATAATCAATAGCATGTTATTAAATGGCCGACCTTTGTCTCCTGCAAGGAATCCTCACCTGGCATCCATCCCAACATACCCGGTAACGGACACGATCCGTGCTCAATTGCCACAGTCAAGATATTGTCAAACATACTCGACGACTTATAAGAGAAGAGAGCCATTACTACAGCCAGGCTGCATGTTATCGAAATTGCAATAGTTTGGCTAATAGTTATACATATCTACAGTTTTTTGGTTGACTTTTCTTCTGAGACATGACGTACAGCGGACTACATGCACGAATGTCAAGGAGCTGTTGCTATCCACACATTTGTTGTGATTTGGAACACTCCAACATAAGTTATTTTAAAGGCTGATGATTCAGAAACTTAAAAGGAGCACAATATACCATGTAATTCATCACTGATATGTGGATGTTTGTATATAAATACATTTTAAATCAGATATTACATGAAGGTTAATATTTTGATAAGATTGAAATTTCAGTTTTTTAGTGATAATCTTTTAAAAGCCGTTGAGCTTTCCCTAATCTTGAAAGTTTGAATCTGAGGATAGTATTGAAAACACACCCCATTACTTACTGCCCATGGGTGAGTTAGCAGCTGTGCAGAGTTGTCCCTCCTAGATGCCTGCAGGATCTGCTGGTTTGGGATTCAAATCCCATATTCCCCCTGTGTGCAGTTTAGCCTATACTCCATGCTTTTAAGCATGGTGCCAACACTACTATTACCCTGGTCAATGGATCAACATGCACTTTCTCTGCTCCCTAGGGAGTATACAACCCAAGCTACCTGTGAGCAATATGGCTATTTCACAATACAACACATGCTTTTATCATCAAAAGATTGAACCTCATCAGAAATATAGAAGACATATTGATAATTAGTGGCCATATTGGGTTATGCAAATTGGACATATTTCCAAAACTGGGATTGCTTGGGACTTTTAGTGGGTTGTTTTCGAGACCTTGTAGAAATGCATTGCGGTAAAATAAATTCTGTTGCAATTCGTTCCAAGTTGAGTGAAAAAATGGCCTAGATTGCCTTGACTATAAGGAGACAACACTACATGTGCAACACAGTATTAATCGTCTCAAGGCAAACATCTACAAGTTTGAATACTGCTTCCAAACTGAAGCTTGGTGAAGTGCATGTAGTGCAATGACTCACATAATGTTAAACATCATTGTTGAGCGTGACAGAGAGGCTTCCAGACATAAGTATGACACAAATATGTCACCAGGGATTTTCCAGTTTTCACACATACTCAGCAAATAAGGAATACTAAAGCAACAAAATGGAAATCAGGCAGTATGACTTCCAACATGGCACAAATTTGTAGAATATGTATTCTTGCATCTCACATTGATGTTATTTTTTGGCATGTGTCCCCATGAAAATTGCAGGGCAGAATTGATCCCCAGGAACCAGTTCTTGTCCTGGGAGTCAGTGGGAATGAATCAAATGGTGACTGGGCTGTTTATGCACAATGGGTGAGGTGAGGTGAAATGGGGTTTAATGTTGCATCCAAGATTATTGCACTTTCATAACTGCGTATGTGTGTTTGGCAGCTTGTCCTTGTCCGGGCTGATGCCGATTGTATAGCGCTAGCACACTGAGATATCATGCCGCAGTTTAACATAAATACCCCACTCAGACACAGTATACTGACTTCGAGCTGACCAGTCCTTGCTTTAGCTCCTTCATGCTGAGTGCCAGCCAGGGTAATAACAAGTACCATCTTTTAACATCTTTTGGTAATGGACGCTCTACCACTTTATGCACGAGAGTGCCCTGATGGCATCAATTTGTTGCTGATGCTTTCGATCAGCGGCATGTCTGATCCAGGCTCAATTATGCATAGGCCGCCGTGTTATAGCTAGAATGTCAGACTTTCACTCGTTCCCTCACTCACTGAAGCTGGACATGTATTCAAACTGAACTTATTTACACAAGACTTATAACTTGGCATCACAACATTCACACTACCCCCTCTATGTCTTCATGTATGTTGAACTTCAATGTGTCTTTTGGAAACATCTACATATGACACTGTACCCGTGAAGATCCGGGGTAGGATAGGTCTTCAGCAACCCATGCTTGACATAAAAGGCGACTATGCTTGTCATAAGAGGCGACTAACGGGATCAGGTGGTCAGACTCGTTGACTTGGTGGAAGCATGTCATCGATCCCAATTGCGTGGATTGATGCTCATGATATCAATCACTGGATTGTCTGGTCCTGACTCAATTATTTACAGACCGCCGTCATATAGCTCGAATATTGCTGAGTGCGGTGTAAAAAAAAAAACAAGAAAAAAAACAAAGAAACAACATATGACACTGATTGAGTCATATCATAGATACAAAGAAGCAGATGCTGCAACTTCTGCCCTGGTACAGTCACAAACGTGTCATTAGATAATTACTTTTGGTTTAAATATTTCAACATGATTATGCCACTATTGCCATGATTATGCCACTAAACAGTTTTGTCATAAAATTAACCAATGATATGGTTTCAGGAAATTGCTGTTTTTTATGAAGATATATTTTAAGTGGTGCTGAACATTTTCCCAGGACTGGTGTATCAATGAATCACACCTCTGTTTATAGTTCAATCAGGCAATGATTCAGTGATCAATCTGCTGCACAAAACACTGATGACGATGGCACATCCTTGGTCAATTACTTTTTTCTGACATTGCACTTGATATCCTTCAGAGATGCTGCCATAGCACACATCTCTCACTTGAGGGCATTCAAGGCAGGGTCTGTCTAATTGCCTTCATCAGTTCAGGGAAGTCAGAGTTTGCAAGGGGTAGCCAGTAAACAGGCTCGATGACCCACCTTTAATTGATAATCATTACGGACAAATTAGTAAGTTTTGTAGACATTCAATTATCTGTAACCATTTGGTCTAACAAGCATAAAAATGAATATACTGTATTTGCCGTATTAAGCGACCTACTGCAATAAGCATTCCTTGACCAACTTCAAGACCAAGCTGTAAGTAATTGCAAAAGAGTCTCCTACTAAGAGTGAAAATTTACATGACAGTCCGTATTTTCTTGAGTATATAACATATTCTTTTCATTTAAAAAAAGGCAATATAGAAGGAGTAAATAATTGCTGAAGATATTATTAGTTTCATGGACGTTTGAACTAATATTTTTCACTACCACTCAATCATGGACAACAAATTTAACTTCCAATTGGTTTTAAGCGCCCCTTTTTTAATTTTCTAAGTGTCCAGGGCGCTTATTACAGTGAATACAGTATGTATACACCATTTAAAAAGTTAAGCAACACCCTTCTTCAGTTTCATACTTTCCAAACCGACATGCATTGTTTGGAAATCCCTACACATGGCATTGACCTCACTTTGCTGGATGTCTGAAATACCACAGGTACCTGGTGAACTGTCAGTACAAGAGCACCTTATGTTCCACCAGATGGTCACCAGTACTGAGTCACATCAGGGTGCACAGGAGCAGAGGAGGCAAATAGAAGGGTAACTAATAGCTATTGCACGGAACTGTTGCAAAAATTAGATAATCAATCATGGTTTCTGTATTTCAAGATGAGCATGGCATTTTCTAAAGACCAAATGTACTTCATCAGAAAATTAATACAGGGTATGAATTTTTAATATGGCTATTCTATATGGAATTATATAGCAAGTTATTCTTAATTTATTTCCAGGTGTACACAATTCAAACATATGCATAATCAAGTGAGGGAGTTAGTTGGTTTAACACTGCTTTGAGACCGCCTCCGTGGTCTAGTGGTAGAGCATCCGCGTGGAGAGCGGAAGGTCTGGGGTTCAATCCCTAGAAACCTACCAAAAGACGTTAAAAGATGGTACTTGTTATTACCCTGGCTGGTGCTCGGCATTAAGGGGCTAAAACAAGGACTGGTCGGCTCGGAGTCAGTATACTGTGTCTGAGTAGGGTATTCATGTTAAACTGCGGCATGGTATCTCAGTGAGCTTGCACTATAAATTGGCATCAGTACAGAGCACACAGACACACACACACACATGCACACACACACACACATGCATGTATGTCGCTATATCAGAGCAATAATCTTGGAAGTGAAGTTAAACCCCAATTCACCACACCTATCACTGCCTGACGGGATGCAGGTCTCAGAAGTTTACATTTGTGTGAAACCCACAAGCAAGGTTGTGGTGCTGACAGACCAAGAAACATTTGATTCTAACCAACAATCATAGGTTTCTTGTGTGTCCAAGGGACGCAACTCTGCACAGCAAATCGTGGCGCCTCAGATGACTGGGCCAGCCATGTCCCCTGTATAATCAAGTAAGCATTAACTTTAAATGGATACCTCATGAGTGGATTAATTTTCCATAACTTTGTATGTACAAAGTAAATAATCAAATAACAGAGGCAATTTTGTTAACTGATAAACATTCAATTAGGAAACACACAATTAACATCGGTATCCGATAAAATAATAATACATGTCTTTCATTTTAATACATTTATAAATACCAAAGGCTCTTGTCTTCAAATCTAGCAGCTTCAAACTACCCATACAATTTACTATGATTAAATTCCTGATCTACACAAACTTATATTTTGTCTTAAATGATTATTACCATGGAATAATACAAAACCTTATATTTTGTTTAAAAGAATACTAGCATGGAATATTTCACAAACTTATATTTGGTTTAAACGAATACTACCATTGAATATTACACAAACTTATATTTTATCTAAACGAATACTACCATTGAACATTACACAAATCTATATTTTGTTTTAATCAATACTACCATGGAATATTAGAAACCATCAGTGCCATCCGCTAGAAACGGACTGAGTAAATGCCTCCTAGTACCTATTAAACACTATTGAAGATTTTACGTCAAAACTAATTTCTCCAACACTGCTACAAAGGGTAGAATAATAGATTGCTATCATCGAGATGAATTAATCATCATTTAGAAGCCAAGTTGGTATTGAAATTGACATATGATATACCTGCAAAGATCAAAAGTCAACAGATTCTATTCTTGTCAATTTCACAAAAGATTATCATCTAGATCATATATTAAAAAAAAGCAATTTCTACAATGGTACCATAAACATGAAGAAAGAAATATTGCAGAATTCATTCTGTGGTCATTTCTGTGGAACGTGTGATATTGAGTTCAGTCAGTGTTTCATCACTGTCACATTGGTTTCTTCAATGTATCCGTCAAAAACAGGATTTAGCTTCGATTGCCAGAACTTAAGTACTGGAACACGCAAGCGCATATCCTACATTCAGATAGCTTGGAAGGCCTTAATGATTTCTTCTCTATCACCATGACTTTCAGCAATAGTAATTTCTGGAGATGGTCTTGGCAAAAACATCATTTTTAGTCCTTTCCTTCTTTACACGAGCTAATGGAAAGAGCTAAACTCAAAATCAATTCGGCGAGTTCCTGAGAAACCCATCAACACAATGTCATCCGAGGACGCGATCTTCGTAAAGAAGCAGTATTTTAATCAACCGTTGACACTCTGCGCCATTTCTGAGTTTGTCTGTATGATATTAACTCGACCCCTGATTCTACTTTTTGGGTCGACATATCAAACATGGATATGGAGTGCGCAGGGATTAAGTATGCTGAACATGTTGGGGTATTTTTGTGTGCATTCAACAAGTCCTTTCACACACTCTGTAAAATGAGTTCAGCATTTTGACAGTGGATATGTCCGATGAATGTGTTAATTATAACATTTAAGAAATTTCTTTTTTTGGTAATAGGAAGCCTTGTAATATCTCTTCAGACCTGTCAATTACATCTGAATTAAGAATAGCAAATTGCCACTCTTTGTGAAACAAAAATATTGTTTGAAGGTGAGTGTCTATTTTTAATGCTTAATCATTGATGGAATAAAATTATTGATGTGACTCCTCATTTTTGTTAAATATTCATGACTACTAACACGCAAACGATGAAGCTGTGGGAACCGGTGACTGTTACATTCTTTCCATCACAAGCAATATCATGCTCATCACCAACATCATCAATTTTAACAACATCTTCTTTATCACAACAATAACATCCTCATCAACAACAATATCATCCTTATCCTATCTGCAACAATATTATCCTTATCAGCAACAATTTCATCCTTATCACCAGCAATATCATCCTTAACACCAACAATATCAGCCTTATTGCCAACAATATCACCCGTATCACCAACAATCTCATCCTTATCACCAACAATCTCATCCTTTTCACCAACAATATCATCCTTATCACCAACAATATCAGCCTCATTGCCAACAATATCATCCGTATCACCACCAACAATCTCATCCTTATCACCAATATCATCCTTATCACCAACAACATCATCCTTATCACCAACATCATCCTTATCCACTATCATCCTGAAACCATCAATAAAGAAACTCCCCACCAATTCTCTGTCTTCCTGTCTAATAACCCATGTCTTGCAATGTCACTTTCTACCCTGTGTTCAACATAAACATGTGCTTCCCCCATTGTCCTCAGAGCAAACACACAGTATATCACAATGGGATCAATACAGGCCATTTCTATGTTCTTCATCTCAACACTGTTATGAAAAGAAATTGATTTGACAGATCAATTAACCATAGGCTTGACAAGACTATAATTACATAACATCCAACCTCATCGTATCACTGGCCTGTGATCTTCAGCTACTGATGACCCCCAACAAAGACAAAAGGATGACACAAACAATAGAGGCATAATTAGATGTTGCCTTCTCAAAGTCACTTTATTATTGTGATTAGAAATGTCTCATTACATAAAGACAATGTTCCACCACAGACTGTCCCTAGACGACCCTGGAGGATGGCATCAGTCATCCAGTGCATGATTCGGTTGATATGGTTCAGTAGGGAAAACTTATAGTTCACAGAATAATGCTCTGGCACTGTAGCTCTCCTGAATATGTATTCACCAGTCATGTTTGCCATTTTGAAAATCTGATTCGAAACTCTTGAACAAATTCAGAGGTCATCATTTGTTGGAACAAGCATGTCAAGGTTTTGCTTTATTAGTCGTGCAGACCCATGTCATGTCTGAGAAAGACCTTTTTACAGACCGTTGCTGCTGCTGCTGCCGACAGACAAGTGACAACCAGGGCTGAAATGATATGCTCACTTGACTTTGAATCAGGTGAGCTAAACAAAAACTGAATTACCGCACTGCTTCTGAAAAGGCACTTATGTTCAGCATGCATCCTGTGATTCCCAACTGTCACAGATACATCTGGCCATGAAGATTCGGGGAAGAATAGGTCTTCAGCAACCCATGCTTGCCCTAAAAGGCGACTAATGGGATCAGGTGGTCAGACTTGCTGACTTGGTTGATGCATGCCATTGTATTCAAATTGCGTGGATCGATGCTCATGATGTTAATCACTGGTTTGTCTGGTCCAAACTTGATTATTTACAGACCGCCGTCATATAGCTGGAATATTGCTGAGTGTGGCATTAAACAAACAAACAAGCAAACAAAACAGACACATCTCCCAGGTATACTGATCATATGATTCCCAACTGTCATGGACAAATCCTCCTGATACTCTGACATTCTCACCATCGTGGACACAGTATTTAGTCTCTTTTACACATATCAGACTTGAAAGAAACTGATTAAATCCTAGCATTATAGATGAAAGGACACCATTTTACATTCTTTTGTTTCTCTCCTTGCTGACAGACTTTGAGAATAAGTAAAGAAGATTTGACCAACAGATTATCTGTCCATGGTAAATGAGTGATTTACCTCATTCCAAAGGGACAAGAATAGATTTATACGTCTATTTAAATCCCTTTCGCCAGGGCTACAGTCAAACTGTTCCCAAACGGATATTTTGGACCTATATCTCTTGAAACCAACAGCGGGCACCCGGGTAGGGTCGGGCAATAGATGGGTGGGTACCCGGGTAGTAAATTAAGACTCGTCCCAGCCCTACTCAGTGATTGTTTTCTTATTATCATACAATGACGGCATGGTAGTTTGCTCATAATATTACTTACTTGTTTTTCTGGTCCAGATATAATTATTGACAGGTCACCATTAGCTAGGATATCATATTTTATCATATAATGGGTAGGTTTCTCGGCATAATAAAGCCAATGCAAAAAAAAGATATCCTTTGGGGTCATATGAGGATAGAGATGCAAATATGAAAGGTCAAGCAGGGACAGTTTCAGTATTTACAAACAAACATGGCATTGCCCTTGTCATTCAGTGACCGAGTCAGAATTAACTATTGGAGATCTGGAGAAACTACGGGGATAATTGTTATCATTATCAAAACAAATCTAATATACTGAAAAATAAGTGTCAAACTGTGACATAGTTAAGGCATTTCACAAGCTTTGGCAACGTCGGAGATATAAATTGCAAAGCAATTTAGCAAGGCCACTAGTTTCCATATCTGTGCTTGTGGACCTCTGCAGCTTGGAACCTTTTCCCCATATTCCCCAACAGTTGGATTTGGTCGAATTATGTCCAAATTGTTTAGTTTTGTTGCTGTGTGTACATCTGACTGCACTTTGTAACGTTATGACAGAACCGGCAGACTCTAAACAAACGTGATGTCTCATAGACTAGGGCTAGAGTAGCTTCCCCTTCATAAAGGGCAGTTACTCTAGCGGACAGTCCAATGGATTGCCACGAAACGCAAGTAGAAACAATTTGTGTGGAACTGTTGTTTTGCCTATATATAGTAACGCCACTGTATATGAAACAGGTTTAAGTTTGAACTATATTGATTGTTGTCAGAATGACATTATATGATAAAGAGGTTACCATGCTTGTGTGTTATGTATTTAGCTCACCAAGGCTAGCTAAATACAATGTTTATTCCTAATACAGGATATTTACCATCCCAAAACACACTCGCGTGGTAACCTCTACAAATTGAATTATAATGAACACTGAGTTTTATATAGAACCTTATTTGAAACACTCTTTAAGTGTGCCCTGAGGTGCCTAAAACCTAATTTTACCATGCCATTATGATTTTAACTGTGCCCTTGGCACCCAAACACAAGAATTTCAAACCAAGGTCACACTAAATCTTTCCACTATTATGAGTAATATTAAACTTTCACAGCCGCTCCAATCTTCCCGAGGCAAGAGAGTTAACTGACTTTAAAAGTCCAGTTTCCACCCTTGCCGAACTTGGCTGGAATTCCTGGGCTCGATCGTAGCGCCACATGTGGCTATTACGAGTTATGTCCTTTCTATGCCTCTCCTATTGACCAATCAGATTCAACCTCTCGTATCACTTGCATTTGCTTCAAACAAAACGGTGGTGCCCAGTCAAGACGATCTGATTGATAATCAAGATCTATATTGTGATAAAACGAGTCTTACATCACGAAGTGCATCAAATCACGTGAGCACTTTGATTAAAAACATGAAAAGATTTAGAAAATATCAGTTGACAACGAGTTAGCGGTGCACATGCTTTGCAAATCCTGCAGTCGACCGAAATCTGCATGACACTTTACGAACCGGATTTCGATTTCGGTGCACGATTTTGATTGGACTATGCAGAGACACGTTAGTCCAGCCAAAATGTAACTCCACAATACCAGCCTAGATCGGCAAGGGTGGAAACTGGACTTTTATAGTCAGTTAACTCACTTGCCTGAGCTCCTTACTGTGTTGGTCCATAGTCCATGAAGACGCCGGGGTAGAATAGGTCTTCAGCAACCCATACTTGCCGTAAAAGGTGACTATGCTTGTCGTAAAAGGCGACTAACAGGATCGGGTGGTCAGGCTCGCTGACTTGGTTGATACATTTCATCGATCCCAATTGCGTGGATCGATACTCATGAAATTAATCACTGGATTGTCTGGTCCAGACTTGATTATTTACAGACCTCCGTCATATAGCTGGAATATTGATGAGTGCGGCGTTAAACAACAAACCAACCAACCAACATCTACTCTACCTCATTCCCACATAACTCCTAAACAAATTAGGTGTCAAGTCCCACTATGATGAAATTTACAAATTATCACAACATAAGACAACCTGTGAAGATCGAGGTTAGAATTGGTCTTCAGCAACTCATGCTTGTGTTAAGAGGGCACTATGCTTGTCCTAGGAGGACTTATGGGATCGGGTGGTCAGACTTGCTGACTTGGTTGAAGCATGTCATCATATCCCACTTGCGTAGATAGATCCTTATAATGTCAATCACTGGATTGTCTGGTCCAGACTCGATTATTTACAGATCGCCGTCATATAGCTGGAATATTGATGAGTGCTGTGTTAATAAACAAACTACATAAACCATTTTTGCCCAGTATTGCTCTAATGTTGCTTTTCATTATAAAACAATGCTACTTTTTGTCATAATAAAACATACTTATCTTTTGCCCTAATAAAACATCATCTTTTACCCTAAAAAAGAATGCCACACATTGAATAGATACTGTAAAATGCTACCTATAGCCCTAATATATCAAAGCCAACTCCTCCTCTTATGAAACAATTCTACCATTTGCTTTAATAAAACAATTACACCAACACAACCTCTTACCCAAAACAAAACAATGTCGCCTTTTGCCCTATGAAACAATTCTACCTTTTGTCTTTAAAAACAAAGCCAGCCCTAAAAAAGTGTTGCCCTGCTACAAGACACCAATTTTCAATCTTATAAACATGATACGAAGCCACCTTTTATTGGCTATAAAGTCACCTTCAACTTTTGACATGATGCTTTTGACTTTTTGCTGCAATGAAATAATGCCACATTTTGCACCAATAAAATCCTGTCACCTTTTGCCCTAATAAAACATCACTACCGTTTGCCCCTTTTAAAATAATCCCACATTTTGCCCTATAAATATAATGCTACCTTTTACCCAAATAAAATACTGCCATCATTTGTCCTAAACACTACGTTTTGCATTTTCTAACAGTTGAGCATGTTGATGTATTAAGATACTTAACAGTAAAGATATGTACATGCTGTCGCATAATTTTCAAAGTATCCTAAAATTCTTCAGGTTCATCCTTTCCAAGATCATCAGAAATTAGGGGCAGTCGGGTAGCCTAGTGGTTAAAGCATTCGCTCGTCACGCCGAAGACCCAGGTTTGATTCCCGACATGGGTACAATGTGTGAAGCCCATTTCTGGTGTCCCCCGCCGTGATATCGCTGGAATCACTCATCAGAAATTAACCTTTATTGATTGGTCTTGTTCTTGCATTAACAGATATGAAAGAATTTCCCCACATAATCCTTTCAAGATTACTATCGTGTTTCATCTTTTCTACGCGATACTAGTAGTATCTACCATTTGCACTTCTTGAAATGATAAATCAGGTGGTGAAGATATCTGTTACTCTAATGGCTTATTATTGAAATACTCCATGAAACATTACCTTTTTACAGAGTATGTCAAAGATAGAAGCCTGACACATATATTAATTTCATTTTCAGTGGTCCAGTGGTTTCAGATAAGAGATGTGAAATATGATTTCTGTAGGTAAAATATAAATAATATATTATCTTGGGTAAGGCACAAAATGTTGTGTTTCCATTAATCCAATCGATCCCAACATTTTGCCGATAACCCCAAGGCTAAACTTTTTCATATTTCTCGGTTTGCTTTTTATGTTATGAAACATTCTGGTCAGTAGGTGGGAATGAAAACAAAAGAAGGATATTTGTTTCTAAATGGTACTACCTTCCTCGTGCAGTTTACAACCTGATCTGATTGGTCTTACAGTGTTCCCGCTGGCTTTTGAAACTGCCACTCCTTGTGGACTGGCATCTCTAAAAATTACCAGTCCCCCCTAATTTTTGCCAGTCCCAACTTTCAACAAATAAAAAAACGTATGAAAATATTTTGGTTTTAATTCTTGCAACATCATGTTCAGTGCAAAGATGTCATCTCTGAAGTAACTTAGTTAGATCTATACGCCATCCACACAAACGTCAGTCACAATTTTCTCTTCTTTTTTTTAATATATTTCGAGACAAGTCACTACAAATGGATATTTAACCTAGAAATAAACACGGGGAAACCCTGATGGTAACAGACAAGCCGACTTGAATATCACCCATGTTTTGTTCAACAACAAAGATTTATAAGGTACCGGTACTTTATTTGCCGGTCCACAGGGACTGGCAGTCACATGAATTACCGGTCCAAGCCTAATTTTACCGGTAAAAAACTGGTAATTACCAGTAAACGGGAACGCTGGTCTTACAGTTTATCATATACACTTAGTTAGCATTTGACAAAATAAAAAAGTTATGCTTTCCCCATCCCCACATTGAATTTCAATAGTGTCAGTTGATGATCCATAACCAATTTGAAAAAAACATATAGCCTTACATTTCTATTGATCTATCTATAGACCTATATCTATCTATAACACTGCCTGTGAAATTATAAGAAAAATATCACTCTGAATCAGTTTATCTCCGGGAGGTAAAATAAATACCTTCTTGTCTTGTGCGCCTATTTTAAGCAAATCCATCTGATATCCAAGATAGATTTTGTATGTGTCACCTATATAAAAACATATTTCAAAACCGATCTGCAATTCAATATTTCAGTAAGACAAACCTTTTGCAGAAGTATTACCAAAGCTGGTGCACATACCGTATAGTACACAGGGACCAACTTATATGATGGGCCGTTGGCCTGTAACCAGCAGAAATGGAAGCAGACCTGCCCGAGACGATCTACTGGGTCAGCTGACAGCCTTTGCTTATGAGTGAGTGAGTGAGTGAGTATGGTTTTATGCCGCTTTTAGCAATATTCCAGCAATATCACAGCGGGGGACACCAGAAATGGGCTTCACACATTGTACCCATGACGGGAATCGAACCCGGGTCTTCGGCGTGAGGAGCAAACGCTTTAACCACTAGGCTACCCGACCGCCCGCCTATGCTTGTGAGTATCTGTAGTAACTTATTGATAACCAACTAGAATTCATATGACATTCCGCAGAAAGGCCAGGATAAATATTTGATTTGTTCATATTGCCATCTTGACATTCATTCACCAGATGGCCAGTACCGTATTCGACATGATAAGCGCCCAGGGCGCTCTCAAAATTAGAAATAGGGGGTTCTTATTAGAATATAATTTTGGTGAGAAAAATAAAACAGAGTTGAGAGATTGTAAATTTCGTAGTTTATGCTGACAGCCTGAAATGATACAAAGGAAAAGTATGTGCGTATCATATATGACAGATATATTTTCCAGGATTAAATTGCCCATAATTTAGGGTGCATATAACACATGAGTGTGTATTATACACAAAGAAATAAAACATTGATCAATTGGAAGGGGTGCTAATTGGGATTGTTCACTAGCCAATATATTAGCAAATATCGCCGTTAGAGTGGGGTGCTTATTATTACCGTCTAATACGGTATATGGTGTTTTCTAATGTCTACGCCACTGCTAACAGTAAATCAATCCTTTTTTTATGTGAGTTTTCTGCTTCTTATATACCACTGGGCCATAACAAAACACTTTGCAATATTCATCTCAATTGTAAGGTCTTTATAAGATATGGGGCTGTGGGGTAGCCTTGTGGTTAAAGCGTTCGCTCGTCACGCCGAAAACCCGGGTTCGATTCCCAACATGGGTACAATGTGTGTAGCCCATTTCTGGTGTCCCCCGCCGTGATATTGCTGGAATATTGCTAAAAGCGGCGTAAAACCGTACTCACTCACTTTATAAGATATGGGGCTGGGGGGTAGCCTTGTGGTTACTGCCCTCGTTCGTCATGCCAAAAGCCCGGGTTCGATTCCCCAAATGGGTACAATATGTGAAGCCCATTTCTAGTGTCCCCTGCCGTGATATTGCTGGCATATTGCCTAATGCGGTGTAAAATCATACTCACTCACCCACTTTATAAGATGCACAATATGATACATAAAAACCTGATGCTTGGGAACATTCCTTCTTCGTTTGACAGCACATTAAAAACATATTTTGTATATTTGAGTGAATTACTAAAAGGAGTGTTGATGTCTCTTGTACAAACTAGTAGAAAAAAAGGATTGATTTTTAAATCTCATTTTACCTTGCTTGTAATCCACATGGTACAATCACTGTATCATAGGACAGGGTATAACAATGCATAGAACTGGTTAGGGCAGAGAAAAAAATATATTCCTTGAAGATATTTTATCTGTTTGTTTTGTTTTGCGCCACTGTCAGCAATATTCCAACAATATCAGCAGCCTGTAATAATTAAGTCTTGGACAAGACAAACCAGTGAATTGCTATGAGCAACATCCAACGCCAAATTCATCAAGCCTGACCATCCAATCCATCAGGTGGCCTCTTACGGCAAGTATAGGTTACTGGAACCAATTCTAATCCGCAGTCCCCACGGGGTTGAAGACATTAGATAAATGTCTGTCTAAGTTGGGTATGGAAGACATAGAAGCTATCTGGACAGCAAGCTCTGACATTTTTATCAGAGGGTTTCTGAGCCGTTGCCCTCCAGGAAAGGGGTCAATCTGCAGCAATTTTACAGATAACGATTGCTAGTTTGCCCCTTTACTATTGTGAAACAAATTATGACTTAATAGACAGAAATACATCAGGACTGGTATTAAGTGTCCCTGTAAAGTAGGGACGGAACTACATAGAAGATCCATTTGGACTGGTAAAATTTCTTAGCGTCAATATGTTATCCACTATATTTCTACAGTGAGTAAGTGGTGAATTTCAGTGTAATTATCTCCCAGCGCTGGGTAAATGGACAGTGATGGGAGACACTGACTGGGATGCATGTGGCCCTCGCTAAATGAATGTTGTTTTAGCCACAGTCAGAAATATTCCAGCTATACCATGCAGCCCATATATGACATGTCCATATATAATCAAGTCTACATAATCAGCCCATATATAATGACATGTCCATATATAATCAAGTCTGCATATAATCAGCCCATATATAATGACATGTCCATATATAATCAAGTCTACATAATCAGCCCATATATAATGACATGTCCATATATAATCAAGTCTACATAATCAGCCCATATATAATGACATGTCCATATATAATCAAGTCTACATAATCAGCCCATATATAATGACATGTCCATATATAATCAAGTCTACATATAATCAAGTCTGCATATAATCAAGTCTGCATATAATCAAGTCTACATATAATCAGCCTACATATAATGATATGTCTATATGTAATCAAGTCTACATATAATCAGCCTACATATAATGATATGTCTACATATAATCAAGTCTACATATAATCAAGTCTACATATAATCAGCCTACATATAATGATATGTCTATATGTAATCAAGTCTACATATAATCAAGTCTGCATATAATGATATGTCTACATATAATCAAGTCTACATATAATCAAGTCTGCATATAATCAGCCTACATATAATGATATGTCTATATGTAATCAAGTCTACATATAATCAGCCTACATATAATGATATGTCTACATATAATCAAGTCTACATATAATCAAGTCTGCATATAATCAAGTCTACATATAATCAAGTCTACATATAATCAAGTCTACATATAATCAGCCTACATATAATGATATGTCTAAATATAATCAAGTCTACATATAATCAGCCTACATATAATGATATGTCTAAATATAATCAAGTCTACATATAATCAGCCTACATATAATGATATGTCTACATATAATCAGCCTACATATAATCAGCCTACATATAATGATATGTCTACATATAATCAAGTCTACATATAATCAAGTCTACATATAATCAGCCTACATATAATCAGCCTACATATAATGATATGTCTAAATATAATCAAGTCTACATATAATCAGCCTATATATAATGATATGTCTACATATAATCAAGTCTTTATAAAGGTAGAATAGGTCTTCAGCAATCCATCCATGCTTGCCGTAAAAGGTGACTGTGCTTGTTGTAAAAGGCGACTAACGGGATCGGGTGGTCAGGCTTGCTGATTTGGTTGATGCATGTCATCGATCTCAATTGCGTGGATCGATGCTCATGATATTAATCACTGTATTGTCTGGTCCAGACTCGAATTATTGACAGACCGCCGTCATATAGCTGGAATATTGCTGAGTGTGGCATTAAACAACAAACCAACCAATCAACAACCAACTTTATAAAATCAAGCGTACATATAATCAAGTATACATATATCAAGTCTATATATAATCAAGTCAAGTACAGGAAAACAAGTAGTGTCAGCATGATCACAATGTCGGAAGTTGGACAAGACTGGGGTACGCTGGACCTTAACAAGGAATCAACATGGCAGTTCATTAATAAATCTCTTAAACTATTGCCACATCCATGGTATAGTGGATATTATCATACCTCCATGTCAGAATGATGAGATCTGATTGGTCCACGTGATCTTGATAACATACTGTGTATCCCGCCTTGGATGGGAATAAATTCCTCAACAGGGAATAAATCTCTTTTACCCTGCCACAAGCAACACAGGCTGCACATAGATATGGAGAGTTGGGGAACAGATGGGGTAGATGGGGGTGGAAGTGGGGGTGCAGATGGGAAGTGGGAGTGGTGTGGATATGGGGAGTGGGTGAGCAGATAGGGAGTGGGTGAGCAGATGGGGAGTGGGTGTGCAGATGGGGAGTGGGGGTGCAGATGGGGAGTGGGGTGGATATGGGGTGTGGGGGTGCAGATGGGGAGTGGGGGTGCAGATGGGGAGTGGGGTGGATATGGGGTGTTGGGGTGCAGATGGGGAGTGGGTGTGCAGATGGGGAGTGGGGGTGCAGATGGGGAATGGGTGTGCAGATGTGGAGTGGGTGCGCAGATAGGGAGTGGGGGTGCAGAGAGGGAGTGGGGGTGCAGATGGGGAGTGGGGTGGATATGGGGAGTGGGGTGCAGATTGGGAGTGGGGGTGCAGATGGGGAGTGGGGGTGCAGATGGGGAGTGGTGTGGATATGGGGAGTTGGTGTGCAGATGGGATGTGGGGCGGATACGGGAAGTGGGGGTGCAGATGGGAAGTGGGAGTGGGGTGGATATGGGGAGTGGGTGTGCAGATGGGGTGAGGGGTGGATATGGGAAGTGGGGGTGCAGATGGGAAGTGGGAGTGGGGTGGATATCGGGAGTGGGTGAGCAGATGGGGAGTGGGTGTGCAGATGGGGAGTGGGGTGGATATGGGGTGTGGGAGTGCAGATGGGGAGTGGGTGTGCAGATGGGGAGTGGGGGTGCAGATGGGGAGTGGGGTGGATATGGGCCATGGGTGTGCAGATGAGGAGTGGCCATGGGTGTGCAGATGAGGAGTGGGGTTGCAGATGGGGAGAGGCCATGGGTGTGCAGATGGGGAGTGAGGGTGCAGATGGGGAGTGGCCATGGGTGTGCAGATGAGGAGAGAGGGTGCAGATGGGGAGTGGCCATGGGTGTGCAGATGGGGAGAGAGGGTGCAGATGGGGAGTGGCCATGGGTGTGCAGATGGGGAGAGAGGGTGCAGATGGGGAGTGGCCATGGGTGTGCAGATGGGGAGAGAGGGTGCAGATGGGGAGTGGCCATGGGTGTGCAGATGGGGAGAGAGGGTGCAGATGGGGAGTGGCCATGGGTGTGCAGATGAGGAGAGAGGGTGCAGATGGGGAGTGGCCATGGGTGTGCAGATGGGGAGTGGCCATGGGTGTGCAGATGGGGAGAGAGGGTGCAGATGGGGAGTGGCCATGGGTGTGCAGATGGGGAGAGAGGGTGCAGATGGGGAGTGGCCATGGGTGTGCAGATGGGGAGTGGCCATGGGTGTGCAGATGGGGAGAGAGGGTGCAGATGGGGAGTGGCCATGGGTGTGCAGATGGGGAGAAAGGTTCAGATGGGGAGTGGCCATGGGTGTGCAGATGGGGAGAGAGGGTGCAGATGGGGAGTGGCCATGGGTGTGCAGATGGGGAGTGGCCATGGGTGTGCAGATGGGGAGCGGGGGGATATTGGGAGTGGGGTTGCAGGTGGGTGTGGTTGAGCAGATGGGTCGTGGGATGGATATGGGGAGTGGGGCAGGAGATGGGGAGTGGGGGAGCAGATGGGTGTGTGGGTGTGCAGATGGGGAGTGGGGAGCAGATGGGGGTGTGGGGGTGCAGATGGGGAGTGGGGAGCACATGTGGAGCGGGAGTGCAGATGGGGTGTGTGGTGGATATGGGGAGTGGGGGTGCAGATGGGGAGTGGGGGTGGAGATGGGGAACGAGGGTGGATATGGGGAATGGGGCAGGAAATGGGGGGTGGGGGTGTGGATATGGGGAGTGGGGCAGGAGATGGGGTGTGGGGGAGCAGATTTTGGAGGGGGTGGGGAAGGAGTTGGAGAAGTAAGAAGCACTTGGGATGCTATCCTTTCACGGGATGGTGCAGTTTGGGAAATCTGTAATGAAGTCACACCTGCAGATTGGCAACACTGCACGTGCACCACCTACAGGTGGCGCTGTGCATCAAGTAGAACGCAGCAGCAATCATTGTGCAGGTGTGTGTGGACACAGAGCCCGTACACACATACAGCAGCTGGGAAAGGAACAGCTGTAATTGTACATGGGACGAGTACTGCCAATTAAAACTGGAATGTGATTTCTTAAACCTTGTTAAGACATGCATATTATTTTTTTAATTGCTTTTCATACAACTGGTTCAGCAAGATCCTATTGATACACAATATTACCTATCGCATTGTTACTATTATTACCCTGCTGGATGATCTTCAGGGAACAAACCCTGTATGGCTAATATGTGACTCCTTCAAAGGAGTGTTCCCTTATTTTATTTCCATCGTATAAGTACAACAGTTATGATTAACTTAAATATTTATACAGCACTTTGCCATTCCGGATCCTGTTAATTCAGAAACCTCACCTTTACTGTTAGGAATGCTTACATTTCTACAAAGTGACATTATTTCATAGCCCTGATTCATTATTCCGGAAAAGAGTTAATCTGGACATTTTTTGGTGGATGGCAACTGTCCAGATTAACAAGGTTTCACTGTTATGTGGTGGACACCATGTTGCACCACTGAATCTTTCGGTTTTACTGGTGAAATCTTGATGTAAATATTGCAAGTAATTTGCATAAGGTTATGGATTTGTGAATCTTGAATTGTCTCTTCAAGATTGATTAACCTTTTACAATACTGATATGGAACAAAACATGTTAAGCTCCTCGAATCTATAACAAAGCTTCAAATAAGGAACATACATACATGTGTTAAGGGTTATAGAATACATTTAAGGAACACATTGTTTTTACATATTTTTTTTACACAATAGCATCTTTTGATACAGATTACCAATGAGGTGATATTTGATTTTATTTTATAACATTAAGTGAAAAGATATATTAAATTATTAAAAGATGTAATTTTAAAAAAAACAAAAAAAACATGCGAGTCGATATATACATAACAAATATTTTTTTAGCTAATATCCTCCCCAAATCCACAGCATATATACATCAGTTTTATATTGCCGGTGTGTACCGTTCATACCATGAGTAACGCTCAGACAACGCAGATGGGCAGGACAGGTTTATCGTGTTTATGTTTTTAACAAGCCAGGCGTGAAGTCCCACGTGCGCATCTATTTTGAGAGTCTATCAGCACCGATTGCACGAAGACAGCTGTCAGCCGGGGCAAATGTTTGCGTTAGATTTTTTTCAATGCACAGAGAACAAAGATTACAACTCATAACAAAACAAACGACTTGAAAAATTAAAATCCTGTCAAAACTGCAATTAACAATGACTGATCTGCAATCGACACCTTAGACATTATTATGTAAATAGCAGTGACGCGCTAAAGCTCTTGCGGCGTTGTCACGTTCTAAATGTGCTTTCTTTCAAAACGTAATGATCAGTGATATTATTGTGTTGAATTGACACCGATTTGTGCATGCTTAGTCGCCCAACTCTAGACTTAAGCGCCAGTGACAACTCAATTGCACTATCAACTTACAGAAACGGAAAAGACGTGTATATAAATATCTACTTACTGTTTTGATAATATCACGCTACTATTTGCACGCTTCTTCAGAAATTTCACAGAATTTCTTGATTGCCGCCGAATGTGTCTTTCGGCTTGGAGTGATCCCTCACGCCGATTGACCCAATAATCACCACCGTAACTAATTGATACCGCACGCTGCCTAACAGATACTTTGATTGGCTTAGATAGCCCCTTACGCATAAGCTGATTGGATAACAGTATTAGACTATATTTAGCTTGTGTGACATGAGGCGGTATTGCACGGTATAAGGGAGGCAACTCTCGTTATTTGTTGTCGTCTGAGTGAGTCACGCCTCCTTGCAGTATTGATTTAGATTTTGTTGCAGACATTGCATAAATTTGATCATTGGAAAAGTTTTGAAACTCATGTCAAAACACCAGGAACGGGATTTACACGGATATTAATTTCTCTACTGGTTTGTAATCTTGTATGTTGTGTGGTTGTGTGTTTATTTGTCATTGATACACTTCATTCACTGAAACACCGAAGTTTCAATTTCATTTCCGTGTGTTTGTTTTTCTCGCAAAATGTCTGCATTTGTCGATGTGCTACATAGGAGACACTACGAAACGCAATGCAGATGGGTAGGACGTATGGAACATTATTATTCAATCTAGGAATATTTGTTTTCACTTGCCATTTATTATCATAATTTTGTAATATTTAGGAGATTATAAGCCGCTTCAGTATGTCAAAAGTTTGCTGATGATTCTGCTAAATATGTTAGAGCATTTAACATTTCAGCAAAAAAGTTCAAGCATCTTTTATCTTCTCATACAGAATTTTGTTAAAACTGGAACCCAACTGTTCAAATGAAGTTCAATTTTTTGTGATGAGAAGATGACATCATTATTATTATCCCCCCCCCAAGTGCTGTCCATCCGTCCATCATGTTTCATTTCCGTCGCAGAACTCAAAAACCATGAGAGAAATCTTAACCAAACTTGGCACATAGATAGGTCTAGTGGTGAACTGGTGCCTTTTGATAGTTTTGGATTTTTTTAGTTTCCATGTCAACAACCTTGACTTAGACTGAAAAAAGGCGGTATTGGCTGGGGCTATGAAAATTTCATGCTTGTTAACAATGGACTTACAGTCTAAACTACCATTAGAGTAGTCTGATATGTATTAATATATGACAATGTATTGATTATTGATGTTCATGTAAAAATTATGATGGTTTATCATTATTATCGGATCACATTTGATGTTTGTATGTCCACTGTATGTTTATTTAATATTAGTAGTAGTAGTAGTAGTAGTAGCAGTAGTAGACCCATGATGATCTGCGTTAGAAGAGGTCTTTTACAACCGATGCTTGCTGTAAAAGGCGACAATTCTTGTCTTGTCTAAACGCCGCACTCAGCAATGACTAACAGGATCGGATTGTAGTAGTATAAACCCGTGAAGATCCGGGGTAGAATAGGTCTTCAGCAACCCATGCTTGGTAAAAAAGGCAACTAAGCTTGTCTGAAGAGGCAACTCACGGGATCGGGTGGTCAGGCTCGCTGACTTGGTTGATGCATGTCATCGTATCCCAATTGTGTGGATTGATGCTAATGATATCAATCACTGGATTCGATTATTCACAGACCGCCGTCATATAGCTGGAATATTGCTGAGTGTGGCGTTAAATAACAAACAGTCAACAGTAGTAGTATCATCATCATTAGAATTGTTATCATTATTCATTAAGTTATCATTAAGTTCCATGACAACATGTCTAATTGGAAAGGAATTCCCTGAACATGTTCATGATATGTGTTGATGTTTTGATATTTAATATTTTTCAGGTAATCAGCAAATATGCCTATTGAGTACAGCTGTATTTCCAGAGGGACAGTTGTCCTCTGCAGTCGACAGAATGGCATTGGTAGTTTTGAAAGTACAGTTGATTCTATACTCCCAAATATATCAACCAGCACGGATGGCAAAAATACATACACATCAAATGAGTAAGTAACATAGAGACTTTTTAATGTCACTAAGAGATGTTTATTTTCTGTTTGTTTAAAGGGACAGGACGTCGACCGTTCTGAAGCTTTCTTAGTAAACAATAGCTGATAACCCACGAGCTTACTCTGCTCTGCTCGCCTTATTCCGTGACAGAATGTTCTGCTCCAGTGACCACACCGTATGTGTAGGATTATCACATGACCAGACTTTTCTCTTGTTGGTAAACAAACACACTTATTCAGAAATAGAACAGACAGACCTAATGCAAGCCTTTTGGTGCACTTTACAAATTGTTTTGCAGAATTATATAGACATACTACTACAACTGTGACAGTGAGCTGTTTGACAATATAGCTTACACATCAAAGTGACTATCGCTAGCTCTCCGTAGTGTTTTGATGAGAGCACATGAAGGATAAATACGCAAATGGAAATAGTTTTTCATGTTTTAGGATATTTTCTCAATGGAAGTCTAAAAAACCCATAAAAATACATGAATGAACTGTGACATGACGATCTGACAACGGTACAAGGCTGGGCGCAAGTGACTCTGTATGGGAGAATGAGTGACTTCATCATGTTCATACGACAGAGGCATATCTATATTGTAAACTGGACAAACACTGGCTTCTAATCTAATTAAGCAGGCAATTAGTATTTTGTAACTCAACCATAAGAAAAACACACAAGCTTTAATTAAACTTGCCTCAAATAAAAAAAAATAATTACTGAAAACAGTTTACACTGCGCAGCACTTGCATTGTCGGTGTCACTGTGCAGAGCTCTATTGTTTTGGTTTGAGAATTGACATCACAATCGGAAGTTATTTCATGCATTTTTCAAAAACATACAGAACCATTGATGTACTGTCCTTTTAATGTTTGAATGTTGAATGCTTAAACAACACAACTGAGTGAGTTTGGTTTTAATGCCGCTTTTAGAAATACTCCAGCTACCGTATTCGACGTAATCAGCGCCCCACTGTAATATGCGCCCAAGGCGATATTTGCTAATATATTGGCTAGTAAACAATCCAAATTAGCACCCCTCCCGATTGACCAATGTACACAAGACTTATTTATTCGTGTATTATATGCACTAGTGTGTTATATGTACCCTTAATTAAATTCTGGAAAAATATATCTGTCGTATATAAACATTTCAGGGTGTCAGCATAGACCACAAAATTTACCTTCACCATTTACCAAAATAATATTCTAATAAGAGACCCTTATTTCTAATTTTGAGAGCACCTTGGGCGCTTATTACGTCAAATACGGTATATCACATTGTCTGACACCATAAATGGGCTTTACAGATTGCACTAATGTGGAATCAAACCCGTAACTTTCGGCATGATGAGCGAACACTTTACCCGCTAGGCTACCCACCATGCAGAAATCTCAATACAATCTGTATCATGAAACCACAATATGAATAGAACAGTACTATATTTTGCAATGTAACATATTGACCTAAAAAAGATAGGTCATCAAGTCACTTTAAATGAAATAAGGAAGTGACCAGTTAATGACAAGGCTGTTTTCATCTATTAAGACATCTATCAGCTTGAAAACCAGTTCAAAGGAAGCAGGATATAAATTTCATGTCCTACCTGTTTCTTTACCAGATGTTTACACTGTTGTGAGATATAACTATTGTGATGGCCCAATCCAAGTCACATGTGCTACACTGTTTAACAGTGTACATTGAAATATATGTACAAGACAATAAAAACGGAAGTTACTCAGAATATTCTTTGGATGAAAATGCTGAAAGAATTATATCAGCAATATCTTTTTATAAACAATAGCAAACTATCTTCTCTCCTAACTATATATACAGTGATCGCTCGCTATTGCGCTCTTCGATAAAGCGCTACTTCGGTTATTACGCGCGGTAACGCATGGCTCCCAAAATTTATGTACACTTTTAATACTGAGAGTTTTACACAGACATGATTGTATTGTTGTTCGTTGTTTATTTGCACATAACGCTTCTCATTGCATAATCAACGGTTTATCGCTGAATGGAGTTCTAATAATCTGTTTGAAAATATCCGCGGCAAGTCCCGGAAATACGATTGTTCAACTAGTTAACTTTTCACACTATACATCCTTTGATCTTAGAAGCGCATGCATGCAATAAAAGAGAACCACAAGTGAAGTTTATATTCTTAATTAGTGGGCAATCCAATTTAAGGCTAAACTGTCACACAAATGTAGTTGCTGTCACAACACGGCGGTCATTCATTTCGTAATCGCGCTTTCGTAACATCGCCTGTTTTTTCCCCGTAGTTATAACAAGCGATTTCATTGGATTAAAATTTGTTTCTAATGACGCTTTCTTGCCGAAATCTGCTACAAGTTTCGTGATTGGTCAATTTTGAGCACGTGACCTCAGGCAGCCAATCAAGCTTTGATACAAAGCTCGTGTTTGATAAATTTCAGAAGTTAGCGAAAGATTTTTTGTTAAATCGTGTTATTCTGAACGTTTTAAGCAGGAAATCACGATATATATTAAAAATATGGAACTTCGCGAATGTATCGTGCTAGGTTACGAGCTGTGACAAAGATTTTTCATGCATATATTTTTGCATTGAACGTTGTGTCCGAGCCGAGAATTCAAGGCGACGAAAGCCGAGATGTCATTTGACTTACATTACACGCGATCGCACAAAACGATGGAAATAATAACTTAGATGTAAGTTTGATTACTTTTAGATATATTTTTGTTGATTTTATTTATCACTTTGTATAATATATTTAAAGATTTGCTTAAAATAGTCTTTATTTTGCTCTTTGACATGTTCGATGCGGACCCGTTGTCGAAATGTGTGTCCGAGAATTTTATTTTCAATAACATCGCGGGAAATAGTGAATAATTTTTTAATTTATTGATAAAAAATGATAAATTAGAATGGAATACGTATTTCAGACATTGTGAAATATGACAGATTTAATAAATGAATGATATTACAGGTAGATCTAGGTCCATAAAAATATATACTATTTTGACGTGACGTGAGATAAACACATAGGCCTATTGATGATTTGAGATTTGCCGAGCGCGCTCCCCCGCCTCGGCTTCGGTTAAACGGCTCATCGTCTATAACGCCCACCAATTATTTGGACCCCATTGGTAGCGCAATAGCGAGCGATCACTGTACATGTACCGTATTTGACGTAATAAGCGCCCCGCTCTAATAAGCGCCCACGGTGATATTTGCTGATATATTGGCTAGTGAATAAGCCCAATTAGCATCCCTTCTGATTGAACAATGTACACAAGACTTATTTATTCGGTATAATACGCACTCATGTGTTGTATGCACACTTTATTACGGGCAATTAAATTCTGGAAAAAAATATCTGTCCACATAAACATTTCAGGCTGTCAGCACAAACCACGAAATTTATCCTTCAACTATGGGTTTTTTTCACCAAAATTATATTCTAAGAGCCCCCTATTTGTAATTTTGAGGGCGCCCTGGGCGCTTATTACGTCGAATGCGGTATATATATAATACTTCTAATTTGTAGTGAATGTAAGATATAATTTTATGCTACAATTTTAAATTTAATAACTTCCCTTTTTTTCGCCATATTGTTCTAGAAACTCACATTTTCCATACTACAGATGCAATCTACAGGCCCTTTGTCTGACACATGGCTTAAGTTGGGGCAACATCTTAAACGATGAATAATTTAATAAAGTTTCAGCATTTTGTTTATCAATGGAAGGTAGGAGTCAAAACTATTAGCATATCAGTAGATCAGTTTTAATGCAGCCCTATCACTTAGTGTTATAAAAATAAATTACTCATGAGTTTTTAGTACTGGTGATTCAAAAGGTAATATCATCAAACAATTATTAATTTATTTATTTTGTCACAGAAGTTCATCAAATGACATTTTGTGTCCTTCAGTTCTAAGATGATGAAATCAATTAATCATGAAATTTACTTGACAGAATTCTTTGGTCACAAAAAAATTTACATTTGGCCTCTTTCAATTCTAAAGTATGAAATAATTTGGTTTCTATGATATTATTTGGTATATATATATATACTTAAACACAATATGATGATAGACTTACATGTTCAGAAACAGTTGTTTTATTACCAATGAATGAAATTTAACTGTTTCATTTTTTTTGTACTAGTAATTCATACTACGATGAAAATTGCTGACTCTGGCATAAAAAACAGGATACTTATATGCAGATCCCCTTCCCGCTTCCCGCTCCCCCTTCCCCTTCCACTTTAAAGAGTAAACATATTACAATACTTTAACAAAAACATTTGTGTATTCAACATCATAAAATGACTACCAAATGTTCAGATTGCTTTGCGGTGGGACGGGTGGTGGTCAGTCATCTAAGGCACTGCAATTTACTGTGCAGAGTTTTAACCAGAAACGTATGATAGTGGATTTGAATCCCGTTTTAACCCTGATTATGTTTCTAGGTTTGTCAGCACCATACCAGTGCTTGTGGGTTTCACCAAAGTGGGACGTGCACCACTTCATGCTTTCCTCCCACATTAAGGTGACTTGCCGTGATATAACTGGAATACTGTTAAAAGCGGCATTAAACCTCATTCACTCACTCACTCACTCACTCACTCACTCACTCACTCACTCACTCACTCACTCACTCACACACTCACACAGACACACACACACTTCACAGTTTATTCATCTATATAGCAGATGTTCACTTAAGGTAATAAATGAATAATTGTACACTTCCTTTCATAGCAAGCTGTATGCACACTTGAGTACCCACTCATATCTTTCCTTTCAACAAGTTGTTTAAAGCCACACTCAGCAATATTCCAGCTATTTGGCGGTCTGTAAATACAAGCCTGGACCAGACAATCCAGTGATTGACATAATGAGCATACATCCACACAATTGGGATACAGTGACATGCTATCAACCATGCCTGAACAACCGATCCATCTAGTTGCTTCCTACGACAAGCACTGGTTTCTGGGGACTTGTATTCTTACCCAGAAACCCACAGGTTGCAGCAGCATTGGCTGTGAGAAGATGGAGACATGCTTGTATTTCACAATATCTCCAGAGTCTCCAATCTCATTAAAATCAGATCTTAATTCTTCTATCGCTAAACAAAGATCTGAGGAAATCCCATTACGGATCACGTCAGAACGACCTTTCATCCGACCAATCAAAGCATCGCTTACCAGATCATGAAAGTGACAGTCGGAATGTGCTTTCTAATCATGCAACCTCGAAAACATTAACACCGGGTATTCTGAACGACAGTTACAGCCCGTACGGCTGATTCTGTCAAAATTCTCGTCTATCTCTCACTTCCGTGGTATAAACATTTGAATGGAGGAGGCGTTGCACAGTACGTAAGAAGCACTGCCATGCAATCTCAACCATATATTAGACATTCCGGAATGTTTGTTTGTTCAGTTTTCAAAATTTTAATCAAGAACTTATTTTTCATGCGTAATCTGAAATGGAAGTCGCCAGGTTGAAACGAGTGCCGTAAAGTTTGAGAAAGCTGCTTTCTAATTGGCTGATGTCAACTTCTTGCTAGTCATTTCAGTGGTCGGTCAAAGTTTGCGAAAGATCGTTCTGACGTGACCCGTAATGGGATGTCCTTAGATCTGATTTTAAATAGATAGCAGAGTCTCTGGATTATGCATGATTTTCTGCTTGATTTCGTTTCTATTAATTTGCTGTGTATACCTTTGGTTTGTTTCAGTTATGCATTTCATTGTTTGGTAGACCGAGGTCTTATTTATATGTGTGCTGCAGCTCCTGATTTTGGAAAACAACAACCATACGCATATCTAGCAGAGGTACATCACTCATGTCAAATATATGTGCACATCATGTCAAATATATGTGCAGATCATGTCAAATTTATGTGCAGATCATGTTAAGTGTATGTGCAGATCATGTCAAATATAGGTGCAGATCATGTCAAATATATATGCAGATCATGTCAAATATAGGTGCAGATCATGTCAAATATAGGTGCAGATCATGTCAAATATAGGTGCAGTATATGTGCAGATCATGCTAAGTAAAGGTGCCGATCATGTTAAGTATATGTGCAGATCATGTTAAGTATAGGTGCAGATCATGCTAAGTATATGTGCAGATCATGCTAATTATAGGTGCAGATCATGCTAACTATATGTGCAGATCATGCTAATTATAGGTGCAGATCATGCTAAGTATATGTGCAGATCATGTTAGGTATATTTGCAGATCATGCTAAATATATTTGCAGATCATGTTAAGTATAGGTGCAGATCATGCTAAGTAAAGGTGCCGATCATGTTAAGTATATGTGCAGATCATGTTAAGTATATGTGCAGACCATGTCAAGTATATGTGCAGATCATGTTAAGTATATGTGCAGATCATGTTAAGTATATGTGCAGATCATGTTAAGTATATATACAGATCATGTTAAGTATAGGTGCAGATCATGTTAAGTATATGTGCAGATCATGTTAAGTATAGGTGCAGATCATGTTAAGTATATATACAGATCATGTTAAGTATAGGTGCAAACCATGTCAAGTATAGGTGCAGATATTTCACAAAGTTACCCTCAAAACTACTAACCTGTATTATGGAAAGGTATTGTGATTCACACTAGAGTTTGTGATACATAGCTTAGAAGCTACTGAACATTTTGCATAACATGTACTAGTATTCATATGTTGTCCAGGTCTCAGGTCCATTAAGAGCATTATCTGGACCATCTGTAGTGCTGTCCTCTTGACATTGCTAGTTAGGCAATGAGGATGTTATGTCTAAAGCCAACTTTCCACCCATCCGTCTAATGGGAAAAGCATGTGTTTCCTGTAGTGAAGAATAACAGGGATATATATATATATATAATGTTCAAGTTAAGTGATCATGTTAAACAAAACTTGAGTTCAGTCTTTGCACCCTCAACCATCAGTATCTATACACCATTTGGTATGATGCTGCTTTATTAAAGGTTTTTATCATTTATTTGCTTTGTACATACTATTTTGCGCATCTTTTTATCTGATAAGGTAGGCATTTTGTTAGAACATTAAGCTTGGTCTTGTTGGTCTTGTTGAAGATCTTGTAAAATGATCTGTCCTGTTTCACTGCTGTGTAACCTTGTTATTACAGACTCTGTTAATGTGGACACCTTGACCAGCTTCCATATGATATAGTTGTTAACGTCTATGTTGATTAAAGTGACATTACTACGTACACATGAATCATTAATCCAGAAGTTGTGAATAACACCATCCCAAATAGCAGGGTTTCACTGTATAGGAATCAAATTTGTGTTAACAGTTTCTCAGTCCAATTGGCTGTCTGGTTTTCTTAATCGTAACTTTAATTTCCAAAGAAAATCTTTTTTGGTTCTGTAGATCAAGAAAAATTTCCAAAGTGGTCCACTTGCAAAGCAAGCATCAACTGCAGAATCACATGACTTGGATGGCGACTTTGGTTTTGTCATGTCACAACAAATGGTAAGACATGTAGCCTTATATTGTTCCTCTGAGGCAACCATGACAAGCTGACAAGGTAAGGATGTCATGTGTGGGATAACTCAACGCCTGCTTCAGACTCCCCCATCAACTGAAGGCACGTCCTATTAGTAGGGTACCAAGAATTATATTGCTCAGATTTAATATGAGTGAGTGAGTATGGTTTTACGCCGCTTTTAGCAATATTCCAGCAATATCACGGCGGTGGACACCAGAAATGGGCTTCACACATTGTACCCATGTCAAGAATCGAACCCAGGTCTTCGGCGTGACGAAGGTTTAATTTGAACGAACTTGACCCACTTTGGGCACCAATGTATCGTTGAAAGATTTGTTGAGTGATACAGGTATTTGTTTTGTGATTTTACGTATTATAACATATTGGGAGCTAAAGTTTTGACAGTGATTGACAGTGATTGTACATGCATATCCTATTTTCTACATACTACTGTAAATATTAAGATGTCAAAGTCAACATGGTTAGACACCGTAGTCATGGATACATGGAAGATCACAATGTGAGGGAAAGATCCCTTCAGATTTCTGCCATTTTGTCAATCAATTTCAAAGGGAAACTTCATTTGTGAGTAAAATTGCAATATGTATTGTTTGTAAAGCATATTGCCATATACCAGTTTATCCTTAATACCTTGCAGTCAGAGTTCCACCTGGGACTCATGTTCAATCCCTACATGGCTATGATGTGTGAAATACATTCTTGGTGTCCTCCACTATGAAATTTGTATTATATTGCTGAATGTGAAACCTAATTCACTCACTCACTCATTCACCCCAAGTGACTGTGATAAAGTATTTCATTTTAAACCATTCAGGAGAAGTACTCAAAGCCTGGAGCTGGAAACACTGGGACGGCAAAGCTTCAGAATCAAGTAGATGAGGTGAAAGGGGTCATGTCTCAGAATATCGAGAAGGTTCTGGAGCGAGGGGACAGACTTGATGACCTCATGGACAAGACAGAGGAGTTGGAAGCCAGCGTAAGTGTCAAAATCTGGAGTAGAGAGAGGGCTTAAGTCTCAGAATTTGAGAAGGTTGTGCAGCAAATGGACAGTTTTGATGACCTCGTGGACAAGACAGGGGAGTTGAAAGCCAGGATAAGTATCTACACCTAGTGTAGAGGGAAGGGTTATGTCTCAAAATATGAAGAAGTTTCTGGAGCGAGGGGACAGGCTTGATGACCTCATGGACATGACAGAGGAGTTGGAAGCCAGCATAAGAATCAAGAGCTAGTGTAACTAAGATCAGTGTATTTATTTATGAAGCCAGTAGGTGTTGGTAAGAAAATAGTTCAACCAATAATACTCATGGAAAGTAATATTTACTCGCCCTATATCAAGTGTGTTTGATGGTCATTGTCCACCATCAACATTTTGTACCACCCCTGCAAAACCACAAGGTGAGTGCTGCTTAAACTTTACATGTATGTTCCTTTCAAAATGTTGTCTCTAAAATGTTGTCATGAGTTTCCAACAATCCTATCATTATCAAGAGCACAGTGGCAGCCATATTGAAAATGCCCTTTTGCCCATAAATGTAATATGAAAGTATTATTATTCTTGGTTATATACTAGCCACATAAAGAAACTGCACGGAGAAAATATATTCTGGATTGAAATACAACACAGCAAGAACAAAATGATGCAGACGCTGTAGCAGCTGAATGATCGGACCATAAGAAAATGTCAACGGGACCTGAACAACATCTGTTACGATGACGTCAGAAGATCAAAATGGAGTAGGGGGTCAAACGACAAAGTCACAAAGTCAATAACGGGTATGACCACCCTGTGCGTGAATCACAGCAGTGCATCGGCGACGCATGGAGTCCACCAAATGGGCATGGAAGGCCTGGGGAATGGCCTGCCATATCCTCCTCAAATCCTGTGCCAAGTCACGGACGTTATCTGGAGGATGTGGAAGACGACGCAGACGGCGCTCCATTTCATCCCACACATGCTCTATTGGGGAGAGATCTGGAGAATTTGCAGGCCATGGCAGTAACATGACATTGTTATGGTGAAGGAAATCCATTGCGACCCTAGCCGTGTGAGGACGAGCGTTGTCCTGTTGAAATGTCAATCCCGGGCCATGACGTTGCAGGAAAGGAATGACCACAGGCCTCAGAATCTGATCTCTGTAGCCAACACCGGTGAGATTGCCCTGAACAACCACCAAAGGGGTTCGGTGCCGTGCTGTTATCCCACCCCAAATCATCACAGAGCCACCTACAAAACGATTCCTCTCCACAATACAGTTGCGTGCATAACGTTCTCCAAAACGCCGGTAGACACGTTGGCGCCCGTCACTGTAGGAAATGTTGAACCTCGATTCATCTGTAAAGACAACATTTCTCCACCATATTCGAGGTTGGCAAACATGATTTCGACTCCATCTTAGATGGTTGACTCGATGACAGTGTGTCAGGATGGGACGTATGGCAGGGCGTCGTGGTCGAATCCTGTACTGACGTAAACGATTCCTGACAGTGTTGGGATGGATACGGCGCAGTCCAGGAATTGTCTGGGACGTCGTTACTGCCGTTTGGAACCTGTGTCGGAGATGTGTAACTCAAAATCCATCTGTCCTGTCTTGGCGTCGTTACTCGGGGACGGGAGCTGCACAGGATGCACGTGCAGTAACACATTGCACGTCCATAGGCCCCCATCAATGAGGTCATATCGCATGGCACGTGCATGAGCGTTTGAATGTCTCCAATAATTGCTGTGTTCAAACCTATATTTCATATATGGACGGTGTGCCCTTATATCTATATTTTCTCCGTGCACAGTTTCTTTATGTGGCTAGTATACTATGACCTTGAACCTTCCCACATGCCTATAATTTTTTTACATTACTGGGTTGATGAAACTGGAATTTTGAGTAAACTGTTCCTCAAATAGTGTCTCTATAATTTGTTCACATGATTCCATCTTTATATTAAAAATCTTGTATCTTAAAAAATAAATTGAACCAGTATATTTAGTGTGTAATTTGATATACAGTATGGCTATTGTGTAGAAACAGGTAACTTTTTGTTTTAGGGGATTTTCATATAAAATAATTCACTTTTTGATGACTTTAATGTTTCTCATATCAAAAACTTATCATAGACTACAGAGTGTGATGATTCTACCTTTCTTCTTCTGTTGCTGTAAATGGCAAAGATGGCCAATTTTCATAAGGTGCTGCAATTGAGGGACATGCTCATTGCACAACACTGTATATGTACATAAATACAACAAAGAGGGGACAGTAAGATTATAAAAATATGCACATACAGATTTGCATTCTTTATTGTGAGCTTTGTGACATATGTCATGCCAGTGTGCAGTGAACCTGACATGACAATGCACATGCACTCCAATATATCAAGATATAATAAGTAAATTTTTGTTGTGTTCTGTGTAATTCCTGCATTCTGATTAGCTGAATTGGTCACATGTTATTGCAGTCATTTCCCAATGAATCCAAAAATATTAAGCCATGCCCACCAAAGTGGACTACTTTTATAACTATGGATTTAACAGGTCCTATGAACTTTGTTTTGATCTTACTCTCTGTGGATTGGCTCCTGACTTTGTAGGCATATCAAGTTATGTGCATAAATTAAATAATCACCTGATTCATGCCCACCGAAGTGGACTACTTTTATGACTATGGATTTAACAGGTCCTATGAACTTTGTTTTGATCTTACTCTCTGTTGATTGGCTACTGACTTTGTAGGCGTATCAAGTTATGTGCATAAATTAAATAATCACCTGATTCATGTCACACCACAGTATGTATTCCTACACATTGAATGTTTATGAACCGTGTCATATTTGTCTGCTTTGATATATACAACACTTTTTGGTTAAACTATTGTTTTTGTTGTTGAATTTAATTATATGGATTGACTGTGTATTTTTTCCAGTTAATTATGCAAACTGTATGAAACCGTTTAAATGTATCACTTTATTAATGGAAGTCAAATGACTCTCGCATTTTCCGCATGAATTTCATAATTTACAGTCATTGAAATACTGTGGTATTAACTCACTCTGATCATCTGTGTCCTTCCAGTCGGCCTCCTTCCAGAAGACTGCCCGTCGGATTCAGAAGAAATACTGGTGGAAGAACACCAAAATGACACTGATCCTCATAGCTGTCGTCCTTGTGATCATCATCATCATCGTGGTGGCGGTGTTGGCATCAACCGGCGCCTTCAGCAGCGGGAAAGGATCAACAACAACAGCAGCCCCAGCTGTTGTGACATCACCATCTACGAGATGATGTGTAACTGTCCCCTTTCATTTAAAGTAATTCAGCCTTTAATCTGTAAATCACCATGGTAACCATACATTGATGTTTTGTCAAGAAATTTCATGGTCAAGTCTTTCTTATATTTTGATGGTCACAAGTTTTAAAGTTTAAGAACAAATATATATTATAAATTGTTGATATTTTCGTACATATTTTCTCTGCTGATCTGTGTGATGAAAACAAAATGAATATTCCATATATGTAATACCCACTAGTTGCACATTGTGTTAATTATTATGATGCCAGCTGCAGCCAATTAATGATTATTCATATCTATTGTTTTAATGAAAAAGGCTGAACAAAATTGAAAATCATAGATATTTGGTATTTGGAATGGTTAATTTGATACGTATGTAAGTAATGCATACATACATAGTAGAAGTGTTGGTATATTTACACCACTTTATTATATCAGTGTATATGTGTCAATATATATATAACAAAATGTACCTACCATGGTATAGATGAAGTTATACAATCTGTTGTTGAGGTCGAAACTAAAACTTTATTGGACCTATTGTCTGCTTGTTTGCATATGTTATTTGAAAAAAAACTATTATTTGTACACTGACCACAAGGGAAAGGGATTTTAAGCCTCATTGTTTGTATCGAGAATGCCAAATAGTTGAGAATAATACACTATTTAACATTTGATAGAGATATTGTGTGTGTGGGGGATCTGAACGGTGTGATTGTCTGCTGGGAGATGGAGTCATACAAATAGTATCCCATGTTGCCATGCAACTGGAGCATGTTCAACTTTATTTTAAGTTGATGAAAATATATACTGTACACATTTCAGTAAGCCAGTGGCTGTCTTCTAGTTATGAAATAGACCAGGATCCCTCTCAAATATTGAGTAAGCACATATAGAAAACAAATCTTGAAGTTTTGAGATTTTGTCCCCACTAAACATACGGCAGTGAATAGCTGTAATATTGATGCTGCTGCGTAAATCATTCATTTATTCTGAACTTACATTTTTCTATGTCAGTGAATTGAAGGTTTGACACTTTCTCACTTAAATCAGAACAAGTTTTTAGTTATATTACAACATGCTTCCAAAATGTGGGAAACCCCAATGTCTTGCGAGTGAGTGAGTATGGTTTTACGCTGCTTTTAGCAATTTTCCAGCAATATCACAGCATGGGACACCAGAAATGGGCTTCACACATTGTACCCATATGGAAACATAAATGAGATGAATCTAGGATTCAAACCGAACCTTATCGGATCCTGGTACAACTAAGGGGCGCAAATGGGATAAGAATATTGCAATGTCAAACTGAAAGTGTCCTTGTTTATTGTCCTGTGCACAGTGGTACACTGTTCCTCTGCTTTCATTGTAATCAGAGGGGGCATGGGTGGCCCAGTTGTCTAAGGCGCCGCAATTCCCTGTGCAGAGTTGCATCCCTTGGGCACGCAAGAAACCTATGATTGTGGGTTCGAATCCCGGTTTGCCCCGATTATGTTTCTAGGTTTGTCAGCACCATACCCGTGCTTGTGGGTTTCACCGAAGTGGTAAACGTCTGAAGCCTGCATCACTTCGGGGTCTCCTCCCACATTAAGCTGACACGCCGTGATATAACTGGAATAGTGTTAAAAGCAGTGTTAAACCCAACTCACTCACTCACTCATTATAATCAAATCTTTTACTTTGATACAAACTTCTCTACATGATGATCTGAGGACACAGCAGGGGGACGTGTCAGGTGAACTCTGTAATCAGTCAATCAGCATCAAGACTTCTAAATTCTCAGTACAAGTGAGAAAGCATTCAGACAAGTATATGTGATGACTGCATCTTGGAATTGAAGTTAATCAGCCTGTTCCACATGTAAATGATAAAGGCAGCATTTTATTATTGTTGTAGACATTTTATACACCATGTAGTTGTCTGAAGGCCATGGCATCTAGCCATCTACACCAAAAAGGAAGTACCATCATAGTAATAATCGTGGGTTTTCTATTGTTAAAATAGAAATTTTGAATCTAGTTGGAAAAGAAATGTAGCAGAATCATTTTGGGAAGCTAACATCAGATTGACCGGGTGGTCACAGTTCGGTCAGATTTCACCCGCACAACCCCCTGTGGAGGTGTCCACAGGCTTTCTCTCCAAGAGGGATTGTATCAAGACATCAGATTGTAATGGACATGTCCTTGTTTACTGTCCTATCCACTGTGGTCTTCTGTTCTACACTAGTGTTTCAGTACCTTTCTCCATTTATGTGTCTGAGGATTCAGGTTATGTTGCTTTTAATCTCTGTTTTGGTAACAGCTAGTGAAGGTATCTTCTTCCAAGACCATGTCTGACGGGGCATTATCTGATTTACATGTTGCACATAAAGTTTGAAATTTGAAAAAAATTCATTAATATGACCTTGACCTTGTTAAGGCCAGGTTTGCGAGTAATACTGTTGGATATAAGAAAACTCAGAATCAGAGCTGTTTACTTGAGTTACGAGGTTATAAATTGTTTGATTGGCATTACTTGGAAGTTGACGGATGACAAAGTAGAGACAATTTATGGATAACAACTTCTTTGATTACTGTAATGGCAACGCTTCTGTAAAGATCCTTATACCGTTCTCAAGCAAGGCTGAATAATGAACATGGTACAGAATATATATAGTAGGTGGAGGATTAACAGTAACAACAATTGCATACATGAGGGAGATTAACATGAGTAGGTTAAGGAATGACAACAGAAGGATAATACCGTAACAACATGATACACAGAGAACACATGATCAGGAAGTCAATTAAACGAGGTTATAAATGAGGTCTTTTATAAAAGGTTTCTTAACTATCAGTAACTTTATGTGTTTCTATCAACTGTAGTTGTCAGGCCACAAGGCTAATCTATTTATAGATACTTCGGTATATTTTAACATTCATGACTAGTGTTAGGACATATCACCTACAGTGGAATCTGTCTAAACAGGAATTCTTTGAGACTGAAATTTAAGTCTAGCTTTGACAGAGGTCCAGATTAGTGAAATTATAGTAAAAGACAAAGAAAAATTAATGAAAATGGTTGAAAAAGATAAAAGATACTCTTATAAGTATATTCTGGTCTGTAAATGTGGTCCGGTATTGACAGAAATCCAAATTAGTCAGAGTCAGTTTTTGACAGATTCTTCCATTTGGAAATACAAGCTAACATCCACAGGCCCTTGGTATTGGTAGGGTTTCCATTCCACAAGGCGATCTTTTGATAGTTGTAGCACTTATGCACTTATGCTATTATTGTCATTATTCACAGACTCACCACTTTGTAACAGCGTGAGGACTGTTTTGTGGAACAAGTCCCCGAACACAGGGACTTGCCACAAGAAACCTGCCTCGCTGTTTTTACTTCCACTGCATTTGTACACTTATTCATGGTTCCTTTTAGGTTTGGGGGGCACGGGTGGCCCAGTCGTCTAAGGCGCCGCGATTCTCTGTGCAGAGTTGCATCCCTTGGGCACGCCAGAAACCTATGATTGTGGGTTCGAATCCCAGTTCTCCCCAATTATGTTGGCCTTTCCTCCCACATTAAGCTGACACGCCTCAATATAACTGTAATACTGTTAAAAGCGGCGTTAAACCCAACTCACTCACTCACTCCTTTTAAGTTTGGATATATAAACTGGAAAACAGATCAGTGATCTATGACCAATATTCTTACATGACAAGTGAAAGCATCAGGCTATTGGCGCCAGTTCCTTGTTTGTTCCGGACAATATTCTGCTGCAATTTGTGATACTATGCTGTTTTATTAAAAACCTTTGTTTATCTATACCTTGAAAAGTTGCCTTACTATACCTAGTCAGTTGTAAAAAGGTTGTAAATATAAAACATGTTTTCTTTTTATTCATTAACATGCACTTTTGTAGATGAGAAATTAGATTCAAAGAGAAAAAATGGAGTGTAACAATAAATAAGACACTATCAAATGAACATTTTTCAAACATTTTGATGTGGTAGATTTTTAAATCAGTGAATAGTAGAGTGACCATATAAATATTTGTTTTTCTTTGAACAAGTGAAAGAAGTGTCCCTAAAATCACAAAAGTACATACTCATGTTTATTAAACCACAACAAAACGGGCTTGTTCAATGGTGTTTCTTTCCATATGCAATCCATTCGGTTGGGGAGGGGTGTTCTGTAGCATACTTATCATGTTGACATAATTATTTTTAACCCATTTTAGAAATAGCAAATATTTGACAGTTCTTTTAAAAATGTAAAATGTTTTTCAATTGTGCGTGCATTTTTTGTATTATAAGTGCACTCTTAATTTTTCAAAAAGCTGTATCCTCGCTTATTTTCCATGTCAAAACATCTGTCAATTTACAAGTATATTGATTCATTTGTTAAGTTAATAAATGTAGGGGCGGTCGGGTAGCCTAGTGGTTAAAGCGTTCGCTCGTCACACCGAAGACCCGGGTTCGATTCCCGACATGGGTACAATGTGTGAAGCCCATTTCTGGTGTCCCCCGCCGTGATATTGCTGGAATATTGCTAAAAGCGGCGTAAAACCATACTCACTCACTCACTAATAAATGTTACCTCTGATCATAGAGTTCACATATCATTAGTTATACCATTTATTTGAAGCCCAGTATTCATGATACTGTTATCATTACTTAGTTGTGTTTGTGTGTTGCCAATGTTAATGCACAGATGGGACCATGGGTGTGCCAGGTTGTCTAGATTTGCTGTGCACAGTTGCGTCCCTTGGGCACGCCAGAAACCTATGATTGTGGGTTCGAAATCCGGTTCGCCCTGGTTATGTTTCTAGGTTTGTCAGCACCATACCCAAGCTTGTGGGCTTCACCGAAGTGGTAAATGTCTCAGACCTGCATCACTTCAGGCTTTCCTCCCACATTAAGCTGACACGCCACGATATAACTGGAATACTGTTAAAGGCGGTGTTAAACCCAACTCACTCACTAATGCACAGACACTCTCCAGTAGATTTCCATGTTTTACTCATGTAATTGTTGAAGTGATTTCTGTTATAATGTACCTCCAACCAAACTGCTGTGAGATAATTCCTTTGAGTGGGTTGCAGTGGAACCTCAAGAGGATATTAGGGCAGTTGTTTTAGACATGTATGTTAATTAGATTGTCTGTTTTGTTTGTTGATGCTGAGATTGTGTGGGAGGTGCAATACGACAATAATCCATGTCCAGTAATAGCACACGAGTATGTCCACAGATGGACAAAATGGTGAAGGCAGGTTATAAAACACGTTCGAAATAGTATGTGTCTGAGAACAAAGACTGTTCCTTTTTGGGGTTTCAATGATACCACAGTTGCTCAAGAATTCAAGTTCCTATTAAATTTAAGGAGCCTGGATTGCCAAACTTTTCCTGTATGAAACAATTTCTGCCTATAATTTTTGTTTTTGTTTGTTGTTTAATGCCACACACAGCAATATTGCAGTTATGTGCCTGATATGGTGGTCCGTAAATAATTGAGTTTGGACCAGACAATCCTGTGATTGACCTTATGAGCATAGCTCTACACAATTCGGATGCGATGACATGCAATGAATCAAGTCACTGAACCTGACCCCCTTAATCGCTGCCCGCTACAAGCATAGGTTGCTCGGGATATTTAGGCTTACAACACAATCCACAGAGGATTTCTGCCTAGGAGAAGGGATCTATTCTCATTGCTTCCATGCAGGGTCTCTTCATTTAGGGTGAATTACTTTGATATATTTCCACTTACAGCCATTACTGCTGTTTGGAATGTTTATGACTAAAGTTGATTTTATTTGGGATATGAGCCAAGTCGTCAATACAAATTTTGTATTGAGCATCAGAAAGTGGAATAGCTGTCCACTGGATCACCATCTAACACAGGCCCCTCTATCAATGCAGTCAAGAGAGAGTCCTCATTAACTTGGAAGACCATAAGAAATGTATCATGTTAAGTTTGCAATAAGTGCAGGGACAATATAAAAGAACACCATTCTGTCTAAGTTTTGAAAAGGGGTCATATCACCGTCCAATGATAGCTATATACCGTTAATGATTATTTGTAATTTCTATGGCGCCAATGCCACACGCACAGCACATGTTCCAAATGCTACAATAAGATTGATAACATAAGAGTACATGTCCATCAAGGACACAACCATTCAGGAGCATATTATATTGTCTACTCAGGATCACAAACAGTGATCGTCACAACCCTCTGCACCCCTTCCTGAGGACCTGTCGGTGGTGTTGATATGGAAGTTTGTGACTAGCGCAGTTAAAGAGCTTATCTAGTTTCTGTTCTAGCTCACGTTCACAGTGTTTCACTGCAGTCTTCATCTCCCTGGCATGCTTGATTATCCAGTGTATTTTATGTTCTATTTTCATAAATACCCTGAGGGGGGTCGGTTAGCCTAGTGGTATTGCTGGAATATTGCTAAAAGCGGCGTACTCACTCACTCACTCACTCAAAAAAAAACAACCTGAACCCACTTGCCACCATAGATTCGTTTCAGAGCTGAAGTGAAGCACTCCAGTCTCTAACTTATCACAGAATTCCTCTCACTCGTGAGTGTCATTTGATTGGGTGGCTACTTGACTCGTCATGCTATTTGATTGAGAAAAGCTATGGTGGTGAATGGGTTCAGGGTATTCATCATCAAAGAAAGATATAATACCCTAGATGATTGAGGATGTCTTTATTACAGGACTTTATTACAGGTTTTGTCACAGATGCAGCTTGTTGTGAGACCGCAGTTGTACAGTCCTTCTTAGTACAGTCACCATGTATAGTCCACACCTCAAGAAAACCTCCTGGATATGGCTTTGCAATAAACATTATGTACTTCTGTTGTGAATGTCTATAGTTCTTTTGTGTGAGTGTGTGACACAATCTGGCCGGCTGGAAAACATGGTGCTAAACATTGCTGGGATTTGAGTGAGTGAGTGAGTGAGTGAGTTGGGTTTAACACCGCTTTTAACAATATTCCAGTTATGTCAGGGCGTGTCAGCTTAATGTGGGAGGAAAGCCCCAAGTGATGCAGGTCTCAGACGTTTACCACTTCGGTGAAACCCACAAGCACGGGTATGGGGTGCTGACAAACCTAGAAACATATAATCTGGGCGAACCGGGATTTGTACCCACAATCATAGATATCTGGGGTGCCCAAGGGAAGCAACTCTGCACAGCAAATCTGGACGACTGGGCCACCCGTGCCCCCCGCTGGGATTTGAATCCCTGAACAATTTAGTACTGTTCACTAGGGGAAACAACCATGGGCATTTTTCGAATTACTTTGGTAAAACCTAAGCATTGGCAAAAGACTTTCGACATTATCTTGCAAAGGAAATATATTCCAGAATTGAGATTAGGATATTCTGTATATAACCCATAGTCTTTTGTTTGAAGGAAAAGTTTGAACAAAGTCACAAATGGAGACATCAGCTCAGTCAATCTATTGTCATCTTCCCAAGGCAAGCGTGTCTTCTAGCCTATGTTAAAGTTCACTGCTATGTCGTCTATGCTTGACGTAAGAGGCGACTAACGGATTGGGTGGTCAGGCTTGCTGACATGGTTGATGCATGTCATCGTATCCCAACTGCGTGGATTGATACTCATAATATCAATCACTGGATTGTCTGGTACAGACCGCCGTCATATAGCTGGAATATTGGTGAGTGCGGCGTTAAACAAAAAACAAACAACATCTAGATAAAACAACAAAGATGTACTTTGAAAGTCACAGATACATAAATATATGGGTTTTTCTGTCAAAAAAACATTACTTAAATGATATCTAGAGGCAGTATCTTAACCTTTTGGTACTGCGAGTGTAATTTTTAATCGTGGAAAAGCAGCACAGGAACCCGTTCCACAAAGCGATCTTAGTGGTAAGTTGGTCGTAACTCCGATACTTTATTATAGGCTTACGATCAACGTGGCACTCAGATCGCTCTGTGGAACGCGGCCCTGACCGAAAAGTTTACCGGAAATCTGCGTAAAACGCGTCACGTGACGTGTAAGGCGATGACGTCACAGAAGAGACGTCGACAAGGCGCATTACGTCTCTAAGACCCGCCCATGATGGAGGAATCGGAGGTTCCGTTCACAGAAGAATCACCGACGCCTCAGAAAAGGAATCGCAAGGAACGGGTATGTCAGGGTTAGAATACAGATGAAATTGAACTGTATTATAAATCAACATGATTGTCGTTGTTGTAATAGATGTAGTTCCAAACCGATTATTCGCATAGCGCAACTTTTAAAACTGAGCTCTGGTAAATCGTTAGCTCCAGCAAATTTGATTAAAGTCGTTAAAAACAACTGTGTGTCTGCTAATTCAGATTGTATTAGGCAGAATAGCAGTTTAGGGTTACCAGTATTACGTTGAGATAATGTCTTGCTTTACACACTGCTTGCAACATCTAGGCCTAAATTAGACATGGGACGCACCCTGGGGCAAGTCCCTCTTTACACTTTTATATGTGAAACGTTTTATATGTACGTTATTGTATCAAATATCCTGCAATACATTATGTGAGAGAGGATCTGATTGTCTAACCTCCTGCAGAAACATGTAGAGTACCTGACTATCCCTCTGACATGTTGTTTGTTTGTTGTTTAACGCCGCACTCAGCAATATTCCAGCTATATGACGGCGGTCTATAAGTAATCGAATCTGGACCAGACAATCCAGTGATTGACATCATGAACATCGATCCACGCAATTGGGATACGATGACATGCACCAACCAAGTCAGCAAGCCTGACCACTCAATCCCGTTCGTCGCCTCTTACGACAAGCATAGTCGCCTTTTACGGCAAGCATGGGTTGCTGATGACCTATTCTACCCCTCTATTCTATTCAGGGGTCGTCTCTCATGTAACATTGTCATATACCATTAACTAGCGGCTGTTCATGTGGATGTTATTATCTTGTTTGTATTAGATATCTGTCTTGATATTTACTGATAATTGTTTTGTTTAACTGTATACGACTAAGTAACATCACTTCCGAAACGAAGCTATGGTGGGTCCAGTGTATTTATCACAATAGAATGTTACTACACTGGATAAACGAGGATGACACATGGCTTGTTGCATTATTTTAAACACGCTTGTCTGACATTTAGTAAATTCACGATTCACGACAACAAAATACGATCGGTTTATCCGAGAAAACTACGATCGTTGGGGACAGTGGGGTATATATCCTATAGCGGTTATGGCGTTGGTCCGCCCCGACATAGCGAGTCAGTGTAAAGATACTCAGGGTCTACCGAAAATGGTTTCTTAAATGATTCGTAGCTTAAAATGTCCTACCACGACCATTGATTCCTGGTATATTACGACTAGGGCCAGGATTCTTATAAAGACAATTTGTCCGTTAATAAGTAAAGATTTGACTACGAGGACCCGGTGTCCATAATCGAGGAAACGGTTAGTTGAAATCCGAGGCGCGGAAACCTATCAACAGACTCTCTGCACCCCTCTCTGGGTCCGCCAGGGTGAAATTTATATTGGACCAACTTAAGCACATTTATCAATAACTTGAATATTACCTCGATATGTTGATGCATGGGTCCCGGGTGAACAAACACAGTCCTGGTCAACAAAGGAGTATACTTGTTTGTATCTATACAATTTTATACTGAACAAAACACAAATACACATAGCTAAAATATTCTTAAAGGAATGAATTGTTAGTCTTGAGATTAGTAAATATTTAATGGTAAATTCCACTGAATTTCTTCCCTGGCGCCGGGGCAGACGACTACATTTGTTAGACTGTGGTGAGGACTTCGCGGGTTCGATTCCCGCTGGAGACCCCTGTTATTGATCATCACGTTGTTTCCTTTACCTGTAGACCTTAGCTCTTGGAGTTAGACATGAATTTACCTCTAATGTTTGAGTATCTATAGTGGAAATGTTATATTGTGTAAATGTATATATTGTATGCACCCTATGTTATGGATCCTGACGTTGCGTCTTCATGTACACCTAAGCGCTTGGCGGAGGACGTGACCTCTCTTTATAACTTGTATATCTATAGTGTATATTGTATATTATATGAATATAGTATGAATACTGTCATTGTTTTCTGTACCTGTAGATCGTAAGCTGCTTCAACAACCTAGCCAACTGCCTGTTCCCATGGAGACGAGCCGCCCAAACTGAATCAGTTTCTGGCTATGCAAACGAGGAAGAGAAAGGGGGTAAGTCTGACATCGACCTACCTAACTTGTTACATCTGCCTATCCTACTTCTGACATTGGCCTACCTAACCTGTTACACATGCCTATCCTACTTCAGATATCGCCCTACCTAACTTGTTACATCTGCCTATCCTACTTCTGACATTGGCCTACCTAACCTGTTACACCTGCCTATCCTACTTCAGATATTGCCCTACCTAACTTGTTACATCTGCCTATCCTACTTCTGACATTGGCCTACGTTACTTGTTGCACCTGCATATCCTACTTCTGACATTGGCCTACCTAACCTGTTACACCTGCCTATCCTACTTCTGACATCGCCCTACCTAACTTGTTACATCTGCCTATCCTACTTCACACATCGCCCTACCTAACTTGTTACACCTGCATATCCTACTTCTGACATTGAACTACTTAACTTATTAAACCTGCCTATCCTACTTCTGACATTGGCCTACCTAACCTGTTAAACCTGCCTATCCTACTTCTGACATTGGCCTACCTAACCTGTTACACCTGCATATCCTACTTCTCATATTGGCCTACCTAACTTGTTACATCTGCCTATCCTATTTCTCACATCGCCCTACCTAACTTGTTACACCTGCATATCCTACTTCTGACATTAAACTACTTAACTTATTACACCTGCCTATCCTACTTCTGACATTGTCCTACCTAACCTGTTAAACCTGCCTATCCTACTTCTGACATTGGCCTACCTAACCTGTTACACCTGCATATCCTACTTCTGATATTGGCCTACCTAACTTGTTACATCTGCCTATCCTACTTCTGACGTCGCCCTACCTAACTTGTTACACCTGCCTATCCTACTTCTGACATTGGCCTACCTAACCTGTTACACCTGCCTATCCTACTTCAGATATCGCCCTACCTAACTTGTTACATCTGCCTATCCTACTTCTGACATTGGCCTACCTAACCTGTTACACCTGCATATCCTACTTCTGATATTGGCCTACCTAACTTATTACGCCTGCCTATCCTACCTTTGACATTGGCCTACCTAACTTATTACGCCTGCCTATCCTACTTCTGACATTGGCCTACCTAACCTGTTACACCTGCCTATCCTACTTCTGACTTTGGCCTACCTAACTTGCTCCTCCTGCCTATCCTACTTCTAACATTGGCCTACCTAACCTGTTACACCTGCCTATCCTACTTCAGATATCACCCTACCTAACTTGTTACATCTGCCTATCCTACTTCTGACATTGGCTACGTTACTTGTTGCACCTGCCTATCCTACTTCTGACATTGGCCTACCTAACCTGTTACACCTGCCTATCCTACCTCTGACATCTCCCTACCTAACTTGTTACATCTGCCTATCCTACTTCTTACACCGCCCTACCTAACTTGTTACACCTGCATATCCTACTTCTGACATTGAACTACTTAACTTATTACACCGGCCTATCCTACTTCTGACATTGGCCTACCTAACCTGTTAAACCTGCCTATCCTACTTCTGACATTGGCCTACCTAACCTGTTACACCTGCATATCCTACTTCTGACATTGGCCTACCTAACCTGTTACACCGGCCTATCCTACTTCTGACATTGGCCTACCTAACCTGTTAAACCTGCCTATCCTACTTCTGACATTGGCCTACCTAACTTATTACGCCTGCCTATCCTACTTCTGACATTGGCCTACCTAACCTGTTACACCTGCCTATCCTACCTCTGACATTGGCCTACCTAACTTATTACGCCTGCCTATCCTACCTCTGACATTGGCCTACCTAACCTGTTAAACCTGCCTATCCTACCCCTGACATTGGCCTACCTAACATATTACGCCTGCCTATCCTACTTCTGACATTGGCCTACCTAAATTGCTCCTCCTGTCTATCCTACTTCTGACACTGGCTTACCTAACCTGTTAACCCTGCCTATTCTACTTCTGACATTGGCCTACCTAAATTGCTCTTCCTACCTATCCTACTTCTGACACTGGCCTACCTAACCTGTTAAACCTGCCTATTCTACTTCTGACACTGGCCTACCTAACCTGTTAAACCTGCCTATTCTACTTCTGACACTGGCCTACCTAACCTGTTAAACCTGCCTATCCTACTTCTGACATTCGCCTACCTTACTTGCTACACCTGCCTGTCCTACTGTTGACATTGGCCTAATGTACTTTTCAAACGTACAAACGACACGTTCATATCTGCCCACATCTGCCTAACTTGGTCAGCTGTCAGCTTTCAAATCAAATAACTGACTTTGTCCACACCCCTGTCTTTCTTTTTATGTCCATGGTACTCCAACAACAACGACCTCTTGATTTTACAAAACTCGTGTAAGAATTCATGTATTACCCTTGCTCTCTTGCGAAATACAAAAATTCTGATACTCGTTTCGTAGAATCAGTATGACACACATGCTCGTATAATAATCTCTATATACACCATGTAAAAAAGTAAGGGATATAGGAAATCATCAAGACATATCTTCTGATCTATATGGTATTGGCAAATGGAAATGATATGGTCATGTCTGCTGGGGAGTAGGAGATCATATCTAATGGGCTCTAATGGTTGGATGATCTGTCACGAGTTAATTAATGGTGGTTGGTTTGGTTGGTTTGTTGTTTAACGCCGCACTCACCAATATTCCAGCTATATGACGTTGGTCTGTAAATAATCGAGTCTGGACCAGATAATCCAGTGATTAACATCATGAGCATCGATCCACGCAATTGGGATCGATGACATGCATCATTCAAGTCAGCAAGCTTGACCACCCGATCCCGTTTTTTGCCTCTTACGACAAGCATAGTCACCTTTTTACGGCAAGCATGGGTTGCTGAAGACCTACTCTACCCCTGATCTTCACGGGTGGTAATGGTCTTTGGCGAAGGACTTACTGCATTCATTCTCGAGTGACAGATATACTCCGTGATTCCGAGTATCGAGTAAGGTATACGCTTATTCGTGACCAACTCGTGTTATTCCGGAACAAGCCGAATAGCAGGTTACGGAATGGGGCGAGTGGTGACGAATGGTATACGCTAAATTGAATAGGGAACCGAACGCGTAGCGTGGTTAAATCTACATGTAACCTATAGCTCTTTATTGAAAATACAGTATGTTTATCTCCATTCTACCATGACTAAATAAAACGCGAACTCTTTGCCGTTAGAAAATATATTGAGTGAAGCGGCATGGGTTGAGTCCAGTGTTTTGAGTTGGTTGTCGATCTTAAGTACGAAATCAGCGACAGCAGCCTTTCAGAAGAATATGGTGGTGTATATGCTCAAGCAGTTTGTTTAGACCCTAATACTTCGTTAGAACAAATGACAGTCATTGAAAGCATAAAAGCACGGCAACTTGTTTAGATGACATGAGGTGGGCTCCTCACTAAGAAAACTAAGAAAGATCTGCAAAGCTTTCGTTCTACACCGCCCGTTAATATAGAGAATCTCGCCCAAGTGTCTTTTGATATCAAATATATCAACACGAGTTGATAAAAGAGGAAAAACTCCGAGGCTTGCCATTTCGCTCATTGTAACGCCAAAGAGATGACTTCACAGTCGTTATAGAAGAGCGCCAAATGGTCCAAGCTCTCTGTTGTCCCTAAAATTTAAAATACTTTCTTTGTAGATTTCTATCGGGTTTTTTCTGCACGAAATTTATTGCTGCACATCCTTTGAATATTATAATAATCTGAACTTTGCATTTTGTAACCTATAATCGTATGTATCTAACCGACAATGACATAAAAAAAGTAATATTCTATGAGGTGAGGTGAAATGGGGTTTCACGACGCGTCCAAGATTATTGCAATTATATATGTATGTATATATGTATATATATAACGACGAGCATGCACGTGTGTGTGTGTGGCTGCTTGTACTAGTCCGGACTGATGCCGATTTTTAGTGCCCGCTCACTGAGATACCATGCCGCAATTTAACATGAATACTCCACTCAGACACAGTATACTGACTCCGAGCCGACCAGTCCTTGTTTTAGTCCCTTAATGCCGAGCGCCAGACAGGATAACAACAAGTACCATCTTTTAACGTCTTCTGGTATGACGCGGCCGGGGATCGTTGACTTTCCGCTCTCCGGGCGGACTCTCTACCACTAGACCACGGAGGCGGACTACTATTCTATGGGGTGATGTGGCCGTCAAATCGGCTGTTTCAATAAGAGGGGGTTTATTATGATTTGGCAACCTCTATAGACCAATCGTATAATTTCCAAATTCATGTTAGAACATATATTACTGTAGAATAGGTTTTCAGCAACCCATGCTTGTCGTAAAAAGCGACTAAGCTTGTCGTAAGAGGCGACTAGCTGGATCAGGTGGTCATCGTATCCCAATTGCTTGGATCGATGCCCATGACATCAATCACTGGATTATCTGGTCCAGACTCGATTATTTACAGACCGCCGTCATATAGCTGGAATATTGCTAAGTGCGGCGTTAAACAACAAACAAACAAAATAATGTTATTAATTAGTGACGTCATTAAACAATGATGACATCATATCGTAATTTTTTTCAAAGACGAAACACTGTGATGTATTGTGACTTCAAAGGACCAATGAGCACTGAAATTTGCTCAAATTCACACGTGCAAATATCGGAAAGTTATTACTTAAGAAATGAAACGAGTGGGTGTTGTTTATCGTACAATAAAACATTATTCTATACTTAGGGCAATATCTGTCAAGACACATCATCACCAGCCCCAGCCTACATCGCCCTATGTGTATTCATATGCGTTAGCGGGCGGTCGGGTAGCCTAGTGGTTGAAGCGTTCGCTCGTCACGCCGAAGACCCGGTTTCGATTCCCGACATGGGTACAATGTGTGAAGCCCATTTCTGGTGTCCCCCGCCGTGATATTGCTGGAGTATTGCTAAAAGCGGCGTAAAATCATACTCACTCACTCACTCTCTCACTCATATACGTTAGCATGTGTATTTGTAGTTGTGTAATTGTTTCTTGTCTTTCTGTTTCAGTCGTGGAGGCTGCTGTTGCACTCGCCATCAGGGCCTCCCTCACCAATGAGTATGATGATACTATCTAAACATTCAGGTAATGACAATAGACTCTCTAAACATTCAGGTAATGACAATACACACTCTAAACATTCAGGTAATGACAATAGACTCTCTAAACATTCAGGTAATGACAATAGACTCTCTAAACATTCGGGTAATGACAATACACTCTCTAAACATTCAGGTAATGACAATACACACTCTAAACATTCAGGTAATGACAATACACACTCTAAACATTCAGGTAATGACAATACACTCTCAACTTTCAGGTAATGACAATACAAACACTCAGCATTCAGGTAATGACAAAACACACTCTCAACATTCAGGTAATGACAAAACACACTCTAAACATTCAGGTAATTACAAAACACTCTCTAAACATTCAGGTAATGGCAATACACACTCTCAACATTCAGGTAATGACAATACACACTCTAAACATTCAGGTAATGACAATACACTCTCAACTTTCAGGTAATGACAATACAAACACTCAGCATTCAGGTAATGACAAAACACACTCTCAACATTCAGGTAATGACAAAACACACTCTAAACATTCAGGTAATTACAAAACACTCTCTAAACATTCAGGTAATGGCAATACACACTCTCAACATTCAGGTAATGACAATACACTCAACATTCAGGTAATGACAATACAAATCTAAACATTCAGGTAATGACAATACACACTCTAAACAATCAGGTAATGACAAAACGCACTCTAACATTCAGGTAATGACAAAACACACTCTAAACATTCAGGTAATTACAAAACACTCTCTAAACATTCAGGTAATGGCAATACACGCTCTCAACATTCAGGTAATGGCAATACACTCTCTAAACATTCAGGTAATGACAATACACACTCTAAACATTCAGGTAATGACAATACACACTCTAAACATTCAGGTAATGACAATACACTCTCTAAACATTCAGGTAGTGACAATACACTCTCTAAACAGTCAGGTAATGACAATACACTCTCTAAACATTCAGGTAATGCCAAAAGACACCCTAAACATTCAGGTAATGACAATACACGCTCTAAACAATCATGTAATGACAAAACACACTCTAAACATTCAGGTAATGACAAAACACACTCTCAACATTCAGGTAATGACAAAACACACTCTAAACATTCAGGTAATGGCAATACACACTCTCAACATTCAGGTAATGACAATACACTCAACATTCAGGTAATGACAATACAAATCTTAACATTCAGGTAATGACAATACACACTCTAAGCAATCAGGTAATGACAAAACACACTCTAACATTCAGGTAATGACAAAACACACTCTAAACATTCAGGTAATTACAAAACACTCTCTAAACATTCAGGTAATCACAATACACTCTAAACATACATATAATCACAACACTCTCTAAACACATGTTTTTGCAATACAAACTCTAAACATACAGACATACAAATATTGGCAATACTCACTCTAAACGTACATGTTATGACAACCCAGGCTCTAAATGTACATGTATTATTATTTACATGATGTACATAATTATTTCAATTGGATGGAACTGCCTGGTTTTCAGAGTTGTGGAATGATGCTTATAACCCTAATGGTAATAAGCTAAGGACCTATAGATTGCTATATAGCGCCAGAGTCCTATGTCTGATCAAATTTTACCATAGAAACACTAGAAAATATTTGGCACTGTAGCAGCCTCCTCATTTACATTGAAAATGCCCTTTTTGTTTTAACCCAGTAGAGACTGAGGGCCACTTTTAAATTGATTGTAATATGTATGATGATTTACGTCATGATGTAATGAACGCTATGTGTGAATATATGCCAGATTTCTTAAACTTATCTTCAACCGAGAAATGTATTACATTACTCAGATGTGAAGTTAATTGATCAAACGTTCCAAAGAGTATTATAAACTCTCTCTCTCTCTCTCTCTCTCTCTCTCTCTCTCTCTCTCTCTCTCTCTCTCTCTCTCTCTCTCTGTAATCACAATGTACGCTCTAAACATTCGGGCATTAGTAATACTCTAAACGTACAGGCATTGGCAATACACGCTCTAAACGTAAAATTTCAAGATTCTTGTAATGGCCGCGCCCACACTGGTGGCAGCGATGTTACCGAGAGTGTAACGAAGGTGTCACGCGCTAGGGAGGAGCTTGTATAGAGCTCATACAAGAGAGCTGACTCAAATTTATTATGTACATATCATAACACGATTATCTCCCTTAGACCATTAACTGCATTGATGACACGGCACAACACACCGCGATGGTGCAAGACTGACAACTGACAACAGAAAACAAGAAAACGTTTAATACGATGCATCAACACGGCGGCAAACAATAGACAAAATATATTTACAATGAAATAATTTCCCCGAAATATTTAATCAAGATATTCAAACAAATTACTTAGAAATTTGTAAAAGAAAACCTTTGCTCTAGCATACAGTCCACTAAAAGGACGCTGTTTCAAACAACCTAAATGGGTGACTTACATATATTCGGGCTTATCAAACCTTATTCCCCAGTTAAATGCCAACTATACCAAAGGTCTTGATAAGGCCAACCAGTAATTTATACTGTTAGCAACGAACCACGCCCTCTGGGTACATGGCACGCAATCAACCTATTCACCGACCCCCTGACCACCCCACCCAAAACGGCAAGCAAAGGCTACTTGGGAATCCCGCCTGGGTTTCAATACTAAAATCGTCTTACTATGTTGTTTGTATGTATTTAGAGTGAGTGAGTGAGTTGGGTTTAACACAGCTTTTAACAGTATTCCAGTTATATCACGGCGTGTCAACTGATGCAGGTCTCAGACGTTTACCACTTCGGTCAAAACCCACGAGCACGGATATGGTGCTGACAAACCTAGAAACATAATCGGGGCGAACCGGGATTCGAACCCACAATCATAGGTTTCTGGCGTGCCCAAGGGACGTAACTCTGCACAGCGAATCGCGGCGCCTTAGACGACTGGGCCACCCGTGCCACCGTATGTATTTAGAAATACTTATATACATCTCTAGACAGTGGACGTTGCCTTGGTCACAATCCACCAGTGTCACTTTGAACTCCTTCAGCACCCATCTTAATCTCCGTCAGACTTCCGTCTGTTCCCTGGCATGAAAAGCTCTAGATGACGTTATAGCAGCAATGGACAACCTTTTGGACAGCCATGAGAAGGACTTCTACGGGACTGGGATTTAATCCCTCCAACATTTTTAATATCTTTTGGTCAAGTCTTTCTTAGTGCGGCTCAGAACATATAAATCACCCCTCGTACTCACCCTTCGTAACACACGGGTAATGGCAATACCCACACACTAAACACACGGGTAATGGCAATATCCACACACTAAACACACGGGTAATGGCAATACCCACACACTAAACACACGGGTAATGGTCATACCCACACACTAAACACACGGGTAATGGTCATACCCACACACTAAACACACGGGTAATGGTCATACCCACACACTAAACACACGGGTAATGGCAATACCCACGCACTAAACACACGGGTAATGGCAATACCCACACACTAAACACACGGGTAATGGCAATACCCACACACTAAACACACGGGTAATGGCAATACCCACACACTAAACACACGGGTAATGGTCATACCCACACACTAAACACACGGGTAATGGTCATACCCACACACTAAACACAGGGGTAATGGCAATACCCACACACTAAACACACGGGTAATGGCAATACCCACACACTAAACACACGGGTAATGGCAATACCCACACACTAAACACACGGGTAATGGTCATACCCACACACTAAACACGGGTAATGGCAATACCCACACACTAAACACACGGGTAATGGCAATACCCACACACTAAACACACGGGTAATGGTCATACCCACACACTAAACACAGGGGTAATGGCAATACCCATACACTAAACACACGGGTAATGGCAATGCCCACACACTAAACACACGGGTAATGGTCATACCCACACACTAAACACGGGTAATGGCAATACCCACACACTAAACACACGGGTAATGGCAATACCCACACACTAAACACACGGGTAATGGTCATACCCACACACTAAACACGGGTAATGGCAATACCCACACACTAAACACACGGGTAATGGTCATACCCACACACTAAACACGCGGGGAATGGCAATACCCACACACTAAACACACGGGTAATGGTCATACCCACACACTAAACACGCGGGTAATGGTCATACCCACACACTAAACACACGGGTAATGGCAATACCCACACACTAAACACACGGGTAATGGTCATACCCACACACTAAACACGCGGGTAATGGTCATACCCACACACTAAACACACGGGTAATGGTCATACCCACACACTAAACACACGGGTAATGGTCATACCCACACACTAAACACGAGGGTAATGGTCATACCCACACACTCAACACACGGGTAATGGCAATACCCACACACTAAACACACGGGTAATGGCAATACCCACACACTAAACACACGGGTAATGGCAATACCCACACACTAAACACACGGGTAATGGTCATACCCACACACTAAACACACGGGTAATGGTCATACCCACACACTAAACACGCGGGTAATGGTCATACCCACACACTAAACACACGGGTAATGGTCATACCCACACACTAAACACACGGGTAATGGTCATACCCACACACTAAACACACGGGTAATGGTCATACCCACACACTAAACACGGGTAATGGCAATACCCACACACTAAACACACGGGAAATGGTCATACCCACACACTAAACACGCGGGTAATGGTCATACCCACACACTAAACACACGGATAATGGCAATACCCACACACTAAACACACGGGTAATGGTCATACCCACACACTAAACACACGGGTAATGGTCATACCAACACACTAAACACACGGGTAATGGTCATACCCACACACTAAACACACGGGTAATGGTCATACCCACACACTAAACACGCGGGTAATGGTCATACCCACACACTAAACACACGGGTAATGACAATACCCACACACTAAACTCACGGGGAATGATCATACCCACACACTAAACACGCGGGTAATGGTCATACCCACACACTAAACACACGGGTAATGGCAATACCCACACACTAAACACACGGGTAATGGTCATACCCACACACTAAACACGCGGGTAATGGTCATACCCACACACTAAACACGCGGGTAATGGTCATACCCACACACTAAACACACGGGTAATGGTCATACCCACACACTAAACACGCGGGTAATGGTCATACCCACACACTAAACACACGGGTAATGGTCATACCCACACACTAAACACACGGGTAATGGCAATACCCACACACTAAACACACGGGTAATGGTCATACCCACACACTAAACACACGGGTAATGGTCATACCCACACACTAAACACACGGGTAATGGCAATACCCACACACTAAACACACGGGTAATGGTCATACCCACACACTAAACACACGGGTAATGGCAATACCCACACACTAAACACACGGATAATGGTCATACCCACACACTAAACACGCGGGTAATGGTCATACCCACACACTAAACACACGGGTAATGGTCATACCCACACACTAAACACGCGGGTAATGGTCATACCCACACACTAAACACACGGGTAATGGTCATACCCACACACTAAACACACGGGTAATGGCAATACCCACACACTAAACACACGGGTAATGGTCATACCCACACACTAAACACACGGGTAATGGTCATACCCACACACTAAACACACGGGTAATGGTCATACCCACACACTAAACACACGGGTAATGGCAATACCCACACACTAAACACACGGGTAATGGTCATACCCACACACTAAACACACGGGTAATGGCAATACCCACACACTAAACACACGGATAATGGTCATACCCACACACTAAACACGCGGGTAATGGTCATACCCACACACTAAATACACGGGTAATGGTCATACCCACACACTAAACACACGGGTAATGATCATACCCACACACTAAACACACGGGTAATGGCAATACCCACACACTAAACACACGGGTAATGGCAATACACATGCTAAACATCGAGGAGATGTCAGTACACACTCTCAACGTCCGGGTTATGACAAAGCACACTCTTAACATCCAGGATTTTGGTTTGTTGTTTAACGCCGCACTCAGCAATATTCCAGCTATATGACGGCGGTCTGTCAATAACCGAGTCTGGACCAGACAATCCAATGATTGACATCATGAGCATCGATCCACGCAATTTGGAGTCAATCAACCAAATCAGCGAGCCTGACAACCCGATCCCGTTAGTCGCCTCTACAAGCATGGGTTGCCAAAGACCTATTTTCTACCCGGATCTTCACGGGTCCAGGAAATAACAATATACACTCTAAACATCCTAGTAATGCAATACACTCTAAACAGACAGTTAATGGCAATACTTCCTAGACAAGGATAATAAGAATGATTCTGTAGAAAACAGAAGTATTATTTCAATTTGTGATATTCTTTTCGTTGCAGCTGTCAAATTAATAAAGAGAGTTTCTACCTGCGTTTGTGCTTGGTGTATCAAGGCCAAGGCCATCTATGGAGATCCTGCACTCTAACAAGGGATGGATCAAGTCATCAGGATTTCCCGATGTGTTGAAAGTTGGAGCAGTGAGATCGATGTGTCCAGTGTTGTCTCTCATGTACAATGGTGACAGCGCTGGAGATGTGAACCTCACGCATCTTAGTTTGTGTTTAATCACAGTTCGCTTGTCACAGCCTTCTGTCAATTCATTTTATTTCTGAAAAACTCTTTTATTATAAATATTCCCGATGGTCCTCATTCTTATTGACATTATTTTCTGTGCTGAATTTTAAATTTCTCGCTTAGAGAATCCAAAAATAATCATTGTTTCTTTATTAGCCGTGATACTCTTATTTAACATGTGAACAGTTCACCAGGGCCCACTTGCACAAAGCGATCTTAGCGCTAAGATGATCGTAACTCCCATACTTTAACAAAGGCTTACAATAGTCTTAGGGCTAAGATCGCTTTGTGCAAGTGGGCCCTGGATTGTACCATATTAACACTCTTTATCCATTCCATCTCGTGAAAGTGTCTTGTGTACTTATTGAATGTATTTAACTGTAAGTATTTTATCATTTTATCATATTTAATTTTGATATATATTTTTGTATTTGTACTTGTAAGATCTACAAAAACAAGTTATGGTATATAAGCAATTATGAATAATGTAATAGTCATGCCCAAAAATGACAGGTGTTGTTTAACTCAAGGAGACATTAAAACATTTAATGTTCAATGTAAAAAGGAATATATACAAAGACAAAATAGTTGGTGTTTCTTGGCCATTGTAGCATACAGGTTCTAGAGATATTGCAACACGTTTTTTTATTGGATTGTGTTTATATTTAATGCCGAAATTTCAGTAAATGTTTTTTATAAGATACATAAACTGTACGAAATGTTGTTCATAAATGTCAGATGAAAAGTAGAAAGTGGTGTTTATATTTATAAAATATATAAAAAACAAACTGTCAAAATAATGATAAATGCAGTGAGAGAAATAAGTCAAGGCTCGCCCCTGGGATTTTCTGTGTTATCCATTCTCTGAATACAGGGTATGTAGTATTTGAAAGCATGAACATAATGAATTTCTCATTGATTGTCTGTGCCATAAGGTTTGATAGTCAATGTTCTGAGAGTGGATGTTTCTGTATACACATTGCCAGTGTGCAAATCAAGTTGACCATCTCATCTCAAGTGAAATTGACTGCGGTACAAAAATGTTAATTTTTCGTAAATATCTACAGAGCTCCAGATCAGCTTTTGGTGTCGTGGGTATTTTACCCATGCATTTTAAAATCATTGGGTATCAGTAATTCTATCTGGGTATTCAAATTTCTGTTACCCACTAGTTTTTACACATGTGGGTATTTAAGTTAAATATTTAAAAAACACTATTCATCTAGTCCCTGCAAACTGGTGTCGTGTGGGTTCGAGAGCTTTATAGGACTCAAAAATACCACGATACTTCCACAAGAAAGTGTGATGGCAAATGATCGTGATGTAACTGTCATCTTTGAGTTTGGCAAGGTTGAATGGAATGCCCGTTTATAATTTCAAAATAAGTTGCTGATTTGCTAATCGAATACGCAGGGTTACTTCACAATATTTTGATGATATGCACAAGTTTTATTATCTGTAATGTTCGTTGCGTATTTGATACGCTTGGATTTGATTTTACTGCGTATTTCTGATGCGTATTTTACGCAGTTACGCAGCTTATCTGGAGCTCTGTATCTATACCGTGCACGAACGTTGGAATAAGTGAAAGATAGTTTGACTGCAAGACATGTTCAGAAATAAGATGTATATAATCAGTTAAAAACAGACATACATATGTCCCATCAGTACAATACAGTTATTTCAAATCAAGGAAACATTATTTAACTAATATATTTTCATTAGGAAAAAATTCATTTCGGGTACATAATATATAGATATTTTGTTCGCCTGGTTGGATTTTTGATTGAATACTCATTGTATTTGAGAACATTTATTGTTGAAATAAAACAATCAGGTCAATGTATATGTCTGTGAACACTTGCTACATACATTATTTCAGGTGTTGTCGGGTAGCATAGTAGCTAAAGTGTTCGCTCGTCACGCCGAAGACCCGGGTTCTATTCCCGACATGGGTACAATATGTGAAGCCCATTTCTGGTGTCCCCAGCCATGATATTGCTGGAATATTGCTAACAGTGGCGTAAAACCTCACTCACTCACTCACATACATTATTTCAGCTTCACGTTCTGTGGCATATTTGTAGATATTATAGTGTTCTGTGTTACACCTGTGTAAGCTAGAGATTGTGTGTTTATCATTCAGACTGAATGTACACGTATCAGTTCAAGGTATACAAGGAGGTGAATGACATGAAATGATATAAAGTATTTTGAAATGTACGTCCTTTGTTTGTCCTATTTCTGTCATTTATTTATTTGTTTTTAACGCCGCACTCTGCAATATTCAAACTATATCCCAGTGGCCTGAAAATAATCGAGTCTGGGTCAGACAATCCAGTGACATCATGAGCATGGATCCATGCAACTGAAATGCGATAACATACCATCAACCCAGTAACGGAGCCTGACCACAGGATCATTTAGTGGCTTCTTGCTACAATCATCGGCTGCCGAGGACCTGTTTTCTTACCTTGAATCCGCAGCTGAACGTGTATGTTCATATATAGACTAAGTAAAAACACAGACATGTTGTGACACGAGAGAATGAGTACTGTTTCACCTTGCAAGCAGAAGTACTGTTTTTAAAGAGGGGATACAAGTCAATACGGACCACGTTATTTGGTTCCCCATTTTTTTAAATGGGGGATACAAGTCAATACGGACCACGTTATTTGGTACCCCATGTTTTTAAATTGGGGATACAAGTTAATACGGACCAAGTAATTTGGTACCCCCTTGTTTTTAAATGGGGGATACAAGTCAATACGGACCACGTTATTTGGTACCCCCTTGTTTTTAAATGGAGGATACAAGTCAATACGGACCAGGCATTTTGGTACTCCATTGTTTTCAAATGGGGATATCAGTCAATACGGACCACGTTATTTGGTACCCCCTTGTTCTTAAATGGGGGATACAAATCAATACGGACCAGGTAATTTGTTACCCCATGTTTTAAAATGGAGGATACAAGTCAATGCGGACCAGGCAATTTGGTACCTCCTTGTTTTTAAATGGGGGATACAAGTCAATACGGACCATGCATTTTGGTACCCCCTTGTTTTTAAATGGGGGATACAAGTCAATATGGACCAGGCAATTTGGCAGCCCCTTGTTTTTAAATGGGGGATACAAGTCAATACGGACCAGGCAAGTTGGTACCCCTTGTTTTAAAATGAGGGATACAAGTCAATACGGACCAAGTAATTTGGTACCCCCTTGTTTTTAAATCGGGGATACAAGTCAATACGGACCAGGCAATTTGGCAGCCCCTTGTTTTTAAATGGGGGATACAAGTCAATACGGACCATGCATTTTGGTACCCCCTTGTTTTTAAATGGGGGATACAAGTCAATACGGACCAAGTAATTTGGTACCCCCTTGTTTTTAAATGGGGGGATACAAGTCAATACGGACCAGGCAAGTTGGTACCCCTTGTTTTAAAATGGGGGATACAAGTCAATACGGACCAAGTAATTTGGTACCCCCTTGTTTTTAAATGGGGGATACAAGTCAATACGGACCAGACAGTTTGGTACCCCTTGTTTTTAAATGGAGGATACAAGTCAATGCGGACCAGGTAATTTGGTACCTCCTTGTTTTTAAATTGGGGATACAAGTCAATACGGACCAGGCATTTTGGTACCCCCTTGTTTTTAAATGGGGGATACAAGTCAACACGGACCAGGTAATTTGGTACCTCCTTGTTTTTAAATTCGGGATACAAGTCAATACGGACCAGGCATTTTGGTACCCCCTTGTTTTTAAATTGGGGATACAAGTCAACACGGACCAGGTAATTTGGTACCTCCTTGTTTTTAAATTGGGGATACAAGTCAATACGGACCACGTTATTTGGTACCCCTTGTTTTTAAATGGGGGATACAAGTCAACACGGACCAGGCAAGTTGGTACCCCTTGTTTTAAAATGGGGGATACAAGTCAATACGGACCACGTTATTTGGTACCCAATGCTTTTAATTTGGGGATACAAGTCAACACGGACCAGGCAAGTTGGTACCCCTTGTTTTAAAATGGGGGATACAAGTCAATACGGACCAAATAATTTGGTACCCCCTTGTTTTTAAATGGGGGATACAAGTCAATACGGACCAGGCAAGTTGGTACCCATTGTTTTAAAATGGGGGATACAAGTCAATACGGACCAAGAAAAACATTCTTGGCTGTCAAATGTACAATATAATACCTTTTTAAGTCAGCTGGGATAACGCCACTTTGTCAGTTATATCACGGTATGTCAACTTAATGTGAACGGAACGACCGCGCGTTTTACACAAGTATAGTTTTCTTCGTGTTTGGGAACAAATGGAAGTCTGACGGAGCCAGGTCAGGAAAATAAAGTGGGAGTTCAAAGCACGTGGACTGTAACCATGGCAATGACTGATTTGTGCACTGGCAGCTCGTCCTGATGGAACAGCACGCCTTTTTCACCTTACCGCGTCTCTTAGTTTTAATACCACCCCGTAATTGCCTCAAATGTGCAGCACATTGTCTGGCATTTTGGAAGCTATTCCACCATGGTGACACCCTCAGCAACCCAGACACGTGATGTTACCTTTATAGCTGATGGGACAGTCTCTGCCTTCTTTGGTGGTGGTTTGTTTGTTTGTTGTTTAACGCCGCACTCAGCAATATTCCAGCTATATGACCGCGGTCTGTAAATAATCGAGTCTGGACCAGATAATCCAGTGATTGACATCATGAGCATTGATCCATGCAATTGGGATACAATGACAGGGATCAACAAAGTCAGCGAGCCTGACCACCCGATCCCGTTAGTCGCCTTTTACGGCAAGCATGGGTTGCTGAAGACCTATTCTACCCCGGATCTTCACGGGCCTCTTTGGTTGTGGTGATGATGTCCAATGCTGTTTGACTGCTGTGTGGACCTGGGTGGTGAACCCGGGTTTCATTAATAGTCACGAATCGTTGCAAGAACCTTTCTGGGTCAGCTTCAAAAAGTTAGATTATCACGAGACATGTCGTGCCTGATGTGTTTTTGATCAGATATCATAATCCTGCGCACTGTTTGTCAACAAGACAGTAGATCTTAGCGGGGTGAACGTGTAGCTCTCTCGCTACTCGTGTTTCCGTCATACAAACTTCAATCATTCCCAATATTGGATGATGATTGTTTATGCCTAATCCGGGCATGGTGCATTCTCTTTTCAAAGAACTTCCGGACGTTTGTAGCCACGCTTTGCTTGTATATTACCTTCAACAACCATCAGTCAGTGGTGCACATGAAAAACGTGCATGTGCTCAGAAAGACGTTCTGGCTCGTCTGCCTCATGGCTAAGTGTATGTGTTCAGTGTTTGAATCCCAAAACGATGGGTGGAACGTTTCTAGACATACAATGCTATCAATGTATGTCTTTTGTTGTTAAAATAAATAACAGTCGTTGGAAATCACTGAGAGATGGGAATCTGGAATCTGGAAGTTCCATCATGAGATGTGCGTCTATTTTGGAACTTATTAAGTTGACTCATCTGCACGTAAGATGTCACAAAATCCAGTCTAGCAAATATTTCGTTAATATACAATATTCCAGTTATTTCATAGCGTGTCAGCTTAATGTGGGAAGAAAGCCCAAAGTGATGCAGTTCTCAGTGGTTTCCCACCTTGGTGAAACCCACAAGCACAGGTATGGTGTTGACAAATCTAGGAATGTGGGGTGTGTGTGGAAGTGTGGGTTAGTTACCGGGATTCGAAACCACAATCATAGGTTTGTCAGGTATTGTACAGAGTAGAGTTAGTCTTTGCAAGAATCACTCTGACTTAAGTTAATAGATAATAATGTGCCAACTAAAGCAGTGTTATTATATCATCTTCAGTTATTTGTGTATGCTTCCAGTAAAACCTTAGCTTTAGTTGTCAGGAAATATTTGATAAAACGAGATGTCAGGATCCATTTTCCATCGAAGCTAAATCTTGGCTTCGCAGCAGCGCTATTACCATATAAACATAATATAAATGTCAGTAGTGTATTCCCGAATAAATAAATTGCAAGTGATTCCGTGACATTTGATTGGCTAAACAAGCAGTTGGTTTTGCGTTTGTTTCCATAAATCCACCCCAAGTCAGACCATGCCAACTAATGGCCTAGTTTCCCAAATGGCTGATAATGGCATGGGCGGGTCTTGCATTGCAAAAATAATGCAATTGATTGTAGATTTTTCGGTTCATTCTAGGATTGACTGTGTATTTTTGTCGGTTCATTGAGGTCTGAATCGCTACGCGGATTCTTACAAAAGTTTGCACATCGGGCTTTTCGATTCAGACCTCAATACAGAGTCAATCTTTATAATTATTTCGACAACGACAACATGTGTCATCTACAACAGTTTAACCAAAAACAGTTGTATATATCAAAGCAGACAAAAATGAGCCAAATTGATAAACATTCCAGGTGTAGGAATACATACTGTGGCGTGACATAATTCAGGTGATTGTTTAATTTATGCACATAATTTGACACGCCCACAAAGTAGCCAATCAACTGAGAGTAGTTCGTAGGACCTGTCAATCGTGGCTGTTTCAAATGACATGGTCAGTTTCCGCCAGATTCAAACATTAGTTGCTTGAGAATGGGAAGAAATGAAACCCGAAGACATGAAATTTGAGGAACCCAGGCAAGCGGAAAAAAACCAGGCCAGTCATCCTGCACGTTTGCTGTTTCATTCCTTCTCGGCCTTCGGTTTCAATGGGTAGTTTGTCAATGAATATGCGTGAATTGCGCTAATGTCCTGTGCATGACAATACAGGTGAGCATAAGGGAATTCCCTCGACTGTAACATTGGGATTCCCTGACATTCCGTAGTAATAAAAGTAGTCCGCTTCAGTGGGCGTGGCTTAACTTTATATTCATTGGGAAATGAATGCAATAACACGTGACCAATTCAGCTAATCAGAATGCAGGAATTAAAATGAACACAACGAAACATTTAATTATCGCACTGTACATTCACAGATTTTGTATCACATAATTTTTTGTGTTTTGATATGATGAAATAAGTAGTCTTTGAAGTTATCATTGTTGACATATTTATTCAAGAGAAATGATTTCAATATGTGTTGGAAATATCAACGTAAATAACAGTATGCACACTTTGTAAAACAAAGACTGAAACAAAGACTCTCTGAGGTTGTTGGACAAAGTTCTTTATTGAAACAAAGTTATCATCACCAAATTCACAGACACAAACAGTACAAGGCTGATAGAAACAGCATATTCAACCAATAAATTAATTGACAGGAACATATTTTAATACTGTCTAAAGCAGAAATCAAATGAAGCAAGCAGTGACTGTTTTTACGCTGTTTTCCAGCTCAGTAATGTTACAGAATGGAGGGTACAAAATGAGGGTCGGCCATGCCCCTGGGTTCAGTGGCTCAAGATATTTCTGGTTTCAAAAATCATTTACTTTCCCAAATGTGTCCCCATGGTGTAGTTTTCTTACAGTATGATCATGTCTTTCTTCTGAAGAAAATGAATGTTGTTAGCCATGATGATTGTCAACCATATTCTAATCGTATTTACTCAAATACATAAGAAAGGAGCCAACATTGACAAAAGCCACTTCCTTCAAACAAATTAACAGTTAAGTTATTGAGAAGTTAAGGAAGCATAATTTAATGTGAAGAAGCAGCGTCACAGAATAAATATTAGCTTATATCATGAACATCTTTATACATCTCACATTGAAAATGAATGGCAGCCATGAAAATTTATTGAATAAAAGTTTAACAGTTCTTATTGTGATGTTATTCATCAACATTCGACGTAGAAGTAACACATTTCACATACTTAACAGGTCCATGACATAATTGCAATGATTTGCAGAACAATATAATCATGAAGTCATGGTAAGTTCTTTGAAACTGAGATAAAGAGATCAAGTAATTCTCAAAACATAGTTCAAAATGGAACATTGAACTGGCATCTTAATGGCACATGGGCTACCATGTAGCATCCTAGATTATCTGGTGTATTACATCTCCATTGTAGAAGGATAAATACCCTGGACCCATTCAGACCATAGCTTCATTACAGAAGTCATGTATCCACCTTCACTGCTCTTCTCTCGGAGTACAAAATTGTTCTCGCTTGTTAATTTGACAGAATGACTAGTTTTATCATCATGCTATTCTCATCAGGCTCTAAACAAAGCTATGGTAGGGAATGGGTCCAAGGTAATTATAAAAAAATGTATGCAGATATTGTACACAGGATTACCGAGGATGCAATATATGAATTCCACATTTCTTTGATTAAAGATTAAGTCATTGCTTGCTGTCTAAAACAATTAAATAAAATATTTTTTCCCAAGCTAAAATGCGTCTTTCACTTTAATTTTGAATTCAGATAAAAAATATTTATTTTGATAAGACCGTGTTTGTTAAGGTTTGAATTTCATCACTTGATGAAAATAGGGATAAAGATTACCTGATAACCTGTCAAACCATGTGCCATGTTCTCAACATTGCAACAAGACTGCACACATAAACAAATGAGCAATTCTGAGGAATAAATACACCAAAAAAATATATCAGCATCTACTTATAAAAATGATTAACTGGTAATTTGGAAAATGAGGATGACAATCAGAAATGAAGTAATTATTATTGCACTCATTCTTGTATTTAATTTGACAAAGATTTACATTCATTCAGAAATGACATTAAACATCAAATGAGAGTTATGATAACAATCAATGAAATATTGCTCAAATGGTCACTGATTGAAAGCAGTGCTTACAAATCAAACCTGTTCCTTAGTATTCTTTTGAAAATTTGTACAATTGTTTACAGCTTGGTGTTTTTTGTTACCTTGATATTATATTATAACATTTTATCTGGATTAAATTCCATCATCCTCTCCATGAATAGTGCAGTTATATGAAACTCCTGACATCTGAAGACTAATAATAATTTCTGCATCGCAACTAAATGACCTTGAGACTAATAATCCTAATTTTGATTTCAAAGTCTACTTGAATTTCAAAATCAGCTATGAACATTTTAACAAATGACTTTCAAGAGAAAACCCCTGAATCGTATTTATGATGTTGCTGCAATTAATGGAACTAGTAACTACAATGTAGCCATCCAAATAGACGAGGAAGCAATAAAACAATCCTTTAAAACAACTTACAAGCACACAGTACAAAATGTGCATTAACAAATCTTCCTTTGAAGTCAACTTTCAAAATAAACTCTAATACGTTTTCTAGACTCCTTTGTAACAAGTGTTTGACACAGTTCATCCCTGGTCTTCTAGAACACCCTCTGAGTGAGCTTTTATTCCTGACTGAGGTTCATGGAAGCCTGGGAAGCTGGAGACCCTGTTGTGTCAATGGAAGATCACTAAGGAAGCGACAGGTGCTTGGAGCCTACTTTCACCACTTGCAATACATGAATGCAAAAGTCATACCATAAGCTGACATTGCAAACAGGGCTGTAGAGGCCGTCTCTCTAGACTCTCAGTGGCCTTGTTGCTGAATAGACACTCCTTTTTGAAAATGGTTACTCAAATGAAAGGGTCAAGTTTAATCTAAATTGTCTATTTGTTAGAAAGGTTTAGTTTCAGGAATGGCATGGTTAAATATATACTGAGCAATCATGTTCTTTACTGGTGGAATCCTTCACAGAAATTATGCAGACACTATTTGTAGATAGAATGCTGAATATTTTGATTGCCAATTAAGTGAGTGAGTGAGTTAGGTTTAACGCCACTTTTAACAGTATTCCAGTTATATCATGGCGTGTCAGCTTAATGTGGGAGGAAAGCCCGAAGTGATGCACGAGCATGGGTATGGTGCTGACAAACCTAGAAACATCATAGGGGCGAACCCACTATCATAGATTTCTGGCGTGCCCAAGGGGCACAACTCTGCACAGCGAATCGCAGACGACTGGGCCACCCATGTCCCCTGCCAATAAAGAACAATAACTTATCTTTTCAGAGTGCGTGAGTATGGTTTTACGCCGCTTTTAGCAATATTCCAGCAATATCATGGCGGAGGACACCAGAAATGACTTATGTTGTTAGAAATAAATTAACTAGAAGAAATTTTATCATAGACAAGCATGTCCCGAACAGTTTTCCTGTTGCATGTCCCATTCACTGAGGAAATCTTTCTATATGCAAGCAAGACGATCCTAATGGGCTCTACTGCCCTACATGGGATAAGTGAAAACAACATATCGTCAAGCATTTGTCACAAGAATTTCCCATCCACCATGTCTTTACTTCTGAGGTATAGAATGGACACACTCTAAATCTTTCGCTCATTACATGGAAAGGTCACACTATCTGTCACCTAACAAGTTTTCAACATCAACATAATTACTCAATAATCTAATTTGCAGAAATTAAGAAATTTCAGCAACCTGATAATGTTGAGTCAAATGACAAAGTCTGATCAATATCTTTAAACATTTGAATGTTCTCACTACATGTGCACATTTGTATTTGATTTATCAGAATAACACATTCTAAATAAATATATTCTTAATACGCAGGTAACTTAATTTAAGATGTACAAATGTTGATTTTGAATTCAAAATGTCTCAGAAATAATACAACATATGTCCTAGAACTGCTAAAAGATCTATATGCGGATTCAATTGTCACAAATAAACAAGTCACTAATGGTTGACAGCATACAAAAATAAATTAATCCTGCAAAGTGTAGCAAGCTCTACACTATTTTCACAACGCTGCAGTATTTTAAATTTGTATGTGTGATACCTCAACATGATTTTTTGCATAGACATTTAGACAACGGATGAATCATGAAATTTGAATAGTAGATTAAAATGTGTTTGGGCAAATGAACCTGTTGTTTTGAATAGTTTTGCATAGGATTTAAAATATTACTTTGCATATCAGATATTTAGTCATAATTAACTTGGACTGACACTAATCAATGTTTCACTTATCCCCATAGTTGAGGAATAGTTGTTTGGAATTGAACTGAAACAATATCAGAATATTATAATTATTATTTGAGTTCCGAGTGAAGTGTTGGAAATGTTACCTCAGTATGAATGGAATAGCAGTTTAAAGAGATGCAATCTAAATGGAATGTGAAGAAAGATTTAGTAATACATTATGGCTGATATATAATTTATGCAAAAAGCACTATTACATGTGTTTGGAACATCTCGATCCCATTTACAGCATGTAAATATTTTCCTTTCGAAGAAAGACAGTTCGCTTAACTTTTTTAACATTCAGCAAGTAATTGTTTCCATAGAGGAGTCAACAGGACAACTGTTTCCTGTGAACGAGTGATGACTTTGTGATGAGAAATAATAATTTCAGTTTCACTGACACGATTCGTTTCTATGTATATATTTGGTGATGGCATTGATAAACAGTATTTTGTAGAACAAGAACCCCAGTGGGTAATAAAATAAATGTAGAATAGTCTTTGTCTCTGTATACAGAAGTCAACAAAACAATTTCACATTGAGTTGTATGCTCCGACACAACCTGAACCCTATGGCAAATACTGAGATGATATTAACAAACCCTGTTTCTACAATGATTTCATTACAAATCTTATGCTGTCTGAAATCAGTAAAAAAAAAATGTGACGATAATCTACATATCTTGTTTCAAAATTATTAAGTGACCAATCTTTGGATATGTAAAATAATGCTTTATTCAAAAGATCATAATAAAGCTGTAAATACAACAACAGAATATGAAATTGTTCTGTAGAAATTGTAAGATATGGCAAAATAAGGAATCAACATTCAACAGATGCAAAGAAAACATAACCAATAATATCTAAAGATCAATGAAATCAAACTAATGAATGTATAAAATATGATTAACAAGGGTATATAAATATGGAGTTTAAATACACATGACGAAAAAGGAAAGGAAATAAGATGAGGAAATACAGGTGAATGCTGAAAACGCTCAACAACTTAACAGCTTATTAAGCATTTTTCAAAAATACTCTTTAAATTACTTTCTCACAATCTAAAATAACATGCAGAACAGATACAATGTTTTAAGTACGTTAAAATTCTAACAATTACTATTCATAATACATGTATATATACACTTCCAAGAAGTGCCTCACAAAGTGTGCATTCACTTCCCGTCACACACAAAAATCCTGGCAGTTGGTTGGTAAATTTTTTATATATTTTTTTTGTATTTTCATAGACAAAAAATAACAGGACTTCATTTTTGCTACAAATATAAGTCATTATCATCCAACATCTGAACACAATATCTGAACTACAATTGACTAAGGACCAAGAACCTGTCGTCAAACACTGCCTGTAGCTAGACCTCCCATGATCTTCTGCCATAGATCTTTGCGACACGATTTTGAGCGTCGCAGGCTTTGAAGAAGTTCATTAAACTGCACGACACCACCTGGGGCCATGAAGAATGCGTTACGGGCGCTGCAGATTGTGCTGACGAAGTCGTCATAGTCAGCATATGTTATGTGATGAATTCTCTGATGGGCACACTGTATGAACCTGCAATAAAAAGACATAGGTCAGTAACCTCTTAAAACAAAGCAACTTATGATCATTTAAAGGACTGGACATTTAGTATGGCTGAATTTTTGGCATGGACTGAATCTGGGCATCAATGTATTGGGTGGTGTTAATGTACATCATATCACTTCATGTGGGAGAATTTTTTTACTAAAACCACACTCTGCAATATTCCAGGTGTAAGAGAGTGGCTGTAAATAATGGAGTGTGGACCAGATAAACCAGTGATTATGTTATGAGCAACGCCGACAAGGCATGTTGACATGCAATCAACCAAGTCTGACCATCTGATTGATTAAGTCAACTCCTACAACAGGCGTCGGTTGTAGGTGACCTATTTTAGCCTGGAATCCCCACGCATGTGACACAGGTCACAGGTGTTAACCAAGTTGGTTAAATCCAAGAAGTAACAGTGCTGCCAAACCAAGGATCATAACAAGGGTGAAACAAATATTAGAATCCTCGATCAGCAGTTCCTGGCATAGCCAAGGGACAATACTCTGCACAGTGAATAGGGGGGCTCAGGAATAGGCCACCATTGGAATAAATCAACAACAGGTAAAACCAAATAAGGAGAAAGAAGAAAGGATAAGTTAAATTAATGAAGTCAATGAACACCTTTATACACAAAAAGTCCCAAGATTGGTTGCCAAATATCAAAATACATAAATAAAGAGATATCCTCAAACAAACACTCTGAATCTCCTTTTATCAACTACAGGAAAGACATAAAAGTAGCTGTGACTTAAAGTTGGTTTAATCTTGGCTTAACAGTATATCTTGATACTTGGAACAATGTTTATGAATAACAGTGGATGGGAGAAAGTACTGACATCTGCAGACACTTCTGGAACATGGAGTTGAGGATGTTGGATCTAAGCTGACTAGGCACATGGGCTTGGTTGTTCCTGGCCAGGAAGCGGGCTGCCTCGGATGCTAGGTCATACAGGACGAAGGGGCTCACTACAGCATTCACTGCACTGGCACAAAACTGCTGGAGAGTTGACGTTCCTGCAAATACAAATACAACTGTATTACACATCTTGAGATTTTTTAAGAAAGTAAACAATAATAAGATTTAAAGTTAATGATTTTTTCAGAAAATAAACTGTTAATAAGTTTGGATCAAAAGGGAACTATACTCCACTACCTGGGTCCTATTCCAGATGAAGATGATGTATACTACTCAAAAGAAGTTAAGGACCTGTAAATTCTTTCACATTACTATAGTTTATCTGTCATGCCATGACCTATAAACTGACGTAGTATGAAAACTGTGTGATCCTTGACCTCTTCTGAGCAGTAAACTTGCACCATGTGTGAAATGTGTTTTTGAGTTAGCCTTAACTGTAAGACCGATTTAAATACCGGTAACAACATTTCAGTGTGTGGACACACAAAATGGGATTCACATGACATGAATCAAACTAGCTTGGCCAGACAATTTGCCCAGCCTAGTTTCCCTTTCATGCTGGGAGCATGTATGGGAGATAAACAATATTATCTGAAACAAACTAAAATTTGATTTACTGATAGGAGGCAGGAATAAATGATTTAACAAGCAATGTCTTTCATGTGCTGGATCACCTTGACAAGTGACTGAACGAGGTTCCATGTCGCTTTTATCAATATTGTACCCATACCACTTAGAAATAAGAGTGTTTGTTGTTTAACGCCGCACTCAGCAATATTCAAACTATGTGATGGTGGTCTGTAAATAATCTAGTCTGGACCAGACAATCCAGTGACTGACATGATAACATCGATCTAGGCAATTGGGATAAAATGACACGCATCAACCAAGTCCACCATCAACCAAGTCAGCCGGCATGACCATCTGATCATGTTCGTCGCCTCTTATCACAAGCACAGGTTGCTGAAGACCAATTTTAACCCAAAAATTCAAGAAATAAGCGTGACATGCCTATGTTGGAAATCAATCATGTAGACTAACTCAATCTTTATCCTCCGTGCCACAAGCATACCAAGACCAATATCACTGAAACAATCTCCGTGAACTAACCTAGTTTGATGGCTATTGCCAGGAGCCATTTGACATCCTCCCCATAGGGTGGGTTCCGAGCATACTTTGTCTGAGGGCGGTCGTCATGGACTCGACGAGCAAGTGTCTCCATAGCTGACATGCCCACCCTGAAGGCTGCCATCAGGTACTTGAGCTGCTCCTGATTGTGTACAGGGGGCTGGGCGGCCGGCTGGGGACTGGCGACTGCGATCTGACCCATCGTCCCAGTGGAGGCTGTGCTAGTGGTCGGCTCCAGCTGGTGGAGACCGTGGATGTGACTGGAGATAGGGTTGGAGATGTTTTGGACTGTTGCCACTTGGCAGTTAGTTCCAGCGTAGATGGGAACAGCTGGGGTGATTGGTCGGATGTGGGTGGCAGATGTGTGATACACTTGGGAGTGTCCAGACATGTTCTGGATGTTGCCGTATGGAGCCTGGTTCTGGTAGTACTGCGTCACGTAGGCTGGATGGATACTGTGAGGGTGTACTATGTGTGGCTGTGAGTAGTGGCTGAAGGCAGCAGCAGGCACTTGTTGAACATAACAGTTATTATAGTGTTGTACATATGCTTGAGGTAGCTGTGCATGGTGAGGACCAGTCTGTGGAATAGCATAGGGGCTTAGTACAACGGCCTGGTGTGCCACAGGATTGCTGCTATGGGTCAGGAGCTGAGGACTAGCTGTAGCGTTAGCTTGGCTCTGGGGTGGGTTGTGGTTATAGGGAAGGACTGGGTGGGCTGAGGGGCTATTCCTGTCTGGGTTGTTAGCCACAGGCTGGACAGGAGCAGCAACAACAGGAACAGCCACAGGAGCCTGATTTTCGGGCTCCACTCGAACTGTCCTGGCAGCGCTGGCACAGACATCCACAGCTTCAGATGATGACTTTTGTGCAGCTTCTTCAGATAGTTCATGCCAGTGTCTGGCCACATCGAAGAGGACTTCGGGGAACACACCCCCTCCCTCTGCTGCGGTCTCCACAGCCAGACACGCCTTCTCCAGCATCTCCTGACTCTGTTCCTTACACTGGAACAAGGCTCGCTGCACCTCTGTAGGGTTCAGGGCATGGGCATGTGGCAAGCATGACAAAGCAAGCTCTGCTGCAGTTTTTGCCATGTTGGGGTCACGCCCTCTTGCAGCTCTGTCTGCAAGGGAGGCCACCTCCGGAGGAGTCAAATGACCCTCCCATGTATCAATCAGTATCCTGATTGCTGCGCTGCCAATTTCCATGGCTTGACCTGCAACAGTAATGTAGCATTGTAACGATACTTGGAATTTATTTTACTCCATTTTCATCACATCATTTGAATTATTTAATGTCATACTGACAACAAATTAAGTGTTTTGTCTGACACCTTGATATTTCTTTGAATATACAGATTAAACTAAATTTATTGTAAAACTAATCAATCTTTAAGACGTGTAGCCGCTTACTTTAAAAAGCCAATATTTAATAGATCTCACATTTACATTTAAAAAAAATATGAAAACCTTACTTTTTCATAAAAAGTTTATTTATTTGTTTATTTATTTATTTGTTGCTTATATCAAGGCTGCCTGTAAGTAATCAACTCTAGACCAAATATACCCTGACCCTACAAGAGTGCTAAAGGATGACAAGATTGGTATGTAAGTACCTATTCACAACAACCAGTAAAGTTTGGATAGCGGGACAGCAGTATAAAGGTTTTGCAGCTAAGATACATTTGATATGCCCACAACATACACACCTGTGATCCAAGACACATGGGAGGAGTAAGTTCTAGACAGCCAGTTGGGTGCCACGCAGTTGCTGAGTCCAAGGGCATACAAGCCAATCTGGAACGCACATAGATGCAGGTTCCTGTGTGGACCATGCTGGTTGTTGCTGTTGGAAGGCTGTGTGAAGAGTGACGTCGAGCTGTTACCCCCTGCCTTCATCAACACAGTCTTAGCGAGCTCAAACATGAAGTGGGCAGAAGCTTCACTAGGCTGATTGGGCACTGTTGGCATGATGCGGTTCTTTCCCTTGTACCTGGAACAAGATTAGGTACATTGATTGATTGTTTGTTGTTTAACGCCACATGCAATGTTTAACGCAATATTCCAGCTATATGATGGCAGTCTGTAAATAATCGAGTCTGGACCAGACAATCTAGTGATTGACATCATGAGCATCAATCTACGCAATTGGGATATGATGACATGTTTCAACAAAGTCAGCGAGCCTGACCACCCGATCCAAATAGTCGCCTCTTACCACAAGCATGGGTTGCTGAAGACATATTCTACCCTGGATCTTCATGGGTCACATTAGGTACAAATACCATGATGCTAAGATGTATAGGTGAGGTGAAATGGGGTTAAATGTCGCAATTATTGCACTTATAAAGTGACGTGCATGCACGTGTGTGGCTGCTTGTACTAGTCCGGACTGAGCCCACTGAGATACCATGCCGCAGTTTAACATGAATACCTCACTCAGACACAGTATACTGACTCCGAGCCGACCAGTCCTTGTTTTAGTCCCTTAATGCCAAGCGCCAGACAGGGTAACAACAAGTACCACCTTTTAACATCTTTTGGTATGACACAGCCGGGAATCGAACCTCGGACCTTCCCCTCTCCTGCTAAAATGTATAGTGCATTGAGGTGTTTCTATTTTAGGATGGATGTTAAGACTTCTTGATAATCTTCAACAGTATTGCAGCCATACTACAGCATCAAGCACAAATGGTCACAAAGGGAACGTATTCTGAGCAAGAATCTACACTGGGTTTGAGATAGTGACCCACTGGGAACCTATTCTGAACAAGAATCTACACTGGGTTTGAGATAGTGACCCACTGGGTGTTAATGCCAGTCCAATAACTAAAACCAACCGCTGTAGACACTTGTTTCTTTTATTCTTCCTCAGCTTACACCACTCACACAAAAACAACCTGTCACGCCGGCCGGCACATGCTCACACCCTTTCTCACAACATGAGATTTTCCCAGCAGCCCCACTTCCGACATGCGCAGTGGGACTAGCTTAGCAGACGATATATCAACATTCAATTCATTTTCTTTTTCTATTTTTTTCTCTTCATTACTTGCGAGTACAGAAGTCAGTGACAAGCATTGTTCATAAAAATTTGTAAAGATATTATAAAATGTTCCAAATATATTTTAGCTTTTTAACTTATATTAAATAGAATACAATGTACACAGGCATGTGAAAAGCAATCTCAGGGGTAGACTTCCCTCCTGCCTTGGGGATTATTCTGCCCAACACTATCACTCACATGCATCTTTTAAACTATCACAAAGTCACCATCAATCAATCTGAAGATATCCAGTTTGCAACACACTCAAAAGCTGAAAGCTGTATGGGCCTATTCTGAGCAAGAATCTCCATTGATTTTGGCATACTGAACATGGACCTTCTAGAGTACCACTCATCTACCACCCAATCCGTTTTTTTACATCAGAAGAATATGGTAACAATATTTCTGCTGTTATCAACAAAATGTGGGGGTACTAGAATTATATTGTGTGAGCATATCATCAATCTTTAAATGTCAATTTACCTGATTCCTTTGATGTTGGGAGTTGAGCTTCTTGAGTCCATCATAAGCTGTGAGGGCAGGATCCTGTTGATGTATGGACTGGGCGGACTGGAAATACAACACAGAAACTGATGACTCATAGTGGGGCTGGGTCAAGTCCAAATTTACTACCCGGGTACTCAACCCTATGTGGGTACCGACTATAGGTCTCAAAAGTTATGTGCAAAATGTTCGATTGGGAATTGTTTTACCGGAGCCTGGCAAAAACTATTAAGATACACTTATAAAACGATCTGATCATCCATACAATGAAGTTGACTGAAGCTTATCTTTATTCAAACCTTATAAAAGTCAAAAGGAAAGGGTGCATTGTCAGAATGAAATGCTAACATTAATGAATTTAGTGTATACCATGGAGTTACAGTGAATTATTTTCATTAAACAATATATCATGTGACTAACGATTGGTCTGGGCAGTCCAACTCAGGACCCACCCGACCCAAGTACCCAAGTTACCCATCTCCAGATGGATACTGTACTGTACCTCCCTGGCATTCCAGAAGGTCATATAGGTGCCGGGCGAGGAAGCAGTTTAATGGCAGTTTGAAGAGTATTTCAGTTATATCGCATTGCGGGGGTGAAATCTCAAAGTAATGCAGGTCATAAGACATTTACCACTTTGATAAAACACACTAGCACTGACCTAGAAACAATTGGGGGGAACTGGGACTTGAACCAGTATATGATGTAGGTAATGAAAAATAATATGACAACCATAAATGTAAACAAGAAAAGTGTCTTGGAGCAAAATAGGGAAGTCTTTTCCCAAATGCCCCAAAGTTGTAACCCACAACCACTTGTGACCTGACCATTTACATTAAACACAGTTCAGGAATCATGTCAAACCCTGTATGATGCAGCACATTAGGTGACAGCTAGGTAACCACACTGCATTCTATTTGTAGTCAACAACAGTCTGATCCTGTTGTGTTATACATGTTCAGTTAATAAGATGGCATTTCACTACCACTTATGGAAAATACTTGCTTCATGCTGGACTTCATAAACATAAATGGCTTGAATACAAACAAAATTTTGTTTAACTACATTAATATTTGTCAAGAATCCATTCTTATTAGTCATTAATTTTGACACACTAGGCTGATTATAGAAAATGAATTGTCCACAAATGAAATGGGTTACAACCCATTAATATTTGTTTAAATCACCATTCAGAAACCACTCTCATCAATTTTACTTGCAAAACACCAAGTTGAGGTCATATATATGAAAATATTTTTTTTTAAATTAGACGAAACTCAGAAACTAGTTCTTGGTTATAACTTGCCATCGTTCCTGATTCCCATCATCTGCATGATGAGTAACACACCTTTCGTTGTCTCTCTGCAGGCCCCTGGCACCCTTATCCCCAGAGCTGCTGGAGCCCAGGGAGTCGCTGCTGTCCCCGCTGCTGCCGCAGTCGCTGCCGGGACCCTGATGTTTGCCAAAGTTGCGTCGCACCAGGGTGGGGGAGTTGTCACTTGATGTTGTCTCCGGGGCGCTGCTGTCAATACTGGCCATACCTGCAACACACACAGAACAGTTCCCACATGTGCTGATGTGTCATTCTCATAGAGTAAGGGAGGGTGTTTGGTTTAACATTATTTTGAACAGTACTTAAGTTATATCACGGCATGTTCGCTTGCTGTGTGAGGAAATCCCTCACAGTGATGCAAGACTTAGATGTTTACCACTGTGATGAATAAGCAAAGGTATGGTGCTGACAAACCTACAAAAATAATCACAGCAGAACGGGATTTAATGCACGATCATAGGTTCCTGGTATATCTAAGGGGCACAACTCTGCACAATGAATTGCAGTGTCTTAGACCACTGGGCCACACTGAATATCAAACGAACACAAAAGGTAATGTTGGACAGAAACTACAGAGGATTCAACATCCAACTGATTACTTGATTATGAAGTCTGTGAAAGGTTTTTCCAATTAAATTAATTCATTTGAACAAATCTGAGGGACATAATCAAAAGTAGTTAAACAAGTAAAAAGTATCAAATGTTTAAAGGACGACATTTTAAGTTCCGGTGTTTCTTTGTTTGTGTATCAGATTACAAAATCATTTAAAAAGGCAATTTCACTTGTAAGAAGGACCTCCTGGTTTTCAACCTAGTGGGGTCTGAGACAAACAGCCTGCCAGCACTCTATTTGTGATGGGAGTAGACTAGATTGTGTGGTCAGACTTAGTGACTTGGCAGACTGCATGTCATCGTACACAACAGCATGGGATGTTGCTCAACCCAGTAGCGTCTAGGATAAACAGCCTGCCAGCACTCTATTCCTTGTTGTAGGAGTTGACTAGATTGGATTGGGTGGTCAGACTGAGTGACTTGGCAGACTGCATGTCATCGTACACAACGGCATGGGACGTTGCTCAACCCAGTAGCGTCTAGGATAAACAGCCTGCCAGCATTCTATTCCTTGTTGTAGGAGTTGACTAGATTGGATTGGGTGGTCAGACTTAGTGACTTGGCAGACTGCATGTCATAGTACACAACGGCATGGGACGTTGCTTATATAATACTATAAGTGGTTTGGCTGGCCTAAACTGGATTTATTTACAGGTCGGTGCAATATTGCTGGAATATTGCTGACTGTGGCATAAAATTCCACTGGTGGTTTTCCTTCTGTTTACTGACCTTGGGAAGGTTTCTTCTTCATACCCAGACACCGGATCTTGGCTTCCAGAGCCTTGATGTCATCTCCCTCTTCCTCCAGGGCAGAGCTGTCAGTGTCCTTGCCACTGCAAAACAAGAAGGGCCATTTACCACATGCATTCTAAAACTCTGGATCAAAATGTGTCTAATAGATTGGCAAACAAATACCACAGAAAACCCTGGTTACTGAGCTATTTGTCAAATGATTATTCTTGTTTGTTTGTTTGTTGTTTAACGCCGCATTCAGCAGTATTGCAGTTATATGACAGCTGCCTGTAAATAATCAGGTCTGGACCAGACAATCCAGAGATTGACATCATGAGCATCGATCCACGCAATTGGGATACAATGACATGTATCATCAACCAGCCTCTTACGACAAGCATAGTCGCCTTCTATGGCAAGCATGGGTTGCTAAAGACCTATTCTATTCTTGTCATGAAGTTTTACACTGTTGTTCAAACATCCAATCAGTGCCCTGGACTTGTCCATGGGAAACTTCAGTGCATAGAGACATCTTTGAGAGTACTCATCTGTTCTCATGTTACATCTGTGGGAGCACTGACCTGTTCATGTTATATCTGTGAGAGCACTGACCTGTTCATGTTATATCTGTGGGAGCACTGACCTGTTCATGTTATATCTGTGAGAGTACTGACCTGTTCATGTTATATCTGTGAGAGCACTGACCTGTTCATGTTATATCTGTGAGAGCAGTGACCTGTTCATGTTATATCTGTGAGAGCACTGACCTGTTCATGTTATATCTGTGGGAGCACTGACCTGTTCATGTTATATCTGTGGGAGCACTGACCTGTTCATGTTATATCTGTGGGAGCACTGACCTGTTCATGTTATATCTGTGAGAGCACTGACCTGTTCATGTTATATCTGTGGGAGCACTGACCTGTTCATGTTATATCTGTGGGAGCACTGACCTGTTCATGTTATATCTGTGAGAGCACTGACCTGTTCATGTTATATCTGTGGGAGCACTGACCTGTTCATGTTATATCTGTGGGAGCACTGACCTGTTCATGTTATATCTGTGAGAGCACTGACCTGTTCATGTTATATCTGTGAGAGCACTGACCTGTTTATGTTATATCTGTGGGAGCACTGACCTGTTCATGTTATATCTGTGGGAGCACTGACCTGTTAATGTTGTATCTGCGGGAGCACTGACCTGTTAATGTTATATCGGTAAGGGCACTGACCTGTTCATGTTATATCTGTGAGTGTAAGTCTTCGGCCTCGCCCCTCCAGTGATCATCCCACTGCCTGAGTGGGAGGGGTGTTGAGGGGGCAGGGCATCAGCTCCCCCTGACGGTCCAGGTCGTACGTCCTGCCACTGCCCACCTATGTCAGGGTTGCCACCTCCCATCATCGGTGCTCGGTCTGGGACAAACAAATTGTCCATGTCCGAGTTGTGGTTGGCGGCCATGTTGCCAACTGCTCCATGCATATCTCCCTGGGCAGCAGCGTGACTAGGCCCTGGTATAGGGCCCTGACTAGAAGAGGTCTTGCTACTAGACAGGTATGTCACCAGGCTCGGAGCTTTGAAGAGTTGATGGACTTCCTTGTCCAGCAATTTGTCCATTATCTGTTGAAAAAAAAGGCACTGTTGGTAATTTGGTATTATGTTACATTTATTTTCTAACACATTTCACAACATTACAACTAAATATTGACCACCAAGGAAACTTGATGACACAGTACTTTGAACAATTTGGGACAGAAAATATTTTGCCTCAACAAAATCACAACAGAGGTAATGACTAAACTATTTACATTTAACTCAATATTGGACAAAGAGGCGGCTTACTTCCTCAATGATAAATCTCACATGTGAAAAACATAATTCATTTTCACAATTCACAATGTATACTTTTTTAGGTTCAGAAACCTTGAAATGTCAAATACATAACTTCAGTATTCAGAGGAAGATTGTGAGAAATGACATGTCTAAGTATGACCCTGACCTTGCTTAGCTTGACCTGGTCATCCTTGTACTGAACCAACATGGACATGGCTAGCTCTCCCCTCTGTCTCCGTGTGCTCTCACACAGCAGTGGGTGCTCAGCCTCGGACACGTTTGCTTTTAAACCTTAAATCATATACACGCATAGTAAACTCACAATACACTCTTTCATAAACACAAAAATAAAATATGAGCAGATGTCTTTGTAATTCATACACAAACAAATGACAGGGAGAAAGGGAGCTAACTCAAGTAACTAGTATCACACACATAAACCACTTATCTCCCTTTATGTGTAACATGAAAACTTATTAGTATCACGTCTGTCACACTAAACTATGCACTCACCTAATGCTGTCACAGCAGCCTCAAATCCAAGTTTCTCATCTGCCACGCTTCTGTCTGAAAATGTTAAATATTGTCAGTATATGAAGTATGCTATGAAGGAACATTTCTTGTATGTTTCAATATCAACATAATCTTAGAAACATGAAACAGAAACTTGAATAATAAGTATGGATTCTATTCCATAAAGCTGCATTATTAACTATGTCCTCACACTCAAACCTTACAGCGTTGGAGTTGAACTCTGGTGAGCTTCACCTGATCAACATTTTAGTGAACTCACACTAGGTGGTGAGGTGAAATTGGGTTTAACGTCACGTCTAAGATTATTCCACTTATATGGCGATGTGCATGCATGTGTGTGGCTGCTTGTACTAGTCTGGACTGATGCCGATTTATAGTGCTAGCTCACTGAGATACCATGCTGCAATTTAACATGAATACCCCAGTCAGACACAGTATACTGACTCTGAGCCAACCAGTCCTTGTTTTAGCGCCTTAATTATGAGCACCAGGAAGGGTAACAACAAGTACCATCTCTAATGTCTTTTGGTATGACACGGACTGGGATCGAACCCTGGACCTTCCGCTCTCCGGGCAGACACTCTACCACTTGACCACAGAGGCAGTCTGAACTCACATGACAAACATGTACTAGAAACTCATTTTGTTGAAGATCCCAACAGGAGGGTACATTGTAAATATTCTCTAAATCATCTGAAAGCTCCAATCAATTTGCTTACTTGCAACAACACCTGGAAGACAAAGTGAGTCAAAGATGAATGTAGCAAGGTGTAGCGGCAGAAGGGCGTCGCCCCTTGTCTGCAGCTTGCCGTCACGCAACTGTTCTGCCCTGTCCCGCAGGACACCCAGCTCGGCCGGCCACAGGGGGATCTTCTTCAACATCTGCAGCAGCTCTGACTCCTGGTGGGCTAGCTTCACCTAGGGGAGACAACCAACATAGGTAACTCATGTGGCTTCTAAAATGTTTGTTGTAATGCATTGCAGAAGTCAATTCAAATTCTTACTGGCATAATTAACATTACTATTAGGTGAATAATAACGTTATCTAAGGTGCTTATGACATTTCCAAATTCAGAGTTTACCTATGACACCTAAGAGAGAATTACCCAAAATGAATACAGCACAAAAACCTCTCATACTTTGTAATGTGTAAGTAAAAAGGACAGTGACAGACTAGCAATGACCTGTTCAACTGCATAGAGTGAGTGAGCGAGTTGGGGTTATTTAACGTTCGTAGTGGACACCAACAATGTGCTTCACACAAACCTCAGTCTACTATGTGACATGCCGGTGCTCACACCACTAGGCCATCCCACCGCCCATTCAGCATGTTCAGTTTCTAGTACTCCAGTTATTGTATTACTTACCTCAAGCGCCTTGCTGGATGCAGGTGGTCTTGCAAGCTCCAGTCCAAACATCCCGACTTGGAAGGCTAGATGGTGGCACTCCACTCCTTCACACAGAACACTGACCAGGAAGGAAGCCTTGGACAGAGTGGCACTGGCTAACAGGCTGATGTTGTTCAGGGCCTTCTTCTTCTTGGCTGGAAAGCATGTTGGAGGACATTAACTGATTGCAGGGAACAGAGGAGAGCAGTGCCTTTACTGTGAATATTGCTGTGTATCTCTAGCACTGTTTGAAACTATGCATGAAAGTCAAGGGGTCGTATCCGTAATGTTAAACAAAGGTAAAAATATTTGGATTAACTGGCACACGCACAAATGAACACAGACACACATTAGTTTAAAACACTGTAGACAATATGACCATGATAGATTAAGGAAGCAAACATAAGGAATGCAAGGTACTTCAGGTTACTTTCATTTCTAAGTCACACAAAAACTCTTTGATAGCAGACGCCAACATGATTCCTGATAATTTGATTCTCATTCCAATGTATGTGAATAAAATTACCATCTGTAATTCAAGTATTTCTTTAGTTTATTAACATCATTCTTCAAATAAATGACATAACACATCTTCTGAAAGATATATGACAACATCCCTGTGACTGGAGAAAGATGAGGCTACTCACACTTTGGTGTTGGCACATTGGCCGACTCCGCAATAAGGTCTGGTGGGTTGGTCAACAAGTCTTCAGCTAACTGCTTGGCCAACTTACAGGCCTCTTTAGTGTGGCCGTGCGCATGGAGAGCCTCTGCCCGAGCAAACAGTATTTGCGACAGAGGAGCAGAGGCTTGGAAGTTCTATTGGTGAAGAGAAGAGATTAATGTCACTTTTGTCATCTTCCTTGAACTGATCAGAATGTCCTGCATGAAGTAATTCTACCCTCAATAACAGGCTATAATATAACATGCCTTTCAAAGACCTATAACAGGTTTCTTTGAAAAAGTTGAACACATATCCTTATACAATAAAAGTGAGTGAATTTGTTTGTCAAATATTTGGAATTCAAATTTCACTGTCATATGGGGAGGCCAAGGTTTGAAAAATCTTGAGCGGATTACTTGTCTCACTGACACCATTTTGTATTTGATTAACTGCAACTGTCCAAATTCGCTCCACAATTACTGAGAACCATTGCATTATTTTCTACATGTATTTTGACTTATAGTGAATGTTAAACTATTTGAACATGTCATGAACATAACTGCCAAAGATTTTTCATAAAGTTAAACTAGGACAAAAAACACCAGTTTACAAATTTCGAATGAAATCAAATTCTAATCATGATGGGCCTACCATCATATGTCAGGTATATTATCAGATATTGATCATATTGACGGGAATTACTATTGAACAAAGACAAGGTTAAGTGATAGTGAATTGCAGGTAGAACAATCCACTAGATACATGTAACTTACATCCTGAGAGGAAGGGTTCTTCTCTGGGACCTTGCTGGCCTCCTGTGGGTTCTTCAGGCCAGCGAAGTAGTTGGGCTCCTCATTCTTGTCCTTCTTCTTCTTGTCTGCATCAGTCAGCTTTGATTTAGGGTCATAGAAATACATCTGATACTCATCACTAGACTGCTGTGATTCTGAGGTAGATTGTTCAACAGGCCGAACAGCAGGGGCACCAGCTTCAAGACTTTGACTAGATTGCGCTGTAGCTCCAGGGGACACCATGGCCCCTTCTTCCTGGGGGGTGGGGTTTGCGAGATCCTGACCGACGGGGTCTGGTCGGTCGTCCACTACCCCGTCATCAAACACATCACTATCCTGATGCACCATGACACGTACATTCTCCCTGTGTGAGACCTGGCCTGGATATACATGGCCAGGGTCAGGCTCATCCAAGGAGTTACTCCTAGAGTGAAATCCTTTGTTATCGTAACTAGAATCAGAGTCCCGGAATCCACGTTCCGGCTCACAAAATCCTTCTGAACCTGAGCTTGCTGCTCCATCATTGATGGCGGAATCTCTCCTCATATTCAACGGCCGTCCTTCGTGGCGGGCACGTGCCCGAGCATCCTGAGATCTTTGGGAATGAGCAAGAGTTCGAGAATTATCAGTGCTAATAATGTCTTCTGAGCATATAGTGACTGGTTGCACCCTGGATGGTTTCTTTCCCTCCCCATCTGAGCCCTTAGAGCTAAAGTGATACACATACCGAGATCCATCTTTGTCTGAGTAGGTTACCCCAGGAATGGGGTAGTCTTCCCATGTCATCTGACATGCCTCAATAGCAGGTTTGAACCCAGGAAAGTTTTCGATGTCACTTTTCTTAATGTTTCCGCCTGAACTGCTGGAATTAGATCCGCGAGCTTTCCTGACTTTCTCTATTGTCTGGATGTGCCACTCCTTGAACTTGGTGCATAGATCATCAGCTTGAATCGGTGAGAGTTTAGGGTTGAGAGCAGCTAGTCGCCACAGAGTTACTATTTCTTCACACAGACTCGCAGCAGCGTGCTGGGTGGCATTCGCCGAGCTGTTTCCACTGCGGCTACAGTGCACAGCATTGCTGTTATTAGAGGCTGAGGCCTTCGTGGCAAACCACCAAATCAGTATCTGGTAAAACAGAAGAATTTGGTTACATTCGTGGCAAACCACCAAATCAGTATCTGGTAAAACAGAAGAATTTGGTTACATTCGTGACAAACCACCAAATCAGAATCTGGTAAAACAGAAGAATTTGGTTACATTTGTGGCAAACCACCAAATCAGAATCTGGTAAAACAGAAGAATTTGGTTACATTTGTGGCAAACCACCAAATCAGTATCTGGTAAAACAGATGAATGGTTACATTTTTGTTTACCGACAGCAAAATTAAATTTCATGTGTACATATTAGAAGGAGAGCATTCAATCAAAAAGTGAATACATCCAGTATGCTAGATGGTATTGTGTTACAGTGGTAAGAAAACAATATTAAAAAATATTTGATGAAAATTTTTTGACAACGTTTACACATATACTGGTACTTATTACTATGGAATTTAAAGTTGTCTCTTGCTAAAGTGAGAAGTGAGTTTTGTTTTATGCCAGTCAGCAATATTTCCACTATATCCTGACAACCTGTAATTAAGTCTAGGCCTGGCAAACCAGTGAATGACAGCATAAGCAAAGATGTTTGGGCATGAATGAGTGAATGCTGCTAAAGTTAACAATAGTGCAACGACACAGTCATCAAAATCAGATGTTAACATAAGACAAGCATGGGACCGGTGACCAATCCCCATAGGTCTGGTGTCTTGTTCCTTAAGTGTACCTGTTCACACTGTAGAACCTCATCTGTGAGAATCTCCAACAGGGGTACTGAATTGCTGTCATGTCGCTTGAACATCTCCCTGACTATAGACAATAAGTTCCACATGCCCTCAGGCTCTCTCCCTCTCAGTGGCCGTAATAGACTCTGCCATTCTGCTGCTGCAGGAGGTGCACTGGCTGATAGGTAGTTCACATCACTGTTGAGAGAGGGGTGACAGGTTGTGAAACATACATATATGCTGTCTACCAGGGTTCTAGGACTACTATAGAATGTATGACTTTGTTTTACTTATAAGTAGTATGCTTTTAGCAAGGTGTTAGTCATTGATAATTATAAAACATGAAAAAAAACCTGAATGGTGTGGGGGTATTCTTAATTCAAAGTCATACATAATATTAAATGTGCCAACAAATGATCACTTTTTAATAGGTGATAAATCCTGAAACTGAAAGCTTTCCAATGACTCACCTAAATACTATTGGAGATGGGACACAGAACTTGACTAGAGTTTTCTTCACATTTTCATGTAGAGTTGTTTCATCTAAACACCATGAGGTCTGCTCACTTGCAGGGGGTCCAGCAGTAGGATCTGGAAATACAGTCATCAATAGATGATTATGTGTGCTGACATGCCACAAAAGCCCAGGAATACAGAAATGTACCCTGGACGAAATTAAACTATTTAAAGTACACAAAGTTACCTCAGTTGGTGACTGAAGTCAACAGTCCACAAAACATTTTATTTATTCACTTGTACCAATGTCCACATGTATCAAATCCCTCCTGTTGATAGGAACTGCTTTCACATAACCATGCACAGGCCAGTCCATCTGTACCTTTGCTTTTCAGTGGCTACGTAGGGGACCTTTCTGTATTCTGATTTAATAGGGCTGGGACGATACACCAATTTGATACATATCACAATACCTTGCTCACCATCCGATAAGTATCACGATACTTGCATGTGCTCTAATCTGTGGTGCGTAAGCCATCTTTTTCATAGACAGGATTGACAAATACCTTGCACACTGACGATTTACAGTTGGCAGTGTGAAGTAGGATGCAATGGAAAAAATATATTTAGGTTTTCCCTACTAATTAATGTTTGGTGTAATAGTTATTACAGCAAACATTTGAGGTATGTATCAATATTTTGGACTTGTGTGCCACTGTGATTAATTCTTGTATGGAGAAGTAAAAATTCGGATCAAGCAATGCATCGGCGTATCGTCTCACCACTATGATTAAGGCCAGGTTCCATTTCTCTATACAGAACGGTAACTGGGGTACATTCTGAAATACCCGACACAAGAACAACTTCTTCAGCATCACTAGTGTCTCTATGGCTAGGTTACTGTAGCTCTGCAGGAGGGAAAATGGTCAACAGAAAAATATGTTCCATATGGTACTAGCCAGGCATACTGCTGCTTAACTCAGAACCACATCCATTCTATGAAGAACTTTAACCACAAAATGACCACTTAATAAAAGGAAGCACTGACCTGGTGCCCCATACACTGTATTTATAGCTGTTTCCTGAGAAGATAACAGTTCATCTAGAAGCCGTTGAGCTGTTGGTAAAATCTGAAACAAAGTCATGTTGTCTGAATTCTTTAATCCATTGACGTATATTTCATTACTCTTAAGGAATTCTAAAGTAGTAATAAAACTTAATCTTTCATATGATAATAGTCCTGGATTGTTTCATCCTAGAGTATAGAGAGACAGCAAAACTAAGGCTAAGGAAATTATGACCCTAATCTGAGGCACCGACCATGTTTTTTCAGTGGTACAGACTGTTTGTGAGAAAACAAAGAGAACACATGAAACATACCAAACACTGCTAACTATTGAGAGCATACTATTTCTTAATAATGTCTGCTTACCTACCCTATTTTTAAATGTATTGTAATTGGAACAACTACAATGGTTAAATAAAGTCTAATTGAAACATTTATTTGAAATGTAATGCTAATTTGGTGCAACGTAGACCAGGAACTGGATCAAATATTCTGCATATGAACCGTTTGCTGCTCAGGACTTGGTATTGTTTTGTTTCTCTCAACATACATTTTTCTACAGCCATTATGGACACAGATATTGATATTTCTACATTTCAGCTTAATTTCTTAATTTTGTTGACACCTCCAACATTGAATCACTTTGTCACTTATAAATGTGGCTGACCTGTGGTTACATGGAACTTAAGGTGAAGTCTCTATGAATACATGGGCACCTACTTGACAACCACTCCTGTCTCACGATTGGACTTGACCCAACACAAGGAATTGTCCATCAAGCGCATTTGATAAAGACAAACCCAATCAATATTTGACTTTCCACCAAAATAAGAAATTTGAACAGGATGGCTGGACAGCACTGAATAAGCTGTACTGGTCCATGGCAAATTTAACTATCTGCATTGGTTCTATAAGGATCCTCTATGTCTATTATCATCTGAGACTGCCAGCAATCTTTACTCATCTAACTAACTACCGTATTCGACGTAATAAGCGCTCAAGGCGCTCTCAAAATTAGAAATAGGGGGCTCTTATTAGAATGGTATTCTGGGGGAAAGTTGAAAGATAAATTTCGTGGTTTATGCTGACAGCCTGAAATGTTTATATATGACAGATATATTTTTCAAGAATTAAATTGCCCATAATTAAGGGTGCATATAACACACGAGTGCGTTTTATACACGAATAAATAAGTCTTGTGTACATTGATCAATCGGAAAAAAAGAAATTCATGAACATGAAACAGACCAGACATGCTAAAACTCCACCAAATCACAACAAGTTTGAAACTGGGACAGTGTTGAAATATGATCCTTCTATGTCGATAACAGTCTAAGGGAGATAATTACTGACTTACTTGTTGTGGCAGTTCAGTAATTAGATACTGAGCAAATTTCTGTAGTTGATCTCTATGAAGACGCGAAAGTGACTCGGACACTGGTGCTCGCAAACATACTGACGTAGCCTAAAAGCGACAACACAAAGACAGGGTTAATTATCATGGTTATGCACACCAAAAACAAACACAGTACAAATTGCATTTAACTGTTTGTTTAAAAAGACAATTTTACCAAAATGACAATGTGCTGTGGAGAAAAAATATTTTGTTTACTAGATAAGCAGTAATGACAGGTATTTACCTTGATGTGGACATAATGAAGATCTTCAAATAAATAACTACTACAAATGGTTATGTTCATATATTACATATCATTAATACATAATGTGGAGTATGATAGTACTGAGTTCATAAACTATGAGTTTTCCATGCTTTTATGCCACTTTATCATATAATTTCATTAGAGATCAAAACAAATTCTGGGAGGTATTGAATCAGAATAACATGGGAAATTGCCAATGGCTGTATTTTGTTTATTTTTCTGTTGCTTGATTTTACCCGAAAATAAATTCTGGTACAAAAATATCATTTTTGCATTATTTTTCCATTATAACAATTTTCTAATTCCAAAACTTTTCCACATCGACGAAACTCAAACAAATATTCCATGACTTTTCAGGACTTCATGAAGTGTATGAACTAGTATCACTAGACTCGTAGACAGTTTAATAGGGTATGTCTCACCTGATGTATACGATATAGACATAATGCCACAATGTGTGAGCACCAGGAGGGACTGCTGTTGCAAGTGCATGTGCATGAAGAGATGCGCCGCCGGTCAAAGACCACGGCAACATTGTAGCTTCCTTTCCCCTGGGTCTGCGTCAGGTTCAGATGGATGACTGTAGCGCTCAGATGGAAGCCTGTAAAAGGATATATTACCATAATCAACAGGCTCCCTTGGGGTGGCCACAGACTGGTAATCTGAGGCTAGGTAGAAACCTGTCACGCTGTCATGCTGTCACGCTGTCACTGCTGCGACATATCAGGGTGTACATGGGGCAAAAAATCAAGTATCAGTGAGTGAGTGAGTTGGGTTTAACACCATGTGAGTGAGTGAGTGAGTGAGTGAGTGAGTGAGTGAGTGAGTGAGTGAGTTTTTATACCACTTTTAGCAATATTCCAGCAATATCAAAGTGGGGGACACCAGAACTGGGCTTAACACCCAGGTCGTCAGTGTGATTAGGTAGGAAAGCCATAATGTTTACGACTTTGGCGAAAATCACGAACGTGGGTATGTTGACGGTTAACCAAGAAACATAATCGGAGCAATCAGGGGGATGAACTCACAATCAGTTTCTGGCACGCCTAACTCTGCACAGAGCATTACAGTACCTTACATGACTGTGCCTCCTGTGCCCCCAGACAAATGATCAAATAAACACTCATCATCAGGATGTGCAGTTTCTCATAATGCTTATTGAAAAAATGTTCCACTCAAAACCATCAGTAAATAATTAATTCAAAATAATCAGATATGTTTTGTTTGTTTGTTTGTTGTTTAACGCCATACTCGGCAATATTCCAGCTATATGATGGCGGTCTGTAAATAATCAAGTCTGGACCAGACAATCCAGTGATTGACATCATGAGCACTGATCCACGAAACTTGGATACGATGACATGCATCAACCAAGTAAGTGAGCCTGACCACCTGATCCCATTAGTCACCTCTTACGACAAACAGTCGCTTTTTACAACAAACGTTGCTAAAGACCTATTCTACCCCGAAATCTTCACGGGTAAATCAGATATATATCACGATGTACAACAAATGATCAAATGTGGTGGATCCAAGGTCTGTGTATGAATTTTAAAGTCAAATGAATGATGAAGAGATAGTGAAGCATGACATATGATGACATGTCAAATTTTTCTTCATTCTACCATGACAAAGTGAATGAGTATTTTCCTCATGTTTGTCATCCCCAAAAGCTGTTACTCCTTGCAAACTTGACTGATAACTCATCAATAAGGTATCTAATACACACATTAATTTAACGACACTAAGCTAGATGAACTTATAGCCAACGACAGTTGCACCACTACTTTAGTAGACAATCCATATTTGTTTACTGTGCCACAAACTGTTTGTACAGGAGTATCATTTGTAACTGAAAATAAGCATATGGCAGCCTGTAAATATCAAGTCTGGACCAGAAAATCCAGTGATTAATATTGTGAGCACAGATCCACGCATTCGGATACAATGACAAGCAATCATCCAAGTCACTGAGCCTGACCATTGGTTGCCTCTTTCGACAAGAATAGGTGGCTGGGGGCCTATTCTGAATCCCCATAAGGTTGGCTTATAAAAAAGCAATGCCACAAAACAGTCTTTAGTATATAACTTACATTAAACTCATAGATGTACATAAATTACAATCACAGGCAGATGTAGAATGTAGGTGGCTGTGACATATATGACACAAACACATTTTTATTTTTTGCTACTGCATAGTGCATTTCTAAAACTTTTACTAAATCAAGGAACTGCATCAGTACCGAACATTTTGTTTGCTGATTTCCTGACAAAAATTTCCTTGAGTCATATTAACATTATTAATAATGTTTCCTCAACTTTACTCTACATTTATGCAGAATGACAGGCTTTTAAACACATGTAAAACATATTTACACATGAGACTTCAAGAATTGAAACAAAAACACTTTTTGCAAGACAAGAATCCACCATATGATATTAAAAACATTTATCTATGGCCAGGTATAATTTATGAATTTCAGCATTCCTTTCTTAAGGAATTATGTTTTGACCTAAAACAACTCTCTTGCACTGATGCATTTTCCAAACTAAAATGATAAACACGAATGAGCTTCAGGACATAAAGTTGAGTATGTTTTCTTCACTCTACAAACCTATCTGCAGAGCGTCCCTGACGGCCTTGCTCTTGTACAGATGCTCTCCCTTGGTGAACTCATCCGCACTGCCATTAGCCAAGCAGGAGTACAGTCTGTGTGAAAACACAAACTCCTTACATCAAATCAATTACATATCACATATCATTTGTTTTCTTACACCCCTGAGGTAACATCTTTCATAAAGATAACAAACCCAAGGGATGATGACTTGTTTGAGCAAAATGTATGTCTGACGGCTAAAGTTTTTGACAGGCATTCTCTGCCAGGGAGGGAATACCTCAGACAATTCTATGTATAAGTAATATCAAGAAATAGCTCATGTATTACATATTTACAGTGACAGAGGCACACAGAAACAGGCCTAAGTTCCTTTCAGCATCTAGTCATAATAACTTGTATTATAATAAACATTAGGATTACATGATTAATCCAGTGTTTGAAAGTCAGGGTGGTCCTGGGTGGGGCCTGTGAGGGCTACTCCCCTGGTATTTGAATCTATGGACCCCCTAAATCTGGACCTGTTCACAATAGGTTATTCAAGGGCCTGATGACTTTCAGGCTTTATTTGACCATTCATGTTCACCTTGTTTCTAATTTTTATGTCATCATCTACCTGAGAATCCTGTAACACAGCTAAAACAACAGCAAACACCTCCTATAGTGACAAGGATTCACCACCATTCAGAAACAACCAATGTTCTGTAACTGAACAGGTGTGACTCAATACAAACCTACTTCAATGCACTACTTTGAGAATCTAGCTTTTAAACATTGAGATGAGAATGAAAAGAATCAGTATGTTTAGATCAATTATCCTGTGCAGTTATGATCACAGTATCAATTTTTCAATGAAAGTCACTACCACATGGCAGAAACAATCAATACTAGCAATCTCCATGTTAAACAGTAGTGTTCCCTTTCGTGTAGCGTTCCTTTTCTTGTAGGCTTCTCTCAACCATGTTAACCATCACGTATCTAGAACACTGATGACTTTACATGCTTTATGTGTGCTTATTTATAACTCATCAAATCAATTCGTTATTCACAAGTCAACGAAGGATGCTTTTGGAACTATGGCAATAAATCAGTAGCACATTTTATTCAATTTGATACATTGGTAGGAAGATTTATAATCCATACACTTTGATAACATTTAAAAAAAATTTAATACTCCCGAATGAACAATAAACAATGATTAACAAATACAACCCTGGGTAATATCAAACTTAAAGACTCTCAATGATATTTATTGATCTGAAATTCAACACGCTTCTTGATTTATGAAACCTGTCATACTAACAAAGCCATTTCTGTGACAATTACCGAATATCCTCTTCATTTTCCGGGAAGCTCCAGAATGCGATGCGCAGCTGCAGCTGTTCAGGAATGGGCTGAGGGAAGTGTTCCACTACTTCAAATGGTATATGACAAGCCACGGCCTGCGCTGCTAGCTCCACCAGTGGAGTCACTTTGCTTTCTGGAAGAAAATAAATGAACAACTGAGACTTTGAAGTGTTTGTTGATATAGGTGGTCTACAATAATGGTTTCTAAATGTCACCACACATGCTTGCTGCTATCATGCCTATTGTGCAACACTAATGCACCAAAGCAGCTTCAGTGATACAAGCTGGGGGAAATGAGTTCATTAGGTACATTTCACATTTTTGCAAAAAAGCAAATACTGCCATTTAAGACTTACTTATATTCATGAAATAAGTTGTGTTTGGTTGTGGAGTATATAATCTTACAACTGTACCATCACCTTCAAACATTTCAATTGCTTTTGAGAAGGGTTTATGTGGTACTGTTAATCGCTTGATGAAACCCATGATCAAGGGCATAGTGCTGACCCAAAAAATGAAAATAAGGGTTAACCTTGAAGTTCCACCTCTGAGTGAAGGATCCTGATATAGCTAAAGGATGCAACGCTGCACATCTGCCTATGGTATACCTTATCCCCCATGTTCTTATCCCCTGACAGTGAATTGTAAAACAGACGAAATGGACAACAGCTGGGATAGAACAAGTTTCAGTGATACATGTCCATTGTGAAAATGTTATAAACCCAACATGCCACATCACTTCCAGGAATGCACAAAACCTCTCATCACACATGGCGTAATTGTTCCTAATTTATCATGCACTATCAACATGTTCTAAAAACCTATTCGTAAGTCAATAAATCATGTTGTTCAAACCAACTGCTGGCTGTGGAAGAAGGACAAGTGGTTTTCACCTTGAAAGCTGCAGAATAAAACTGAGTCATATCTCATATCATAAGTGTTCAAACCGTAAAAAATTCAGTATTGATCATTGATTTGAAAACCCAATTGATTATCAATCAAAAATGAGAACAAAAAAAACTAAAATTCAAAGCATTCTTTCTCAGTTTTCTTTAGCATGTTTAGGGAAACAAAAAGAACAAATATTTACATTGTTATGAGAATTTATATATTTTAGTTTGTGCATATTCTATAAGCTTCCCTGCTAATTTCACAATTAATATTATGCTTTATGCATGTTGCTATTTTTATTTGTCAAAATTCCATTTTCTATTCCTGTACATTCCAAATTTACATATTAATACTTACTTATGTTTGCCATTTCTGAATATTTTTCAATTCCATTTTCATTTCCAGTACGTTCCAAAATTTTGGAATACTTTACACACATTTGCAACTTTTTTATCATTGCTTTTCATCTACTTATTTCATGCATATATAACCTGTAGATTCTCATCACTTAGTGTTTTAAATGTACTAAACATCATATTTTATATTTTTTGGTTTTGCAACAATCCCATAATTCTCTCTGTATTTCATGCATGTGCAGTCAAACGGAAGTGACTTTCTTTTCATTAACCAATTCAATTCCTTTGTTCTTGCTTCTTCAAATTCTAATTACCCGTCTCTATCCCCTACTCAACCCCCCCCCCCCCCCCCCCCCCCCCCCCCCGATTCACCGACTTACTCCTGCTGGGTTCGATTCTTCACCCATATATGTACCTATGCTTACTTAGCCAGCTGGGTTAGATTCTTCACCCATATGTCCCTATGCTTAATTAGCCTGCTGGGTTAGATTCTTCACCCATATATGTCCCTATGCTTACTTAGCCTGCTGGGTTCAATTCTTCACCCATATGTCCCTATGCTTAATTAGCCTGCTGGGTTAGATTCTTCACCCATATATGTCCCTATGCTTACTTAGCCAGCTGGGTTCGATTCTTCACCCATATATGTCCCTATGCTTACTTAGCCAGCTGGGTTCGATTCTTCACCCATATATGTCCCTATGTTTACTTAGCCAGCTGGGTTCGATTCTTCACCCATATATATCCCTATGCTTACTTAGCCTGCTGGGTTCGATTCTTCACCCATATATATCCCTATGCTTACTTAGCCAGCTGGGTTCGATTCTTCACCCATATGTCCCTATGCTTACTTAGCCTGCTGGGTTCGATTCTTCACCAATATGTCCCTATGCTTAATTAGCCTGCTGGGTTAGATTCTTCACCCATATATGTCCCTATGCTTACTTAGCCAGCTGGGTTCGATTCTTCACCCATATGTCCCTATGCTTACTTAGCCTGCTGGGTTAGATTCTTCACCCATATATGTCCCTATGCTTACTTAGCCAGCTGGGTTCGATTCTTCACCCATATGATATATATCCCTATGCTCACTCAGCCTGCTGGGTTCGATTCTTCACCCATATATATCCCCATGCTTACTTAGCCTGCTGGGTTCGATTCTTCACCCATATATGTCCCTATGCTTACTTAGCCTGCTGGGCTTGATTCTTCACCCATATATATCCCTATGCTTACTTAGCCAGCTGGGTTCTATTCTTCACCCATATATGTCCCTATGCTTACTTAGCCAGATGGGTTCTATTCTTCACCCATATATGTCCCTATGCTTACTTAGCCAGCTGGGTTCGATTCTTCACCGATATATGTCCCTATGTTTACTTAGCCAGCTGGGTTCAATTCTTCACCCATATATATCCCTATGCTTACTTAGCCTGCTGGGTTCTATTCTTCACCCATATATGTCCCTATGCTTACTTAGCCAGCTGGGTTCGATTCTTCACCGATATATGTCCCTATGTTTACTTAGCCAGCTGGGCTTGATTCTTCACCCATATATATCCCTATGCTTACTTAGCCAGCTGGGTTCGATTCTTCACCGATATATGTCCCTATGTTTACTTAGCCAGCTGGGCTTGATTCTTCACCCATATATGTCCCTATGCTTACTTAGCCAGCTGGGTTCGATTCTTCACCCATATATGTCCCTATGCTTACTTAGCCAGCTGGGTTCGATTCTTCACCCATATATGTCCCTATGTTTACTTAGCCAGCTGGGTTCGATTCTTCACCCATATATATCCCTATGCTTACTTAGCCTGCTGGGTTAGATTCTTCACCCATATATATCCCTATGCTTACTTAGCCAGCTGGGTTCGATTCTTCACCCATCATTATATCCTATGCAACAACCGAGCCAGTCCCCAATATTATGCCAATATTGTAGTTATGTATATATCATGTACATATTATCATGTATATATTAAAATGTTTTTAGTAATATTCCCTCATGTTGTTTCTGCACAAATCCTTGGTTAAAGCACAGCTCAACATATGAATCATGCTTAAGCCTTTGATTATGATCCAATGGGCTTTCTTTATTTGGTCATGTGTAGTGTAGTACGATCATATCCTGACAGTGTACTCCAAGTAGAAAGTGAAAAAAAGCACTTTGTGTGGACTGTTCACAATATACATTGCTTTTTGTGGAACTGGAGTATTTGGCCCTCTCTAACAGGTCTAAGACAGATGACTCATGACAATATTTTATCCCGAAATACAGGAACAGTTGCAAGCACACTCAGGATCAGCATTGTCTCACCACCTTTATTCCTGAAAAGGTACTTATATATCCCGATAAGGTACTGTCGCTCATTCTCTATCTATTACTTGGAAACTGAAGCTAACAATCATCAACAAATTGACTAATTTGAACAACACAACAAGGTACACAATGGTGGTAGATAGCCTATCTAGGTGGTGATAATACCCTACTGCCACAAGGGCCCTTCAGACCTTCGGCATCCTATGAACACCTATTACTGTGCTTTGAACTGTACTCATGTTGTCATGACAGAAGTGACTTTATGACTTCCATTTGTTAATTGGATCACAAATACTCTGTCTGGATTTCTCTTTACTATCTCTCGCAATACAACAACAGTTTTAGAAAACTAGATCGTAATAAGAAATCAGGAAGAACTTTCAAATGCTACTAAAACGAGATGTATTTAAAAAAAATAATTGCGTCTTCAAAAGTCTATAATTTTGGAATATAAGATATCAAAAATAAAAACCCGAGACACTGATAAACCAGTGTTATCATATGATTAATATCTACACATCAAGCTAACAAGTATGGGAACTTTTTCTGCTGATGATAACATATATTATATAAGTTAAATGAGAAAATATGGGACATTATTATCAAGCACCCTGTCTGCACCATCGCTAGTCCCATTACTGGTCCTAATCCCAATCTAGTCTCGGGCATGAGTGCTTTGCCACCCAACATTTTATGTTGTTTGTTTTTTGTTTAACGCCGCACTCAGCGATATTACAACGATCCAGTGATTGACATCATGAGCATCGATCCACGCAATTGGGACCGAAGACGTGCATCAACCAAGTCAGTATGTCTGACCACCCGATCCCATTAGTCGTCTCTTACGACAAGCATAGTAGCCTTTTATGGCAAGCATGGGTTGCCGAAGACCTATTCTATTCCGGATCTTCACGGGTCCTAACATTTAAGGTTGGAGGCTAGAACATCTTTAATTTACATCATTCCATTATGAGAAATAATGTGGACCTAACTGCTACCACATCTTCCTTTGGGATGTGACTTAACCATCTCTATTTATCTATGCTATCAACAATTCCACAGCTGAATTTCTCTCGCACATGGGTGCAATTTGATTGGATGACTATTTATGACACTGTGCCATTCGAATCAGCCTCAAAATCAACTGATGGAAACAAATGGGTCAAGGATATTTATAACAGAATGGAGACATTATAACCTGGATAATTGAGGACAAGACAAGAAAAGACCAAGAAAAGACAAAGTTCATGTCTTCCATCTATGAAATTTCAACCCTTACAGAAATCATTTTCTTTGCCAGTAGACATAGTAGAGTTTGCAGCCCATTGATGCTTATTGTTTGGGATTCAAATCATAAATCCTCTGACCCTTGCATGACCAAGGGACAATACTCTTCATGAACCATTGTACGAAATAGGTATGCTCTTTTAATAGAAAGAGTGTCTCTGGGTACAATATCACCAAGGATTGTCGTATCGTATCTACTTACAAAAGCCTTACAAAATGTACAATACAATTGTCACAGCAATGTGCAAGGGGGCTGAGGAACATTCAATACGGAAATGACTTGTGTTTCATAAAACAGAATAGGATCAAAATAACAATAACATGATAAATACCAGATCAATAAAATCACAAAGCGTTGCATTTTTTGTTTACTAATCTGTTGCCATCCTGTTTGTAACATTATACCTATTCCATGTTGTTGAATTTTCACATGTTGTTCAAGTTAATATCATATATATTCATTGCTAGGCATTCCAGGATTGAAACAGGTCATGTCATCATTGAATAAATGCCAGTAATAACATAACAATAATGATAATCATGATATTGCGAGGGGCAAAATAGGGTACTCTTAGAATTCAGCGTAAGAAATTGGCACTAGTCCTGTAGTCCTTGACAAACTGTCCAATAGTTAAGGTATCATAAGGGCTAATTAAAATTTGCCATTTTTAAGGGTTTTGCTATATCTTATCATTATAAGGACTAGTGGACTAAAAATGTTAGTTTCTACCACTGAAGATGGGACAACAGAAAATCTACTTGTGCAGTCAGAGAATGTTGTTCAGCAGCCAGTAAAATTTAAGCCTAATGGCAACAAGTGATTAATCACACCTGGGTCAGACAAACCAGCTGTTGAAAGCATAGGTAATGGTGGTGGCTAAATGGGGTTTTGTCCTTCAAGATCGTTTATTTCATATAGCAACGTGCATGCATGTTTGTGTGTGTGTGGCTGCTTGTACTAGTTGGACTTATGCTGGTTTGATAGTGCTAGCCAACTGAACTGACAAATGTAACATAGATACTCCCCTCAGACACAGTGTGCTGACTGAGGCAACCAGTCTTTGTTTTATGCCCTAAATGTTGAGCGCCAGACAAGGGACAAGGTAACAACAAGTGCCATCTTTTTAAATCTTTTGGTGGGGATCGAACCCCTGACCTTCCGCTCATAAGCAAAAATCAATGAATTGGAGGTAAATGACAGATAAGGTCCTTCACTGTGACCGCCCGATCCTCATTAGTCCGCTCTACAAACATGAACCAAGAGTAGTGGGGACCTTTCCTGCCCTGGAATCCCAATCTGGGAATCTGCTCGGATTCCGGTTACACTTGTATGGAAAGGCACCTTGACAACATAACCTGGATCGACCTTTCTGCTTCCTACATCAGTCTCAGATGACACCTGGTCACTTATTTACAACAGAACACAGCTAAATCATTTCAATACAACCTTAAACATGTTGAATAGGAACTAGAAACACAATTTGAATTTCACAATTATAATGTTCTTTGCAAAAATAAAACTACTGTGTTTGCCATAATAAGCTTACAAAATTGACAAAGAGGGCTTATAAAATTTAAAACCATACACAATGCGTTAGATTTGTTGTCATTAAGCGGTAGAGAATAAACTTAGTTCAAATGTTGGAAGTCTTTTTTGATAAAGGTTACTAGGCAATTATATATCCCTTCTACACTGCTGTGGTTCTGTAAATAATCTATAATATAAACAAGAAAATATGCACAGTCATGTACATTTTCTGGCTTAGTATTGATAACAGATTACTACGAGATTGCAAAACTTGGTCAGGGTGTGCTTATTGTAGCAGGGCACTTAATACAATGAATACGGTATTCTTAACTACACAAGAGAATTTTGACACTATTCATCATGCAAAACTTTTAATCATTTTAGCTAAATAAGGATTGTAAGATTTTCCTTTGTAATGACAGATCTCTCTTGAAGATGTACAAAACACTAATCAAGGAAACAGATGCTATTGCCAACTCTCTAGGGGCAGCCTTGTGAGAGTTCACATAATTCACAAGGGTAGATTATATCTGTATTGTGAAGCCAGTCAATTTTGAATATTCTATTCCTGGATTCTACAAGATAACAGACATACAAGAAATACATCTTAAACAGATAGGCATTGTAGACACAGCACTATCTATCTGACTTGAGGGAAAGTCCCGTATGAATCTTACAGTCACAGCGGGAACATAAAGGGCAGCGTTTGTATATTCCTGTCTAGGGCATGCCTTTAGTATCATGTTTCTTTCCATATTTTTATTATTCATCACTTTAGTTGTCATTACAACATTGGACAACATGCATATTTTCATAACTTACTTTCAGTGTTTTATCCAGATATCTTCCCACATAGTGCAATATTATTTGTAACACAATTTCAAAATATACTACTACTCAAAAGCAGTTGTGGAATAACCTGCATCTCAGATATGTGGCAACTACCTAAGTGAACGAAACAGTAAGGATGGATTCATTATTGACAAGTTCATCAAGGCCATATCAGTTATTTATGAATCTGTCACCTGTCACTAATCCCATAATCTCCAATGTATCTTGGGCATTTACAAGTTCTCATTTTAATCACTAATAGAGTGGCTCATACATTAATTTGGCTACAATAAAACAAGCCCTTCACTCATCGTGATTAAACACTTCAACTGGCCATAAGGTACATGACCTCAACCGTGTTAGAAATTGGCATTATTCATGTAATCCTTGCCCAAATCCCAAATAATTAAGGTATCATAAGGACGAGTGGTAACTTGCCGTTTCTAAGGCTTTTGCTATATGTTATCCTTATAAGGACCAGTGGACTACTGTTAGTTTCTACCGCGTCCTCAACATGAGATACAACCTCAATAAATATGAAATGGTTGACTGTGGTGATAATTATCAAACTTGGAGCTTGGAGGCATGAGCAAAAAAAACCAAAACTTCACTGTAAAAGAACCAAGTTGGTCAGGCCACAATAAGTTAGTCATAAGTCCTCCCCCCCCCCCCCCCCCCCCCCCCCCATCCCACAGCTAAACATATTTCAGTCACCCCACAGTGTGTCAGTTTATTGTGGGAGGAAGGCAAAAGGTGGTGCATATCTTAGATGTCTACCACTTTGCTGAAACCCCAAAGCACTGATATGGTACTGACAAACCAAAAATAACAAACACCCCATCATAGGATTCTGGCATGCCTGAGGGATGCAACTCTGACAAGCGATTTCAAGTGCCAAATGGGCCACCCGAGTCCCCCCCCTAAAGGGTAATAAAATAACATCATGGGAAATCTACTCAAGTCTAGTGATATCACGTAACATCGTATTTGTAGTAATTGTAGATAATTATGCTCAAATACAGGCATCAGCTAATACCAAAAAAATGGATATAACACAAAACGTTGACAGGTAAAAAGTATCATAAATGATCTATACAATTATGGTAATGATGATAAAATTTGATGATGATGGTTTTGATCAATAATTCCTACTCCCATTATCCCATGTTGTGGGAAAGCATTGAGCGTGTGAGCCTGTGATCCAGGTCAGTCCTGTCCCTCCAGTCACAGGCTGAGTTAAGTATTGATGCTGACAGGTAACATCATGGCATGTGATGGCAACTACTGGCTCATGAGATGAGGAGCTGACATGCTTTCTTCCAGTATTGAATGCTGCTTGACACAGTCACTTCGGGCCAATATATATCTACAGAATGGATCACATACATGATATTTGCCTTTAATGTGGAACTATCTAGGAAAATGTGGGTTCAGGAATGGATTTGATCCAAGTGAGATTGATGAAATCTTACATAGTTTTGACCTTATTTCAGTCAGCACATTGTGAAGAAGCAATGTTGCAATGATCTCACACAATCCTTATAATAGTACTTCAATCACATCACTGCATGTCAGTATAATGTGCGAGGAAAACCTTTTGTGGTGCATTTGGTTGACACAAAGTTTACACTTTGTTGAAACCCACACACATAGCAATTGCTACCAAATCATAATCTGGCTGATTCTGGAATTCAAACTCACAACAAGGAGATCCTGACAACTCTGCATGTAGAAATGTGGTGCCTTAGACATTTTCACCAGTGTGATTGGCCTTTCAGATTTGAGACTATTTACCTACAGTTATTCAGATTTGTATGTGCTTGACAGTTAAGGTTAAGGGTTTAATGATCATATGAAAACAGTTTTTCTTGTACGATCGAATCATTTGAACCAGTTGGAGCTGGAATGACTGATCATGAGACTGTCCAAATATTTCATGCATTTACAAAACTAGTTCAATCTCAGACTATTAATAATAGTATGAATGAATGGTTAAGATCTTCAAACACATTTGATCCTGTATGTCACTTAATAAACACTGGTGCCAATGCATGCTGCAGATTCTACACTATTCACACTGAAACCTTGGGAGGCACATTAAACTTATGGCACTATACTGCATACAATACAATGTTTGAAATAAAGCATCCAAGTCAAGGGTCCTTGTCATAATATTTATTTAAAAAATAGAAAATCAAGGCTCTTTTGCAACAATGAAGAAACAATGGCAGCAACTTCAGATCGGTCCGATTAGAATTGTGTGTGCAATGTTTAGAGACACCATGGCAATACACCAAACACTGTGATACATGTTATCATGGTTAAACCATATTCTACATACTTGCTGCATATTAAATTTCAAAATGATACATGCTGAAATGCTTGGTCAATGGCCAAAAATGACATTTTCAACATGGCTGCTTTGAGCTGGGATCTGCTGGGATCCTCTGTACAGATATGTCAAAACTGGAAGTGTAAATGATGGAATGGACAATCTGATGACTGAAAAAGCATGGGCTTACTTGACTTTCAATCAGGTGACAAGCATTATGCTAAGCAGCAGAGGCTCCCAGGACCCCTTATCATTGTAATTTCTAACACTCCAACACAGTAAAGATGCCACCTGCATCATTCAGGACTTCATTTCCATGAGAAAGCAATTGATCTACTATCTTTCACCAGTGTTCAGTCAATTCTACAATGTATGTTACTTCAGACTAGCAGAGACAGTGAGGTGACATCAACTGATAACCTCATTCAACACTCAGTGTGAATCAATCAGAGACCACCAGAGAATGGAAGTTGTAAGTATTGTAGGGACACAATTTCGCTGAAATAATAATGTAAACATTATTGAATGAAATTTTTAATTAAATAGATTACAAACATAAGTCCAGATATACAATGAACACTTAAACAGTGTAACTTGCGAAATTCAATACGGATTTGTTGATATTCTATTTCCGTTGACGGATCATGACAGTCATATATACTGACAGCCTGAAATGATACTAAAGAAAAGTATGTGGACAAGGGAGATATTTTTCCAGAATTTAAATGCCCATAGTTAAGGGTGCATATAACACACGTGTGCGTATTATACATGTATAAATAAGTTTTGTGTAAATTGATCAATAGGAAGGGATGCTTATTGGGATTGTTCACTTGCCAATATGTTAGCAAATATCACCATGGGCACTTATTAAGTCAAATACGGTATAGCAATACCCCCTTAAATGTTTGAAATTCTTATAGCCCTTAGGATACCTTTACATCAACAAAACTGGTCCTGGCTTGTGGGCTTGTGCTAGTTTCCATTCCGGTCAACTTGAATAAACTGAATACTGAAAACGATGTTTTTTGTAATGTTTACATTTTTCACACAGTGCTACATGCAAAACTACTTAAGAGCTTTTTATATTCATACATAAGCATGACTTAACAAGTCCCTGCTAAGTTGAATATACTGTTCAATAGAGACCTGCATAAATTTATCATCTTATACACCAAAAAACGTTCAAATGCCTTATCTCAAGAAATAATGAAGAAATTATGGTAAACAAATTAAGTCTGAAACAAAAAGTCACTGAGATAAATGCTCCACAAAACTAAGCTGAAAGATACATTTACGGTGAAAATGAGATTCAAAGATGTTATCCTTGCAATTCTATGTGTTTAGAAACTCCCACTGTTCATTAGTTTGGTTCATATCAAAGCATCACAGTACAGGCTTGGCATTTGATACAACTGCTTCACTGCTTGTTTCAACAAGCCAGGGTATTCACTACAGCTGCCAAGCCATGCCTAACATGGTCCTAGAAACCAGCTTCACTAATGCATCCTTCCATAGGTTGGAGCTTTCAAATGAGACTTAAGTCTCTATTAATAATAAATAGACTCTTCATCAGATACTAACACAAGCTAGGCCTTCCTTTTGTCTGGGCTTACAAAGATAGATCGTCACCAATGTGTTTGATTCATAATATGCACACTTACACATACTTCCATGTAGCGCTTAAAAAATGTGTAATTTACTAATAACATAATTTACAAAGATTCACTAGTATCTCTCAATGTTTCTGTGCTGGAGCACCTCATAATGAAAACATCAATGATGTACTTGCTTACAAACAAACACTCGGTCAATGTACTTGGGCAACTCATAATACCATCCGAAGCTTCCTTGTACAAAAACTACAGCAATGATAATGTACTCAATTTCATGCATCCACTGGCATCAGTGTACTGGAGCACCTCATGACATCATTAAGCTGCCGTTTACAAAAACTACAGCGATGTACTCGTTTATAAATATACGCTAGCATCCATGTGCTGGAGCAGTTTGTAACAACATCACACACCATGTCAATTTTCAGATTTTCTCATATCAGAAATGATCATGATGACCTTACAAGGTGATAGAATTGTGATGTCCCTAAGCCTGCCATCAATCTCAATGCATCCCCCAGCATAGGAGGGGTATTGTATCTTCTGTTATAGCATTTACCCATCTGACGCGTGACTGCTTGCAGAAATACCTTTTTATGAGACAAACAAATCATTCTGTATAACTATACCCATCAAATAGTGTTCACAATTTCCATATTTCCAAACAAAAGTTATAAATTCCAGCAATACATTCAAATATATGATTGAGCAAAGCATTTCACCTAAGTAAACCAACTTCTGGCAGAGCTATAAATATAGAAAATCTTGAATTAAACAGCTAAGCATGTTGAACAAAAACAGTATCAGGTATTTTATTAAACTGCAAAGTAATTGATCATAATGTAAACCTTTAATGAAAACAAAGCTATTTCACAGCTAGCATGAAGGACTAATCAGGCCACAAAGTTGCGACTAAATTGGTCGCCATGGCGATCTAGTTTTGTATTTTGCGACTGGTATTTTCATGTCAGTCGCCAACTGTCTCCTTGTCTTTAATTAAGTTTGGCGACTAAATATCTCTTGTCATAAGATATTAAAAAAGATTATTTTTTAATAAAAGTGCGGTAACTTCAGTGAAAAAAAATCGATATCAGAACATAATAACATCGACTAGATCACTGCTAGGTCATGTGTACTGTTTTCGCTTTCGATATGAAGCTCCATACCTGGAATGAAGGAAGCACTTTCCGTTATTAAGTAATGCACTAACGATGTTAAGAGTTTACTACCCACGCATGCGCTGTACGACATCCGCCCAGGTGACAGCTGTGGCGGTCGTGATGTATACCGTATTTTCTTAAGTATAGTGCGCACCCCTCTCTAGCAGATTCAGAATTTTTTTTGGAAAAAAAATCGAATAGATCTTCCAAGCGCAGAAAAAAAATTACACCGTCGATATATCTACCCTTTTAGCAAAGTCCGGCAAACGAACGGGTGATGAGAAACTTGGTCAGTACAAATTCGAGATTTGAGATAAAAAATCACCAGACATGTTGATTTACCGTTTAAATTGTATTTTTTGTTCTGCTAGGCATTGTTTTATATCCAGGGATTAAGATTACCATGTGTATCTTCTCGTAAACTAAGCAGGACACAGCAATCAACTGTACACACATTTTCTTGGAATTTACTGGTGATTCAGTCAAGACACGCCCAATGATATAACTTAACAGGGTTTTAATGCAAGGATCGGCAAAAATTGTACGTGAAACTATTTTTTTATCAGGAATAATATATTCCAATATCTTGTTAATTTAGATGCAGCTTTTACTAAACATATTTGAAATAATAATAACCCTAAGCGAAGCAGCTGATTGCTATTACCTGGTATTACATGGTTTTACATGGAACCAGTCTGACCAGTCACCGTGAAGGCTCCCGCGCACGTGATCGCGTGATCGCGAGAATTACGTGTTGACATAGAATCGTCCAACAAAAACAAATATGACTTTTAACAAGTCAAAGTATGGCATTTATGACATATGTATCCATTCTCTGTCAACTAAAGTTCGTTTCAAGGCGTCAATAGCGGTAATCTGACCGTGATTTCTGTCAATCACGGTGAGTTGTGCGATCTTCGGATCGCTTCACACAAGATTTCGCCGAAAATAATTAAAACAATATTAAAAGTAATTTTGAATAAAATTAATGAAATAAGTTACAAACATAAGTCCAGATATACAAAGAACACTTTTTATAGTCAGACAGTGTAATTACATGATTAATGATTGACATGGTATTTCCGGTGTTACGTGCTCACGGTAATGTCTTTCCATGGGGGAAAAACATCAAAACTCATTATTTCGTGTATAATGCGCACCCCCTTCTACACAGCTGTGGTTTTTTTTGGAAAAAAATGCGCAGTATACTCAAGAAAATACGGAACGCTTTGAATGGCGAAGCTGACACGGAAGTTTCATCGTCTGTCGACACGTTCGATGAACCAAAACCCGGAAACTGGCACCGGTAAACTGTCAGATGATGTTACTGACACAATGTTCTGAAGCTTGTTTGTCTGAAAAACTCAAAAGCTTCAACAACAGTTGTTGTTCATGATATAAAACTGATTATTCAAAATAATGGATTTTTTTGTGTTTTGTTATGCAGAAGCTCAGTTAAATTACAAGTCATTACTTTTGGCTCCTTACATTTTGCCTTGGCTCCTTGAAATTCTATTTGGCTCCTTGAAAAAAAAATTTAGGAGCCAAGTGGCTCCTTTGATTTTTTTTTAACTTTGTGGCCTGCTAATCCTGCACGGATATAAGAGGAACTAAATCAACTCCCTCCAGCTGTGTGGGCAGTAGGTTCTGCACTTCTATACCCACAAAGTTCAACCCATTAGACAACTGGTCCTGTTCCACAAAGCTACCATAGTGCTAAGACAATCATAACTCCCATTCTTTAACAATGACTTAAGACCGATCTCAGCACTTAGACCTTTGTAACTCCTATTCTTTAACACTGACTTACGACAGATCTCAGCACTTAGACCTTTGTAACCCCTATTCTTTAACACTGACTCACGACCGATCGCAGCACTTAGACCTTCGGTACTCCTATTCTTTAACATTCACTTACGACAGTCATAGTGCCAAGATTGATTTGTGGAATGGGAGCCCTGGTCACTTAGTAAGGGCTTCTGCTGCTTTCTGCAAAACACAGCAAAACCACAGAGTAACAAGAAGCCTGCATCTGACTCACAGGCCCTTGTGGGAAGTGACCCTAAGTCAAGAATGCAGTTTCAATTGCACTAGCCCCCAGGCTACCCCATCAACACTAACAGAAGCATGATTCCATGTTAGAAATTAAAATGGGTCCATCAGGTTTGCAATTATACTATTTGAATCTATGGAGCAGCTACATCTGTAAGTTGTAACATTAGAGGTACAATCCCAAGATGTCCACAAATAATGTAGAATGCTGAGAATAATACATTCTAAAGCACTGGTACTGTTGCACTTGCAGTTGAGAGCACCTTGAACTTAATCATTCCTGTCAAGGACTAAATTTAGTCTCAAGCCCAGCACACATACATATCAAATATCTTACAGCTTCAAATATACAAACCTTCAAAATATCACCTAAATTTGTTCACTGAACAGATTAAACTAACCATGTTAGGTGCACATCCAGGTCGACGTGACCCTTAGTTTTATCCAGCCTGATTTACAAGTTAGCATGGTGGCGCATGTTTGCTTCGACTGCTGCTGGCCGTCACGATACTACTCCTGCACACCTTTTTACCAGCCAAATATAAGACAACAAATTATTGCAGCCACAAAACTCTGACAATGTACATAGAAAAGTTGCTCTCCCAGAAAGTCAGGCTGCGATTATGACAACTGCTTCTCCATTACTGTGAGTAAGAAGTGTTCATTTCAGTAATGGTTATAACCACTGCGGACCAAACAGACATTTTACCTACCGTCGCCATTATCTTTCAAGTTTATCCTGTTTATGCCCTTTATGTCAAAATGACACATGAACACATGATGAAGTGATACTGTTTGAACCTAAAATGCTAAATCTAAAGTTTAACAGCAGACACAATTTGCGAGTATCTCCATGTTAAAGATGTTATATTCATCGTACGGAACATCTAAAAGTAAACATGAATGCATAAATCCTTATCCTTTTTATTGCCTTCATAGTCTTGTGTCAGATATTAAATTTGTTTTCAGTGTATGAACAGTCTTTGCTGATATTTTGGAACAATAAAACAATACAAAGGATTGAGCCTCTGACATTGTCTTAGATACAGGAATAACTCCTCCAAATGTTTCAAGGTCCATGAATATAGCCAGGGGATAGCGAATACATAGCATAGTGCAATGTTAGCATGTGCTAAATGATTGCATATTGCAGTGATGTTTTTGAAAGATTCCAACAAAAAAATAGAAAAATTAACATGGTCAAGAGAAATTCAATGTTTCAAATGATCATTCAAATTGATAAAGCAACTAATATCTAGCCAGGTGTAGTTTGGACCATGGCAAATTATTTTCAATGATGGTATGATAATAGATGGATAAAATCATAGAAATCTTAAAATGTCCTAAATCCACTTGATAGCTACTGGACCTAGCAACTGTTACGTGATGTTTCTTATGAATTCCTAAAGGGCATCATCTGAAAAAGTGTAACGTGTATAAATCAAGCTATGGGACCAGACTCACTTTGCTCACAGATATGCTATTTTGACAATATTGAACGGCATGTCGAAAGAAAAACAGAAACCTTAATCAATACAGATAAGATTGAAAAATAACCATAATTTGTTTTTAATAACGTGAAAGAATATTAGCTTAATAATTGTGACTTTCTTTCATACAAGTTCAAACCATGATAAACTCAAACCAGTTTATCAAGTAACTAACCTCAAACTCGCTAACTGGGGGTACAGGTGGCGCAGTCGTCTAAGGCGCCGCGATTCACTGTGCAGAGTTGCGTCCCTTGGGCACTCCAGAAACCTATGATTGTGGGTTCGAATTCCTCAAAACTTAGTAATTAACCTCAAACAAGCTAGCCTAGTAACCATCATCAAACCCACTAACAAGGAAACTAACCGCAAACTCGCTAACCTATTAACTTGCCTAAAACCTGCTAACGTAGTAACTAACCTTAAACCTGCTAGCCTAGTCAGGCCTCAAAGTTGCAACTAAAATGGTCGCCAATGCGACCTAAATTTCAATTTGTCCACTGACTAAAATTCAACGGTCGCCAAATAACTACCGTATTTTCCTAAGTATAGTGCGCACCTTGAAAAATATTTTGTGGCGACTAAATCCATTGCTTCACATACGTAGAACCAAACATAAATAATTTGATTGACATTTGCGACGCGATTTTCTCAATCGCCAGTGTTTTCACGGTCACATTGGAGTGCATAATAAAAAATCTAGCAGTATGTCATAGCATCATATGAGAGTCTTCGATGAAGGTGTTATTCATATGAAGTTTCGAAAACAGAGGTTTATCTTCATGTTACTGAGCGCCTTTTGCAGGAAATAAATTATTTCATTGTTGCAAATTTAACATAATTCATTGCATAATGAAATGAAAACACAATTTACAACACCGGTATTTGCTTTTCATGTCTTATCACTTTGAGTATATTCAGTTACGATCCCAAAACACATTGTCGAAGACCTATAGAAATCTGTTAATGACAGATTGTTGTCTCCTGTGTGCCAACAAAAAGAACAGCAGATTGTGGATCTGCTAATAATACGACATCATATGACATCATTCGAGTCACACAAAAAAACAAATTAAGTACACTTATACACAATTTCAAGCCTTGGGCTATGACTTGTACATATTATAATAGTTATTTGATAAAAGAATTTCAAATGTTTTTGTCTACCTAAAATTTTGGCTTGTCTTGTTGATTTTACCACTGGCTACCTGGAAAAGAATACTGCTAGATGTGGCTACTTGTTAAAAAATTAAACTTTGAGGCCTTCTAGTAACTAACCTTAAACCCACTTGCCTAGTAACTGAACTTAAATCCTACTATGTTGAAAGCCTGAGCTATAAGATTTTGTAAAATAGATACTAAACTGATTGGCCCACTTCCTACAGTGGTGAAGCTATGTGCCTGACAACTGCTCAGACATGTGTACAGGTGGCCAGGTGAGCATGCACTGAAACAGCAGTGGGTCCAGCCACTGTCACTTTCTATATCTATACACCAGCCTAGAAATCCCATTAAGAAATCCACCAAGTCCTTTCTCCCACTTTTTGACACCTTATCTTGATTCTCTTCAACAAGGCACAAATATTAATGATTGCTATAAAAAATGTTGTTAGTGTTTAATGAGGTCTATGTCCCTGGTAGCAGTGATAATGTCTAAGAGGGATAAGATGGGACACAGTTATTGATCACATTATAACAGTACACATCATTATAGCGGTGAACAATACAACTTCAACGGCAACTTGCTTGTCTTCTTGTGCCCAATGTGTGGTTCAAGGCATGGTGATATCAACTGTTGTCTCAAAATGTTCTTGCCAACAGAGTCCTAAGGACATTGCAGTGGACGGAGAGAGGTTTAGACAATAGTTGCTTTATTGATGGTTATTTGTGTGTGGTATGTGTAGCTTGTGTCTGCTGGTACAGGTGTGTGGTACAGTCAGTGCATAGACCTACATACCAGCAAACAGTGCTTGACATCGACAGGCAAAATCAATGCTTTCACCATCAACCTCAGCTACACAAGACATTCAAAGAGAAATTATGATGATTGCAGAGTATTTGTATTCACAGACAGAAACATTGGGCAATGACTTCAACAGTGAAGGCTGTTTCTGTGGATGTAGTCCTGCAACATGGGAGGAACAGCTACAACTCATTTTGTCACAACCAGTCCACATGATAAAAATAGTCACTCTGTTTGTTTTACACAAAGAAATTTATAGTGTTATTTTAAGACTCTATGGACAAAGCCTTTGTCTGCACTGGTGGTACATCTATCCAAGCAATGCAATTAATAACCTGACATTATCTTCAGAGTAAATGGGTCTCAGGAAGTAAAGGTAACACACATCATAGTGTTGGGAGTTTTATACATTAGTAGTGGTATTTCCATGGTTGACCAGATCGTCTCAAAAGCCAAAGCAGTGTTCAAAATTTAAGGGGTCCTTGTTATAACTCTGATGTCAACAGTCTGTAACTTAAGCCACGAGTCTGAAGCCCTGGTCTAGTAAAGTTCCATTCAGTCTAGTAAGCTCAGCTAAAAACGGTCCATATGATAAGACCAAACTCTACTGAAAATGAACCTAAGAGCCATTTTCGGGCTAGTAGAAGTTTTTGAATGGTGCAAAGTAATCATGTGAAAAAGGGTACATATGCATTGTGAACTATGTAACCATGTATAACCTCGCCTTTCACTGAGTTTCAGTAAAGAGGAGGACACAATAGGTCATTAGGCTATGACCTTGTTTCCAAATAGCTTCCCCGTCCTTTTTCAGGCCTTAATATACTCACTGCCAAAGGAAATGCGAACCATAGAAGCGTATAGAGAATCATGTACGTTAAGAAGAGATGTTTCCAATGTGTACCACTTAACAAAACTAACAATCGGTCAAGTGTCTGTATTCTTATCACGATATGCTGCACATGATTTCCAAACTTTACATGCTTATTCTGCACAGTGCATCTCGAGTCATTGATCTATGATGTCACATGAGATGTGTTCATGAGCGTTGGTTCATGCAACAAACCAGTATGTTCATTTGTGCAACAAACCAATCTAATATCTCTTAAATATTAGTGTTTCTTCATATATTAACAAACATGTATGGTATCTGCATTTCTTTTCTTGGTGAGTATATTACATGTCGAGTCAGTGCCTTACCCACAAGTCTGGTAACTATTTGGAATGCCTAGGGGGTGAAGTGAAATATTTGTTTGTTGTTTAATGCTGCACTTAGCAATATTCAAGCTATATATGACAACGGTCTGTAAAAAATCGAGTCTGGACCAGACAATCCACTGATTGGCCTCATGAGCATCGATCCACCCAATTGGGATATGATGACATGCATCAACCAAGTCAGCGAGCCTGAACACCCAATCCCATTAGTCGCCTCTTACGACAAGTATAGTCGCCTTTTACAGCAAGCATGGGTTGCTGAAGACCTATTCTACCCCAGATCTTCACGGGTCGTGAAGTGAAATAGATGTAGAGGCAGTAGTTTTGGTGGTTTTTGCTTACTCCTAAGTATTAGTACTATTCATCATGACAATCTCTCATACAGAGCATACATATACATTATCTTGTAATCTTTGATACACAGCTATTGTTTGCGATAGTCAGATAACAGATCAAGTGGATAATATTGATAGACACAGATAGAGACCTGAGTTTACTTATCATGTAGATAGGTCTATATCTAAACATTGTAGAAAATTAAATTGTTGTGTTGACCTCTGTTCCTGTAGACCAATGTTGAAAATACTGTTTACATCAACCATGTAGCGGAGCACTGGCAGATGAGAAGCTATGGGACATGTATTCCCTGCATATTAACAAGGGAGAATGCAACAAAAACACTCATCACCCACCACTACTAAAATAATTTCAGTAAGTGAGTTGGGCTTTCTTCTTGTCAGTTTTGAAATGCTTTATCTGAATTAAAAGTGCATCTGGACTCTCATGTGTTTGTAACACAGGGGCAATAGTGTCAACATGAATGACGTCAAGTGTTTTACCCATTAGATAACATGGTTAAAAACTGTTCACACAACAACTAAACAGCAAATCAGTGCAAGTGGTGTCACACTAACTTGTCTTTACCATGTGCAATGAAATTTAGTGTGAGTATAGGCTGCTGGAGCTGACAAGGGATGAATGTTTTATTATATATATTCTCTGGGATCCATAAGAGATTACCAACCATGAATTGGAATTTGTTCAAAATCACAAAATGACATTCAGAATTTGTACAATATAAATGAACAGTGAAACCTGTTCTGTAATCTTTGTAAAACACTACTGAAAACAACATTGCATTATACCAAGACACTGGCAAGAGCTTCACATGCTTCACACCAAGCCTGCCATTATGCCAAATCTGAAAACAATTGGACATGAACCATCCTCTCAAGGTTGATGGATTGGAGCCAGTCAAGGTTACAGCTTTGTCCAAACAGTCTTATACATAAACTATACCTCAAGTCCTGTACTACCTCTTCTTGTGAAGATGAACAGATGCAGTAGGGTGTTGGTCAATACAAAGTAAAACCTGATTTGCTTTCAACAGTTTAATGAAGGTGAATGGCCTGTATGTTTTATTGATTTCTAGCCGGGAAGCCATCACAAATTTAAACCCCAACTGCAAGTTTGCAGGCTGATGGCGCAGCAAGCACCACATATTACTTTGTGTGAACAGACGCGAGGTAATAATCAAGGGACCCTTATCATGCAGAATATGATCAATTCTTCTGTAGTTCCATGAGAACATGCTCACACATAAGCCCAAACCTGGCTAAAATTGGCAATAAATATTCAGAAACAGGATCAAATTAGAAAATTGCTCTATACATTCTTAATGTCACCTTATCATGGTGATATTTTTTAAATCTTCTTATTTAACATTCTGAATGCGAATCGGATCAAAAAATTCAACCATGTAATAGCATTTGTACAGTGACATTCACAATCTGTTTGCTGTATCTCAAATAAAGTCGGGTAATATTTGATAATGATTTTATTTCAGTTAATAAAAATTACAATAATATAAACAATTCATGACCTTTCAATTCAAATTATAATGAACATGTACCGGTGATAAGAAATGCATAAAGTATTCATACCTACCAAGATGAATACCCTTAGATCTTGTAGATATCTGCAGTATCCAATTCACAACATGACTCATACATGGCAAGTCAGCAAAAAATTCAAATTCAGGTTAACACATCAGTTTGATAGATATTACTCAGCAGACATTTTAATACTTCTTTTACATTAGTGTATTGTATGCATAGAAAACCTCTGAATTTGAGACAATAACCTTGGAATAAGTTTGACGACTAAGAAATTGACGGTGACAGGCGCTTAGTAGGAATTCCCAGATAAAGGCCTGCATCTTCCATGTCTACCAAGCATGCTGTCTGACAGGGCCATGTAGGGGCACTCATGCCAAACAACCAACAGTTTAATCAAGCCAATGGTGAACTGTTTACAAACAATAATGTGATTGTGAAAACGTTGCTGTTGACAGTAAGACATGAATGCCCTCTGAAACTGATGACCTAGCAATAGGCTCTTCGAACAACTATGGCAGTGAACATGGTGAATGTGTACACAATGAAACAGATGTAACCATTTTGATTTTTATTACCAATTGCACGGGTGGCCAGTCTTCTAAAACGCCACAATCTGCTGTGCAGAGTTGCATTCTTTACACCAGATTGTGGGTTTGAATCCTGGTTAAGCCCGATTATGTTTCTAGGTCTGTCAGCACATATCCTGCTCGTGGGTTTCAACATTGTGATAAGATCTGCATCACTTCGGGATTTTCTCCCAAATCATACATTTTGGGATATAACTCAGCTAATTTTCGTTGCGGTGATAATCGCAACTCACCAACTCAATCTAATGAGACAATCGGTCTTATCGTATACCTATTACCCACAACGTTTCTCCTCCATAGGCAGGTATTTCAGTGTAAATATAGACAGGGTTTCACAAGTATGCGGGTCCACAAGACTAATGCGAGTAAACCAATAGTGCCAAAATCAAGGTGATCCAAAAGTAAAAGTGAAAATACCAATATACCAATATCTCTAACCTTAAACAGAGACTAAAATTAGTTGACAACATTGCTGCTTACAATACAAAACATTATTCTGTTTTATAGTTGTCCAGCCAAGTTCTGTTTAACCAGTGACTTTTCTGTAGTACTGGTCCCTATTGGCTATATGAAAGCATTACATTTGTCAAGCTTTGATAGAATGTCTTCACTTAACATGCCATGACATCTTCACATATGTGTTCTCCCCGGGAAACAAAAGAACTTTTTTTCATTTTCAGATGTTGTCATACCTTTAAAACAGAAATTGCCCCTGGATTAAAAAATCTTTGGCAACGTTTTGTGGGCATTGAGACGCAACAAATCTATCATAATATACACTAGTGACAGTACTAACACTACAAAATCCACATGCAACTTTTTTAGTAAAAAGCCTTTGTTTCAAATACATTTGCAGTGAAATATCTCAATAAATTGAACGCAGACAAATACTTCCATTTAGAAGAGAGAGCTCTGCAGCTAATAAGTGGTACAAACTCATGTAAAGCTTTCAGCCAAGGTATGGGATAGGCAGTCCGCTCCATGGGTGTTGTCAGTTAATATCTTATGATTAAATCCATTAATAAAGTTAGAGTCATAAGTTGTCAGTCTGAAAGTGAAATCCAGCTGAGAAAGCCTGATTATCTTCAGCCAGTAAGCCGAGGTCACAGCTGCTTGACTACCTGTATAAGGCCCAAAATACATTTCGATGCCAAAGTCGGTAATATGTGAGGCCATGTGCATGAAAGGAGCCATTCCAATTAAACAATTACAACCTTTTGCTTTGTTACAGCCATTTCTGTAGGATTACAACAGATGGGAATGCTAAGTTTGGGAAACAAAGACACATGTGCTAGAGCAATTCTGGTCATATTCAGGTCTGACTTCCCCTGCATGTTGAAATCTGAGGAGCAGGTTGACTATGAAAAAAACTTAAAGTATCCTGAGCAAAATGTATTTGAGCAGACATGACATGCAACTATTTGGAGTTTCATTCATATGTCTCATTCAAAATTCCCAAGATTCATACATCAGAAAATCATCAGGGAAAATCATGTACAATTTGGCCGTTTTCCCAACAAGTACGAAGGGGGGAGAAGAAACTTATAAAGATTACTTTCACATTATTCTAGAAGTTGGTCAGTGGGCATTTTTTTTAACAAATCGCTTAATACGGTTAATATGGTATAATGTCTTTCTTCCAAAGGGGAGTAACTGCGCTTATTGAAACTGTTGAAGAAAATGTTTACCAATCTTCACTGTTTGCAATTAATGGGGGCCATGAGGTTTGTTCCTAATAAATTTGAATTGAGGGATCCCTTGATGTTTACCTTTTAACATTAGGGTTATGAAAAGAACCACCTGACATTCATGTTTAATTTCTAACAGAGAATCTTTCTCTGATTTGATTTCAAGTTAATACGATTGTACTCTATCGATAGGAATTTAAAAAGCCAAAGGTACTGTCGCTAGTATGCACAACAATTGATAGTTTCAATCGTCAATTAGTTCCAACTAAAACATAAATGATGCTTCAGAAAAATCAGTCATTACGTTCAAATTTCAAACGAGCTATGTGTTGATTCGTGAGGATTACGACCTCTGATTAGAGTTACTTCCCTTTGGTTTGAGTAGTGACAGGGAGGCAATGACAATGTTTGCAATACTTTATTCATTTCTATTACCATGTATGGATTAACATAATTATCTATTCTTAATTTTGGTGTAATGCATTGCAGTGTGGGGCACTATTGCAATACTATCGGAATAGTGAAAATAGACCCAATAGTCACCCCTACTTTATCTGGTGGTAGTATAGAAGACTGCTGACATGATCATACTGAACAACAATATAATACCAAAGAAAATATACTCAGGTGAAAGCATGACGACGAAGAAAGATATTGTTGAAAGCCAACCCAAGTCAGTGATCACTGTGATATTATAATCAACACAACAACACAAAGTTGAAAGTACATGCTGATCATGCTTCTTGTGCGTTGTATTGTCATAAGCAAATATTTAACATTAACATATTGCATCTTCAGCATGTTCAGTCCACCATTTCATCCCCAATACTTTCAGGTTAGAAGCTTGAAGACTATTTGTTGCATATATGAATCCTATTAATAGATAGTGGGTCAGTGACTCATGTGGGCATAGCGGGACAGGTCTAGAATTATGGCTGTTTAATTGCTAAACAACATCCTATATTTTCATCTTGCTACCTAGGAATAATTTAGGAATAAATTTGTAACTGGGTGATGGGTTAAATTTGTCTAAATCTTTTCATGATGTTCATAGATTTATATCCCAGTACTATTTTTATTTACAGTTACAAGATGATACTCAGAGCTTCAGGTTCTCATTATGGGCAAAGTGATCCGTTAACTGTGGAAAATGTGTTCAACATGTTTAACTGCATCAGAAATATATTGCCAGGGAACTTTCATATATTGGTTGAAAATGGAATTGTTTCAATATTCAGGGATAAATGGCCTGAAAACAATGGCCATCCGTTGAGCTGGGTACTGAAATCCTGGCTACAGAACAGATAATAGAGAGGTGAGAACAATATACAGGTTATTATTTGAGGCAAACAGATCTGTGAAGATCAAGGGTAGAATAGGTATTCAGCATCCTATGCTTGCCGTGAAAGTTGACTCTGTCTGTCGTAAGAGGTGACTAAAGGGATCAGGTGGTCAGACTTGCTGACTTAGTTGATGCATGTCAGTGTATCCTAATTCCGTAGGTCGATGCTCATGATGTCAATCACTGGATTTTCTGGTCCAGACTCGATTCTTTACAGATTGCCCTCATATAGCTGTAATACTGCTCAGTGCAGCGTTAAACAACAAACAAACAAACATACAAACAAACAAATTAAGGTAAACACTGCATACACCACAATGTGTATATATTTCAGTCACTACAGTCCCCTGACTCAGGCTTGTCAAAGGCAGCCTACACATATGCCATGCTGGCATTGATTATCTGGTTTCAATAAGGTCATCACTGTTTTTAATATGTGCCAAAAAAACAACTTGCCAAATTGGAAAATTTTGTTTAGTCTCCTATGATTTATGGATCTAAAAGATAAGCATGATAACAGTTGGTCTGAATCATAATAATTATTTTTAATAAGTATATAGTATTAGGTCTTTGAAAGGCATTTAGAGTAAGTGAGTGAGTTGGGTTTAAGGTCACTTTTAACATTATTCCAGTTATTTTCACGGTGTGTCAGCTTAATGTTGGAGGAAAGCCCGAAGTGATGCAGATCTCAGATGTTTACCACTTCGGTGAAACCAATGAGAACGGGTATGGTGCTCACAAACCTAGAAACATAATTGGGGCGAACTGGGATTCGAACCCACAATCATAGGTTTCTGGCGTGCCCAAGGGATGCAACTCTACACAGCGAATCGCGGCACCTTAGACAACTGGGCCACCCGTGCCCCCCAAACCTAAAAGGAACCATGAATAAGTGTACAAATGCAGTGGAAGTAAAAACAGCGAGGCAGGTTTCTTGTGGCAAGTCCCTGTGTTCGGGGACCTGTTCCACAAAACAGTAAAGAAGTTATATATTGTAGGATTTCAGACATTTTACTTCATGCTAGTTTCTGTGTATTTTTCATTCTAGCTGTTGCTCCTTGCCAACATGGCATCTGTAAAAACTATTATAATACAGTCAAGTCCTGTTAATCCGACATGGTTGTTTGCATCTGATTATGTTGGATTAATGACTATGTCAGATGAACGAAATTTCGTAGTTTCAACGTTCATGATAAAAAAAATTGGACGACACGATAGATAATGAAACATGCATGTTGTAATAAAATAATTAAAAAGGATATACTGTTATGTGATATTGTTAGTTGAATATGTTTTCTAATCATGCAACCTTAAAAAAATTAACACAGGGCATTCCGAACTACAGTTACGGGATGTACAACTGATTCCAAGCACTTTTGAAAGCATAGTCTGGAATGGAAGTCGCCAGTTTAAAACTAGTGCTTCAAAGCTCAAGAAAGCTGTTTTCTTATTGGTTTATGTTGACTTCCAGTTAGTCATTTCATTGATCGGTCAAAGTTTGTGAAAGGCTGTTCACCTCATTTTAATGAGATTGAGGTTATCAAAACATGTGATTAATCCTGTTTTGTTTATAGAAAGGATTAATTGTTCATTGTTAAGCAAGTTTCTCTGCAGCCATTGTGGTATGCAGCCACAAGACCCATCTCAGTTCAATCACGGGGCTGTATACTCGCGTAAAGATGAACACTGTGTACGCTGATTTCTATGTTGGATTAACAAGACTAATTAATGAGAGATTTCAGCAGTTGGTTGCAAATTAGTAGTGTCAGATCTGGAGGGCAAGACTGTCAGATTAACAGGTTTAAATGTCGACTGTCATACTAATAAGTGTTGGATTAACGAGACTTGACTGTATGTGTTTGCTTATTTCCAAAATGTTTTGCATGTGGCAGTGCTCTATTAATGCATCATGAAAGAGCAGTGATGTCACTGTCAGTGGAATCTGAATTCTTTAATTGTGTGTACTAATTTAATTGACACCCTCGGTGGGATCATAAACTAAATTAACCAGGAATTCCCCCAGTGCTCAAGTCATATAAACATAGAGAATTACCAAAAGAATGACAATTCCAGTGACCTTGACCTTCAATGAAGGTTGCTCAAAACCAACTAAATGTTTAGGTGAGCTAAAAGAACTCATAGAGTTTTTCTCCACGTGCACCACACACGCCATAGCTCCATAGCTAATAATTTATTAACAGTAATACAAGCTAGCTGCTATTTATGATAAATGTTTTACAGATGCACTTCCATATCAAGTTGAGTTATCTAAACACTTTGTATGTACCCTTTCATAATGAAACAGATCGTTCTATGTTTATTGCCATAACTGTTGACTTATTGGACTTCAGTTTTTATCATTTTCGGAGTACAGACTGAAGATAACTTTACCTGTCATTTACAAATGACCCTACCCTGGGATTTTCTGTCTTCACAACATGTGTTTTTTGTCTATTGCTCTTGTGTCTATGTTTTTCACTATTTCCAAGGAACATACATTTAAAGAAAGACATTGCTGTAGATCATTGTAGATACTCAGAATTGACAATGTTTCAGATTGCAAATTTGAAATTCGTGCTGACATACATAAACATGGTAAAGTTATCAAAACATGCACCATAGCTTATACTTGTGCAACAAAGACGTGTTAATAAATAGAATTACACCTCCATGACTGTACGTAACATCATGCTCCTAGCAGCGAAACCTTAAACCATATGCCCTGTAGTTGTTTCTTGTTAAAGTCGCACTCAGCAATACTCCAGCTATATGACAGCAGTCAATAATCAAGTCAGGACTAGACAAACCAGTGGTTGACCTCATGAGCATTGATCTACGCAATTGGGATACGATGACATGCATTAAACATGTTAACCAAGACATTGAGCCTGACCACCCAATCCTGTTAGTTGCCTCTTATGACAAGCATGAGTTTCTAAAGACCAATTTTAAGCCAGATCTTCTTTGGTACCATATGCACTTTAAGTGAAGAGGTGTAAGGGATAGCTAAAGTGACGTGAAGCAGACAGTTTCTTAGTTATTCATGGGGTACCATTCATGGCCCCCTTGCATTTATTGCAAAATGAATTTTCAAGGAACATATGCCATTAAACTTAAGTATGTGGTTAATATTTTATTATGGCGTTAATCACCATTTCACCCGTAGTCAATTTTCCACAGTCTACAAATCAATGCATATGATCGATAGGGTGTACCACTAATTCATGTAACTTTAAAAAGTAACTTAGACACATAAGAGTCAAATATGAACTTAAATTGTTTATTCATTTGCTGAGAAGCAACCATGAGGGAAATTGATATGCCATAATCACCTGAAGAACACCCATAATGACCATGTTACACTGTCAGCCTATCATACATGTTGTGAGTGAGTTGGGTAGAACAGTATTACAGTTATATCACAGCATGTCAGCTTAATGTGGGAGGAAAGATCAAAGTGATGCAGGTCTTAGATGTTTATCTCTTTGGTGAAACCCATGAGCATGAGTATGGTGCTCACAAACATAGAAACATAATTGGGCCAAACCGGGATTCGAACCCACGATCATAGGCTTCTGGTCTGCCGAGAAGAACTCCACACAGCGAATTAGGACGCCTTAGATGACTGAGTCACCCATGCCCCTATGATTACATATATAATCACTGACACATTGTTAATGTACGATGGCAACAAAATTTGTTCACTATTACCTAATATGGGAGAAGCGAAAAGAAGTCATGAAGCAAAGGAATCCATCATCATTGACTTGTCATGTGATAACAAGTTTGAAAATAAGATTAATTTAACAGCAGCATATGCTTCAAACAATTGTTGAAGACAACAATTCAAAAGTCCTCCACAAGATCAAATTATGACGTTCACAGAATTTTGAAAATACTGATAAGCCAGAGAGATTTGGAACTTTTTTTATGGAATACAGTTCACTGTTGATGCATGAGGCTTGGGGTGAATATTAATGATTATGGAAATTTCAACTGCTTCCAACACACAGGGTGGTTGAGGAGAGTTGACGGATGCCTGCTGAAATTAATCAATGAGAAAGGCATTGGTTCTAACAGCTTAAGTAACAGGACCCAGGTGTCAATGACCTCCAACTAATGACTCCCAACAATACTATAGACATGGTATATACAAAGAGGATAATTACACATTGGGATGGGGATAAGGGGCATTGAGTAAGACCAGTGTTACACAACATGAAGTAACGACCCAGCATTCTTATATACATGTGTGTAACATTATGACTAATGATGTAACACTATAATAAACATCTACATACTAATTAAGTAACTAAACCAGGAAAACAATATTTTTATCAGTGCCTTGAGATCAATCATTAGGAAACAATGAGAACAGTACATGGTCTTATACAACTGTTATATGAGAGGAAAAACAGGATTGAGTTATTGAGGGCAGAATTTGTGAAACAATTCATTGATTCTCTTTGTGATTGAAAACCTTTGTCCACTTCAGCCGCTATTCTCTGCCATGACCTCTGTGACCCCAGTACAAGTTCACTCCAACCTCATGTGGTTTCAATACGCCTCAGCAAACTGCCCTACTTTGCTCTCTCACAACTGACACTTTACCAACCCTTGCTCAAATGCAAATAGAGCCCATTGTTTTCGGAATATATAGTTTAGGAAAGACTGAGCGTGTCTATTTTCAATCTATTGGTGGGTTTATTTGTTTGTTGCTAGTTTACAATTGCTGGCTGTAAGTAAGCATGCTTACAAACACAAGTATTATTTGACTGCTTTATGAAACATGACATGAAAGGTGTATAAAAATTTTAAAAACCTGTTTCGGTTCACTTAAATCTAATACTAATAGCCATGCTGCAATATATTTTAGACTGAGATCCTGTTTCTCTGATACTCCAGAAACGATGCAGGAAATGTGTACCAAGAATACCAAATATACAGACTATGTATAACATCTAAATAAAGACATAACTATTATAACTTGATTTGCTGAAAAGTAATAATACTCACTATTTCCCATACAAAAAAAATGGAATGACTTGAGAATTTAACATTTCATGAAGTATACATGCTTCTTTTTTACAACACTGCCAGCAACAAGTAGATGTCTTTATAGACATCATATCTTTTTGATATAACATCCAGTGTTGTATTATGATATAGCACATATCAAGCAACATTTTTAATTTATATTGTACACAAACCTTTGAACAGATTAGTTGGTAGCGATGTGATCACAATCCTAAATAAGGTGTGTTTAGGCTCTTCAACCCAACCATATTGTACCTCTAAACAAAAATACTTTTGCTTCAATGGAAGTGAACACATCTCATCTCTTACAAATCATTATTTATCCAGTAAATCACAAAACATTTCTAATTGTGGCTTAAAATAGTGAGTAGGTTCTTTGTGAAGACAACCTGCTTTATCATTATGTATTTACAACAGGCTTACAGTAGGTGACAGCTAGGCTTATCATGCAAAATTCCTTCTCATTTGTAAACCTTTGGGGACAACTGCAGGACTTTGTTTTCGGAAAATATAATAACATACCATGTATTTTTATGTAAATCTACTGATAGAAGATGAAATCAACATTATTTACTCACCCTGTGCACGAATGCTAGGAACCGTCTGCCCTCCATTTTGCCTTTTCCAACCTCGCCAATTATTGCACAGGCTTTCTGGCTCGCTTAGCCAGGAACAGAGGGAATCTTCCTCAAAACGGTCGCTGTCTTCAAATGAGAACCTATCTCCTTCATATTCCCAGTCAAACATCAAGTCCATGATGTTTCAGAGGGACGGGGAAAATGAAAACAAGGTTTTTGTTCTGTCGACTACTCCCGGCTGAACCTAAGACGGTCGACAGAAAAGGTTACCCCGACAAAACTATCGGGGATTTTTAGATACAGCGATCAACAAGGCAAATTCCACCCATATGTAAAGTTGAAAGGTATATCTAACAGGAGATATTATTATTACTGTGGGTAGGCCGCAGTAAAATATAGAAAGAAGGTCAAATCCGGAGGTTTTTTAGATGACTGGTCATGTTGAAGTGTACAACAATAACAAACGACATCGGTAGGGTTCGGCCTTTTCCGGTATTTGACGAATTAGAATCTCGTTCTACTTCGGGCACCTGCGAGATTTGGCCTCTTCCGCGAGATTTCAGCTACTCGCAAGGTGAAAACCAAAATACTGGGAGAAATCCTCAACTTATCAACTCCATCACGAGACATTTTTTCATTTAAGAAACGCTATCTGATAAATAATATGTTGATTGTCAGACTGTTCATTATATGTTTCCGTGCCTATGGCTAGAACATAATATTTTGCCTATAGAATGTACTCATGTCACGATGTGTGATAACTGTGCATCTGTATCCTAAATTCGTTAGTCACATTTGTGAAACTTTCCTTGATCTGTCCTATATGAATCTGTTTTCAGGGGCGTTATGATTCTAATATGTGTCAGTCCCAGTCAACCGTCATTTTTAGCTTATTGTAACATGCTCGCTAATGATAGAATCGTTATTGAAAGTAGTTCGTATTCAGCTAACAAGTTAGGTCTCATTCCGTAGATTACATATGCAATGCGTATATAACCTACAAGAATGATTGAACAGACGCGCATTTTGAATTAAACGTATGTTGTCAGCATCAAATGACTATATGTAATCCTGAGATTGTGAATCAATGGATAAACAGGTACATTAGGAACGTGTGGCGATTGCTGAAATTAAAAAATATGTAATTTCATATTATGGCAACATTACAATTTACCTCGTGTGGCTTATATTTGCTCAGACTACCTTCTGTGGATCTTGCTTCACAGACCATGCCTCTTTAATCGTTAGGGTAGGTTACCACCAAGCCTATCCTTGCACTTGGACCCACTTTCCGATCAAGCACCCCTTTACAATCCTTCAGGTTGGATACCACTTTCAAATCAAACACCCTGTTAATATCCCTAGGGTTATTCCTGATTTAGACAGTGGGTAATCTATCTCTTTTTAGAAAATTAATCAAATGTAATTTGAGGAAAATCTATATAATTATTAAATTTCATGGAGAAAATGGCTACTGTGCATGAAGGCAAACAATCAGTTGCTGATCACTTGGTAAATAAGCACTAATTATTCGGACTAGTGGCTAAAGTCACAGACTACGGTACTTGGGGTTTGCTCATTTAGTATTTGTATCCATTCAAAATATTGGTTATGAAAAAGCCCCCTTGGCTCTCATGAGTAATTTTAAACACTGATATGTCAAAGAATAATAGCAGCATGTTATTACATTAATCAGAATATTTGAAATAAGACCTAGCGATGCAGTGTGAAATGATCAACTTAATTTGCATTCTTCAAATTATTAATAGTTTTTATTTATCCAGTTATAAACTTCCAATAATGATAGGTCTCTAAATTTCAGCATGGCTCCACGAAAAGGAAAGACTCAACAGCAGGAGCAAGTTGTACTTGGTCCCCAAGCTAAAGAAGGAGAAAATGTGTTTGGAGTAGCACATATCTATGCTAGCTTCAACGACACATTTGTCCATGTTACTGACCTGTCTGGAAAGTGAGTAGAGAAGTACCACAGTTATAACCCATAATAAGTTGTAGCTGTTGACTCCCTGAGTCTCCATGGTATAGCAGAGCATCTGCCTGGAGAGCAGGTATGATTCCCTTGACATTAAAATATGGTACTTATAAATGTTACCCTGCCTGGCGCCAAGCATCAAAGGGATAAAACAAGTCTGTATACTGTCTCTTAGTGGGGTATCCTTGTTAAACTGCAACATTGTATTATATTGGGCTTGCACTATAAAAATGAAAAGTCCAGATTTCAACAAGCTTTTTTTCTTCTTTTGTTGTTAAAACCATTCTCAGCAATAGTCCAGCCAGCCATATGATGGTAGCCTGTTAACAATCGAGTCTGGACCAGACAGCCCATTGATCAATATTGTGATCAACAATCAACGCCATCAGAGTATAATGACACGGAATCAAGTCACCGAGCTTGACCAGTCGATCGATTCAGTTGCTTCTTATGATGAGCATAGGTTGCTGGGTACATTCTTATCCCGAGGGGGCACAGGTGGCCCAGTCGTCTAAGGCGCTGCGATTCGCTGTGCAGAGTTGCGTCCCTTGGGCATGCCAGTAACCTATGATTGTAGGTTCGTATCCCGGTTCGCCCCTATTATGTTTCTAGGTTTGTCAGCACCATACCCGTGCTCGTGTGTTTCACCGAAGTGGTTTGACCTGCATCACAGCCAAAGACATTGCATTATTCTATATCATTCCCGTATTGATATAGGTAATATTGGGACATTTTAGATGACAGCAATCCGTGCCCTAGAAAATGAACCTGTCTGAAATCCTGTGAATCAACCAAAATATTGTCATTTACAATTAAAATACAACTAGCATCTTAAAGTGCTAAAGCCTATAGGTATAGGATGTCTTTCTTCACTAAGTCGTGGTTGACACAACATTTGTTACTAAGTATTCATACTTTACTAAAAGTTCTTTGCCTGTGAATATCTTTTTGACGTTATGTGCTTCAGAGAAACGATCACCCGTGTGACCGGAGGGATGAAGGTAAAGGCTGACAGAGACGAGGCCTCCCCCTATGCAGCTATGTTGGCTGCACAGGACGTTGCTGAGAAGTGCAAGAATCTTGGCATCACTGCTCTGCACATCAAGTTGAGGGCCACTGGAGGAAACAGGTATGGTATAGACTAATGCTAGTACTTCCTCTGTGATATAGCATCTGTCCCAATTGTTGAATGATTATCCCCCGCCCCAACGAAGTTGGCGGGGGATATAGAAATGGATTCGGTCTGTGTGTGTGTGTGTGGGTGCGTGTGTGTGTATGTGCGTCCCAAAATCGTTTCCGGAGCATAACTCAGAAACCGTCAAATATTTCTCATTGCATGTCCATCAGACTCATGCTGAACTGGTGCCTTTTGCTTTTTAGGAATTTTATACATTTTTATTTTTTACATTTCCATGGCAACAAGTTGGACTTAGGTTCTATAAGGGTACTGTTCGTTTCCGGAGCGTAACTCAAAAACTGTTAAATAATTTCTTACAAAATTATGCATGTCTACTAGGCACATACTGAACTGGTGCCTTTTGCTATTTAGGAATTTTATAACTCAAAACCCATTCAATACTTTCCAACAAAAACTGTGCATGTTTACCAGACACATACTGGACTGGTACCTCTTGCTATTTAGGAATTTTAGACATTTTTATTTTTCACGTTTCCATGGCAATAAGTTGGACTTAGGTTCTACAGGGGTGGTGTTCGTTTCCAGAGTGTAACTCAAAAGACATTAAATACTTTCTTACAAAACTGTGCATGTCTACCAGGCACATACTGAACTGGTGGCTTTTGATATATAGCACTTTTAGAAATTTTTATTGTTTATGTTTCCATGACAACAAGTTGGATTTAAGTTTTAATATAGGATTGGTGTACTTAAGTAGTATAACAAATAAACTGTTAAATATTTCCTTGCCAAACATTGCATGTCTATATATAAAGCGCATACTGAACTAGTGCCATTTGATATTAAGGAGTTTTAGAAATGTTTATTTTAGAATTTCCATTGCAGCTATTTTGACATGGGCTAAGAAATGTTGGTTCAGTTACCTGGTTTGGGACCATAATATGTTAAAATGGGCAGGGGATATAGATGACTTTGTCAACTATACGCTTGTTGTACTTGTTACCCTGTCCGATGCCCAACATCAAGAGGATAAGGCTATGACGGGTCAGCTTGGAGTCGGTATAATGTGAGTGGGGTATCCATGTTAAACTATGGCATGGTATCTCTGTGGGCTAGTACTATAAATCCTGCACAACTCAGAACCTAGTAGAAGCCACTATGTTAGTGAAATTATCTTAAAGCGACTTTAGAGCGCATTTCACCTCACTTTGATAATGCTGGTCCAAGTGTAAGAAAATGAGCATAAGAGCGTATCATCCTTGTGATACGACTTCAGTATTGTGTGTATCCCTATATTAGAATAATATTGTGGAAAACTTCAAGGATTCGCTTTAACATGTGAAACACTGCCCTGCTAAACGAATGATGTGGAATATGAAATGAAGGAATACTGATCAGAATCTGTCGTTTGTAAGTTTACCGAATAATGCCAGAATATCTTATGGTGAATATACTCATATTATTACCTTACCATACATGCATAAAATGCATCTTTGTAGTGGGAATTAACTCTTCTCTAAGCATTTCTAGGTTGGTTCAGGTTTCAGCTGGGCTAAAAAGTACTGACAAGGTATTGAACATCCTACAAAGGGAGATAACTTTTGAACATTTGGGTTGCATCCCTTTGACTATTCTTGATGGTCAATGTATGCTACTTTTGCTTAGATAAAGAAATTTGTCATGCAAAAGTTTTGTTATATTACAAATATGTGGAGAAGGTATAACATTGTATGATATTGAGTGTGAGTGGAACAAGTCGATACATATTGAGTAAGGAAAGTATGTATATCAACTTTTTATATATATTTTTAATATTATATAATATATTTTTCATGAAAACAAACACATAAATATAGCCGTGTTTGGTCTTCAGTGATAAGGGAATAGCCAGTGTCATTTGTATATAATAAGCTGTATGTTGTGTGGGTCGCATTTCTCAAAGGCATGTCATTTAGGTAGTGATTTCAAGGGTCAAGTCAGCCATTACCCGGTTATTAGATCACAATGCATTAAACTCCTTCCTTGTTTTCCAGGACCAAGACTCCAGGCCCTGGAGCTCAGTCTGCTCTCCGAGCTCTGGCTCGTTCCGGTATGAAGATCGGAAGAATTGGTAAATAATTAACAATCATCAAAACTATGGTCAACTCCAGTAATGACTTTCTTAAATTGAACTTCCCATATGAATGTCTTAGCTGAATTGTCAATGTTCTCCTTACTTGTCCAGAACTGATAAGACTCTCTGATTTTTCTGTGAAAGGTCTGTAATATACACAAGGAAATACATCTGTCATGTAAATGTTTAGGCTTAGTACTGGGTGTTTCTGAAGGTTACTTGGTATAGAATGGGGCTTTGGTGGCCCAGTCGTCTGAGGTGCCACAAATTGCTGTGCAAAGTGTGCCGGAAACCTGTGATTGTGGGTTCAAATCCTGGTGGGTGGTGCGGTAGCCTAGTGGTTAAAGCGTTCATTCGTTGTGCTGAAGACCCGGGTTCGATTCCCCACATGGGCACAATGTGTGAAGCCCATTTCTGGTGTCCCCCGTCGTGATATTGCTGGAATATTGCTACAAGCGGCGTAAAACCATACTCACTCACTCAAATCCTGGTTGACTCCGATTGTTTCTGTGTTTGTCCGCACAGCATTAAACCCAATTTCCCCACACACTCAATTGGTCTATAAGTGACAGGATACTTATTGGAGAATTGTGCTTTACACATCGAATACAGTATGACAAGATCTGGAATGTACCGTCAGACTCTTAAAGTTGACATACTTTGTCTTGCAGAGGATGTTACTCCCATCCCCTCCGACAGCACCAGAAGAAAGGGAGGTCGCCGTGGTCGTCGTTTGTAAATTGTAGATGGTCAGGTGCATGTAATAAACATGTGCTCAGCGCAACAAGCAGTGTTGGTTGTGATTTTTCTCTCCACGCGAAGGTGGCTGATACGAGTATAGACTTTGCCACTTGATAAAGAATTACGAAATATCATGCTTATTCATGAAGATCGTATGCTGCAACAAATTGAAAACAAGCCATTCTGTCAATAAGTGCACTTTTCAAGAAACAACCATTGAGTTTGATCACATGGTTACAATCCAGGTCAGGATCAGCAGTCGGGTTCTGCGAGCAGTTTTGTGTCGCCTTGAATGCATCTTAAACTAAGTCTATTTCAAGGGGCGAGGACTAGTCTTATGTTTTCTCACACATTGATCGTCCTATCACTCTACTTGGATCACATTTCACATCCCTTCACTCTACATGGATCACATTTCACATCCCTTCACTCTACATGGATCACATTTCACATCCCTTCACTCTACATGGATCACATTTCACTCTACTTGGATCACATTTCACATCCTTTCACGCTACATGGATCACATTTCACTCTACTTGGATCACATTTCACATCCCTTCACTCTACATGGATCACATTTCACATCCCTTCACTCTACATGGATCACATTTCACATCCCTTCACTCTACATGGATCACATTTCACTCTACTTGGATCACATTTCACATCCCTTCACTCTACATGGATCACATTTCACTCTACTTGGATCACATTTCACATCCCTTCACTCTACATGGATCACATTTCACTCTACTTGGATCACATTTCACATCCCTTCACTCGACATGGATCACATTTCACATCCCTTCACTCTACATGGATCACATTTCACATGGAGAGGCCCTTCACTCTACTTGGATCACATTTCACATCCCTTCACTCTACATGGATCACATTTCACTCTACTTGGATCACATTTCACATCCCTTCACTCTACATGGATCACATTTCACATCCCTTCACTCTACATGGATCACATTTCACTCTACTTGGATCACATTTCACATCCCTTCACTCTACTTGGATCACATTTCACATCCCTTCACTCTACATGGATCACATTTCACTCTACTTGGATCACATTTCACATCCCTTCACTCTACATGGATCACATTTCACATCCCTTCACTCTACATGGATCACATTTCACATCCCTTCACTCTACATGGATCACATTTCACATCCCTTCACTCTACATGGATCACATTTCACTCTACTTGGATCACATTTCACATCCCTTCACTCTACATGGATCACATTTCACTCTACTTGGATCACATTTCACATCCCTTCACTCTACATGGATCACATTTCACATCCCTTCACTCTACATGGATCACATTTCACTCTACTTGGATCACATTTCACATCCCTTCACTCTACATGGATCACATTTCACATCCCTTCACTCTACATGGATCACATTTCACTCTACTTGGATCACATTTCACATCCCTTCACTCTACATGGATCACATTTCACTCTACTTGGATCACATTTCACATCCCTTCACTCTACATGGATCACATTTCACATCCCTTCACTCTACATGGATCACATTTCACATCCCTTCACTCTAAATAGAACACATTTCACTCTACTTGGATCACATTTCACATCCCTTCACTCTACATGGATCACATTTCACATCCCTTCACTCTACATGGATCACATTTCACATGGAGAGGCCCTTCACTCTACTTGGATCACATTTCACATCTCTTCACTCTACATGGATCACATTTCACTCTACTTGGATCACATTTCACATCCCTTCACTCTACATGGATCACATTTCACATCCCTTCACTCTACATGGATCACATTTCACATCCCTTCACTCTACATGGATCACATTTCACTCTACTTGGATCACATTTCACATCCCTTCACTCTACATGGATCACATTTCACTCTACTTGGATCACATTTCACATCCCTTCACTCTACATGGATCACATTTCACATCCCTTCACTCTACATGGATCACATTTCACATCCCTTCACTCTACATGGATCACATTTCACTCTACTTGGATCACATTTCACATCCCTTCACTCTACATGGATCACATTTCACTCTACTTGGATCACATTTCACATCCCTTCACTCTACATGGATCACATTTCACATCCCTTCACTCTACATGGATCACATTTCACATCCCTTCACTCTAAATAGAACACATTTCACTCTACTTGGATCACATTTCACATCCCTTCACTCTACATGGATCACATTTCACATCCCTTCACTCTACATGGATCACATTTCACATGGAGAGGCCCTTCACTCTACTTGGATCACATTTCACATCTCTTCACTCTACATGGATCACATTTCACTCTACTTGGATCACATTTCACATCCCTTCACTCTACATGGATCACATTTCACATCCCTTCACTCTACATGGATCACATTTCACATCCCTTCACTCTACATGGATCACATTTCACTCTACTTGGATCACATTTCACATCCCTTCACTCTACATGGATCACATTTCACATCCCTTCACTCTACATGGATCACATTTCACATGGAGAGGCCCTTCACTCTACTTGGATCACATTTCACATCCCTTCACTCTACATGGATCACATTTCACTCTACTTGGATCACATTTCACATCCCTTCACTCTACTTGGATCACATTTCACATCCCTTCACTCTACATGGATCACATTTCACTCTACTTGGATCACATTTCACATCCCTTCACTCTACATGGATCACATTTCACATCCCTTCACTCTACATGGATCACATTTCACATCCCTTCACTCTACATGGATCACATTTCACTCTACTTGGATCACATTTCACATCCCTTCACTCTACATGGATCACATTTCACTCTACTTGGATCACATTTCACATCCCTTCACTCTACATGGATCACATTTCACATCCCTTCACTCTACATGGATCACATTTCACTCTACTTGGATCACATTTCACATCCCTTCACTCTACATGGATCACATTTCACATCCCTTCACTCTACATGGATCACATTTCACATCCCTTCACTCTACATGGATCACATTTCACTCTACTTGGATCACATTTCACATCCCTTCACTCTACATGGATCACATTTCACTCTACTTGGATCACATTTCACATCCCTTCACTCTACATGGATCACATTTCACATCCCTTCACTCTACATGGATCACATTTCACATCCCTTCACTCTAAATAGAACACATTTCACTCTACTTGGATCACATTTCACATCCCTTCACTCTACATGGATCACATTTCACATCCCTTCACTCTACATGGATCACATTTCACATGGAGAGGCCCTTCACTCTACTTGGATCACATTTCACATCTCTTCACTCTACATGGATCACATTTCACTCTACTTGGATCACATTTCACATCCCTTCACTCTACATGGATCACATTTCACATCCCTTCACTCTACATGGATCACATTTCACATCCCTTCACTCTACATGGATCACATTTCACTCTACATGGATCACATTTCACTCTACATGGATCACATTTCACATCCCTTCACTCTACATGGATCACATTTCACATCCCTTCACTCTACATGGATCACATTTCACATCCCTTCACTCTACTTGGATCACATTTCACATCCCTTCACTCTACATGGATCACATTTCACATCCCTTCACTCTACATGGATCACATTTCACATCCCTTCACTCTACTTGGATCACATTTCACATGGAGAGGCCCTTCACTCTACTTGGATCACAAGGTGGTGGAAGATAGTAGTAGTCTTGTACTGCAAAACCATTGTACAGAGTTGTGTCCCTTGTCAATGCCAGGATCCTCATTATAATACTTTGGTTTTACCAAAATAGTAAATGTCTGTCCCCTATGGCTTTCCTCACACATAAAAATGACCTGCCAATTATGACTGACATGCAGTGTATAACCAACTCTCAGATGTGGAAGGACAACAAACAGAAAATAATATATGCAGCTTTTATTGTACAGAAGCCTATTCTTAATCTGACAAAGTCAAAATACAAACATGTATATACACCAGTCTATAAACCCAGAATACTTGCAAACTTTCACAAACTCCACCTGATGGTTACAATTGTGCATCGGCAGACTTTTGAAGCACCATCTGTCACTGTTGGTCATTGGAATACATTTGTAGAAGGGAAACATTTTATTTCTACAATTGTTTAGTCCAAAATGTCTTTAGTTGGGAATATTTTACTCAAATACTCTGTCTGGGGGGAAAAACAATCATCTTGTGTCTCCGCCACAGTAATCGGATCAAATATTTACACATCCATAGTTTTGTTGTTTAGTGAATTGGTAAGATTACTGCACCAAGAAGAAAAGGTCGGAAGATGAGGATGGTGGTACATGTACCTGATAATGGTTAAGCCTCTCGAGGATGTCATCATTACCAGGTTGATTCCTAATGGATCTATGACAAGTTCAGGAAACTGATTGTTTTTTTGGGATGGAATATTGCCTGGTGAGTTGGGGTGAGGCTCTTTCATTAAGAAAATAGAACTAACTATAGAGCTTCACAGATCAAAACAACATGTCAGTCTTCACGTATCATTTGTTTTGTAAATGCCAGCTTCTTATTACGTAGAACAGAACTTTTGCGATGTGGTTTTATATTCTCCCTTTCATGCAGGAAACAAATTGCAGGTGTTTCAATTAAACTTCATTGATTTTAAAAATTACATGAAAAACTATTTTATTCAATTGGAAATGAATAGAAAAATATATTTTTGACTTTAAATCTTTTAAACTTTCGTGTATAGTAACATGAAACTGGTCAGTTACAAAACCTTGCAACAAGTAAGGGAGTTTTAGGGCCTTCAAACCAAGCAAGGATTCAGATAAAAATTGTATAACTGAATGAATAACCTGACTCGATGCACTACCAAAGCAGTAAGATTACTTTGCAAGACAACCTTGGAAAATAAGCATAAAAAAGAACATTTAAATGTATCAGTTTAATATGACAACCCAGTAGCAAACAAATACAATGCATTTACAACAGACAATATTTGTTGTATATTTCTACTTTAATAATGTAATTTAATAACCAATATGGTGCAGAAACAAGTTACCACAAATCTGTCAACACTGGCTCTGCAATATTCCAGCTATATGATGGCGGTCTGTAAATAATCGAGTCTGGACCAGTCAATCCAGTGATTAACATCATGAACATTGATCCACGCAATTGGGATCAATGACATGCATCAACAAGTCCCGATCCCGTTAGTTGCCTTTTACGGCAAGCATGGGTTGCTGAAGACCCAATCTACCTAGTCATCCTTTTTCCATGGCCTCTTGGTTTTACTTGATTTAAAGTATGACTGTCACCATCAGCTTATTTTTATTCCACATTTAGGCTTGGTGGATCGATAAAACAAGCACTAATAAAACAAACATCTTAGAATCTCTGAACCAGGGGTGACTGGGCAAAAACAGGTCTGAGCTGGTAAACATGAGATAACTGTCTGTTTCCTGAAGCTCTTGCCTACATCAATCTCACTAAAATGTTTTAATCTGCATGAAGATCTGACAAGCCCTCCATCAAAGGTTGCAAGAGGTGAACCCTTAGTGAACTTTGACTGCCAAATCTACATGAAAACTGCATGGGTTCTTGGGCCAATCACATGTCAGTTTTTTAAAACAACTTGGCTTAATTTCTTTGAAGACAGCAATTTTGTACCAGATGAATAAGTGAGTATGATTTTTACGCTGCTTTTAGCAATATTCCAGCATTATCACAGAGGGGGACACCAGAAATGGGCTTCAAATTGTACCCATTTGGGGAATTCAACCCACGGCTTAGGCATGAGAAGTGAACGCTTTGACCACAAGGCTACCCCCCCACCCCTGGAAGAGCCCATATAGATTTTACATGAGATAATACTTTTTATTAAACATAAAATATGGCACAATATAATAATTTTCACATATATATGTAATATATTATGATGAATCATACTAAAATAGTCGTATAAGAATCAGACTAAATAAAACATAATAAAAGAGAACTGAGACCGCAAAAAATGTAAGTTGAAACATATGCTATAACTATTTTGGTAAAAATATGCTTAAAATAAATTAGAATTGCACATCGTTTTGGAGTGTGGAAAGATCTGCGTAAGTTTTTAAGCAAGCAAGTAAACATCACTTTTAAAAGTAAGGATGAAAATGCTGAGTAAGCGTTTGTTGCAAAGCAATATATCAAACTAAAGCCTCGTTATACTAATAATATCATGGGACAAATACATAGTATACATTCACAAACAGTTCTAGTTATGACATCAATGAAATAGTAAAAAAATATGACAATAAACCACAGTTCAAATAGAACAAAATAAGCAGCCTAAGCATTTTTAGAAATTGGCATGAATCTTACAGCTTGAACCAATCACTGGTACTTAATACAGTAGAATGGGTATTAGACTAACAACAAGTCTCTGAAATAAAACTATTTTACAGAAAAAAACAGTTGTTAAATTATCTCAATAAAATATGATAAAAAGCCCAGAGACTTTCTTAATTGTATTTGTATTTTAAAATGTGGTCATCCTTCTAACAGTTATAATGTATTCTGTGCATAAGTTTGTTGTTCTGAATATGTACATCTGAAGCTTGCGGAATTAAAGAAATTTGTAAATTTTACAATAATTGCAAGTTAATAAACTTATCCTATCTCACTCTATGTATTTCTCATTCTTCTTTCGATCCAATGTGGAAACATGCCTAAATAAAGGTTTCCAGCTTCTAAACAAACAATCCACCCGAACACACCTAGCATCACCATGGTCATCTCGCTGAACACGTAGTTTCCCCGGCCAACTAATTCTCTTTCTCCAACTTAAAAGGCTACAGGAATTGTGATGCGGGGGTGGGCATATACCGTGTGAGATAGGATAAGTATATAAATACACAATTTATTGTAAAATGGATTTTTTAAAACTTATCCTATTTCACACAATGCATTTATCTCATGGTTTGATGGTGGGGTGTAACTCCATAGCCTATGAAGGCAACAACTGTAGGATATACATGAGCAATATTAAGTAATACTGTCCAGACAAAGCTCGTGGATAGGGAAGAAACACTAAAAAAAAAGTGTTGTGACCCTGATATGTGAACAAATGAAACACATGAAATCAGGAGCAATGTGTGAAACGTGTTCATACGTAAATGAACATAATTGCAAACCCACATGATACAATGTACACTGTATTATCAATTCGGGGATGGACTCCAGCCAGTTGAAACTACATGACAGTGATATTACTATCTCCCATGAATGACAGGACAAGTCAGCTTGGCATCTCTTTTAACGCTTCATCAAAACCATCAATCACGTATCAGGGATTGAAACGGAAAGTGAAGTTGAAAAGAGGAACAATTGTCCATATCTACAAAAGGAGAGGCGACAGGATTCAAGATGGACGTCAAAGGTGGGATAGTAATTAACCAATCAGCTTTTCTGGGAAGAGTTTTCCCATTCTTCCCAGCGAAGAAATCCCATTGCAAGACCAGGAAAACTTTCCCGTGCTTAGTACGTTCCAAGAGAACTCTGTTAACGTCTAATGCATGAATCTCACTCACTCTAGAAGCCACCGGCAGAGCCAAAAGAAAGACAGCTCGATATACGTTCAAATTCCTTCTTGGCAAGTGGCTTGTAGTCAGCCAAAGTTAGAAGGCGAAGTATGACGTTAAGATCCCAGGTCAGTGGTTGGAACAGAGATGACTGGTCCGCCAACTTGAAAGACTGAATTAAGGATTGCAGTTCCGCAACCATAGAAACCTTTGCACCTGTTGTAGGCGTCAATGGAATTGATCGCAGCACGGTAGATAGCCAAGGTAGATCCCCTAAGCTTAAGTGATGAACAGAGATGATGAAGGGAATCAGCAATTTGTTGTTGACAAGCAGTAGCAGGCAAAGAAAGTGCGACAGTAGGCCTCAAAAAGCCTTCCGCTTATGGTCGTACAGGGACTTGAACGACGATCTATGAGCCACAGACTTGGTCTTGGCTACCTCTCTGGAGTAACCCTTGGCAACAAAGGATTTCTGTAAATGAATCAGAAATACATTTTGAGCGTTTTGGGTGATGAGTTGAGAAACTGGGAGAAAGATTGAAGGACCAAAAGCAGTGTGACGTGAATTGTGGATTTTATCTTCTGCAGGTACAACACCGGTCGGGGGAAAGGTGTAAGCGTGTAGGCCCTCCCACCAGACTGTTAATGCATTGTGGTTCCAAGCCTGTGGATCTAGGATGGGAGATACAAACTGGGATAGTGAGTGTTGGTTGGGAGAGAAGTGGGTTGCGAAAAGATGTAGAGTCATAAAGGGCCGTAAGGAGACTCCTTCGCAGATGTTAAGACAGTACCAACCACCATTGGAGATGTGGTCATTGGTGATTCGGCAGAGAAATTAGAACCTGACACGTCCTGTAGATCATCGCTGGGACGAAAAATTGTACGTAGTAACAAGATTGACGTCAACCGGAAGTGTGGAGGTATTTCTTGCTGAAAATGTTCATGCTGAAAATGAGTTGGAGGCTGATGAAGATCTGTGAGTAAAAACCTGGTGTCGTTGGAGCTGTGCCCAGGCACTCTATGGCGTTCTTTGCATGTAGTGTACCTATAGCATCTGTGAGAACCAGCTGTTTGTATGCTTGCACCCACCGGGACGGAGGTTAAATAATTAGAATTCCATGAGGAAGGAAGTATCTGTGTGGAAGACTGTAGTGTCACCGGCCTATCTGGTAGGACGCGGTGGGCTGACGGCGAACCCAAGCCGTGCATTGAAGGAAGAATGCGATGAGTGGCCTTTGGGAAATTGGCATCTGCTGGTAGTAGCCGAGCGATGAGGGTGTTTTCTCTGTAACGATGAAGGGAGGAAAATTCCCGGCAAGGCGAGGAATAGTAGCTCGGTTGAGGATGGTAATCGGGGTCAGCAGTGTCATAGGAGCACCTGCACCATGGGGGAACGGAGTCCACATACTGAGGGTTGTGTTCCCAGTCATGCACTGGGTTTGCGTAGGCATTATACGAAGCAGGGTTCCAATGAGATTCTCGTTGTTGTAGTCATAAGAATGATAATGATCACGTAAGCGAGTCAAGAAGAAGGACTCTTGAAGTCTTTAAAGAGGGAATATAGGAAATAAGAGAACAGACAAATAGATTCTCTCGCGAGTGTATGCTACCTCGCCATGTCGATTAGAAAGAGAATCTGTTGGCTGGGGAAATCATGTGTTCAGTGCGTGTAGGTCGACGGGTATGAAAAGCGTGCATGACCTAGATTGTTGGGAGGTGACCATGGTGACACTAGGTGTGTTTGGGTGGATTGTTTTTTTAGAAACTGGAAACCTTAGTTTAGGCAAGCTGCCACAAAATTGTGCTTTTGTAGACTTGATGTTTTCCACTTTATTTTTTTTTAAGGGTCAGTTGATCTAAAAAGTAAACAAAAAAAAAGTGCCACAAGGATCTGAAGCTCATTTGAAACAATTATGTAACAATGGCTGTCATGTTTAAAATCAGATCAGAATTCTGTGAGTACTTTTGACATGCCATAGCTGGGATCATTCGTAAAATTTTTGTTTTTGGGCATTGTATTTGTAAACGTAAAAATACAAAATGAATAACATTAGAAAACAAGGGTAGCTGGACCAAAAAGCAATATGGCTGCCATGGGCAACTAGAATTCTGTGAGAATTTTTTTATTAGAAACCATAGCTGCAATAATTCATACAAAGTTTGAGCTCCACAGGCCTTGAAGTTTCTGAGATGAAGTCGATTAATGATGGATGGATGGACAACGTGTCATGACATAAGCTCACTTGACTTTCAGTCAGGTAAGCTAAAAGATATTACCAAATATCCTCACAAGAGGTGATAGTGATATTTCGCTCTATATTGGGAATTTCGAGGTAGAATAGGTCTCTTGTACCCCATGAGAGGCAACTAAAATGAGCACTGCTCTGGACATTCTTGAACATTTTCATGATTTCCTGTTTGGAAAACAATCTTTAGGACATTCGGTCATTGTCATTAAATATGAACTGATCTGAAAATATGTGACTTAAGTGATATATATTTGCATGATGTGAAGGATGAAGTCTACATGTGAAGAATGAAGTCTATGTGTGAAGAATGACATCTACGTGTGAAGGATGAAGTCTACGTGTGGAGGATGAAGTCTACGTGTGAAGGATGAAGTCTATGTGTGAAGAATGAAGTCTACGTGTGAAGAATGAAGTCTATGTGTGAAGGATGAAGTCTACATTTGAAGGATAAAGTCTATGTGTGAAGGATGAAGTCTATGTGAAGGATGAAGTCTACATGTGAAGGATGAAGTCTATGTGTGAAGGATGAAGTCTGTGTGAAGGATGAAGTCTACATGTGAAGGATGAAGTCTATGTGTGAAGGATGAAGTCTATGTGTGAAGGATGAAGTCTACATGTGGAGGATGAAGTCTATGTGAAGGATGAAGTCTACATGTGAAGGATGAAGTCTACATGTGAAGGATGAAGTCTACATGTGAAGGATGAAGTCTACATGTGAAGGATGAAGTCGATGTGTGAAGGATGAAGTCTACATGTGATGGTCTGATTGTTAAATGATGACAAATGTATTTGTGAACATGGTGAATGGTAATATTTGTTAAATATGAAGATGGTGGTACCTGTAATTAAGAAGGAAGAAAGTCAGCTTGTAAAGACAAGTACCATGGCACACCATTTCTTTCAGCCCTTATGACAAAGGAAGCTTCCTTTTCTTTGTGAATTGTTCTGTAACATCACACAAATACTACATATGACTATATCTAGTCTTCTTTTGTTCAAAGCCTGCTCTTTCAAGCAGTATTATACTATGAACAATTCCTTTCAACTAAAATAAAATAAAAGACTGATTAAACTTATAAACATTTACAAAGGTCCTTGTTTATACATTCTATCTAAGTTATTTGATTACAAATCTACCCAAGACTAGCTGGTGAATGAAGTTTCTTAAAAAAGATATGAAATATGACCAGAGACATTCTTTTGCCTCTAGTTGTCTATAAGAATACATTGATAAATAAACTAATATTCCATGCCATCCAGGCTAGATAGAATACGAACAGAATACTGTTGTGTACAATATTGATGAGGTAACAAAGCACAAAAGCAATAGAGCTAGTGTAATTGAGCTAATACCCATTTGCAGCCAATACTGGATCTATGAGGGATCAACCATTTTATATTTTGGGGGTGGCCCAGGATTGTTTTGAATTTTTTGGGAGGATTCCTCCCCCAACAACCCCACCCAAGCCAAATTGTTCATCGGACAGGCTTGTTGTCTTGTATTAAAACAAGTTGTGGTTCCCCAAGAGAGTCTTATGCTCCTCCCAGAGCAACAAAACTGTAGCAGTGACATAAAAATACCCATACCATAAAAATGATTACCGTATTCGACGTAATAAGCGTAATAAAGTTGAGTATGTCTTGTCCCAGAAAGGTGCCCCACAAGTTCTCCTAGAAGGCTACACGTACAGGACGAAGAATGAAAATGTGTACTGGAGGATACGACATTGGTGGATGATGATGCCCCGGTTCCCACCTCGACTGTGGATATACCATGTGACACAAGGGCCCCATACAAACAACAACCTAGAAGGTTTCCACTCCAGAATCGGCAAGTCCCTCCAGCACAAGCATCCAAACATCTTCAGATTTATCGAACTGATCCAGAAGGTAGAAATTTCGGAGAGAGCGAAACTAGCGCAGATTCAATTTGGAGCAGCACCGCCACCCAGGAAGGTTGTCTACAGAGAGAAGGAACAGCTTCATCGCCGTGAAAAGACACCCCTTCAGTACCTGGATGCAGTTGGTCCACTGTTGATAAACAAGTGAAAATAACTGATAATCATAAATGACAATGAAATAACATTTGAATAAAAAATTGTCTACGTTTTTGGAGGATACCGAGAGCCCACCGCGATATTTGCTAATATATTGGCTAGTGAACAATCCCAATTAGCACCCCTTCCCATTGATCAATGTACATAAGTCTTATTTATTCGTGTATAAAACGCACTCGTGTGTTATATGCACCCTTAATTATGGGCAATTAAATTCTGGAAAATATATCTGTCGTGTATGATACGCACAGACTTTTCTTTTGTATCATTTCACTGTCAGCATAAACCACAAAGTTTTTGATCTTTCAACTCTGTTTTTTTTCTCACCAAAATTATATTCTAATAAGAATCCCCTATTTCTAAGTTTGAGAGCATCCCGTGCGCTTATTACGTCGAATACGGTATTAAAAGGTTGGCTCCCAGTAGAAGCAAACCCTGGTTTCAGTGCACCTGAGCCGTGTACAGAATAGAACTCCATGCACCTTTATCTTTGTAGAACACATAAGGCCAGAGCTGCTTCTTGTTTTACAGACAAGCCAAACTGAAATTTAGAAAAATAGAAAAACTAAAAAACAACAACTGTGTTTACACTTGTGAACACTTGCTTTCTGTAACTGATTATTTAGGTCCAAACATTTTTATTGTTTAGATGAGCCTACACCAAAATGTGCAGAAAACAAATATCTGTAATGATTCTGATTTTATCCTAGTCCGCCCCCTCAAAATGTGTTTCCAGTTTCCTGACTGTTTACCCAAGTCCACAAACTGATGTGTTCTGCAAAGACTGCAATTTATTTTCAAAACAATAATAAAGCAATAAAATATAAAATAAAAATACCTTCCTGCCCTATTTTGCAAAAGTCGAAGTAGGAAACCAATTTTTCTTTTTGTCCCTACCATAACGAAGTCCGTGCAGGGAAGGGAGAGGTCTACGAATCAGTGTGGAGGCCCAGCTCCTAACTACATCATACACAGTGGGTGTATTCAAGAAGTACATTCGGCTTATAACTTGGAAACAGTAATCAATGATTTCTTCAACCTTTCATCGCATACCTATCAAATACTTCTCCCCACATAGCTATTCTTGCCCTTGTAGTCCAGATTTCCAGATCAAAGAAAATCTTGTTGCCATGGTAGCCTTGTAACTTTGGCATCATTCAATGGAAGATTAAAACCTCCACTTCATTTTGAAAATACAGCATAATATTTCACACATGCACATGCACATGCACATGCACATATTTGTAATATAATTTTTGATTAATCGATTTGTAACATTTTAGTTTTGACACAAATCTCATCGTTCGTCACCATAAATACATTTGCATAATGTTCAGTTCTGCATTTGCTATATTTCTATACAAATTTGCATTACAAATTCACCCTGTGTTCTCTGAATGCCATTATTTATCTACAGTATACATCTTTTAAGAAAGGCTTCCTTTGGACATTCACGTTATGCACTATTCTGTATCGAGGCTCTCTGATTTCAATACATTATTGTTGTTGCACACACAAGCAAGCATTCAAGCTGGCAGAGGAAGGGAGGTAACTCTGATCACAGCATTGATCGACGGAATAACTGAACTATCACATACAAGGACATGACATGAAACAAGGTCCAGTACACATTAAATCAGCTGTATATATTGTAGGCAGGTTCAAGCTGCAAAAGCCATAGGAAAAATAACAAATGCAGTGGTCACAACTAAAACCACTCATATATATCAATATTGGGACCATTACATAAAACATTTATCATATTTACATTAAAACTATAGCATAAAACACATCTTAAGATTGGCTGTGTTTTTAGACTTTAAAGAACCATTTGAACACAAGACCTGCTACATTGCACATCATACTTCCCTCTGTAGTTTGATACGCTGAAGAATCACTACTACAGTATCAAAGCAATCAGAGCAGGGGAAGACTTGCCGTTCGTCGGCTGCACACACTTTTGCACAGTACAGTGCAAGGCAGTACACAATGAAGGTGGCCAGTTGGTTTTCACAGATGAGCGTGAGTCTCTTTGAAGAGTTTGTAGCCACTTTCTCCAGGTTAGTGGGTTATCTCCCTTGAACCATTACTGGCCATCTTGTTTCTTGAAGTGTTCACTTTGCAGGCTGACTTAATACATACTGTCTATCACAGGCTTCTTCTCTTATTTACCACATTATACAACTTGAGAAGTAAATATGTCGCCAACCTCATAATGTTAATGATACATGTTCCTTCTTTAGAAACCACATATATGTCTCCTGCTATCTTCAAATACATTTTCCCGAATTTGATCTCATTGAGATTTTGAGGTCAGAGAAGCATCATATGTAGGAAACATGTCCTGCTGAAATATGTTGCTAACACCAACAAGAGAATGGAGATCCTGCATCAGGATCATCTTATTGTGAGGTACTGTAAACACAACATTCCTCCTTCACCCGTGAATACATAGACTGCTTTGCCTATAGTCGCTATTTTTAACAAGTGAATCAAGCAAAGGCCTGGTTTTACTGACCAGCAAGTCCTTAGACCAATGAGTGTCCTGCTTACATCCCACGAACAGCAATGTTTCTCCCTTGACAACCTGTGCAACCAATGAGTGCCCAGCTTACATCCCGCGGACAGCAATGTTTCTCCCTTGACAACCTGTGCAACCAATGAGTGTCCTGCTTACATCCCACGGACAGCAATGTTTCTCCCTTGACAACCCGTGCAACCAATGAGTGTCCTGCTTACATCCCACGGACAGCAATGTTTCTCCCTTAACAACCTGTGCAACATGTCTCATGACCTTGTAACTTCATGCAATGCTTTTGTGGCAGACAGTTGAAGGTTTCACATTAAGTTTATGCACATGGAAGGGTTCATGACCTACCTTGAGCTTAAAAAGGCCTCATTTCATTAGCTTACTAAAACAAGTCACAAGTCACTTTACACCACATGGCAGACATATGTATTCACTGGTGATGGGAGGGTACACAAACTCATGAAGTGTTGACAATGCTTGTGAAGTATCGTTGATGGATACATGGATCATCAGCAAAGCTTGAGGACCACGATAACCAAGGGATATTGGAACAAAAACTGACAATGTCTATCACTCGATACACCACCAAAGCTTGATGATGAGGTTGATGATGCAAGATACAATTGAAAATCTAGTCCTCTGCCTGGTTTCCAATGGTGGATGACGCATCACTCCTAACAACAACAGGACCTAAAGGATACGGGCGATATTGTGGCAGGTTGCTGCTGGTCAAACGTAACTCTTGTCACAGATAAGTGTCTGAATCATCCATTCAGATCAGACCTTAATGATGGCTTCACCACAACAATGTTCAAGTTTAAGGCTTAAGTTTTCACCTGTAATCTACAACATCAGGTCAGCTTCAGGTCAGCCAGTAGCATCACCTCAGTGATGGCATCATTACAACAATGTCACCAGGGCCTAAAAAGTTTCTACCTGTGATCTACAACATCAGGTCAGCTTCAGGTCAGCCAGTAGCATCCCCTCAATGATGGCATCATCACAACAATGTCACCAGGGCCTAAAAAGTTTCTACCTGTATTCTACAACATCAGGTCAGCTTCAGGTCAGCCAGAGCATCACCTCAGTGATGGCATCATTACAACAATGTCACCAGGGCCTAAAAAGTTTCTACCTGTGATCTACAACATCAGGTCAGCTTCAGGTCAGCCAGAGCATCACCTCAGTGATGGCATCATCACAACAATGTCACCAGGGCCTAAGTTTCCACCTGTGATCTACAACATCAGGTCAGCTTCAGGTCAGCCAGAGCATCACCTCAGTGATGGCATCATCACAACAATGTCACCAGGGCCTAAGTTTCCACCTGTGATCTACAACATCAGGTCAGCTTCAGGTCAGCCAGTAGCATCCCCTCAATGTTATTACAACCTCTAAGGTCAACTGCAATCACACAACCATTCTACACTAACGTCTTGATCCGGTCAGTCACCAGTCGTGGCGTCATCACAGGAAGTATCAAAGGTAAGTATCAAAACTATCAACGTTGATGTAGAGAAACTCATGGCCAGGATTAGTTCTCAGATCAAGGTCTGCCTTATCCTCCATTCTGAAACATCAAGAAGACATGTTTAAATAGCAAGAAGGAGACAAGACGTCCACAAAAGTAAACTACATGTACAGTACCCAACACATTCAGCAGCCTGCTTATAAGGTGACTTAAGAACACGAATTTTCCAATTCTGTGTTTGATGATATTGCGCATATATTGGAATGTGAAACATTTTATTGTTGGCAGCAAAGTGGATGATAAAAATACATATACCGAATTGTTTTATCATTTTGTGATTTGAAAGTTGACCATCCTATGATAGAAGAAGAAAAACAACAACCCACAAACAGTCCATTCTGGGTACTTTTGGAATTTGGGAAATACATGAGGAGAAGGCAGTCAATTTTCCTTTTTTCAAATTCCTCAAATGTCATAGACATATAAATATGGTTCTTATCAGTATCGTTAAGAGTGAGTGAGTATGGTTTTAAGCTGCTTTTAGCAATATTCCAGCAAAACCACGACCGGGGGTACCAGAAATGGGCTTCACACATTGTACCCATGTCTGAAATCGAACCCGGGTCTTCGGCGTGACGAGCGTACGCTTTAACCACTACGCTATCCGACCGCCACGTATCAATCATTAAGACTGCCATGGAATGGATATGGGTTAATTAATAGAACAAAGAAATCAGGATCAAATTGTTGTAAGCTGTCCAAGTAGCCAAATTACAGGGATAAGATTATGGTATTTTTCACAACATAGGGATGGTGATTCCAATGAAATAGTAAATTTGTCATCCTTTGGCTTACACATTGTTTCAGTTGCATCAATACATGAATTCATGATCCAGGTACCACAAATGTTGAATAATGTATATATTATCAATCTAATAAACTCTTATTGCCTTTGATGAAGCCTGAAAGCTGGTATTAAGGGTTAATAATGTTGATAATATAAATAGCATATGTGTTAAGGATTAATACTATGTGATATGATTATATGTGATGTGATTTCTACAATGTTTTAACAAGCAAAGATTAATAGCTGCACATGGCATTAGCAAAACATTGTTATGTAACATTTTTCTTGTGTAAATGCTACTACAAATACAATAAAAAGAAACCTATCTCACGAAAGTAAATGTTACTAAAATAAGACAACCCAAAAAAAACCACTGCCGTTTAAATCCCCAACAGAAACAACCTGCAGTGCAGTTTGACAAAGCACTGATATAACGGTAGTCTTACAATTAGGCTTGCAGAACCAGCATGCAATACTTGTATTTAACCTCCAAGTCTCTCAGTCTGGATAAGATTTGGTCTAGCTGTGCTGGTTCATGTAGACTGCACTGCAGCTGATCATAATTTTTCAGTATGAAAAAACAGACAATTTGTGAAACCTGAAGAATTGATGACAATTTGCAATGATAAACATATAAAAGTTATTGGTCTTTCGATTACAATTCAAGAAAATATAATTTTGAAACATTACGTCCAACTGAAATGATAAAAATCTGTATACTTTTTCAAACATCCCTGGTTTTGAGGGCATAATTATATAATTTAAGGTTTCACTGAATTGTTTTTTATACAAACAAAATAACAAATTACATAAAGAATACACCCAAAATAAACATTCACAAAAAAACCATAAAATTAAAAAGTATGTACTAATGAACAACATATATGAAAACAAAGGTGAGTGAAAAAGACTTGAAAAGAACATGACAGATGTGACAGTGATACACTGCAAGACGTGAACCGAAATCAGTCACTGCTAATAACACACTTCATACATTGAGTGAAGTAGAACAATGGCATGAACAATTTCATGTGCAATGACACATTTGATTCACACCTTTGTCAATAGTTGTGTACAAACAACACCATAGAAAGGAAACAGAAAAACATCCATCAAGACCACAGAACAGAGAAGAGAAAGACCCCCTTTACCACAAGACACCAAATATATACTCACTGCATTCATAGTGTCAGAGCAAACAGAACTGAGAGTATCACTTCAACACATGGCATCAGCTGCTTTAATTTTGTTTGTGTGGGGTTAAAAAAGAGAGTAGTATTTCTGTCGTTTTAATAGATATCATCTCAGTTAAATCAGGAAAAACTTCAAGAAAAGTTTGCAATCAAGTCCCTGATCTGAGAGAGTGAATTTGGTTTAACACCACTTGGAACAATATTTCAGTTATATTACAGCATGTCAGGTTCATTTTGAAGGAAAGCCCAAAGCATGTCTTAGACATTTACCATGAGCACAAGTACGGTGCTGACAAACCTAGAAACATAATCAGGGGGAACTGGGATTTGAACCCATGATCATAGGTTTCTGGTGTGCCCAAGGGAAGCAACTCTGCAGTGAACTGTGGTGCCTTCCACGACTGGGAAACCCATACCCAATGTTGATTGTAAGAAACAATATTCTGTCTTGTGTAGGATAGCTATTGTGATCTTGTCATTAATATACAAAATAGTGATTTGAAAAAATGTCTCAGCAACTGGTAAAATGGAGATTTATCCCTTTGTTAAGCTACATTCTGTCCTTCTGGCATGCCTAGAGCAGGGGTGCACGCCCACTGATATTAGTCTAACCCTAGTCTGTCTTACAGACCCTGATATAAATATATCAAAAACAGCCCATGCAAGTCTATAATGTTTGGCAAGTCTAGATTACTGCAGTATCAGGAGAGAGTCTGGGCTCCTATGATATTTTTATTAAGATAATTGAGTGAGTGAGTGAGTTAAGTTGCCGCTTTTAACAGTATTACAGTTATATCGCGGCATGTCAGCTTAATGTAGGAGGAAAGCCAGGAGTGATGCAGGTCTGAGACGTTTACCACTTCGGTGAAACCCACGAGCATGGGTATGGTGCTGACAAACCTAAAAACATAATCGAGGCGAACCGGGATTCGAACCCACAATCATAGGGTTCTGGCGTGCCCAAGGGACGCAACTCTGCACAGCAAATCTAGTGTTAGAAAGTTAGCAATATGACTACACAGCTACATACTGTAAGTATGAACAGATCAGTTAAACAACTGTTTGGGCTGCATGTGTATGTGAAATTATCGCCGCTATTGACAAGCTATGTGCCACTCTGACGCCTACAGCGTGTTACAGCAGCATGCAATGAACATGCATGGAGGGTACAAACCTACACTATCCTCGCCGTGGTTGTCTCCAGCAGATTTCCAAAGCTTAGAGCATGGGAGCAAAAGCAAAGAACATGGGGTTATTGCACACCAACACATCACACCCAGCTAAAGCATTATCACAATTATTTTGAAATGAAATTAATCAAGTGAAGGCCCACATTCTTGTAGAATGTAGACAGGTTATTTTGTAAGAGTGCAAATGGACTTCGTGCCAAGATTTAATCTTTGAGGTTTTAACCAACATTGCCCTTAACTTTCATGTCTTTTACCCATGTTATGCCCATATCAATCAATTACTGGATGTTCTTGTATATTTGTTATGAAAAGATTATTCAAAATTAAGTTATTTAGAAACCTCAATATTCAAAACCAAATGATCCTATTACATTCTCTGAGGCATCTGGTCTGAAATTTAACTTTGCCTTTAACTTTTCACAAACATAATTCATTATGGAAATACATCAACATTTGAAACAAAATTTGTGGATAAACAAAACAACTTTTCTAATTCACCACTTGCCCTATTTTTCACGCTTTTAAGCAAACCGATGATAGTCGTCATGGTTACTTGTTGCTGATATCCGTTCCTTCATTGATGATCTTCACTTAGACTTCATCCACAGTTCACTTTTCTCGATCTTGTTTTTAAGACCCAGTGTCCACTTCAGCTCCGAAATATCATGCTTGTACTGACAATGTGACATACGAGTGCAATTCTCACTTTCAGGATTAAGTAAAAAGGAAGAAATCTTTTTTTCTCTATTCTTCAACTTGTCTTAGATGTATTCCTTTCCATTTGTCATAAACAGTGAAACCCCTTTTATCCAGACAGTACTGTATACAGTAAAGCCCCGTTAATCCAGACAGAACTGTATACACTGAAACCCTGTTGAACCAGACAGTACTTTATATATTACAACCCTGTTAATCCAGACAATGCTGTATACAGTGAAATCCTGTTAATCAAGACTGTACTGCATGTACCCTGTTAAACCATGTTTAACATGATAGTACTGCATACAGAGAAACACTGTTTATTCAGACTGTACTATACACAGTAAAGCCCTGTTAATCCAGACTGTACTGTATATATTACAACCCTGTTAATCCAGACATTACTGTATACACTGAAACCCTGTTGAACCAGACAGTACTTTATATATTACAACCCTGTTAATCCAGACAATGCTGTATACAGTGAAATCCTGTTAATCAAGACTGTACTTCATGTAGTTAAACCCTGTTAAACCATGTTAATCATGATAGTACTGCATACAGAGAAACACTGTTTATTCAGACTGTACTGTATACAGTAAAGCCCTGTTAATCCAGACTGTACTGTATATATTACAACCCTGTTAATCCAGACAGTACTGTATACGGTGAAAACCTACACTGTCCTGGGTAAAACTGCCGACATTTGCTGATTATCCAAACACCAGTATGGAGTAATGTCCCTTTGTGTGTTGACTTCCAAACAGAAATGTCTGGAAGACAGGTTTCCAGAATATCCAAGTTTCACTGTATAGCACTGAGAGGCAGTACATTCTTTTAAAGTCTTCAGAGACTGAAGAATATGCAGAAAGTTAGTGTATGAGGCACCTTGGTGATCAGGTGCATTCAGATTTTCAGATGTTTCTTTTAAATCTAAAACCGTTTAACCTTTTTTATAAAAGTGTATATGCATAAAAAAACATTTATCTTTCTTTCTTAATTGCTTAGAATACAATTTGCAGGAAATAAACTGCTCACAAATCAAGTTTTCTGACATAAGAACATAATTTACCTTTGAAAACAAATGCTCGTTAATTGTAGGCTATAGTATTGTAGTGTGGCTGACTTTGACCATCACATTGTAGGTTATCAAGTCATATGTTCAGACACTGTCACAACTTGGTGCAGGATGGAGAGGTGCAGGATGGAGAGGTGAAAGGGTGAAGTTCAACCCAGATTACAGAACCTGATTAGATTGATTAGATTAAAGAACATCTTATCATGACTGTATTAATATGTATTACATCAGGCAGTAAGGTCAGTAAACTAGCCTCTCTACAGAGCGACTAGAAACCGTCACACAAATTCACAGAAATGTTGACTGAAATGTTTCGTAAAATCTGAATCTTGGATAACTAGGGTAAAACAATTTTGTAATTAGTTCTTGTACAATACTTTTTTTAAAAAATGAAACCAGGTTGATGTCTAATATTTCATTGTGTGGAAAACCTTGTTATACTTTTCTTTTAACCCAGCCCTTCAAAAGGTACATCTGTAATCAAGAAGAGTGTCTCTCTGATGGAATAAGGTGTTGAACTCTCCATGGCTTGTGATTAAAAGTACCTTATTTCCTCTAATAAGCACCCTGGCACTTATTCCTTAAACCCTGAAGGTGTTAATAAATATGCCCAGCAGTAGAGATCTTTCGCTTAATATTTCAACTACAGTGTTGCATAAGTTACATACATTTCATTACATACAATCCAACAACCCACCACTTTTCTTGCATACTACTTTGGACCCCTCACCTTATGGAGGCTGGCGCCTATTAGATATTGAGGGAGCCTTAAACAGAGGAAATATGGTAACTGTTGACACCTACTTTACTGCTGAACAGGATGGTGTTGCGATGGCATGGATTTTATGAAATTAGTGATAAATTCAACTGGGAACAGGAGTTAACCCCCTGACAGTTATTTTGCTCTGGTAAAGGTCCACTGGTTCCAGTCTTTAAACAGAGAAAATTATAGTTGTGTTGCACAGATATATCATAAAATCAATGCAAACGCCTTTGCAAACAGCTTCCTGTTTTATCTATGTGAAGCAAGAACACAAACATTTCTCCAGTCCTGGAGTTCTTTGCTGCATGTTATAGGTTTATATGGAGTACAGATGGTTAGATGGCCCCATGACAGACCAGCCTGTTGGCCTATTCTGTGGCAGTTGGAGCACTGATAGCCCGAGGAAGAACAGCTTTTGGGGTGTCTCAGTGAAGGGATTACAAGCTTCGAGGTAATCATGCTTGAAATTAGGACCAGTGTACTAACCGAGCTCCTTTGTGTCTCAGAAACACCCAGCATACTTTATACATACATCAGAAATGCAGCATGATAGTCAACATTCTCCAATGTGAAATGATCATTTTGTTGTGCTTCAAATCCACATCCAAAACACCCCAAATCAACTTAACCATAGAACTATGAGAACCCCAAAGGTCCAGATGTCATCAATACCAACCGAACTTAACACTGTAAAGCAGAATAGCATGCCTTCTCAAACGACAAAATCCTTTAAGGGAAATGATAACAAAACTTCTGATACTGTTGTAACATTTTTATGTCTGGACTAAGTAAAATTACACATACATTAAGAATGATTGGCACCTGTCTCCAGATGACGACTGCAGTTGACAGATGATGACACATTAGAACGGTAGCACCAGTGCCTCTAGGTACAGACGAAGAGGGCTATGTACAACAGGCCAGGCAGGCAGGTGATATGGACACCGCCCACACACCAGTGGCCATCTGATGCTTCCCTACAGGACAATACATACTGCCAGGTCCTTCTACCAGTGATCGTGGCAAAGCAGGAAAGGTTACACCACAATTACCTCATTGGAAAACAAGTTAGCAAGTATCTGATTGTTACTTGCAAATTAGGCATAATCAATGGCTAATGTACGTATTTCATAAGTAACCAACACATACCTGAAGTACTTGACTGTTTCATGTTATCAATAATTTGAATTAACAAAAACACTGTTGTGAATCATTAATTTACTTTGCAAGCCAAATAACAATATATTGACTCATTAAGCGGTCACATTTTCATACTAGGACAAAACAAGGCCCACAGTTAGAAGTTAGCATTTGTTGTTTGATTATGAGAGTTTCAAATAAGGATAGCATAGTTGTATACTTAATCTCCCATATATAATGAGAATGGCTATGTCATTTTCAAGATTGTACCGGAAGAAATTACAACATAACAGTAGTTCTAATTAAGGGTCAAGTCCTATTTCAGGTGCACATCTATTTATCAGTGCCACTGGTAAAGGACAATCTTCAAGCTCTAACCGACTCTCTATTTACATTGGTTATGTGAAGCTGGTGTATTCTGCATAATATTTAATTAATATTCCTCTGAAAATTCAGTAGCTGATATGGCTAACAGTTCTTACAGAATACTGATGTTTGACCTACTTGGATCACTGATAGAATGACGAGGCTGGCATGTTAACAACTGCTCATGATACAATATGACACTCTGATATTATCCAATAGTTTATACTGAACTCCATCAAACACATTAACCATTATCAGCCATTATCATTACCACCTAAAACAATCTCCATGCATGATGTATTAATTCCAATCAAAACTTCATCGTAGCATCAGTCAGATCTGCAAACTCCAGGTACAAATTTGAAAAGATACAAATACATATTCATTTTAGTTATGTACAAATCAAGAAACTATCAAAATATAAACTTTCAATATGTCCCTAGAAATCTTGTATAAGCAGCAAAGAGAAAAAGAATATTTTACTGGAAATTAGAGATTTATCATTCTAAATTTACATGTCTGAAATCTACACAGGCCTGTTACCATAGTTACAATACATTAACACTCCAACATTCATGAACTGTCAATACTAACAACATTCATTTTTACCCTTATACAGGGATGTGTGAGAAAGTAACTAAACTGTGCATGACGAAAGCCACATGGAAGACATCTCAGGATAGAAAAAGAGCTTATGTAAATATGGATATTATGCAAAATTTAAAATACTGAAATGGTCCCTACACAAGCTAAGTAGTATGCAATAGACAGATAATAAAAAAAGAGATAATTATGTAAGTGTTGACAGAGGGAGATATTTTCATATACCAGTATAATAAAGAAAAAATATATTTTACCACTTTCTAGACATTTACAAGTCAACATATATCACTGGAAATCGTGTATTGCGATACATCCCAAAATAACCAAGACGTGATTGTTGCTGTCAGGTAACTTCCTACACTAAGCCTGTGATTCAATACTTATATAATTAATTTTTCATGGTTTTAATAAAAGAAGCAAGATAAGGATGAAAAACATTCACCATCACTGTAACAAAAAAAATACCACATCGTCAAGAGAGACTGAAAGCAGGGATCATTCACAAACATCTGACGAAGCATGATGAAGAGAAGGCTGTGCATTACATAAATGTCCTTTCTGGCCACCATAGTGTGGGGAATGAAAAGTAAAATATGACAAACCTAAAAAATGAACCTAGGGAGTGATTGTACATCACAAAATCCATATATGTGATACAACTTTGAATATTGGTGCATCAAAATTAAAATCACATGAATTATTCATTTTCTTATGGAAATAATGTCCCTCCTAATCAATGTTGTTTTTAAAAGCAAGAAGACTAAAAGTTGTTACTTATTTCTGGTGGCCAAGATGGGAACAGTTATGCTTAACAATACCCAAAACGGGAGATAATTCATTCATATCAATGGAGACAACTCTTATACACACAATTCCTATACACATGACTTGTGATGGCGATGCAATATGTACAATGGTGATAAGTAAAAGCTAATCTACACAGTGACTGTACATTTTCTACATCTTAAAATAGTGAAAAACAAGTGGAAACACAACCAACAGAATTCCCGGAGATTAACTTTATCAACAAAAGCTGTACAAGACGTTTGATGAGATCTCTATAACATGTTACTATATTGCACCGTCTTGAGAAAGGCTACTAACTAGCCTCTGCAGAAACCACAGCCATCATATCCTGGTGCAGCTACGTGGTAAAGCATCATACCTCAAAACTTATTCCAACTGTATTCAAATTGTGATTCTGCACGACCAAGATTGCATGTCATGAATGACGTGTCCTGTCGCTCTTTCAGCAACACCTACGTATACTGTACTACGCCTACCCTTTGAAGGGGAAAATGCTCCACAATCTAGTGTGTCATTTCAATCCTCGGTCCAGATGTTGTAATCAATGTCACATGTGAAACTGAGACACTGCCTCTGGGTAAATTAGGGCAATCATTATCTTCTAGAATGATACACATAAAATATAATGTACTCAACGGCATTATTGAAGGGTCACCTTGGTATGTAGGATGACAACATGAAGACAAGCGTCAACAGATCGGAATACATTAACAATGTCATTAACAAGTGAAAAACGTGTTTATGCCTATGTCACACTGATTGGATACTTTTATGAAACTGGAAAAATCGACGCGACTATTAAAAACATTGAAATGTGTGATATTGAGGGTGATGGAAAAAGCTACCCAAAATTCACACCAGTGCTATAGCCCATGCATGTGGCATACATGACAAGTGACAGTGTTTCATTTGCGATGCAACTGAACTGCAGTCTGGCAAATTGAAAATGTGACGTCTTTTTCAGATTTATATCTCTGTTGTGCCCCCTCAATAATGCTGCCGAGTATAGATAGGGGACAAACAAAGTGGAAGTGAATTACTTGAGTCAAACAAGCATGGACTGCAATAGGCACGACATCCTTGAACAGATGGCACCCATGACACCTGATCCTAGCATTATTTGGGTGGTAGTATTAATGAAGCTAATCTAATCTAACCCTACAGGATTGGTTTGCAGACGATTCCACTTTCCCTTTGCAATGACAACAAAGGCTAAACAAAGGATTAACTGTTAGGAAAATCACACACACCTATAAGGATATCATACATTCACAAATTTCCCTTCCATATCAACAACCTAGCCAGCTTTGGATAAAACATACCCTAACCTAAAGATGAACATTTGAAGCAATATAATACAATATTCAATATATGGACATCATTTAGAAACACAAAGTAAAGTTTGGATGAAAACTATCACCAGATGAACTTGTTCCAGTAAGGCTGTGGGTTTGTGCTATTACAGGCTGCATAAGTGATCTATGCCTCCATCAAATATTTATACATGGATTTCAATGATAGGTGTTTGCAAATCAACTTTGATGACAACCACAACAATATTGGCCTATTCTACCGTACATCTTAAGATGGTTGAAACAAGACAAGTTTTAGAAAATAAATAAACTACATGAAATTTAGTATAATATGAATATACTCTTATTATTACTATCATTTAAGCTTCAGTACAAAAAGAACGCTTGTCAAAGACAATTGCAGGTGCATACTTCTTTCAAAGAAGCAAACATTTTCGGATCATTTGATAAAATGCTTTTTGACACAACATATGAATTCAAATGTTTAAAGTTGAGACTGAATGCAACGAAATATACAAAATAATATATAAACTGCATGCAAATATATCCAGTGCACCACTGTACAGCAACCATCGATGACAGAGCAATGGACATGACACTGACATGACGTCTACAACAGAACCAGAACATCGAGAAATGCCACTGAGTATCAGGAAACAATGTGCTTCCGGCAAGTTGTATATTGAAGTCTCGTTTCAATGTATCAAGTACATTCACACACAAGGTAACATATTCGTCTATTTCCCTATTCACGTGAAACATATGTTCAATCTGCTCTCTATATTCCCATATTTTGGGTTGCAATACATTACACTGATAAAAATGATTTCTGCAGTTTTTTTTACACACAGTATAGAACAGATCCCAGATTTTCTATCTACTTTAATAAACTAACTTGTAAAGATGAACAGCAAGCTTCAAATATGTTTCAGCTAAAAATTAGGGTAAAAACTCATATGGAAGAAAGCCTCAGGAGAGGCCACACTTTCTGCAATATGATCCTATCCGATATCCTGAAGCTACATAGTCACCTCTCTTGGTGGGATAATGTGTACTAGGAGAGGGATGGGCTCCTCTGTTATCAATGAAATATGATGTAAGAATGCGCCAATATGAAAGTTTGTTGGTCTGACAGTGAAACAATACCTGTACTATAGTTCTTGTGTTTAATACCCACGATTTCCCAGAACATTTACCTGTATGGAGGAGTGTGCATATCATACATGCAAACTGAGACAATGCCCCTCCACCCCCCAATCCCAAGTGAGCATGTTAACACCAGAATAACCATGTTAACAAATATGTAATGAAGTAGGCCAGTCATCATGCTTATTGCACTATTGAGTGTATTTCTGGCTTTAAGTTTTGGATATATTTTGTTAATTTTCTTCAAAATTTCATTCAGTTTTAGTATATTAATTTTGGCTAATCGTATGCGGCCTAATCAACATATTGCAGCAACCCACTGTTACATACAACAAGCATGGTCCTATTCCAGATCTGACTTTGTTTGTTTGTTGTTTAACGCCGTACTGAGCAATATTCCAGCTATAAGACGGTGGTCTGTAAATAATCGAGTCTGGACCAGACAATACGATGATCGACATCATGAGCATTGACCCACGCAATTGGGATACGATGACATGCATCAACCAAGTCATCGAGTTACAGATCTGAGTTTTCAGAGAATTAAAAATATATCTGAATGCCATGATTTGATTTTCAACAGGTCATAGTTGTTGCTATTTGACTATTGACAGTCATTAATTTGCTTTCTATGGATTAAGGCTGTTAACTTTTCGTTTTCACTGATCACAATCTCAAACTAGGACTCTGAAAATATATTCATACACAAAAACTACCAGTGGCAAACATAAGGACTACATTGAAAATGTATTTATATTTCACTATTTTATTGATGGCTATTTTATTCTTGGTACAATAATAATTTCAGACTAACTTTCTTGCTATGATAGCACTGATGTTATGATTGTGGGTATAACATCAAACTGAATCACTGGATCGCAAGACAAAATCACACTTCAAGTTGACTGCTACTTCCTAGGTTAGTTCAGGAGAAAATCAAACTTGATGATATTGATCACTGCGTTTAGAAAAATATGTGAGGTGAAACACAATTTATGTTTTCAACAACAGTGTCTAGCACTTTTATTACAAAGTGTACAGTTACAATTATGTTCTGTAAAAACATGCTCTCACCTGGAGAAAAACTGTGTACGAGTAGTTATTGATTGTACACTGTATACAAAAAATCATTTCCTAAAAAAAAATCTACACCAAAATGAGTGATGTACATTATACTCAGTATTATGTGCAGTATACACAATAAAATACAATGATTAAATAATTTTTTATGTCTACTATTTTAAAGAAACATCCACAGCAAAATGTATACCGCAGTACAAGCTGAATGAGGCGAATGGAATTTCAGAATTTAGACAAACATCAGGGACTAAGTGCCTTTGGCAGGCAAATTGGGAAAAAATGTTAGTTTGTTCAAAATTACTATTTTAAATTATTTTCAGAGATATTTTAACATTGCATTCAATATAATAATGTAAAACTAACCCACTTCCAATTTCCTGGGCTTGCAATCAGTGGAATTCACCTCGTCCAAGCCATGAGTTATAACTATATTTACATGAAACAGGAAAATGTATTATTCGCATTTGGGAATATTTAATGCAAATTTGTGCTAACTTTGGGCCAATTATCGGCCTCTGAGCAGGTCTAGATAAATCCTTGAACATTCTCTTCCTATGCGGGATAAGGATCGTGCTGATTCTTGACACCCCCTACTATAACCAATGCCCATAGTTCTGACAAGACACATCCTTACTTCTGTATGTGACAGTAGATGAACTGGATTTTGAGGACCAGAAAGAGATTCCACTTAAGGGGGTTGGCCTATATAAAGGTTAGACTTTCATGAAACTATTTTTCTATCATTAAAAAATAACATTGTATCGCTCCAGGTGAACAAACAAGAGATAAACTTTGTCAATGAAAATGTGCTATTGAACATCACTAAACACAATGACATACCATTTCAATTTTATTTCTTGTTAGGCTAGGCAATGTTTCTATTCGCAGGGATACAAATACATGTGTATTTATACTATTTGTCTTCTGAACTAAACTGGAAATAGCAATCAGTTGTACACATGTTTGCTCTCAAATTACAGGTGATTAAGTTAAAATATAGCCAATATCCAATAATATAACTGTGTACATATACCTATGTATCAATACTGTTCTTAGATATGTTTGATAAGAAAACACAGAATGGATATTAATACAGCATGCTTCTTCCATGTGTTCCCCCTTGCTGCACAATATAAGGAGAACATAATTCCAAACAAAACTGAGAAGAATGGTACGTCATTCCATGAGAAATATACAGTAATTGTGAGATAGACACAGGAATTGTGTTTGAGCTTTGTACCCAATCCTTTCTCAATACTGAAGAAAATGAGACAAGAATTTCAAAACCAAATCAAAGCACAAACTGGCAAGAGCAGCAGAAAAAACAAATGAAAATATTTAAACGCTACAGTCATTGTAATAAAGAAGTTATATATCCATAGAACTATATGCCTTGTTCGTGTCTATATATCAACAACAGCATCTATTTAAAGAAATTTCAAGACAATTTGGGATAAATAAACTTTAGGGATTTTTGCACAGTGTTCCCTTTTCCATTAACACACTGAACTGAACAATCTCATCAAAATCAGATCATTTACTCCAGTATGATGCCTCTCTGCATAATGATCTGAAGACACCTCCTTAGGTCACGTCAGGTTAACACTTTCATCAGCATATAACAACTGAGGCTTATAAATTCTCAGTACAAGTGAGCAAAGCATTCAGACAAATTCTAGTCATGCTTGGCTTATATTTTTTTAGAAGAATTGGTCCTCAGGCAATGGGCTTTGAAAATATACTGCTGGCAGGCAGTTTTTTCTGTTTGTTTTTTGTTTTGGTTGTTCAAACTAGTATGTAACCAAATAAACAGTTGTGTACAATTAACCTGGGAAAGGGCCTCCCTATATAAATGTACTCCTTGATGAGTAAAATACTTGAATACAGTATTTGAGTACCATCAGGCTACCAGTGTGTGCATAATGCATGCATACAATGAGCTTTGATTTTTTTTCACAATGCAAAGAAATAAAAACTAAACGTGCGGCAGACTTCATGATGATACGTGTGTGTGTGTGTGTGCGTGTGCGTGTGCGTGTGTGCGTATGCGTATGCGTGTGCGCGTGCGCGCGTGTGTGTGTGCGCCTGAGAACCAAGACTATTTTTTTTAGCCCTATTGTCTTGTTGTGGGCATGTACACATCCTGCTATTATTAAGCAATATGGCTTCCACACCCCAAAAAGGGTGTACTTTCGTGGCTATTGTTTTGTGTTCTGTTGGGTATTTTGTTTTGCTAAGATGGAATTTCGGAACTGAAGTAGTAAAGTAAGGAAGCCAAATCGTTTTAGAAAGCTGACATCTGATGGCTCAAGAATCCATGCATCCTTCATTTAGATTTGGCTGTCGTTGGTGGGTTTGTTGTTTAACGCCGCACTCACCAATATTCCAGCTTTATGACGGCCGTCTGCAAATAATCGAGTCTGGACCAGTCAATCCAGTGATTAATATCATGAGCATCGATCCACGCAATTAGGATCAATGACATGCATCAACCAAGTCAGCGAGCCTTACCACCCGATCCCGTTAGTCGCCTCTTACGACAAGCAGGCTGTCAAACATAGCTCAGGATTCAGCAGACGTGACCTTCTATGGAGGTGTTCTCAGATCTTCCAAGCATAGAGGAATCATATGGGAGTAAAAGGTCTTATAATAACGAGGATTGTGAATTGAATAGCACTGAAGTGAACCCTTGCAGGGTTTCAATGTCAGAGGCTATTTGAGATAAAAGAAAGAACATATTTACTTTTTGTGGTATAACATATTTTAATATGGCTGTGTAACTTAGTGAATGAGTGGCCTTTGCAAAATAATCTGATTTGCATTAAATACATATGTATTGCCATCTCAAATTGATTCTCTAACTTTTACTATAAACTTGAGGCTGAAAGTGACAAGTAATGGGTTCTTTGGCGAGGACAAGTGATACACCTGTCTTTGGGTGTGACAAAATGTGCCCCTCAGTTCTTACGTGCTGTAGCAATAAAACAGTCATTCTGGGAGGTCCTAGGGAGACGCCTGAGAACCTGTGTCACTACAATCTCATTAAAATCAGGTGTTAGTGCTCGGAGGACATCAGATTGTAAGTCACGACAGGACAACATTTTGAGAACTTTGACCGACCAATGAAATGACCAACAGGAAGTCGACATTTGCCAATCAGAAAGCAGCTTTCTGAGGCTTTATGGCACTAGTTTAAAAATGGTAACTTCCATTCACGACTACATTTGAAATTTCTTTGACAAACTTATTGATTCAAAATTTGAAAACTGAACAAAGAAAATACTGGATTGTTTGACAGGTATCGGAGATTGTATGGCAGTACTACCCAAGGGCTATGGAAATGGAAAAGTCTGATCCATTTCAAATGTTTATTTTACTGTGGTTGGGTATGCCTCGTGTTGACCTTTCAATCTGACTGGTCGGATCGGTGCGCCCTGTAATGGGATGTCCTCAGATCTTTGTGTAGCAGTAGGGAGCACAAAGAGATGCTGATTTTAATGAGATTGGCGTGACTATGAAACAACATAAATCCTTCTGCCTTCCTATCACTTACACAGCAACTGTATTCAAAATAATGTATTACTGAGGTAATTCACACACTGTAATCTCGCATGATCAGTATATATATATATATATAAATCCTATTGTAACCATAGTTAAACCCTGATACGTCTTTAACACAGTCTGTGCCAAGGGCCTGCGACGTATCCGGTGAGTTCATTCAACTGAATACATTTTCAGACTTGTGCTTCAGACAAAGAGCTAGAGAAGCAAACTGGTTACAGAATTATCAGCCTACTAAGGTTAGGTGTTCACATGTAACACACTGTGTCTTCCCAAAAGTCAGGATACAAACGTCAAGTTTGTTTTATCAGAAAGCAACCGCCTTCCCTTTGTGATTGTTCATTGCAAGGTTTTGGCAAATGTTGTGAATATCATCATGTTGGACATACATGTATTTCCAATAAAGCAGAAAGGCACAATAGTCAACAGATTGTCCTGGGAACAGTGAGTGAGTGAGTGAGTTGGATCTAATGCCGCTTAGAACAGTATTTCGGTTATATCCTGGCATGTGACAGGAAAGCCCATGCATACCTTACATGTTTTCCCATGAGCATGGGTATGGTTCTGACAAATCAAGGATATTAAAAAGGGTGAATCTTGGATTTGAACCCATGATCATCAGATTCTGGCATGCCTAAGAGAACAAGTCTGCAAAACATATTGTGACACTGTCCTAGGAAAAACATTGTTTAGTTGAAGATATGACAGTAAACACAGAACTTGGAACAAACAATATCTTGTCTTATAGGAATCAGAAAACAAACAGTTTGTGCAAAAAAAGGATATCACCTGTAACAAACATTTGTCTCAACAGTAACCAGCGATGATTTCATTACATCATAAACCTAGCCGACACCTTATTCCAGAAAGGCAGTGGCAATAAGCAGAAGAAATACAAGTTTGTGACTGTTATCTCTTGATGCCACTTTGATCAAGGGCAACACCTGCTCCTGATTGACAACAAAAGAACAGCTTAATGTTAAGGAACATTTTGGCAAAATGGAATACCTATCCCCAGATACATGTAATGTTGAGGGTCCTGGCTTGTGACTCCAAATGATGGTGATACTAGTGTGTCACTAGCTTGTTGAAGAATACACATAAACCTGTACACATTTGATCAATGAGTTACATTCAAACACACTAGAAACAAAGTCAAGGGGATCACCCATGAAAATATTCCCAACTCTGACGATTACATCCTCTGTCAAAACAAAGTCAAACCATAGTGAAAGTAGGCTGGAAATTACTATGTTACATCTACATTACTGTGAAGTCCATAGGTCGAAACCACAGCTCATGAAACCCCAGTGCAAAGATAACCTAGATAAGTACTGGATGAAGATGAAGCCACAAGGTCCCAGTGTGAAGGAGATGGTTTCCAATGATGTGACATTAAACAAAACAAGGAATTGAAAATGACAAAAAATAAATAGGTACAAAAATAGTCTTTCTTCTGAAATCAATGTGGACCACTATTTGACCAATTACAACACAAACACAGAAATACTGCTTAAGTAAAATCTAAATGTAAACATCCAGGCTAAAACTGTAAGTTTGCAAAACGGCATGACGTTACCATGCTAAACAAAAGGAAGGAGGCACTGTGCTATCAAGGATGTTCCTGGATGTTTCCAAGTATGCTACAAATGACTAGACTGGTGTGAAGCAAATCCTGTGATGAGCAAAGACAACAACACATACAATACCAGTTACTGTATGCCATGCAAAACACAACATTGTCTTACAGGAAAGGAGGATGATGACAGCAAATTATGTCCTTTATGATGAGAATAAGGATTTCAGAGTAAGTCATGAGGTGTCCCTTTAAAAACAAGTTTCATGAATAGTGGGATTTCTCCATATCACAACATTGATTAAGATTGACAAACACATTACATGAAATGTTGGTTTTGTTTGATAGCACTATAACATGGGACTGAAATTGTTTTTTTCACTATGGAACTGCTTTGAGAGTTCTAGGTCAATATTTTCATAACACATTCTGACAAAGATCGATGTAGCAAAGAATGTATAGGTAAAAAAAACAACTTAAAAATGTAGCAAAGATTTTGTTTTAATCAGTTAATAGCTAGGACAAAGGTAATGTACCAAACATATGTTAGATATCTCCCGTGGAAAGCACATGGCAACGTTTGAGATTAGTGCAATGTGGGTTGAAGCAACAATACATGTCTTTAACCAATGAACCATGGTAATTAGTGGATGAGGTCCCAATAAAACAGTCAGGGATAAACAGACATGTAAGTCAAAATATGAAAGTAAAAACAGGCCAAATTGCGACAAAATTGGTATCAATAAAATACTTGTGAGTCATTTTAAAGGCAGTGCTACCTTCAAGACAACAGAGTTCAATGGGACCGACCCCTCATTTAGATCTATACTTCCATATTTTACAACGGTCCAAAAGATGCCTTACTGATAAAACACACACAGACATACATCCATATGTTCTGAAATTTGTAAATCATAATAATAATCAGCATAAATCTTATAAAGAGTGATTAAAGTAAAATCAAAAGCATTAATTATGTAGTGCGATCATTCATGTGAAAACAGCTACAATACTTATTCAACAGATTACAGGTCACAGCATTGGTAGCATCACTCTCAAGTCAAATATATCTGTTAAAATGTTGAAGCAATTCACATTCTTTAGGAATATCTAGCTACCACTCAGCTATAATCATGTAATTAATTGAAAGTAAACCAAGAAACTACGCTTCGTTACATTACATACATAGATTGCAAAAAATAGTCAAGTAAATCCTTTGATAGAAATCGACAAGTCAATTTGAATTGTTTCAAGTAACAATTCTCAGTTACATCACAGATGCTTTTAAGAGAAGTTGACCCCTCTGATTAAATGTGATGTAAAATCAACTTCTAAACCCATACATTTATTCTCAATCTTTACATAGCCGGTATGTACATGCACATTGGTTTCAAACCTTTCTCCACACTCATCAATTGGAGGAGCTCAAGACAGGTGCTATCACTTGAAGCACAGCCTGACTCACAGAAACTTTCACCCACTGCTAATTTCTTGGTTTACTGAACTGATCAAATAATGGCAATAATGAAGATTATCAATGAATCAGATTATGTCATATTCTACCCGCTCAGTCTGATAAATGGCTGCACGATAACTGTACCTATCAGAAAGACTACGCTGCACTGGCTTGGCTGGGGTGGAGAAGATAGGGACAGTTGGTGCCCGGGGGACATCACTTGCCACGCCTACTTCCTCATCTTCCCCAATGGCAGTCTCGACAAGAGAAGGTTCAAGCTCGGGAAAGCTTGTCATTTTGGCTTGAAGGAGATACACGTAAGTTTTGTATCTTTTAAGCTGAAAGGAACAGATGATGAGTGTGAAGATACTGTGTGAAATGTGAAGGCAAGAATATGTAAACAACAACAATCATGCCGAGGGACAACATTAATGAAGTCAAAGCTTAGCAAACCCAAACAAACAAATCCCGTGAGTGCTTGGCTTGCAAGTCACATGACCCAGATCCAGCAATATCACGGCGAGGGACACCAGAAATGGGCTTCACACATTGTACCCAAATCAGGAATCGAACCCGGGTCTTCAGTGTGACAAGCGGACGCTTTAACCACTAGGCTACCCGACCGCCCCCTTTTACTCACAGAAAATTCAACCATTGTAGATTGTACCAACCCAGATATAAAAAAAAGGCTCCATATTAAATTGTTTATTTCTTTAAATTAATTAGTAAGTATTTTGCTTTTACTCTTTAAAAAATCTACTTGACAGAGGTATGTAAAAAGTCTTACAGGGCGATAGAACACATGATCTTATGAATTCCACTTGTCTAACATTGCCACTAATCACAGAAAGCAACATACCTCAAATTCGAGGTAGTTTTCCTTATCAAGGTAGTCTTGTATGACCCTGACCTTGGCCCCCTTCTCTGGGGCCATGGCTCGGTGTTGGTGAAGGTCTTGCTCCAGGCTGTTCACATGGTCCTCATGGGTCAGCAGCTGGTCCTTCTGCAGGGAGGAGGTCAGGGGTAACAGGTTTAACGTCGCAAATCTATTTCACTCATACAGTGATGTGCATGCACATGTGTGACAACTTGTACTAGTCCAAACTTATGCTTGTTTTATAGTGCTAGCCCACAGAAGTACTAAGCGGTAGTTCAACTCAGTCACATGATACTCCCAGCCAGTCAATCCTTGCTTTATCCCCTTCATGCCAAGTGGTAGGCAGGGTAAACAATGCCATCTCTTACCACCTGGTGGTATGATGCAGCCAGGGATGAAACCTCGGACCTTCCGCTCTCTGGGAAAACCTACACCTCTGAAGCAGTTTGACATAAGAGGAGAAGAGAAGAAGGCTGGGCAGGAGGGCAGGGGAGGGCAGGGGAGGGCAGGGGAGGGGAGGGCAAGGCAGGGCAGGGCAGGGCAGGGCAGGGCAGGGCAGGGCAGGGCAGGGCAGGGGAGAGAAACCTCCTTCAATGGACATAGGTCTACTTTCACAGGTCCACTTTCACCCAATTCAAATTCAAGATAACAGGATGTGTGTCTTTATTCTAAGGCACTGACGTATTTCTGCACTGTAACAGTTAGCAACTAGACCAAAAGTGTCTTGGTTCACAGGTGCTGCCAATTTGGGAAAATACCACTAAACAGTGTTCAAAATTAAGCAAGAAAGTTTAGAGGCTCTTCTAATAACCCTAATGTTGAAAGGTAAAGATTTTGGGAAACCTAGATTCAAGGACCCAAAGACACCCCAGCCTTTTAATTTTGGTCCCTGGGTGAATATTTCACCTTTAATAACGAATGGCTGAAACTCAATTTCTATTATTTCTTCAGCCTTATGGATATCAAACAATGCATTTATACCAACTGTCACTACAATCATTTCAACTGCAGTACAAGAAGATGATTCACAGATATTTCAAGGACTTCGAAAAGAGTGCAATGATGTTTCAGCTACCACATACCATATTATGCCTAGTGTAGCAGGATGACAGTAGAGGGCGCTGGAACCTGGTCTTGGAGCCACACCCTCCAGGGAGTGGGGGAGCAGAGAACGTGGAAGCAACCATGTTAATAGTATCAATCCACTCTTGCAATTCTTTACTGTCACTGCAACATATGGAAAACAACTCAAATATTGTCTTAACCTCCTTATCCAAACCATCTTAAATTTGTATTCACATGTGGAATATCCAATACATATCGGCACTTCGGTGAAACCCGGGGGCACAGATATGTTGCTGACAAACCTAGAAACACTATCAGAGCGAACTGTGATTTGAACCAATGATCATAGGTTGCTGCATAGTGAAAAGTGGTGCCTTATACGAATGGACCACAAATACAACATGGCATTTTCAGTGCAAATTTAAAATTAGAATACGCAATAATAGGTTACAGGATGCCTGCGGGAAGCAGTTCTGCACAGCAAATTAGACAAAGGGATCACGTGTGCCTCCTGAGTGCACAGAATCAGCCATGTCACATAGTAACCACACAGTTAGTCTGTTAGGGTGTGGGTAATGGGGGAGCTTTTTTATTTGGGAATCCAAGCTGGGAGACATGACTGACCTTGTCTGGAAGAGGTACTCGCACCAGTCAGCTGTCTGCAGCCGGAACACGTGCTGTTTCTTGGTGTAGTCTGTGGCCTTGGTGGCCAGGGAGTGGTGGATGCGGATTGAGTTGTTGGCGCTCTCCACGAAGCCCCCCTTCTTCAGCTGATGCTCGTCCTTGTACAGGTACAGGATCATGTCCCTCAGCACAGCACAGAACATCTTCCAGCCTCGCTTACCCATGGGGGCTGGACACAGAACAATATCAGGTTAATAACAAGCTACATTCAGATGCTTATTGATGTCATGGGTTTATAGAGCTTTCATTTGCTGGGTCACATTAAAAATACTATATTCCTGGCTCATACTTTGACATTCATTAACAATAGTTTTAGATCACTTTGTGGAACAGGACCCTTAGTGTACCTGGCAGGGTAAATTTGTAAAAATTAGTGCCACTGCACTGTAGCTCACCTGGATATGTAATCAAATGTTTGAAACACAGCCACTGAACAAAACTTGCTGTCAGCATTGATACTTAAGTATTTAAGTTCAACTCTTTCACTCTGACAATTTCAGAGGATAAGAGTATGCAAGGCAAATATGCATTTCGAGAGAATTTAACAACGAAACAAAATAAAAAAATGACAATATTGACAACAAAAAAGCTAGGTCTTGTGTGCTAAATTTAATTACATTCTGTACAAAAATGACCTAAAAACTGGATCTGGATCGGTTCCATTTTGAATATTGGATTCAGATATTTTGAAAGAAAGTGTCTGGGAAACGGTCATAAGAAGTTTCCATCAAAGTGTAAAGGTAAAAATTTCACAATTTCATTGTCCCTGTAGAGTAATGTTTTTGACAGACAATGCAAGACTTACAATGCACTATAGACAAATTGCCCACGACATAAGCTCACTTGACTCAAAGTCTGAGGTTTGAGGTTTGAACTTTTCACTCTGTCCACCTTGGCACTAATACCATGAAAAGAATGTATTTTTTAGAGTCAACATTTTCTTTTAATACTAATTGCTGAATTACAAGTTCAGAACAAAATTTCCCAATTACTCAGTCGGCATGTAAATGAGAGTGACAAGTATGCCGGCTTGGTCACATGTTTCCGGTGCGCAGGTGCTAACCAGGGGTGCCTCTGGGAAAGCTGTTTATTTCTGTTCTCCGGGAACGGTCCCGAAAATGTCCACCTTTCGGAAATGAGTTGTGATAAAATTAGTAGGACTAAGGATAAGGTAAACCAAATGTGATGGAACATTACTTTTTAGTTAATAAATAAGTAAAGTATATCGTTGAAACTCAAAGAAAAGGAAGGTTCTTTGTTATTATATCAAAAAGACAGGAAATTTGCATTTGTTGTATCGGGATAAGAAATTAATATATGATACACTTGCCATGAACACCATTAGTGCTGTTCAGTGGCATAAAAAGGACTTGATACAGACACAAACTCTAAAAGGACAGTGAGTGAGTGAGTTTGTTTTAATGCTGTTTTGAACAGTATGAAGTAATATCATGGAATGCCAAGTGTTGCAAGTCTTAGACGTTTACCCACAAGCAAGGGTATGGTGTTGACAAACATGAAACCCTTGATCACAGGTATCTGATATGCCTGATGGATTCAACTTAATGTTGACCAGCAAGTTAACTTGTTTCAATGCACAATGATGACATGCACTTACTTCTTCTGCCATCCATATCTTTGCAGCACTTCCTCATCACATAGCCTTTCTTGTACTCCGTTGTCTTATTCGGGTCAGGAGTCTGTGACATGAGATCAATAACATTCATGAGAAGGCACTCATTTGCTTATTCAATACACAATTCGTGCATAATAGTAATGAATATTTTCTTGGAACTAGAAAAAAGGTGGACTTATTAATTAGTTAATTTTAGTTTTTTTTTCGCTTGTTGTTGAACACCACACTCAGCAAGATTAGTTATATGAGGGTCCTGTAAATAATACTGTCTGTACCAGACAATCCAGTGATTGACTGACATTAAGCACAACGATCATGACTTTGTGTTATGATGACATGATATTAAACGTTTCCTATTTTGACCCCCGAATCCCCACGGGACACAGCTCTGGTGCCCTACTCACATCTAGGAAAGGGTTTTGTCCTATTATGGGTCCAGAGCCTGATTGAGCCTCTTGGGAAGCATCGGCCTCTGGCACATCGTCATCCCTGCATCACAGGTAATTAGAAGCTACAGGTATGCATAATGATGTCACGTGATTACAATAACACATCCTGCATTAAAATTACGCAAGATTATGTAAGGAAACATAACTCCATTTCCCAAAAAGCTTCCTTTCAAGAATGGTATCATATGAACATATATTCAGTTAATACCAGTAGTGTACACTTGAGCCCAACAGGGAATTAGACACAGGAAATCTTACTTTGACTGAACATATTAAGATAACTAGATACCATAATATTACAACTTGTCTTAGTACTACATGGTAACAATAGCAAAGTGCCTGACAAAGTGTGCCACTTACACAGCCCAGTCTAACTGCTCGGATTTGATCGACTGGTAGATTGACTTCAGGACTTCTCTGGGGAAATTCTCACCATCATTTAGCTCAGATAAATTATCAATAAATTCAGAACAGGTCATTTTCCTCCCAACAAACTGCAACAGAAGACAAATATAAGTCACCTCTAAGTGCACTTTACATTTATTAATAACAGTGTATCCTTCCAACATTACTTTGGTTAGCCGGTCACTTCAAGCACCAAAAATCTAAATGCCATGATAGACAACATCACATTACTGTATGGACAGTTATAGTCATATAGAAACAAATCCTCTTTAATAAGATTTCAAATAAGTCTTTCTTCACACGTTGTTTTAATCATTTCCATGATAGACATGATAAAGTGGTCAGTTGCAGCCAATGAGCAACATCTTCCTGTCTCAAAGAGACTCAAGCATCTGGTACCCAGGCTTATCCAAGTGAACAAGTCAAGCTATCAGGGGTGAAACTATGATGAAATGAAGAAAATCAAATTATCCACAGTTCCCCAATTATACAGTCTACCTAAAGTGAGTCGCTTGCAGTTTCTTCAGTGTTGCAAGTCACTTTCCATGTCATGATTGATGACAGAAGTATGTTATGGTACACTGTGAAATTCAAACACATCATTGCATCGTGCATCGAACGGTTCAGAAAGGTTCATTTCCTACGACATGACTGATTCTCATCTTAAGTGTTCTAAAGATCTTCTAAAAAAATGGAATAATATAGAAGCACATCCTTCCGAAAGTTGACCAAATCATGAACATGTCCTGATGCCATTTAACAACTAATTAAAAGACTGAATGAGACACAGTGGCCCACACCCTTACCTGTCCATGTAAATCTGTGTTGAGCAGCATTATTGCACATGTTAAGGTGTGACAAGCGTCTGAAACAGAGGGATGCTACTTAGTTACACACATATAAATTCAAAGGAGGGAATTATACTGTAGTATACAATCAGTTCCACAAAGCAATATAAGATCAGTTGTTGCTAAACGCCATAGTCAACAATGGTCAACTATACTCAGCAAAATAAGGAAACACAACGTGATTTTAAATGTATATCATCCTTACAGCAGTGAAGCTCCATACATCAACCACTAGGAGGCCATGCAATGCTGACTTTTAGAAAGACTTGTTCTGTATTCCTTATGTTTACCTTATTGTTAGAAATGATAGAAATGACGTGTCACACCACAGTATGTATTCCTAAGCAGATTCATTCAGTTTGCACATTGGTTTTTCGATTCTTATCTCATGAACCGAAAAAGTCCACAGTCAATCCTTTAATGTTTGAAGATAATGAAGCATGTGAACAACGAAGCATCCAAAAGGTCCATGCATTTATGATTAATTTGACAATTATGAAGACAACACAGCAATCCTGCATAAACATGATAAACACATCCTAGATCTATCTCTGAATAAGTCACTAATCCTGGACAGTATCCATCATCAGGTTCTAACCTTGGTCCCCATGGGATGAGTCTCAATTTAACTAAAGTCTCACTTTCACACATCTATGTTAATGACTGGGTGTGTCCCTAGCTGTAGAACTAAGGTTGCTATGTGGCTTAAGACCTGAATCATTCATTGGATCAACAAAAATCATAGGGAAAAGACATTTATTGACCTTTCAAATTGTGTTTGTGTTTTTTTTGTTTAACACAACACTATTGCAATATTCCTGCAGTATGACTCCAGCCTGTAAATATTTAAATCAGGCCAGACAAACCAGTGGTTGATATCATGAGTCCCATGCTGCCAGGATAATAATATGACAGGCAAGTCATCTAGCCTGACCAGTTGATCAATTTAGTTGCCTCCTACGACTAGCATAGGTTACTTGGGACCTGTATTAACCCGGAATCCCTGCAGGGTTAAACCTCTCAAGACAAGACAACTTACCATCCGAGTTGAAAGATCCTGGGTTACAGATCATGTAGTGGTGGGAGAAGTGAGCCAGCACTCTCTCCCTCTCCTGTGTCTCCCCGCTCAGTGAAAACTGCAGCAGAAACTTGCGAAGAGCCCCGTCCAGCGTAAGCCCCTTGAAGTCAAAGAACTTGAGATACTCTTCCGCCACCAGTGTGCTGAACTCATTTCTGAAAGACAGGAGTCATACAGTGTAAGAGCAAGTGAGTGAATCAGGGATAACGCCACTGTGAACAATATTTCAGTTATATCACGGTTTGTCAGCTTGATGTGGGAGGAAAGGCAAAAGAAGCAGATATTAGGCAACATAATAATAAGGACAAACTAAGATTCGAACCCACCATCATTGGTTTCTGGCAAGCCTAAGGGATGCAACTCTGCACACTGAATTCTGGTGCCTCAGACAATTCCACCTGTGGCCCAAAACTGTAAAATTTATCGTGAATGCTCCTATGGCGATACAGGGTTCAAACAAGGAGTGTAATCATGGTAATGACTACTGCTGTATTGCAATTGGCACTATAGCGAGAGGAATTTCAATACGCAATCATATCATCAATGGTATGCATAACAAATGCTAGTTTCAACAGTTGAAAAAAATAAATTAATAAAACATATTTTATGTGTAAGAAAACTCAGTTTTGAAAGTCTATTTTCAAATGTGCCCTGTGCTGCTGAGCAGGGATTGCACAAACTTCAGATTCGAGTTACTACCCTTTGAATAAGGTAGTGACAGTGAGATAAATGGACAACTTTGACATTTGCAATACTTTATTCCATTGCATCACATTGATTAATATAATTATCAAGTCTCAAAGTTGGTTTAGAACTATCGCAATACTATTGCAACAGTTGACAACTATTGCGGTCCTATTGCGATACAATCTCACACTAGTGAAAATAGCCCTGCCCATACACTATTAGCCTGGCTTTACCATGACCTTAGCAAGGGTTTCATGATATTTTCTATCAATTAAAAACACCACAAAAATAAAAAAACTTATTTTATACTCAATTAATGGTGCAATTACTTCAATTTGGTCAAAGCATTTATTTGCGGTGTGAGACAGTTCACCAGAAAAAATTTTTATGAGACCGCTGCATATACACGCTGGTCAAGTAACAAAAAAAGTGCTTTGCAAAACAAACAATTTCAACTGACAAGTCCAATGAGAAATTTACAGTTTAAAAACGAAACATTTTCAAGAGAATAACAAATGGCAAAAAGCGATATTAACTGCATAAATGACCATCTGTCATTATTTTGCCTTGTCAATGTGGAACTTACATAATAAGGAAGTCAACCGTTTGTGTACGGACGAGACACTTAAGATAAAGGAAACAATTTGAAGGGAGGTAACTCTTTTATGACAATAGTTCCGTCAAAGTATTATGTTCACTGCATAGAAATATCAAGGGTTATATTCATTGCAATGAAAATAAAAAAATTCTCAACCTCAGAAAACTCTATGTTTCACACACAAGTATATAATAAAATCTAATATGAACATGGGAGCGAAAGAAACCAAAATATATTTGATTGAATGTAACCACTTGATCACATTGATTTAACAAGTAACATTGTGGTTGTGGAGAACATACTTCGGCAATTATAGTGAATGTGAGTGAGTATGCTTTTACGCCACTTTTAGCAATATTCAAGCAATATCACAGCGGGGAACAACAGAAATGGCCTACACACATTGAACCCATGTCAGGAATCGAAAAACCAGATCTTCGGCGTGACAAGCAAACGCTTAAACCACTAAGCTACCCGACCGCCCCTTGGCCATTATATATATAAATATATGGTACCAGTAAACATGAAACAAAAGTAGACATGGTTGATTCATTTTGTTTGCTTGTTTGTTAAATGCCACACTCAGCAATATTCCACATATATGATGGTGGTCTGTAAATAATCAAGTCTGGGTCAGACAATCCAGTGATTGACATCATGGATCATCAATTCACGCAATTGGGATACAATGACATGCACCAACCAAGTCAGCAAGCCTGACCACCCGATCCCATTTGTCGCCTCTTATGACAAGCAGTCACATTTTATGGCAAGCATGGGTTGCTGAAGACCTATATCTCATAAGGGGATGTATAGGTCAAAGGTCATGGTCTGTAGATGGCTTGCATTCATATCTTTTGATAATAATGATGAAAATGCGATTCTTGGCAAAAGCTATGTCTGTTATACACATTGATTACAGTTCAATTATCATAATGTGATGAGGTGAGGTGAAATTGGGTTTAACGCCGTGTCCAAGATTATTGCTTATATAGCGACATGCATGCACGTGTGTGTGTGTGTGTGTGTGTGTGTGTGTGTGTGTGTGTGTGTGTGTGTGTGTGTGTGTGTGTGTGTGTGTGTGTGTTTGTGTTTGTACTAGTCTGGACTGATGCCGATTTATAGTGCTAGATCACTGAGATACCATGTCGCAGTTTAACATGAATACCCCACTCAGACACAGTATACTGACGCCAAGCCGACCAGTCCTTGTTTAAGCCCCTTAATGACGAGCGCCAGACAGGGTAACAAGTACCATCTTTAAACATCTTTTGGTATGATGCAGCCGGGGATCAAACCCCGGACCTTCCGTGGACGTTCTACCACAAGACCACGGAGGCAGTCCAATTATCATAATGACCATGATTATACACACAAAAATTGTCAAAAAGGCAAAATGAAGGTTTTGACAGTGAGAAAATCCAATATATGAAGATCTCCATTATGGCAAATATATGATATTTACGCTGAAAGTATGCTCAAAGACAACACACCTGGACGCAATTATCAAGGTCAACACAGTGTCCATTCTTGGACCAGCCTACTCAAACACAAGCTTAGAATCCCTCTCCAGATCAAAATCAACAGTGGGCAATGGCCAGCAAATGGTGAGTGTCGGTGACTATCACCATGTATTTTTATCTTGCCCAGTACTCCCTTCAACCATACTACTAGTCTTAGAGCATTGTAGAGGTTGGGTGAGGTGGAATGGGGTCTAACATCACATTCAAAATTTTTGAACATATGTATGTAGCAGTGAGTGAGTGAGTGAGTGAGTGAGTGAGTGAGTGAGTGAGTGAGTGAGTGAGTGAGTGAGTGAGTGAGTGAGTGAGTGAGTGAGTGAGTGAGTGGGTGGGTGGGTGGGTGGGTGGGTGGGTGGGTGGGTGGGTGGGTGGGTGGTTTTACGCCGCTTTTAGCAATATTCCAGCAATATTACAGCAGGGGACACACATTGTACCCATGACAGGAATCGAACCCGGGTCTTCGATGTGACGCCTAAATGCTTAAACAACTAAGCTACCCGACCACCCTCAATGTGCAAGGGTTTATGGTGCTAGCCCCTTGAGATACCATGCCGCAGTTTAACATGGATAACTATTCAGACATAGTATACTGACACAGTACAAGCCTTTGTTTTATCCCCTCAATGCTGAACACCAGGGTAACAAGACAGGGTAACAAATAGTACCATATTTTGGGGTTTGACAAGGATGGAGATCGAACCACAGATCTTCCACTCTCTGGGAAGACACTCAATCCACTAGACCACGGAGGCAGTCCACTGTAGAGAAGAAGTACTACTATATTATTCATGTCCATGTGTATATCATATATACAACATAGACATATAGTAATTTCTGTTTACAACTACAAGGCAATAGTTTTAACATAAACATGCTGCCACAGGTGTTCCACCATCAAACACACAGCCAACAGGTTCCATACACAGCAAGCTCCATGTGCATGACACATGCTCCATGCTTACAAATCAATCAACATTAGCACTGAACCAATCAACCGTGAAATAATAAGGGCTTAGCAATCTGCTAATCGGATCAAATCTGAATTTTTGTGAGGTAAACTTAATGCAAATGATGGTTGCAATTCTGTTTGGACAATACATGTAATAATATGTAGTTTATTCACCGTATTAACTTAATAAGCAAACCCCCCAACAAACTTCTAGGCCAATGTGTAAGTACCTGCTACAAAGACTGATCATTTAAATGACAGTCCATATTTTCTTGTGTACATTAGAGATTTCTTACAGAAAACTAGCCTGTTATAGACCCTGAAACAAATATATTCAATACAGCCCATGCAAGTCTATAATAGTGGGCAAGTCTCGATTACTGTAGTTTCCTAAAATGAAGAGAGTCATCTCCTGGACTCATTATATTTTCTTAAGATAATTTAGCAACTTTTTTACCCTGTAAAATATGTTAATTTCAGAAACTAGAAGTTATTCTAACAGAAACTCAGTTTGTTCACTTCCACTAAATCTCTGAAAACAGATTTTCTCCTTGAACATGATAGAAGCTACTGAAGACTTAAAAATATAAAAGGTGTAACTAGCAATGTACCCATCAAGTTTTCATTATCAGGTTATTATTTGAACACACTGAAAAAACAACAAGAAAGGCAATTCATACATATGAACATGTCAACATGTTCAATATCGGTTCATAACTCATAATTATAATAACTGATAAAGTAGCACCTGTCATGCAATACAAATAGATAATTGTGAAAATATCAATGAATGGATCTTGACTGATAGTGATAGGTCACTGAACTTGTAATAAATTTGAAATACCACAGTCCCTACTGTAAATATTACACCACTGACTTACTGACTGAATCTGTTAACAGTCACCCTTACAAGTTACAATGTTTGGAAGTTACATGTATACGGTGTCCGAAATACTTTTTACTCCCAACAAGTCAAGCAGACCAATGACTTATACATGTGTCTGTACAGAAAGTTGCAGGCTCCCATTTGTAAATACGTATAAATACTAAATATTGTAGATAATCATTTTCTTCAGATTATATTGGCTCTGTGCCATAAACATTTACTGCTTTATAATCACAGTAGATCCTGGTCTCAGGAAAGTGAGTCACATGTCAATGTCTAAATCTAATTTAAAATTGTCAGTGTGGGACTGGTAATGAAAGTTTTTACGAGACAGTCAGGCAGGAAGGAAAAAATGTCACCTATTCCCACAGAAAGGTTCCCAGCAACGGGAAAGTGGACAGACAGCTATCTCTATATTCAACAGTTTAGGAGTTTTGCTCTGAAACATAAGGTTGACGGATGGACAGACGGACATGCTGACCTTTATATCCCTCGTTTTTTTCAAACCCGGGGAATAAAAAAGGGTGAACTATCCTCAAATGGTCTGTCATTTCCGAGTTCTCCCAATCTATACAATCTGACTGAGTCTTAATATTTGAATGAGTTTATGGCACACTAAAGATTGAAATTTGAAAGTCTTCTTATTCTATAAGGGCTAGTAACCTTTGGCTGGGCTTGTTTGGTTTTTGAGTGAATTTCCATCCCTGCTTCATGTCATGATATTATCATGATTATGATACTGATGATATGTACCTAAATAGCAAGCATGGTTAGGTCACAATACAATATGTACTCTGCAAAAAAAATAAAGAAACACAAAAGTAGTAAAATCATTAATATCTGACAGAGTGTTGCCGACATCCATACAAACTAAATACCAAAATTGAATTGGTCAATTCTGCATGGATAGGGATTGATTTGTGTGGAAAGAATGAAGTACTGCAGACATTTGGCAAAAAGATAGAAATAAATGATAGATTGCAAAGGAGACAAGATTGCTTTCGTGATGAGTCACATGTCATGCTTTGTCGTGAGAATGTTTACAGGCATAAAGGG